>NC_135239.1:103048397-103648397 GCF_051348905.1 Ranitomeya variabilis | reverse complement strand
GGCCACGCAGTATATAACACTGCCCATGTAGTATATAGCAGCTACGCAGTATGTAACAGCCTACGCAGTATATAACACAGGCACACAGGCGACGTAGTATATAACACAGCCCACGTGGTATATAACACAGCCAACGTAATATATAGCACTGCCCACACAGTATATAACACAGCCCACGTAGTATTTAGCAGTGTGGGCGCCATATTCCTGTTAAAAAAAATAATTAAAATAAAAAATTATTATTTACTCACCCGCCGGGATCCAGCGAAGCTCTGGCAATGTGCGCGCAGCTGCCACCATCTTCCGTTGCCAGGATGCATTGCGAAATTACCCAGATGACTTAGCGGTCTCGCGAGACCGCTAAGTCTTCTGGGTAATTTCGCAATGCATCTCTGGGAACAGAAGATGGCGGCAGGCGCGAGTGCATCGTCGAACGACGGAAGGTGAGAATAGCAGGTTTTTTGATTATTTTTAACATTAGATCTTTTTACTATTGATGCTGCATAGGCAGCATCAATAGTAAAAAGTTGGGGACACACAGGGTTAATAGCAGTGGTAATGGAGTGCGTTACCCGCGGCCTAATGCGGTCCGTTACCGCTGGCATTAACCCTGTGTGAGTGGTGACCGGAGGGGAGTATGGAGCGGGCGCCGGGCAGTGACTGCAGGGGAGTAAGGAGGAACTAATCGGACTGTGCCCATCGCTGATTGGTCGCGGCAGCCATGACAGGCAGCTGGCGAGACCAATCAGCAACACGGGATTTCCGTTACGGAAGTTGCCGACAGAAAGACGGACAGACAGAAAGACGGAAGTACCCCTTAGACAATTATATATATAGATTTCAGGCTATGGACCACCACTTTAACCTTTACCACCTGTCGCCACTATTTGTACTCCTGCACTTTACTTCTGCTTTTCATGAATTGAATTGTCCAATGTAACGGCAGAAATTGCTGTTTTCCAGAATCTGGTTACTTCTATGACTTCAGGTTTATGTCTTATAGGTGCTTTGTGATATTTGGGGCTTGTTTTGCATCCTTTAGATACCAACAAGAAAGTTACAGGAAATGCACTGTGTAGGTTCATACAAAAATGTCTTCTGCCACTTCCTGGCTTTGAAAATTAAAATGAGCTCATCCCAGATGAGATGAGAATAATTGTCTACAGAGAACGTGAATGTGAAGCATCTTAGAAGCGTCAAAGAAATCCGATCCTTCACACATGTGCTCTTCTTTACTGCTGGACATCAGTCATTAACTTACCATCGTTAACAACAAAACAACTCGTAGTTTCTGTTTTTCATTTTTACGCAAATCTTGGTTAACTACATTCTTGAATAAAAATCATAGTTTGCATTCAGTCCTGGAGATTATCGGGTTATTCTCTTGTTGTCTGAAGGAGCTTGCTACGAAGGCAACGTGCTCCTGAAGAATTGACAAGTTGGCCACTAGCCTTAACCATGTGTCAGCCAATAATGAAAGCACAGGCAACTTTTCTTATGCATGAGGAGCACACAAACAGTAAAGATGGCTTTATCCAGAGATCAGCTAGATTTAGAGCAGTGCTTACAAGCTCTATAGAAAAGCAGTTCTACCCTTTTAGGATGATGCGACAACCCCTTTAAGGGAGAAAAAATTGCCTGTTCAGCTACACAAGGGCCCTGAGAGTGAAAAAGGGACCCAACATGGCAGCAAGAAATGTAAGAATTACACAGTGACACCATCTGCAGCAAGTTGATGCTGCAGCTCTCTGGAGGTGGTCTGAGGATTGTCCTTGACTGATCTCACCATTCTTCTTCTCTGCCTTTCTGATGTTTTTCTTGGCCTGCCACTTCTGGCCTTAACAAGAACTGTACTTGTGTTCTTCCATTTCCTTACTATGTTCCTCACAGTGGAAATTGACAGGTTAAATCTCTGAGACAGCTTTTTGTATCCTTCCCCTGAACAACTATGTTGAATAATCTTTGTTTTCAGATCATTTGACAGTTGTTTTGAGGAGCCCATGATGCCACTTTTCAGAGGAGATTCAAACAGGAGAACAACAGATGGCTATCGCGGCGGCCATTTTCGTGAAGCCGAGATGCGAACTCTGCTTCACGAAAATGGCCGCCACGATAGCCATCTGCGCACGCGCGGATGCCCGCGGCCATTTTCCTGAAGCCGCGGCCAGCAGAGCGCCGCTTCTGCGCACGCGCGGCCAAAGCACGATGGCCGCGCCCACCGACCACCAATGAAATAACGGACATCGCTGCTATTTTCACCCCCCTGTGCAGGATTCGGGACCTTGGACATGCGCACACCACTACGCCACCAACGTAATGATGAGCCTGATCTGGGGGAGAAACGGCGCTGTGACCACGCCCATCCGACCTGACCAACTTGAGTGACAGGACAAAACGGCCACTTCACAAAGGTATTTCGGCAGCCTAACGGGGGTGTAAAGGCACCAAAAAGGCCCTAATGTAAAGCCCAGCTCTGCCCCTATTTCACACTATTTTTATCTAATTTTTAAAAAACGGGGTGATAGGTTCCCTTTAATCAACGACCAGCGATATCACAGCAGGATCCAGATCGCTGCTGCGTGTCAAACACAACGATATCGCTATCCAGGCCGCTGCAACGTCACGGATCGTTCTCGTTCTCGTTGTAAAGTCGTTTCGTGTGAAGGTACCTTTAGTCAGTAAAAAGTAGGTAGGAGTATTTAAAACAAGAAAATGATAAGGGTGCCCATACTTATGCACCTGTCAAATTTTGTTTGAATGCAGATTGCACATTTTCTGTTAGTACAATAAACCTCATTTCTAGGCAGAAACATTACTGTGTCCAACAGTTATTAGATATATGAAACTGAAATAGCTGTTGCAAAAAAAACAATTTTTATAAAACATTAAGCTTAAGATTAATAGGGGTGGCCAAACTTTTTCATATAACTGTATATACTGTATACTAGCTATTGAACCCGTTCTACGCCCGGGTGGCGAGCATTTATATTGGTATATGGTCTCCATCCTGGTATGTGTTGCTTCCATCCTGCGCCCTAATCCTGTCATGTGCTCCCATCCTGCACCCCCATGCTGTCATGTGGTGCTCCCATCCTGTACCCCAATCCTGTCATGTGGTGCTCCCATACTCCACCATAATCCTTTCATGTGCTGCTCTCATCCTGCGCCCCCGTCCTGTCACTTGCTGCTCCTATCCTGCACCCTTATCCTGCCATGTGCTGCTCCTATCTTGTGCCCCCATCCTGTCATGTGCTGCTGCCATCCTGCTCCCCCGTTCTGTCATGTGCTGCTCCCATCCTGCGCCCCCGTTCTGTCATGTGCTGCTCCCATCCCGAGCCCCGATTCTGTCATGTGCTGCTGCCATCCTGCGCCCCCATTCTGTCATGTGCTGCTCCCATCCTACCCCCCGTTCTGTCATGTGCTGCTCCCATCCTGTGCCCCCATGCTGTCATGCGCTTCTCCCATCTTGAGCCCCCATTCTGTCATGTACAGCTCCCATCCTACTCTCCAGTTCTGTCATGTGCTGCTACCATCCTGCAGCCCCATTCTGTCATGTGCTGCTCCCATCCTGCGCCCCTATTCTGACATGTGCTGCACCCATCCTGCACCTCCATTCTGTCATTTGCTGCTCCCATCCTGCGCCCCCATCCTGTCATGTGCTGCTCCCATCCTGTGCCCCCGTTCTGTCATGTGCTGCTTCCATCCTGCACCCCCGTTCTGTCATGTGCTGCTTCCATCCTGCACCCCCGTTCTGGCATGTGCTGCTGCCATCCTACACCCCCATTCTGTCATGTGCTGCCCTATTCTGTCATGTGCTGCTCCCATCCTGCGCCACAGTTCTGTAATGTGCTGCTCCCATCCTGTGCCACCGTTCTGTAATTTGCTGCTCCCATCTATATGCCCCATACGCTGCTCCATAAAGGTTGTTGGCCCCCATAAGATGCTCCATAGTATATGCCTCATATGCTGCTCCATTATGGTTGATGGCCCCCATAAGATGCTCCATAGTATATGCCTCATATGCTGCTCCATTATGGTTGATGGCCCCCATAAGATGCTCCATAGTATTATATGCCTTGTATGCTGCTCCATTATGGTTGACGGCCCCCATAATATGCTCCATAGTATTATATGCCCTGTATGCTGCTCCATTATAGTTGATGGCCCCCATAAGATGCTCCATAGGATTATATGCCCTGTATGCTGCTCCATTATGGTTGATGGCCCCCATAAGATGCTCCATAGGATTATATGCCCTGTATGCTGCTCCAATATAGTTGATGGCCCCCATAAGATGCTCCATAGGATTATATGCCCTGTATGCTGCTCCATTATAGTTGATGGCCCCCATAAGATGCTCCATAGGATTATATGCCCCATACGCTGCTCCATTATGGTTGATGGCCCCCATAAGATGCTCCATCGGATTATATGCCCTGTATGCTGCTCCATTATGGTTGATGGCCCCCATAAGATGCTCCATAGGATTATATGCCCTGTATGCTGCTCCATTATGGTTGATGGCCCCCATAAGATGCTCCATAGTATTATATGCCCCATACGCTGCTCCATTATGGTTGATGGCCCCCATAAGATGCTACATCGGATTATATGCCCTGTATGCTGCTCCATTATGGTTGATGGCCCCCATAAGATGCTCCATAGTATTATATGCCCCATACGCTGCTCCATTATGGTTGATGGCCCCATAAGATGCTCCATAGGATTATATGCCCTGTATGCTGCTCCATTATGGTTGATGGCCCCCATAAGATGCTCCATAGTATTATATGCCCTGTATGCTGCTGCAATAAAAAAAAAAATAACATACTCACCTATGGTCGGTGGGCGCCGAGTGCCATGGGCCTGAGCAGGCGGGGACACCGGCGCGCTGTGAGGGGTCAGGTGCCGGAGTCGCCGCTAGCTCAGGCCCCCGGCACTTGCTATAGTCACCTGGCCCTGATCCAGCGCTGCGTGCCACTCTGTCTTCCGGGTCCTCTGGCTGTGACTGTTCAGTCAGAGGGCGGCGCGCATTAAGCGCGTCATTGCGCCCTCTGACCTGAATGTCATAGGCAGAGGATGTGGAGGACGGAGCAGCACGCATCGGTGGAACGGGAGAGGTAAATAGAGCATACTCACCCTCCTGGCACGTCCCTGCTTCTCCGTTGGAGATTGCGGTGTGCGTTCAGTGCTTACGCATACCGCGATCTCCTGGGAGCGTCACTCTGTGGGGTCCAGACTGCGTCGGCGCCTGCGCTTGCGCAGTCTATAAAGGCTTCGGACAGAGTGACGCTCCCAGCGTTATATTATAGATATATTGTGAGGCAGTGACTGGTGTTATTTGCGAGGGTCTCTACGTGTCCCCCAGGATGCGCACAGCAACATATTGAGGCCGCAGGAGTGCATTGCAGTCGCAGGCATACCTGTGGTTTAAATGCAAAATAAAAGTAAGTGTTGGTCTTGGGCAAGCTATTTGTCCAAGGCAGATTTAGGAAAACCTGCCGTGGGCTTTTATTTTTGAAATGGACTACAGGATGGTAGTGGGGCGGTTCGTTTCCTTCCCTGCCAGGTTCCTTGTAAAAACCCTGCAGCAAAGGGGTTGGGTGTGTTCTTGTTTTGAAAACCTGCAGAACAGAAGGCTTTACTATAGCTTCGGTCTGTGTGAAGCAACAAGGAGCCAAGCAGAGCCAAAAGGCCTGGCACCCCTCAGCGTACACGGTGGTGCAGTCGCCCACGGTAACCGGTTCTGGTTACGGACTATCTCGTTTCCCGGCTGCGATCCAGAGGAACCTATTTACGGTACTTTCTGTTTTGAGTACACTGACCATTAAAAGAGACTTTGTTTTGAACTGTCCTGGGTCACTGCCTGTCTGTCACACTTCACCAACCCTGCTGCACTACAATATATAGACAGTATATAGTACATATACAAATATATAAGTATGTAGTGAGAGTATTACATGGAAAAGCATCAATAAAAAACACATCAGGACTTATTTATCCACAAAGTCCTTGTTGTGCAGTACAACTAATCAGAGCGCAGCTTTCATTTCTTAAATTGTCCTTGATAATTAAAAGCTGGACTTTGGTTGCTTTGAGCAACAATGACTTACTTGGTGTTACTGATGGACAGTTTCATTAATGAAGGCCAGTCAGTATATTATGTGATATAAGACATAATGGATTTTATAATTTGCAGCATTAGCTCCAGTAAATTTCAGTGGAGATAATATGCGCTAAAATACACATGCTAATCCTCAGCGGAAATCTATGCATCAGATGCAAATGTCGGTTGCAGATTATCCTTAAATCCACAACAGATTTGCCTATTGCTAGCTACACTGTAAATATAGCCAATCCACCCCCATCATTCCAAATTTATGAATTGAGCACACTTATGTAATGTGCATGGCCAGCTTGAACTTTATTTATGATCCTACTAAGCCGGGTGCCCATGATCCGAAACTAGAAGCCTTTTGGATGAAGCGCATGTTCGCTGCATCCAAAGCGCTGCCGTCTATTGAAGACAGGTGAATCCGCATGTGATCACTGAACTGCAAAATATCACTGCGTCCAATAGATTGTACAGGTGACATTTATCTTGCGGAGACTCGCGTCTCCGATATGTCACAAGAATATCTTTGTTAATATTTTACCCATACAGAATTAAATGGACAATTTTGAAAAGCATTTCCAAAAAAACTATATGATATAAAATGTTTAAAAAATTCACATGTGCCTCCTATGCTCCTAGCCACATCTGTACCAAAATTCAAGCTGGGATCTGAAAGGGATCATATTTAAAAAAATAACTATATGAACAGTGTCAGTTTGAAAATCTCGAATTAAGATCTGTTCAGCCCGTGGTCTGAAAGTGCAAGGTCTGTATTTTTCAAATAAAATAAAAAAAAAATTGCATGACTTGTCTTGATCTTAAAACAGGCAAATTATTAGATAAATCTATAGTGGATACAGTGAAAGGTTTCTACAATAGTGATGAAATGAACTGAATTATTCCTGGCAAGAAAGACTGTCAATGAAAAAGAACGGTAAGAAAACTCATCTTCGTAAGAGGCTGGTTCTCGCCAATTTGAAAGAGTCCTTTGGGGTTTGTTTTTTTTAAAATTTAACTTCTGCCAAAATAGGATTTTCAAAATGTGCTGCCCTACAACTTAAGAATTGTGTCCTTGCTGGTAGTAGTGGTGCACACTCAGTATGTTGTACAGTGGGGCAAAAAAGTATTTAGTCAGTCAGCAATAGTGCAAGTTCCACCACTTAAAAAGATGAGAGGCGTCTGTAATTTACATCATAGGTAGACCTCAACTATGGGAGACAAACTGAGAAAAAAAAATCCAGAAAATCACATTGTCTGTTTTTTTTATCATTTTATTTGCATATTAAGGTGGAAAATAAGTATTTGGTCAGAAACAAACAATCAAGATTTCTGGCTCTCACAGACCTGTAACTTCTTCTTTAAGAGTCTCCTCTTTCCTCCACTCATTACCTGTAGTAATGGCACCTGTTTAAACTTGTTATCAGTATAAAAAGACACCTGTGCACACCCTCAAACAGTCTGACTCCAAACTCCACTATGGTGAAGACCAAAGAGCTGTCAAAGGACACCAGAAACAAAATTGTAGCCCTGCACCAGGCTGGGAAGACTGAATCTGCAATAGCCAACCAGCTTGGAGTGAAGAAATCAACAGTGGGAGCAATAATTAGAAAATGGAAGACATTCAAGACCACTGATAATCTCCCTCGATCTGGGGCTCCACGCAAAATCCCACCCTGTGGGGTCAGAATGATCACAAGAACGGTGAGCAAAAATCCCAGAACCACGCGGGGGGACCTAGTGAATGAACTGCAGAGAGCTGGGACCAATGTAACAAGGCCTACCATAAGTAACACACTACGCCACCATGGACTCAGATCGTGACGTGTCCCACTGCTTAAGCCAGTACATGTCCGGGCCCGTCTGACATTTGCTAGAGAGCATTTGGATGATCCAGAGGAGTTTTGGGAGAATGTCCTATGGTCTGATGAAACCAAACTGGAACTGTTTGGTAGAAACACAACTTGTCGTGTTTGGAGGAAAAAGAATACTGAGTTGCATCCATCAAACACCATACCTACTGTAAAGCATGGTGGTGGAAACATCATGCTTTGGGGCTGTTTCTCTGCAAAGGGGCCAGGACGACTGATCCGGGTACATGAAAGAATGAATGGGGCCATGTATCGTGAGATTTTGAGTGCAAACCTCCTTCCATCAGCAAGGGCATTGAAGATGAAACGTGGCTGGGTCTTTCAACATGACAATGATCCAAAGCACACCGCCAGGGCAACGAAGGAGTGGCTTCGTAAGAAGCATTTCAAGGTCCTGGAGTGGCCTAGCCAGTCTCCAGATCTCAACCCTATAGAAAACCTTTGGAGGGAGTTGGAAGTCCGTGTTGCCAAGCGAAAAGCCCAAAACATCACTGCTCTAGAGGAGATCTGCATGGAGGAATGGGCCAACATACCAACAACAGTGTGTGGCAACCTTGTGAAGACTTACAGAAAACGTTTGACCTCTGTCATTGCCAACAAAGGATGTATTACAAAGTATTGAGATGAAATTTTGTTTCTGACCAAATACTTATTTTCCACCATAATATGCAAATAAAATGATAAAAAAACAGACAATGTGATTTTCTGGATTTTTGTTTCTCAGTTTGTCTCCCATAGTTGAGGTCTACCTATGATGTAAATTACAGACGCCTCTCATCTTTTTAAGTGGTGGAACTTGCACTATTGCTGACTGACTAAATACTTTTTTGCCCCACTGTATGTACAGCACACCAGAACACAAAGCTTATGCCTGAAGGAAGTAAGCTGAAAGATATAGATATTCAGATTGGTGTCCAACCTTGGTGATTACAAAGTATGTACCTCAAAAAATGTGTCCAGAAAAGCGTTCAAACTGTTACATAAATATTTGCAAAACACGTCCTCCAAGAAAAATATTACATCATTTCAAAAACACCATGGTAGATAGTATAACTTAAAAACAGTGGATATCTGTTGACAGATGTACTTTTGACTGTTTCCAAAAGTGCAAAAGATGTTGTAGAACATATTTGTGACCAGATGAAAGTCCTTAAAAGGTTAGTCCGAAACCCCAAAGTAAATTTCAATAAATAAATCTTAAATAACTTTTGTAATCCAAGTCATGGCAAAATTCCCTACCATTCACTCTGTACTGCAACTTAGGGTTCTGTTTATATTACCCACCTCCTATGACGATTCGTTTGAGAATCCCAGTGCATGATGGGATACTCAAAGGAATCGTCATCTGCTGGCTGAAACTGCTCTCACTCCCCTTTCCGCCCTGAAACGAAGCGGCATCAAAGGCGACAGGGATGGGACATCCCGACACTCCCATTACTTTGTTTGCCACCCTAAAACGAAGCATCATCATTGACACTCATTTCAGGGACTGGTCACTGCTGTGTCTCCCTTGTGCAGTGTCTCCCCCAGCGCCCTGTGTGATGAGAACAGAGTCCAAAAGTGGTGTTCTGATATCTGAGTGCATACTTTATGATTCAATAGCTATTCATTTGTTCAAAAAAATGATTTCAGTGATAAAAAACGATATCCTACCAAGTTTGAGCAAGGTCTACTAGTTCTCGGATGGCTCTTCTGCACAGTTTAAACATAGTCAAAACTTTATAATTGTATGCCATCACAAATAAACATTTTGGAGTGGAAGGTGAATGGCACATTTTTCTGCCACAGCTCGTGGCAAAGGTGTATGTGATGATTTAGTAGGTCCCGTGAAATACCTTGGAGCTTATGCTAGCCTCTAGAGGTCATATTCGGACCAAATCTTAGCACCAATGCAACTTATCAACTGGAGTGAAAAAAATATTCCTAATATCCAGTTCATGTATTGTACAAACCAGGACTAAGAAGAAGAGGAGAGTTTGTTAAAACATTGGCTACAGGAATCAGAAACCATCACATGGACTCCGCAACACCACACTTTCATTCCATGTAATGAAACAGAAATAAAAACAAGGATTTTTTCATTCAGCAATGACAGTGACATCCACGGAGTGTTGAAGGTGGCTCAAGATTAGCAATGGATGACATAACTGGTTATGTGACCTATTAATATGAATATGAACAGCTGTCTGTGGATGGATACCATGCTTGGCATAGGTGGTTTTCCTGTATTGGATGTTTTCCTTTATCGGATGCTGCCCTTCCCGTGGTTGTTCCTTCCCAGGGAAAGACCTGGCTATTCACTGCTTGGGTTGAGAAACACGTGATGGTGTCTCCGCAGCTATCCTACATGCATTTGCATATTTCCCATAAGGGATGGGGGCAGTGTTCTGGATCACTGCGTTGAGAAACACGTGATGGTGTCTCCGCGGTGTTGGATGTTTTGGTCTCCCCGAGGCCAATCATCTGTGCCTTTACAACTATTAATATGATCGGCACCGCTGGCTAGCTAATGTACTCTCCAAGATAATAACAACAAAGAAGTAGCAGTGGACCTTTCAGCCCCTTCTGGTCCATCACCATAATTTATGTATCCAAGAAAATGAGACATTATAAAAGTAAACACAAATCAGATATATGGTAACTCAGGGGGACCCAAACCCCATAACAGCCAGACATATTCTTCTGACACAAAAAGAAATGCCCATTGTTAGTAAAAGATTGTGGGCAAGATTACATTTCACCCAGTAGAAGGGACAAATTGATAGTGAAAGGTCAGTGTTATGACGTACTACTAATTGTTTAAGACCAGTTCATATTGTTTTATTTTATAGCTTCATGATTTAACTACTGTTCTTTTCTTTTTAAAAACTTGAAAAAGGACATGTCTAGTGAGGTAATAATAAAACAAATTGTTACATGTACAGTACAGACCAAAAGTTTGGACACACCTTCTCATTTAAAGATTTTTCTGTATTTTCATGACTATGAAAATCGTACATTCACACTGAAGGCATCAAAACTATGAATTAACACATGTGGAATTATATACTTAACAAAAAAGTGTGAAACAACAGAAAATATGTCTTATATTCTAGGTTCTTCAAAGTAGCCACCTTTTGCTTTGATGACTGCTTTGCACACTCTTGGCAACCCAGGAGACACAGTGACACATAGAGCCCGGGTCGTGATAGAGACCCTGTAAAAAGGCTCGAGTCACCTGTCATACGGGTTTGTGTCCCACTTACACAAAGGACAGAGATAACTGAGAGGACCTTGCTACAAAGCCATAGGCAGTAAGGGACTATAACAACACAGCGCTAGAAGGAAGACTTTTAACTCCACCTGGTAAAGCTGGACTCTGAACTCGCTTCCAAGCCGGCCGGACCCTGCCTGTACCTGTGATCTGGTGCCCTGGACTGTGGCTACCTGCTACCATCAGTAAACCAGGTAAAAAAAGACTGCACAACTGTGTCCTTCGTTCTTTATTGCACCACTCACCATCTTCCATCTATTCACCGGGAGCCCTGGGGACCTACTTCACCTGTGGGAAGTTATACCATCTGGCTGCCATAACATCACCCCAGGGGACCCCTTTAAGCAGCATTGGTCACCTCTGACTGAATACCACAGGTGGCTTCAGGAACATTTATTATTTTAGAAATCACTTTAAAGACCATCCCTTTAACATGGGCGCCCAGGCCACGGACCGGGTCGCCGCTGCAGTGACACATCCCTTTAAGTAACGGACCCGGTACCGAGTACCCCACAGGCCTGGCGGGAGACTCAGTTGTCACACAAAATACTTAATAAGTAACATTTGCCACAAGTCTACTTTACATCAGCACAATTTTGGAACCAAAATTTGTTTTTGTTAGGGAGTTATAAGGGTTAAAAGTTGACCAGCAATTTCTCATTTTAACAACACCATTTTTTTTTAAGGACCACAGCACTTTTGCTTTTTTACTTAGTTACATCAGGGTTTTTGCTTACTTTTTTCTCTTGTAGGTTTTAATGTTTTGTGGCCAATGTGAACATGCGTTTAACCTCTGCATGTGTACTAACTCAAGTTAACCCCTTCATGACCTTGGGATTTTCCATTTTTTCGTGTTCGTTTTTCGCTCCCCTCCTTCCCAGAGCCATAACTTTTTTATTTTTCTGTAAATATGGCCATGTGAGGGCTTATTTTTTGTGGGACGAGTTGTACTTTTGAACGACATCATTGGTTTTACCATGTCGTGTACTAGAAATCGAGAAAAAAATTCCAAGTGCGGTGAAATTGCAAAAAAAAGTGCAATCCCACACTTGTTTCTTGCTTGGCTTTTTTGCTAGGTTCACTAAATGCTAAAATTGACCTGCCACTATGATTCTCCAGGTCAGTACGAGTTCATAGACACCTAACATTTCTGGGTTATTTTTTATCTAAGTGGTGAAAAATTCCAAACTTTGCTAAAAAAAAAAATAAAAATTGTGCCATATTCCGATACCCGTAGCGTCTCCATTTTTCATGATCTGGGGTCAGGTGTGTGCTTATTTTTTGCGTGCCGAGCTGGTGTTTTTAATGATACCATTTCAGTGCAGATACGTTCTTTTGATCGCCCGTTATTGCATTTTAATGTAATGTTGCAGCGACAAAAAAAACGTAATTCTGGCGTTTCTAATTTTCTTCTCGCTACGCTGTTTAGCGATCAGGTTAATGCTTTTTTTATTGATAGATCGGGCGATTCTGAACGCGGCGATACCAAATATGTGTAGGTTTGATATTTTTATTATTGATTTATTTTGAATGGGGCGAAAGGGGGGTGATTTAAACTTTTATTTATTTTATTTTTTTTCACTTTTTTTTTTACTTTTGTCATGCTTTAATAGCCTCCATGGGAGGCTAGAAGCTGGCACAGCACGATCGGCTCTGCTACATAGCAGAGATCATCAGATCGCTGCTATGCAGCAGAAATGCAGGTGTGCTGTTAGCGCCGACCACAGGGTGGCGCTCACAGCTATCGGCGATCAGTAACCATAGAGGTCTCAAGGACCTCTATGATTACACTGCAGAAGCATCGCTGACCCCCGATCATGTGACGGGGGTCGGCGATGCGCTCATTTCCGTCTGGCCGGCCGGAAGCGCCGGTTAAATGCCACTGTCTGCGTTTGACAGCGGCATTTAACTAGTTAATAGTGGCGGGTCAATCACGATTTCACCCGCCGCTATTGCGGGCACATGTCAGCTGTTCAAAACAGCTGACATGTCCCGGCTTTGATGCGGGCTCACCGCGGAGCCCTGCATCAAAGCAGGGGATCTGACCTCGGACGTACTATCCCGTCCGAGGTCAGAAAGAGCTCAATTTTTGTGTTTTTTTCTCTTTATTGTTGCATTCTGTGCAAGCCAGGGTGTGGCCTCCCTGTTTCTGAGCTAGAGATTATATATAAGGCTTCCACAGTCTGGTGTTTCACTGGTTGGGCCCAGTCCTTTTGTCTGCCCTTATTCACACTGAGGTCAACATTGACACATGGTAAGGTTTTAATATTAGACAGTGTAGGACTGTCCCGATCAGAGTTACCTTGACTAGGTGGCATGGCTTTTGTGCTATTTTTTTTAATCAAAAAACAGTATTACTAAAAACTCTGTTATTTAAATGCACTTTTGCTTTTTTACTTAGTTACATCAGGGTTTTTGCTTACTTTTTTCTCTTGTAGGTTTTAAAATACTTAATAAGTAACATTTCCCACATGTCTACTTTACATCAGCACAATTTTGGAACCAAAATTTGTTTTTGTTAGGGAGTTATAAGGGTTAAAAGTTGACCAGCAATTGCTAATTTTTACAACACCATTTTTTTTAGGGACCACATCACATTTGAAATCACTTTGAGTGGTCTATATGATAGAAAAACCACCATTCTAAAAACTGCACCCCTTAAGGTGCTCAAAACCACATTCAAGAAGTTTATTAACCCTTCACGTGCTTCACAGGAATTTTTGGAATGTTTACAAAAAATGAACATTTAACTTTTTTTCACAAAAAATTAACTTCAGATCCAATTTGTTTTACTTTACCAAAGGTAACAGGAGAAATTGGACCCTAAACGTTGTTGTGCAATTTATCCTGAGTATGCTGATACCCCATATGTGGGGGAAAACCACTCTTTGGGCGCATGGCAGAGCTTGGAAGGGAAGGAGCGTTGTTTGACTTTTCAATGCAACATTGGCTGGAATTGAGATTGGACGCCATGTCGCGTTTGTAGAGCCCCTGATGTGCCTAAACAGTGGAAACCCCCACAAGTGACACCATTTTGGAAAGTAAACCCCTCAAAGGAACTTATCTAGATGCGTGGTGAGGACTTTAAACTCCAAAGTGCTTCACAGAAGTTTATAATGTAGAGACGTAAAAATAAAAAATTATATTTTGATCTTTTCGCCCCCAATTTTTTTTTTCCCAAGGGTAAAAGGAGAAATTGGGCCCCAAAGTTGTTGTGCAATTTGTCCTGAGTATGCTGATACCCCATATGTGGGGGTAAACCACTGTTTGGGCGCATGGCAGAGCTTGGAAGGGAAGGAGCGTCATTTGACTTTTCAATGCAAAATTGGCTGTAATTGAGATTGGACGCTATGTCGCATTTGGAGAGCCCCTGATGTGCCTAAACAGTAGAAACGCCCCAACAACCCTAATCCCAACCCTAACCACACCCCGAACCCACCCCTAACCACAACCCTAACCACAACCATAAGCCCAACACACCCCTAACCCTTACCCTAATCCCAACTGTAAATGTAATCCCAACCCTTACCCTAACTTTAGCCCCAACCCTAACCCTAACTTTAGCCCCAACCCTAACTCTAACTTTAGCCCCAACCATAACCCTAACTTTAGCCCTAACCCTAATAGGAAAATGGAAATAAATACTTTTTTATTATTTTATTATTTTTCCCTAACTAAGGGGGTGATAAAGGGGGGTTTGATTTACTCTTTATAGCGGGTTTGTATACTGGGTTTTTATGTTTGGCAGCTGTCACACGCTAAAAGACGCTTTCTATTGCAAAAAAATAGTTTTTGCATCACCACATTTTGAGAGCTATAATTTTTCCATATTTTGGCCCATAGAGTCATGTGAGGTCAGGTTTTTTGTGGAACGAGTTGACGTCTTTATTGGTACCACTTTCAGGCACATGACATTTTTGATCACTTTTTATTACGATTTTTGTGAGGCAGAATGAACAAAAACAAGCAATTCATGAATTTCTTTTGGGGGGGCGTTTATACTGTTCCGCGTGTGGTAAAATTGATAAACAGTTTTATTCTTCAGGTCAGTACGATTACAGCGATACCTCATTTATATCTTTTTTTATGTTTTGGCGCTTTTATATAATAGAAACTATTTTATATAAAAAAAATAATTATTTTTGCATTGCTTTATTCTGAGAGCTATAACTTTTTTATTGTGTTGCTGATGATGCCGTATGGCAGCTCATTTTTTGCAGTACAAGATGACGTTTTCAGCAGTAGCATGTTTATTTATATCCGTCTTTTTGATCGCATGTTATTCCACTTTTTGTTCAGCGGTGTGATGATAAAGCATTGTTTTTTGCCTTGTTTTTTTTTTTTTTTTTTACGATGTTCACTGAAGGGGTTAACTAGTGGGACAGTTTTATAAGTCAGGTCGTTACGGACGCGGCGATACTAAATATGTGTACTTTTATTGTTTTTTTCTTATTGTTTTTTTCTTATTTACATAAAGAAATGTATTTATTGGAACAATATTTATTATTTTTTTCTTTATTTAGGAATTTAAAAAAATATATTTTTGCACAGTATATTTTAATTTTTGCTTTTTTACATTGTCCCAGTGTGGGACATCACTGTATGAAGTCAGATTGCTGATCTGACACTTTGCACAGCACTGTGTCAGATCAGCGATCTGACAGGTAGGGAAGGATGCTTGCCAGTGCCTGCTCTCAGGAGGCACTGAGAAGCCACCTCCCTGCAGGACCCGGAAGGACCCTGCGGTGATCTTGGATCTGGGGGTCTGCAGGCAGAGAGAACCTCAGAACAACGCAATCACATTGCATTGTTCTGAGGGTCTGAGGGAAGCATGCAGGGAGCCCGCTCCCTGCGCGATGCTTCTCTATGCCACCGGAATGCTGCGATCTTGTTTGATCGCAGTGTTCTGGCGGTTAAAGTTCTGGGAGCGGTCCGTGACCGACCCTGGGACTTTGTATCGGGTGTCAGCTGTGATAGTCAGCTGACACCCGTCTGCGATCTGCCGCACTCCCCTCGTGAGCACGGCTGATCGCATGTGATGTACTATTCCGTCCATGGGAATTAGGGCCCAGGTCATAGACGGAATAGTACGTCTGTACGTCTGATGGCAGAAAGGGGTTAAGAGTTAACCCCTTTCCTGGAATGTTGCTACTGAGCACTGTGCCAGTGGACAGGTACTAGTAACATAGTTATTATGGTTGAAGGAAGACTTTAAGTCCATCTAGTTCAACCCATAGCCTAACCTAACATGCCCTAACATGTTGATCCAGAGGAAGGCAAAAAAAACCATGTGGCAAAGAGTAAGCTCCACACTGGGGAAAAAAATTCCTTCCCGACTCCACATACGGCAATCAGACTAGTTCCCTGGATCAACGCCCTATCAAGGAATCTAGTATATATAACCTGTAACATTATACTTTTCAAGAAAGTCCCCTCTTAAATTTAAGTAATGAATCACTCATTACAACATCATACGGCAGAGAGTTCCATAGTCTCACTGCTCTTACAGTAAAATATCTGCGTCTGTTATTATGCTTAAACCTTCTTTCCTCCAGACGTAGAGGATGCCCCCTTGTCCCTGTCTCAGGTCTATGGTTAAAAAGATCATCAGAAAGGTCTTTGTACTGTCCCCTCATATATTTATACATTAACATAAGATCACCCCTTAGCCTACTTTTTTCCAAACTAAATAGCCCTAAGTGTAATAGCCTATCTTGGTATTGCAGACCCCCAGTCCTCTAATAACCTTGGTTGCTCTTCTCTGCACCCGCTGTAGTTCAGCTATGTCTTTCTTATACACCGGAGACCAGAACTGTGCACAGTATTCTAAGTGTGGTCGAACTAGTGACTTGTATAGAGGTAAAATTATGTTCTCCTCATGAGCATCTATGCCTCTTTTAATGCATCACATTATTTTATTTGCCTTTGTAGCAGCTGCCTGACACTGGCCACTAAATGTGAGTTTGTCATCCACCCAAACTCCCAGGTCTTTTTTATTGACGGTTTTGCCTAGAGTTTTAGAATTAATCACATAGTTATACATCTTATTACTTCTACCCAAGTGCATGACCTTACATTTATCCCCATTAAAACTCATTTGCCATTTATCAGCCCAAGCTTCTAGTTTACATAAATCATCCTGTAATATAAAATTATCCTCCTCTGTATTGATAACCCTGCAGAGTTTAGTGTCATCTGCAAATATTGAAATTCCACTCTGTATGCCCCCTACAAGATCATTAATAAATATGTTAAAAAGAAGAGGGCCCAATACTGACCCTTGTGGTACCCCACTGCTAACCGCGACCCAGTCCGAGTGTGCTCCATTAATAACCACCCTTTGTTTCCTATCCCTGAGCCAGCTCTCAACCCACTTGCACATATTTTCCCCTATCCCCATTATTCTCATTTTATGTATCAACCTTTTGTGTGGCACCATATCAAAAGCTTTTGAAAAGTCCATATACACTACATCCACTGCGTTCCCTTGGTCCAGTCAGGAACGTACCTCTTCATAGAAATTGATCAGATTTGTCTGACAGGAACGGTCCCTAGCAAACTCATGCTGATATTGGGTCATGAGGTTATTCCTCTTCAGATACTCCAGTATAGCATCACTTAGAATGCCCTCCAGGATTTTACCCAGAGTAGAGGTTAAGCTTACTGGCCTATAATTTCTGAGTTCAGTTTTTGTCCCCTTTTTGAATATTGGCACCACATTTGCTATACGCCAGTCCTGTGGTAGTGGCAAGCTCCATGGAAACCAGCAGTACAGTATAAAAGATAAAAGCTCTCTTAGCAGGAGAATGACAGGAGATAGAAAAAAGCAAGTCTATTGCAAACTTTTTTATTTTCGTGCCGTGTAACTAAAGCAATTGAATAACTATTGCTCAGAGGCTTATAATAATAACTTTTATTTCTATTGCGCTAACATATTCCGCAGCACTTTACATTACATTACATTATACAGACTATAAAGACATTACAGAATAACACAAAACTCAGATACCAGAAGGAGTGAGGGTCCTTCTTACAGTTTATGAGGAGATGGGGGAAAATGAAAAGTGAATGGTAAAAAGGGCTTGTATTGTATTGTCCTGCTATCACTGTACTTAATAGGGTATTCCCGTAATGTTGCATTGACCGGTCACCAGTCAGTGTGTGTACAAGTATGTTTGTCAACATGTTGGGCACCCAAAAGTGTATGGTGCCAGGAAATTAAGGAATATCTCATCTTGGACAATGGTCAAATTGTTGAGTATGCTCGGGTACAAAAGGCAAAGTCGTGTTAAGTGGAAAGTATGAAAAGGAAGCGACTAG
This sequence comes from Ranitomeya variabilis, assembly GCF_051348905.1. Taxonomy (NCBI): domain Eukaryota; kingdom Metazoa; phylum Chordata; class Amphibia; order Anura; family Dendrobatidae; genus Ranitomeya; species Ranitomeya variabilis. The sequence goes on along the minus strand of NC_135239.1, from coordinate 103,629,841 downwards.
CTTCGTGTTTGGTATCACACAGCTTATCCACCAGTGATAAGGGGTTCCCTGGATAAACCAGGCGTCTGGTTTCTTTCATGTACAAGAGACTGGAGGCTAATGACTGATGACAAAGGAGAAATTCTGACCTGCTCATGAAAGGTTTATTATGAAAAGCATCAGTGAACTGGCACAACTGGGATTCACAGGGCCTCAGAAGGATGTCTGCAATAAGCTTCCTCCAGCCTTTTCACAGTTGACACTTGAGTGAGCCCCAGTTATGCTGACTGCAGAATAACTACAAGCCAAATTACCATTAGCAGCAATCAAAGCACACATCATACAGCCATACAAACTGACATCCTCACAAATCTGGTCTGCAAGTCAAGCAGGAGTTGGAAACACATATTAATCAGACTTTGTAGAACAGTGTGTTATCTATGTAGGAATGTCACCCATTTCTAACCAAACAACTAGGCCATAGAGTATAGGAAAGTCATACAGCGCTCTCCTACCTTTCTATATGGCAGTGGGTCATACTAAGAAATAGCCTGGCTCCTTCCTGATGGCAAATAAGAGAAGAAAGAAGGATTGGGCGTGCTAGAATTTACATGTCTGATCCTTTATTCCCACAGGGCATAAGCTCCTGGCAGAGGTTCCTGGCTGTGACTTATTCTTCCTTACCCATTACAATGGATATACAGGCTCAGCTGAGCCAAGCATGTATCTTCATAGGGGAGAGAGAAAGGGCTATTCATCTGGCAGAACATGCAACCAGTGTACTGAGTTCCAATACTGCATATTTCAAGACATTATCACTGCTAAAGTAAAAAAAGAGGTGTGAAGATGTAAAGCGGATATCTCAGCTTAATATGCTGCTCTATGTAAGGGTCTGTAAGGGCAGAATATTACAGCCACAGTCTGTACTCCTCCTATTTTCAGGGACCACAACAATAATGATATAACAAATCCTTAAAAGGGTGGTCCAGTCAAGAACATATTGACGACATATTCATGTTATAGTTCATTAATATAAGATCGTGGGTGTCTTACATTCGACACCCTCACCAATCAGCTGTTACACCAGTGGCGGCCAGATCTAAACACTGAGCAGTTCCATTCAATGCATGGCTCAGTGGTTAGCACTGTTGGTTTGCAGCGCTGGAGTCCTGGGATCAAATCCCACTAAGGACAACATGTGTGAGGGATTTGCATTCTCCCTAGGTTTCCTCCCACAGTCTAAAGACATACTAATAGGGAATCCAGATTGTGAGCCCCAATGGGGGCAATGATGACGATGTCTGTAAAGTGCTGAGGCAAATGATGGCACTATCTAAGCAAATCATAATAAATAAATAATAATGCCTAGTCACCGCTCTTGGGTACTGCAGAACAGCGCCTATTCTATTGAGTCTGTTGTTCTGCAGAACTCATACCTGCAGTACTACATATTGATTAGCGCTGCATAGCACAGCTCCATTCCATGTGTTTACATCCGGCTGAAGTGGGGCTACAGAGTGGTCCTATTTGTACAGTTGTTAATGATATAATAATCCAAAATATACACTTGAGTCTGTATACGTTTTGTGTGGGAACACTCTATTTTGGATAAGCATATTTTTAAAAACTGTATAAATATGACCACTTTTCCTTCCTGCAAGACATGTTCTTTGTTCCTGCAAGACATGTTCTGAGTTAATAAAGATAATACAGATATGCAAAATTTGGGTTTATGAAATTTTTTTCAAATCCAATGACTGATTCGTATGTTTTCTTGTGCCCTGATTTAAAAAAAATAATTCTATTTTTAACCATCACATATTGAATTTTGCACAAAATGAGTGTGAAATTGTGTTCAAGTGAGATGAACAAGAAAAATCTTTACTGTAGACAAAAATGTCCACAATATTATGTATAAAAATTTATTGAACATTCATTCTGCAAGTTTATTGGAAATTAATTCTTGTGACTTCCTTTTCTCTTTAAAGCTTCTCTTGATGCCTTTTCTCTTATAGAAGGCCTGCAGATCTTCGCTGTGAAGCATCCAGCAGTAATCCCCCATCATATTCAAGTTCCATCTACCTTGGTATCCTCGTTCCATCTCCTTAATATCCTGATGAAATCTTTCTCCTTGCTCTTCACTAACAGCACCAAGGTTTTCAGGAAAGCAGTCTAAGGCTGCCGTCACACTAGCAGTATTTGGTCAGTATTTTACACTAGATGGTGGCCCGATTCTAACGCATCGGGTATTCTAGAATATGTATAGTAGTATATAGCACAGCCCACGCAGTATATAACACAGGGCACATAGTATATTGCCCAGCCAGGTAGTATATAGCAGAGGCCACGTAGTATATAGCAGAGGCCACGTAGTATATAGCAGAGGCCACGTAATATATAGCAGAGGCTACGCACTATATAGCAAAATCCACATAGTATATAGCAGAGCCCACGTAGTATATAGCAGAGCCCACGTAGTGTATAGCAGAGCCCACGTAGTATATAGCACAGCCACGTAGTATATAGCAGAGGCCACGTAGTATATAGCAGAGCCCACGTAGTATATAGCAGAGGCCACGTTGTATATAGCAGAGCCCACGTAGTATATAGCAGATCCCACGTAGTATATAGCACAGCCACGTAGTATATAGCAGAGCCCACGTAGTATATAACACAGAGACATATGTAACACAGCCAAAGTAGTATGGCAGCTTTCTGGAGACCGTCCCCGGCCCGTCCGACCATGAGAGTAGCAGATGTACAGCTGGTGGTGAGAGCGGCGGAGGCGCCATCTCTGGCAGTGCAGGAGCAGCACATGGCCCGCGCCTAACAATAACAGGACACGTGTGTAGATGACGGAGATGCCGAGGGCCCAGCAGGACTCCACAGTGCCGGCACATGGTCTAGCTCCGAAGAGCTGTTCACATGCGGGGTGATAGTCCGCCCTTCCTGTAGTCTGGCACGGAGGCCGTTGCTGGCAGAGGACATCGTGGCTGCTCCCAGGAGTGTGCGGAGCCCCAGGCACAGGTCAGATGATGGCGGCCGCTGTGATCTCCCCGTTGTATTTCCATGTCCCGCATTGTGAGCGCTCGCTGCTTCCTCCCCATTATAACCTCGTGCAGCGACGTGCACCATGTGCGGGTCATGTGTCAGCAGTGAAGCACGCAGGGGGCACTGACGGGGGGAGTAGGGAGGGTCTAATCGGACTGTGCCCGACGCTGATTGGTCGCGGCAGCCATGACAGGCAGCTGGCGCGACCAATCAGCGACGCGGGATTTCCGTGACGGAAGTTGCCGACAGAAAGACAGACAGACAGAAAGACGGAAGTACCCCTTAGGCTACGTTCACATTTGCGTTGTGCGCCGCAGCGTCGGCGCCGCAACGCACAACGCAAACAAAAACGCAGCAAAACGCATGCACAACGCTGCGTTTTGCGCCGCATGCGTCCTTTTTTTGATTGATTTTGGACGCAGCAAAAATGCAACTTGCTGCGTCCTCTGCGCCCGGACGCGTGCGCCGCAGTGACGCATGCGGCGCAAAACGCAAGTGCGACGCATGTCCATGCGCCCCCATGTTAAATATAGGGGCGCATGACGCATGCGGCGACGCTGCGGCGCAGACCGCAAATGTGAACGTAGACTTAGACAATTATATATATAGATGAGTATTTGCAAGCCAAAACCAGGAGTGGGTGATAAATGCAGAAGTTGTGCATATGTTTCTATTATACTTTTCCTCTAATTGTTCCACTCCTGGTTTTGGCTTACAAATACTGATGTAAAATACTGACCAAATACTGCTAGTGTGACGGCAGCCTAAATAGAAATGTAGAAAATGTAACAAATTCATCAGACAACTCAAGGGTTTGAAATGTTTCAGCATGTTCTCCACAATGGACTTACATTTTGGATCTTTGCTGATACCTAGAGATTTCTTCACAACTTCTTTAAAAGAATCCCAAACCCTTTCCTCAACAGCTTTCATTTTTGTTTTGAACATGTCGTCCTTCATAAGTTTTTGAATATACGGACTCACAAAAACGCCTTCCTTCAGTTTTGCGTTGGACAGTCCATGAAACTTGGCACACAGGTACTTAAAAGTCTCTCCATTCAGTAAAGCTTTCACAAACTGCTTCAACAGTCCAAGCTTAAAGTGGAGTGGTGGCAGGAGAACTTTAGTGGTATCAACTAACTTTCTGCGACTATGTTTTTGAGTCCAGGTTTGCACCACTCCACAGGCTCTGCACTTCCTTGGGTCAACTTCACACTGAGTTACCAGCAAATTTAGAGACAAATCATTTCCAAGGAACCAGAGAGATGATTCTATTCCTTAATTCATCGAAAATGCACCATAAAAGCAACATTTCAGCCATCAAGCTGCCTTTATCAAGCATAAACAAAATGGTAAATGAAGCTCATCTGATCTATAATGCCTTGGAAACGACTTGTTTCCCAGGTTGCAAAGATGTTCTCATTGGCCAACTTTTTGGGCTCCAGTGATGACTGAGTACTATCCCAACTGTCCCATTCACACAAAAAGCATGGGTACTTCATGTATCCTCCTTGCTGCCCAAGTAGCAAAGAGAGAACTTTCAGATCACCATATATTGACCATCCTTGATCCTCGTAGTTAAGTTTCTTGACAATAAAGTCTAAATCAGAGGTGTCAAACTGCATTCCTCGAGGGCCTCAAACCATGAGTGTTTTCAAGATTTCCTTAGCATTCCACAAGGTGCTGGAATCATTCTGTGCAGGTGATTAAATTATCACCTGTGCAATACAAGGAAATCCTGAAAACATGACCTGTTTGCGGCCCTCGAGGAATGCAGTTTGACACCTCTGGTCTAAATTCTCATAGCTTTATTTAAAGTGCACAGACTGCCCTACAGGCAACGATGCATACTTGCTGCAATTCCAAGTCCCTGCCTAAATCATTTAATTCAAGCTGCGTAAAAAGCTGTGGCTCGTTGTGACTAGCGTGAAAGTCTACATTAGAATCTTGCATCACATGTTCTGAGTCTTCTGAATCAGGTGTATCTTCAAGGTATTCCTGGTCCATGAGGCACAGGGCGAATCAGTCACGGGAGGTCTGTGTATATAATTTCTCCTTAATTTTAAAGTTGAATCCCTCCACGTCGCACGTACAAAAGTAGCAGTCATTACTATGAATTTGCAGTTCCCTCCAGATCATAAGAATGACACAATGAAAGCTCTTTCTTCCCTTTAGACAACTGTATCCTATCCCAACAGAACACACTGCATGTGGAGCCCACGACTTGTCCTGATCACCTTGTTTTACAGTAAAGTACAATTTTCTAACAAAGCCCATAATGTTCCTTCAGTGTTTCTTCACTGCAAAACAACCGCAAATGTAGAAAAAAGTTGTTAGGTGAATTAGGCCACCACCTTGTAGCCATTTTGTTCACTTTGTTACAAACAGAAGCTTAATGCACCACAACCACTAAATACTGAAGGGAATCATGGTAAGCACACTACCGCACTCTTATGAGCTTGTCTAAAACAAAATCTGTCTTTGCTCCCCACAGCAACCAATGATAGTGCAGCTTTCAGTTTTTGTACTGCTGAGGTAAAATGAAAGCTGTGCTCTGATTGGTTGCAATGGACAGAACCACATTGTTATGGCCTGTGAGTAAAAAAAATATCGGTCTTTACTGTCCATAACAACCAGTCACAACACAGATTTCATTTCTTACACTGCTGAGGTAAAATGAAAGCTATGCTGTGATTTGATGCCATGAACACCACCACATTGTTTGGTAGCTGTGTTAAGAAAATCTTCTCTGCCCATAGCAACCAATTGCAGCACAGCGTCCATTAATTTGTAACCAATCTAATGACACCAAAATCATCCACCAACAGTCTCACAAAAGGGTCAAAGTATTGTGCAAGAAAAAGCCTATGGGGTCAGGGTTCATTAAAAAACTGTATGGGATGGAATTCTTTTTATATTTTTACTGAGTTCAGAGATCAAACGTATATAAAAATCACCTCTTACTTTTAAAACAATTTTACCCTTGCAGACGTGTGTAATTGGGATCCTATACTTAGGAGATATTCTTTACTCTCTTTATTATAAGGGCTTGTGCACACAACTGATCTCCTTGGCCAAATGCTAACTGTGATTCTCATGGATAACACTTGTACCATTCCATTAAAGTCTGCATTCCAAAATGCCACTTCTTCCCTTCTGAGCTCTGCCATGCGCCCAAACAGTAGTTTTCTCCCACATATGGGGTATCAGCGTACTCAGGACAAATTGCACAACAGCTTTTGGGGTCCAATTTCTCCAGATACCCTTGGAAAAATACAAAATTGGGGGCTAAAAGATCATTTTTGTGGAGAAAAAATTATTTTTTAATTTTCATGGCTTTACATTATAAACTTCTGTGAAGCACTTGGGAGTTCAAAGTGCTCACCACACATCTAGATAAGTTCCTTAGGGGGTTTACTTTCCAAAACGGGGTCACTTTTGGGGGGTTTCCACTGTTTAGGCACATCAGGGGCTCTCTAAACGAGACATGGCGTCCTATCTCAATTCCAGCCCATTTTGCATTGAAAAGTCAAATGGCGCTCCTTCCCATCTGAGCTCTGCCATGCGCCCAAACAGTCGTTTACCCCCACATATGGGGTATCAGCGTACTCAGGACAAATTGCACAACAACGTTTGGGGTCCAATTTCTCCTGTTAGCCTTGGGGAAAAAAAATTGTGGGCGAAAAATCATTTTTGTAAAAAAAAATAAGATTTTTTATTTCTACGGCTCTACATTATAAACTTCTGTGAAGCACTTGGGTATTAAAGTGCTCAACACACATCTAGATTAGTCCCTTAGGGGGTCTACTTTCCAAAATGGTGTCACTTTTGGGGAGTTTCCACTGTTTAGGCACATCAGGGGCTCTCCAAACGCGACATGGCGTTCTATCTCAATTCCAGCCAATTTTGCATTGAAAAGTCAAATGACGCTCCTTCGCTTCCGATCTCTGCCATGCGCCCAAACAGTGATTTATCCCCACATATGGGGTATTGGCGTACTCAGGACAAATTGTACAACAAGTTTTGGGGTCCAATTTCTCCTATTACCCTTGGTAAAATAAAACAAATTGGATCTGAAGTAAATTTTTTGTGAAAAAAAGTAAAATGTTCATTTTTTTAAGCATTCCAAAAATTCCTGTGAAACACCTGAAGGGTTAATAAACTTCTTGAATGTGGTTTTGAGCACCTTGAGGGGTGCAGTTTTTAGAATGGCGTCACACTTGGGTATTTTCTACCATATAGACCCCTCAAAGTGACTTCAAATGTGATGTGGTCCCTAAAAAAAATGGTGTTGTAAAAATGAGAAATTTCTGGTCAACTTTTAACCCTTATAACTCCCTAACAAAAAAAATGTACTTCCAAAATTGTGCTGATGTAAAGTAGACATACACATAAAGGGACATCAGCCGTGTATTGTATTACCAAAAGATGGCGACTCAACCATAAATATAATATTAACAGGAGAACCATGAGTCAAAAAGGTTGCCAAAAAGTAGTTTACATCAAACAGTACAAACTTTATTAAAGGTACAATCAATATCAAGATAAAATATTACCAGTTACACTAAAGTGACATAGTGACTACATCCATGGATACAATAGTGAGCTGAGAACACCAGTACGAGACATAGAAATCCTGAGGTATATAGATATAAAATACGTATATTATCACAGTAGTGTGGACTGAAGACTAACAGCCAGAAACCGGCAGCCCAGCTAAGAAATATAATGATAACATAAAGTGCAAACGTGCTACAAAATTAGCTGGGAGCTACAGCGCACACAAAATGAATAAAGACAGTTAATTACCCATGTGGGATGATGTAGAGGTCTCGTCCAGCGCCCAGTCACATACCAGTATGGGTAATTAACTGTCTTTATTCATTTTGTGTGCGCTGTAGCTCCCAGCTAATTTTGTAGCACGTTTGCACTTTATGTTATCATTATATTTCTTAGCTGGGCTGCCGGTTTCTGGCTGTTAGTCTTCAGTCCACACTACTGTGATAATATACGTATTTTATATCTATATACCTCAGGATTTCTATGTCTCGTACTGGTGTTCTCAGCTCACTATTGTATCCACGGATGTAGTCACTATGTCACTTTAGTGTAACTGGTAATATTTTATCTTGATATTGATTGTACCTTTAATAAAGTTTGTACTGTTTGATGTAAACTACTTTTTGGCAACCTTTTTGACTCATGGTTCTCCTGTTAATATTGTAAAGTAGACATGTGGGAAATGTTACTAATTAAGTACTTTGTGTGATATATATCTGCGATTTAAGGGCATGAAAATTTAAAGTTGGAAAATTGTGAAATTTTCAAAATTTTCACCAAATTTCGTTTTTTTTTTCACAAATAAACTAAAGTAAAGTCAAGGAAATTTTACCACTAACATGAAGCACAATATGTCATGAGAAAACCATGTCAGAAACACCAGGATACATGCAAGCGTTCCAGAGTTATAACCTCATAAAGGGACAGTGGTCAGAATTGTAAAAATTGGCCCGGTCATTAACGTGCAAACCACCCTTGGGGGTAAAGGGGTTAAAAAAAATAAAAGAAGAAAAAAAATTATTTTTGATCTAAATGTTAGATCAAAATCAGCAATACAAGTCTATGGGTCTCTGAACAAAATCAGATCGCACTTTGATGACTTCTGAGCGCAGTCCAATTTACATGGACATGGACACGACCATGGAGAAAATGGTCATGTAACCTACCCTAAAGCGTTACCCACAGCTGTGATAACAAATGCAGATATTGCTATTAATTCGGGGTCACACTTGCGAGTTTCTCGCATCAATACCCTGCACTGCCGTCGGCGCTCAGGACCTGAGCGTTCAGCTGCATAGAAATCCATAGAAATACATGCAGCCGCACACTCCGATCCCGAGTGCCAGTGGCAGTGCCGGGTATTGATGCCTGAGACTCGCCCAAGTTTCTCGCATCATACTCGCAAGTGTGACCCCGGCCTTAACATGAAAAGTGCTTAAATCCAGAAACTGTTACTTGTCTCCTACCCAGAAGACACTGAGCAGAACAGACAGTGCACATTCCACTTGTTTCCATGTTTAGATGTGTTTTTATCCTTCTTATTCATGGGACTGCTAAGCAGGTAGTAAGCTCGAGCTTCTATGAACTTCAGAAACTATTACAGGCGATCTCCAGGTTGAGATTTCTAGAAGACAGGCGTGCTCTCTAAAAATACAACATAACAAAATCAACCTTGAGTCAGCCATAAACCTTGGATAACTGTTGGTGAAATGCTCATTATGCCGACCATTCACTATACTCAAGAACGTTATTATTATTTTATTATTTATTTATTATGCATTGCTTATATAGCGCCAACATATTCTGCAGCGCTTTACAGTTTGCACACATTATCATCGTTGTCCCCAATGGGGCTCACAATCTAGAATTCCTATCAGTATGTCTTTGGAGTGTGGGAGGAAACCGGAGAACCCGGAGGAAACCCACACAAACACAGGGAGAACATACAAACTCCTTGCAGATGTTGTACTTGGTGGGATTTGAACCCAGGACCCCAATCACTGAGTCATGCACTCCCCATAGGGAGAACATAGTAAGCTGAAGCCAGACTCATCTGGTAGTGAATTATCTGCCGGAAGATAAGGACGCACCTGTACTTATTAGATGGTCAACCAATCCCACCAAAAATTAACCTTATTTTTTTTCTGATAGACATGGGAGTGATTGAAGCACTGTCTCTCCACTACTAGTCTTGATCTTCAATGACATGGCAGCAGTGACGCCATTACTACAGCAAGTGACTTCTGCAGCCAATCACTGCTGTTGTGAATCCGCTTTTTGGGCTCCTCTGGTGGTTGCTGGTGGTACTGGTGACTTGTGTGTGCTTTGCTGTCTCAGTTCACCTGCTCCCATCAGTGTTTGGGAGTTTCCTATTTAGCCTTGCTCTCCAGTCATTTCCTTGCCGGTCATCATTGTAACCAGAGCCTTCGGTTGCATGTTCCTGCTACTAGTCTGCTGACCAGCTAAGTGGACTTTGTCCTTTTGTTTTGTATCTTTTGTCCAGTTTGCAGTTTTTGTCATTCTCTGTAGCTGGAAGCTCTTGCGGGCTGAAATTGCCACTCCTGTGTCATGAGTTGACACAGGAGTCTTAAAGTAATTTCAGGATGGTTTTTTGAAAGGGTTTTCAGTTGACCGTGAAGTCCTCTTTTGTATCCTTCTGCTATCTAGTAAGTGGACCTCTCTTTGCTAAATCTACTTTCATACTGTGTATGTCTTTTCCTCTTAACTCACCGTTATTACATGTGGGGGGCTGCTATCATCTTTTGGGGTATTTCCCTAGAGGTAAGCCAGGTCTGTTCCTTCCTCTACCAGGCGTAGTTAGTCCTCCGGCTGGCGCGTGGCATCTAGGAAGTCGTAGGTATGCTCCCTGGCTACTATTAGTTGTGTGGTAGATTTAGCTCACGGTCAGCTCGAGATTCCATCACCCAGAGCTCGTCCGTTATTTTTGTGTTCTGATGTTTCCCTGCCATTGGGAATCATGACACACTGCCAATCAAGGCACTGTGCGCCCCAATGTCCTTGCCCAAACTGTCTATGAAGAAGGAGCGCACCACCCCCGAGCATGCAGGAAGCACGGAGGCTAAGGAGCAGTGCACCCCTGTAGAAGATGGTCGGTGTTACAGAACCCCCCAGCACCCAGAATATGTTATGCAGTTATTTGTATATATAATAGGTTCCATGTGAGATATATGTCTCTAATGCATCAGCCCACAGGCTGCGCCCCTGGGCAGAGGAGACAAGATATCCCCCTTCTGACCTCCCCCACCTTTGTAATTCCCACAGTAAATATCAGCAGGCTCCGGCCACCTGCGGCTATTGTAATGTATGTCTTGGCTGCCGCTTTTGAATGGGCCTGCCTTCTGTATCTGTTGTGATATACAGTACCTACAAGAAGTATTCAACCCCCTGCAGATTTAACAGGTTTACACATTTGGAATTAACTTGGCATTGTGATATTTGGACTGTAGATCAGCCTGGAAGTGTTAAATGCACTGCAGCAAAAAAGAATGTTATTTCTTTGTTTATTTTTTTTTTAAATTGTGAAAAGTCTTTTCAGAGGGTCATTTATTATTCAACCCCTCAACCCACCAGAATTCTGTTTGGTTCCCCTAAAGTATTAAGAAGTAGTTCAGGCACAAAGAACAATGAGCTTCACATGTTGGGATTAATTATCTCTTTTTCCAGCCTTTTCTGACTATTTAAGACCCTCCCTAAACTTGTGAACAGCACTCAAACATGGTCAACATGGGAAAGACAAAGGAGCATTCCAAGGCCATCAGAGACAAGATCGTGGAGGATCACAAGGCTGGCAAGGGGTACAAAACCCTTTCCAAGGAGTTGGGCCTACCTGTGTCCACTGTTGGGAGCATCATCCGGAAGTGGAAGGCTTATGGAACTACTGTTAGCCTTCCACGGCCTGGACAGCCTTTGAAAGTCTCCTCCCGTGCCGAGGCCAGGCTTGTCCGAAGAGTCAAGGCTAACCCAAGGACAACAAGGAAGGAGCTCCGGGAAGATCTCATGGCAGTGGGGACATTGGTTTCAGTCAATACCATAAGTAACGTACTCCACCGCAATGGTCTCCGTTCCAGACGAGCCCGTAAGGTACCATTACTTTCAAAGCGTCATGTCAAGGCTCGTCTACAGTTTGCTCATGATCACTTGGAGGACTCTGAGACTGACTGGTTCAAGGTTCTCTGGTCTGATGAGACCAAGATCGAGATCTTTGATGCCAACCACACACGTGACGTTTGGAGACTGGATGGCACTGCATACGACCCCAAGAATACCATCCCTACAGTCAAGCATGGTGGTGGCAGCATCATGCTGTGGGGTGGTTTCTCAGCCAAGGGGCCTGGCCATCTGGTCCGCATCCATGGGAAGATGGATAGCACGGCCTACCTGGAGATTTTGGCCAAGAACCTCCGCTCCTCCATCAAGGATCTTAAGATGGGTCGTCATTTCATCTTCCAACAAGACAACGACCGAAAGCACACAGCCAAGAAAACCAAGGCCTGGTTCAAGAGGCAAAAAATCAAGGTGTTGCAGTGGCCTAGTCAGTCTCCTGACCTTAACCCAATTGAAAACTTGTGGAAGGAGCTCAAGATTAAAGTCCACATGAGACACCCAAAGAACCTAGATAACTTGGAGAAGATCTGCATGGAGGAGTGGGCCAAGATAACTCCAGAGACCTGTGCCGGCCTGATCAGGTCTTATAAAAGACGATTATTAGCTGTAATTGCAAACAAAGGTTATTCCACAAAATATTAAACCTAGGGGTTGAATAATAATTGACCCACACTTTTATGTTTAAAATTTATAAAAATTTAACTGAGCAACAAAACTTTTTGGTTTGTAAGATTTATGCATCTGTTAATAAATCCTGCTCTTGTTTGAAGTTTGAAGGCTCTAACTTATTTGCATCTTATTAAACCTGCTAAATCTGCAGGGGGTTGAATACTACTTGTAGGCACTGTATATTCTGTGTTCTGTGTGTAAAGAGTTGTCACACTGGAAATACGTGGAGAAGCAGTGATATTTTATATTCCCCCATGTAATCAAGGAATTCCAGTCAGCGTCCTTCATTCAGAATCCAGCCAAAGCAGAGTGGACCTCCTGAACCACGGTGTGGTACTGAAAGAGGTACTCCAGCACAGCAGACCCCGTTACAGTCGGGCCACCCCAATAATTTACCTGGGAACCTGCAGAAAATACAACTTAGATTGGAAATGAAAATGAGAAGATACAGATACAACTGAGTGCATCATGAAGTCATGACTTGATGGACTATGATGGATTCCAGATGGAGTTTTCATAATCAAAATCAATTGTTTACAAGAAACAAAATAAACAAACACAATATCAGTATAAAGAGCAGCTACACTACCGTACACAACATAGACCTAAATATAAATGGAGTGTTACTGCTCCACCAGTGCAAACATTCCCACATAGTTGGCTCTACCTTACACTGTACACTGAATATGCCCATCTACACTTAGTGGTACATCATGTAGGGTTCAGAGGGCAGCATGACTCATCATATCAGGAAAAGACTATGAAAAGAACACTTTATTGAACTGCCATGGAAACTTTGGAGTTTAAAGGGGACTGCTCAGGAGAATCTAATCTGATACTGCTTGAACCAAGGGTAACGTGGAATACAGACAGGCTCAAAACACAGTTTGAAAAATGAGGCAACAGAGGATGGAGAGTCCACTGGGCGACTCCCTTCAGCTTCTCCCGCCCAACTCTACTTGACTGACAGCTGACTTCTTATGCAATAATAGAGACGTCTGGTCAATTAAGATAAGCTGGGCGGGGAGAAGCTGGAGGACACACCCACTGGACTCTTCTCCCTATGCCCATTATCTTCCATGTGCCTAGTTGGTTTTTAAAGGGAATCTGTCATCCTCTGGAACCTATATGACCTATTAATATGCGCACCGCACGCCCCGGAGCCTGGAAGATATCCCTGCCTCCTGTCTTCATTGTAATACTACCACCTCCCATGCATGTCAGTTCTGGTGCTGAAATCCCACGTCTGCACTCCATCCACAATACCTACATCTTCCTCCCTTCTGTGGGCACTGCATTCTGGGATCTTCTGCGCAGTTGCCAGTGAGTCACTGTGACCACCGACGTGCGCGCCAATAAGGTGCTCTCCCCACATCTTCCCTGCATAGTCATCACTAGGAACCATGTGTACAAGATGATGACTATGCAGGGAGGAAGTGGGGAGAGCACCTTATAGGCACGCAGGACGCAGGTCTCTGGAGTGGAATTCGCTCCCAAGTGCAGCGCCCATAGAAGGGAGGAAGAGGTATGGATTTCTGAGGGAGTGCAGGGAGCAGACGCAGGATTCCAGGGCCACAACTGATGCTGATGGGAGGGTAGTGTGGTAATGAGGAGAGGAGGCAGGAATTCATTCCAGGCACTGCACACCCCAGAGCCTGGAAGATATCATTAACTTAAAGAAAGAATATAAGAATTCTCAGCTTCCAGACCATTAATATGAGGCATACAGGAAGGACTAGTGTAACATTTCTATAACCCGTATACCCATATTAATAGGTCATATATATCCTGGAGGAGACAGATACCCTTTAAGCTATAATTTCTCTGAAACCTCACAGCCTGTCACAGTAGCGCAATCAGACGTCCGTGCAAATCAGTCTGAAATCAGACCGCAATGTCCGGATTGGCAGCAGGTCACATGACCCAAGCGTGAAGCTTGATATATTTCTATGAATCTGACACAGTTGGGTCAGGAGACCAGCAGACAGTCTTTGCATCGTGGTCCAGACTCAGTCCGATTTTCTCTGACGTCTGAATGTGAGATGGACAACAGCGATCTTGTCTGTTTTCAGGATACCAATGTTTCAGGCAGCATCAATCTCTACACAGGTTTCCTTTAAGTGCCCCATAAGTTAGAAACTGGAGAGGTGGATGCATAATAAAGAGTCATCCATAAGATGTAATACAAGGCCAGTAATACCGCAAGCAAATAATAACAGGATAGACATGGCAGAAGAATGCACAGTAATTGATCCCACTCGGACCTCCACCAACCAAAATTTATGACATGTTAAAAGTTTTCTAGAAAGTGCAATTACCCTTTACATAAGGTCAGAAATCAGATCGCTGACACTATATTACTTCTGCCACTAAATCTTTAGATCCAGGATTACAAAATCTAGTAAATGGATTCCTGAGATATTCCCAATTGTTTGACGCCAATAGTCAGCTAGGAGTCCACCACTGGGTGTGTGACAGCACCGGACTGCTCGTATGGGATAACGGGACGCAAACATTTCTACCCATTTCTCAGTGTGACTCAGATTTGGAGGGTGCAAAACTGAACCCAGGAAGCTTCTCTCACTACTTATAGAGCTCTGGTGCACAACGTTTTTGGTCCAAGGGCCACATTGTTATACTGAACCAATTGCTGCAATAAAAATGAATGAGGTGTTTGCTTCTGCGACATTCATGGTGGCATAAGGAAAGTAGACGGTATACTTATACACAGGACGTCTCCACCAATCCGCTCTCTAATCGTACCTAAGCACACACACAGAGGTTTTTTAGGAGGATTTAGAAATAGATTCAGCTCCAAAATCCACATTAAAAAACGCTTCAAATACTCCCATGTATTTTATTGGGAGAAAGGTCCCAGGGCGCAGTCTCACATTGCGGCTTTTTCACGTTAATTTGAGCATTTCCAACAAAAATCAAGAGGAATATTTGGAGCAATTTCTCTATTAAATTCGAATTTTGCAGGAAAATCGCCTTGTAAATTCTCATCAAAAGCTGAGGGAACAAATCCTGGTAATGAAGCTGCCATGCTCACCTCATAGATTCCTACACTAGAGCTTATAGGTGATGTACTTACTGCCTAAAGTTTCACAATTCCCATATAGTAGTGTCCAATGCCCAGACTCCCTCTGAACTGTCACACGGGGGACGAGACCGCATTCTCCTGATGTCTGAGGTATCCACAGGGCACCATTAGTATTCGCCAGCCACACTACGCCTCTGCGCAGCCGCTCACATACAGCTACCTGTTGTATCCATATGGTTGGGGGCCGCACAGAAAGGCATCATGGACACATGTGGCCCCAGGTTGTGGACCCCTGTTCAGGAGTAATGTTTCCATGCTCCAACATCTACCTACTGCTGCCCTCACCATGAAAGGTGAACCTCTGCCTGTTCCCCAGACATGGAGCTGCTGACCCTGCACAGGAAGGCTGCTGAGGTGCAAGGAACACATTCCTCTGCAGGGCAGAATGGGTCCAAGGAGAGGATGTCACCTGAGAGGCCAGAAGTAGCAGCAGCAGGTAAGGAGTCAGTGCCAATCCCTGTGTGACCTGAGGAGCCTCCATCAGGAGCAGTGCCCCGCACATGTAATGCGCCCGCCGGGGTGCCAGCCTTGCCCTCACCAGATAGCCATCCTGCTCTTCGGGTAGTCCAGCTTATCGATGCAGTCCAGGAAGTAGGGCAGCGTGTGCGCAGCATTCCGGGCTATGATGGCGACCAGGACACTGGGCTTCTGCAGCCCGGACTCCGGGAACATGTCCTCCTCCACGGAGAGCTCCTCGGCCAGCACAGCGCCCATGATGGAGAGGGACAGGGGCACAAGGAGCCAGGCACTGACTGCAGCCATGTTCCCCCGAGCTACCGCTCTGCATACTGCTCTGCTCCTGCAGCTACATGGACGAGGGATGGGGGGATGGAGCTGAAATATGAGAGCAGGAGAGAGGGGGGATCTGCAGGACCGCTAATAATGCATGCCATTCATCACAGCACACAATCCCGGGTCTTCTCCTGACCCCGCACCAGTCACTCGTGGATCGCTGGTGTCTCTGGTGGGACACAACTCCTGGCACTATCACACCATTGTCACATCACTGTCACATCACTATGACATTAGTCACATCACTATGACATCACTGTCACATCACTGTCACACCAGTCACATCACTATGACATCACTATCACACCATTGTCACATCACTGTCACATCACTATGACATCAGTCACATCACTGTGATAACTTTTACTTTTCAACCAACTTTCCTAGACTGCAGAATGGTAAACCTGCCTAGTTTTACATCCTCCTTTTCTTTATTGCTGCATAACGAAGCAGATTTGTTTTTCAGGAGTTCAGGAAAGTTGGTTAACAACTAATATCAGGGTTTGGGTTACAAATATTAGGCAGAGAGTCAAGCACACAGCACCTGCCCATCAGCAGTGCTCCATCCTTGACCTGGTTATCTCTGGCTGCTGCATAAAAGACATGTTGACTTCACACTGTGATCACACATCTAAGTACAATCCTTGATACCCAACTAAGCTGTTAGCAAAAGCTTGCAACAGATGTGGCAGAACTGAGCTTACCACATACATACAGTACCAGACCCATACATACTACATAGATATGGTATTACAACCCCCTGGCAAAAATTATGGAATCACCGGCCTTGGAGGATGTTCATTCAGTTGTTTAATTTTGTTGAAAAAACGCAGATCACAGACATGGCACAAAACTAAAGTAATTTCAAGTGGCAACTTTCTGGCTTTAAGAAACACAAAGAAATCAAGAACAAAAAATGTGGTAGTCAGTAATGGTTACTTTTTTTAACCAAGCATAGGGGGAAAATGATGGAATCATTCAATTCTGAGGAAAAAATTATGGAATCATGAAAAACAAACAAACAAAAAAACACTCCAACACATCACTAGTATTTTGTTGCACCACCTCTGGCTTTTATAACAGCTTGCAGTCTCTGAAGCATGGACTTAATGAGTGTCAAACAGTACTCTTCATCAATCTGGCTCCAACTTTCTCTGATTGCTGTTGCCAGATCAGCTTTGCAGGTTGGAGCCTTGTCATGGACCATTTTCTTCAACTTCCACCAAAGATTTTCAATTGGATTGAGGTCTGGACTATTTGCAGGCCATGACATTGACCTTATACGTCTTTTTTTCATAGAATGTTTGCACAGTTTCTGCTCTATGGAATGATTCATTATCATCTAGAAAAATGATTTCATCATCCCCAAACATCCTTTCTATTGATGGGATAAGAAAAGTGTCCAAAATATCAACATAAACTTGTGCATTTATTGAAGATGTAATGACAGCCATCTCCTCAGTGCCTTTACCTGACATGCAGCCCCATATCATCAATGACTGTGGAAATGTGCATGTTCTCTTCAGGCAGTCATCTTTATAAAGCTCATTAGAACGGCACCAAACAAAAGTTCCAGCATCATCACCTTGCCCAATGCAGATTCACGATTCATCACTGACTATGACTTCATCCAATCATCCACAGTCCACGATTGCTTTTCCTTAGCCCATTGTAACCTTGTTTTTTTCTGTTTAGGTGTTAATGATGGCTTTCGTTTAGCTTTTCTGTGTATAAATCCCATTTCCTTTAGGCAGTTTCTTACAGTTCGGTCACAGACCTTGACTCCAGTTTCCACCCATTTGTTCCTCATTTGTTTTGTTGTGCATTTCCTGTTTTGGAGACATATTGCGTTAAGTTTCTGGTCTTGACGCTTTGATGTCTTATTTGGTCTACCAGTATGTTTGCCTTTAACAACCTTCCCATGTTGTTTGTATTTGGTCCGGATTTTAGACACATCTGACTGAACAACCAACATCTTTTGCAACATTGTGTGATGATTTACCCTCTTTTAAGAGTTTGATAATCCTCTCCTTTGTTTCAATTGATATCTCTCATTTGGAGCCATGATTCATGTCAGTCCACTTGGTGCAACAGCACTCCAAGGTGTGATCACTCCTTTTTAGATGCAGACTAACGAGCAGATCTAATTTGATGCAGGTGTTATTTTTGGGTATGAACATTTACAGGGTGATTCCATAATTTTTTCCTCAGAATTGAGTGATTCCATAATTTTTCCCCTATGCTTGGTTAAAAAAAGTAACCATTACTGACTACTACATTTTTTGTTCTTGATTTCTTTTAGTGTTTCTTAAAGCCAGAAAGTTGCCATTTGAAATGACTTTAGTTTTGTGCCATGTCCGTAATCTGCAATCAACAAAATTAAACAACTGAATGAACATCCTCCAAGGCCAGTGATTCCATAATTTTTGCCAGGGGTTCTAGGAAGAAGTGTACTACATAGATATGGTACAAGAACCAAGTTTAGTAAGTAGATACTGAAATAGAACCATGCTTACTGCATATATACCTGAAAAGAACCAAACTTATAACATAGATACTAAAACAGAATAAGCCTGCCAGGGCTCTGTGCGGGCTGCCGGGGGTCTGTGCGGGCTGCAAGGGGTCTGTGCGGGCCTGCCGGGGCTCTGTGAGGGCTGCCGAGGCTCTGTGTGGGCTGCCGGGGGTCTGTGCGGGCTGCCGGGGTTCTGTGCGGGCCTGCAGGGGCTCTGTGCGGGCTGCCGGGGGTCTGTGCGGGCTGCTGGGGGTCTCTGCGTGTGTGTAGGCATCGTCCGATGGGACTACAAGTCCCATCAGATGATACCTGCTACAGTGACAGTGATTGTCACATTAGTCAATGATGGAACAGTAGTAGTCCCATCATCTGGCTAATGTGTTGAATGTGAAAAAAATACTACATACATACTACATACATACTGCATACATACTACATACATACTACATACTACATACATACAACATACTACATACATATTACATACATACTACATACATACATACAACATACTACATACAGTACATACACTCACCGGCCACTTTATTAGGTACACCATGCTAGTAACGGGTTGGACCCCCTTTTGCCTTCAGAACTGCCTCAATTCTTCGTGGCATAGATTCAACAAGGTGCTGGAAGCATTCCTCAGAGATTTTGGTCCATATTGACATGATGGCATCACACAGTTGCCGCAGATTTGTCGGCTGCACATCCCAAAGATGCTCCATACAAGGCAGGATGGATCCATGCTTTCATGTTGTTTACGCCAAATTCTGACCCTACCATCCGAATGTCGCAGCAGAAATCGAGACTCATCAGACCAAGCAACGTTTTTCCAATCTTCTACTGTCCAATTTCGATGAGCTTGTACAAATTGTAGCCTCAGTTTCCTGTTCTTAGCTGAAAGGAGTGGTACCCAGTGTGGTCTTCTGCTGCTGTAGCCCATCTGTCTCAAAGTTCGACGCACTGTGCGTTCAGAGATGCTCTTAGGCCTACCTTGGTTGTAACGGGTGGCGATTTGAGTCACTGTTGCCTTTCTATCAGCTCGAACCAGTCTGCCCATTCTCCTCTGACCTCTGGCATCAACAAGGCATTTCCGCCCACAGAACTGCTGCTCACTGGATTTTTTTTCTTTTTCGGACCATTCTCTGTAAACCCTAGAGATGGTTGTGCGTGAAAATCCCAGTAGATCAGCAGTTTCTGAAATACTCAGACCAGCCCTTCTGGCACCAACAACCATGCCACGTTCAAAGGCACTCAAATCACCTTTCTTCCCCATACTGATGCTCGGTTTGAACTGCAGGAGATTGTCTTGACCATGTCTACATGCCTAAATGCACTGAGTTGCCGCCATGTGATTGGCTGATTAGAAATTAAGTGTTAACAAGAAGTTGGACAGGTGTACCTAATAAAGTGGCCAGTGAGTGTACATACTATGTACATACATACTACATACATACAACATACTACATACATACTAACATACTACATACATACTACATACATACTACTTACATACTACTTACATACATACTACATACATGCAACATACTACATACAACATACTACATACATACTACATACATACTAACATACTACATACATACTACAAACATACTACTTACATACTACATACATACAACATACTACATACATACTACATACATACTACATACATACTAATACATACTACATCCATACTACATGCATACTACATACATACTACATACAATACATACATATAGACAAACAGTACATTAAACATAGAGTACATACTCACCTCTACTTGTCATTTTGATCCCCGAAGCCAGTGTCATCTGTATATAATTCCACATGTGTTAATTCATTGTTTTGATGCCTTCAATGTGAATGTACAATTTTCACAGTCATGAAAATACAGAAAAATCTTTAAATGAGAAGGTGTGTCCAAACTTTTGGTATGTACTGTACATACTACATACATACTACATACAATACATTCATATATTACATACAATACATACATACAGACATACAGTACATTAAACATAGAGTACATACTCACCATTACTTGTCACTTTGATCCCCGAAGCCAGTGTCACCTGTAAAAAAGATTAAAATAACAAACAATCAATATACTCCCTGTCCGCAGAAATCCACGAGTGTCCCATGACGATCTCCCATGGAGAACGGCAGCATTAGCTGATGCGACCGCTCTCCAGGGGCTCCAGGAACACAATGACGGGAGGAAGGTATCCTTCCGCCACTGTATTCCTCCACCGCTGTAAAAAAAATAGTTCCTAGTCTCACTTTTGGCATTGCTGTGTGAGAAATTTTCCCACGCAGCAATTGCCATAAAGTGAGACTTTGAACTATAGTAACCTCAGTGATGCACTGCAGGAGCCATTGTCTCCTGTCAGTGTGCCACTGAGGGTCCTATAGAGCAGTGGCATCACCTGATGTCGCAGTTCTATAGGGGAGATCGTCGTGGGACACTCGTTATTAATTGAACTACGGCGGACAGGTAGTATACAGTTTATTATTTTATGTTTTTTGCAGGAGCTGAAGTATGGTAAGTATGGTTAAATGAAGAATATTAAAATACTTTTTTTCTAATGTGTGTGTTTTATTAAAGGGCCACTGTCACCCCCTCCAGCCGTTATAAACTAAAAGAGCCACCTTGTGCAACAGTAATGCTGCATTCTAACAAGGTGGCTCTTTTAGTTTTAGGTTCAAGTATACCCCCAAAAAAAGTGATTTGATACTTAGCCATAATTGGTGTCTCTAGCCACGCAGGCTGGTCCTCCCTCCCCAGCTTGGCCAGCTCCTCTGCCGTCACTCACATCTTCTTGGTCTTTCTGCGCCGCCCCCTCAGCGCTGTTTACGTTTTCAAACCGGCGCCTGCGCTGTGTAGTACTGTTCTGCGCAGGCGCAGTAAGCTCTGGCCGTCTGCCGTCCCAGCCCCGCACTGTGCATAATGCATAACACAGTGCGGGGCTGGGATTCCAAAGGTGGGGGCCACACTGCCCACGCAGGCGCAGTGTGAAAGACTGGCTTGGACGGCAGACGGCCAGAGCTTACTGCGCCTGCGCAGAACAGTACTACACAGCGCAGGCGCCAGTTTGAAAACGTAAACAGCGCTGAGGGGGCGGCGCAGAAAGACCAAGAAGATGTGAGTGACGGCAGAGGAGCGTTTCGAGCTGGGGAGGGAGGACCAGCCTACGTGGCTAGAGACACCAATTATGGCTAAGTATCAAATCGCTTTTTTTGGGGTATACTTGAACCTAAAACTAAAAGAGCCATCTTGTTAGAATGCAGCATTACTGCGGCACAAGGTGGCTCTTTTAGTTTATAACGGCTGGAGGGGGTGACAGTGGCCCTTTAACCCTTTATTACTATTAAATTAATAATGGATATACGTCTTATTGACGCCTCTCCGTTATTAACCCGGCTTAATGTCACCTTACAATAGCAAGGTGACATTAACCCCTTATTACCCCATATCCCACCGCTACACTGGAGTGGGAAGAGAGGGGCTAAGTGCCGGAATTGGCGCATCTTACAGATGCGCCATTACCGGGGCGGCTGCGGACTGGTATTTGTAACCGGGGGGCCAATATCCATGGCTCCTCTCTAGGCTATGAATATCAGCCCCCAGCTGTCTGCGTAGCCTTTCTGGCTATAAAATATAGGGGGACCCCACATCATTTTTTGGGGGGGTCCCCCTATTTCAATAGCCAGTAAAGGCTACGCAGACAGCTGCGGGCTGATATTCATAGCAGGCTACAAATACTGGCCCCCGGCCGTGGCTTTCCCCCTCTGGCACAGAAAATTGCACGGGAGCCCACGCCTTTTTTTTTCCTTTTTTTTTTTAATTAAACGCTCATTAAGGTGTCTTTCATATTTGCGTCGGTACGGGTCCGTCGCTATCCAGGGAGGAGGGGGCGGAGTTTCGGCCGCGCATGCGCGGTAGAAAATGGTGGACGCAACGGACAAAAAAACGTTTACTTGAACGTTTTTTCGTGCCTACAGTATGCCAAAACACAATGGATCCGTTGCACGACGGACACGACGTGTGCAGTTTTGATGCAGTTTTTGGTGCAGTTTTGATGCAGGTTTCGATGCAGGTTTTGATGCAGTTTTTGGAAATAAATAAATAAACGGAAAATGTGCATGATTTGAATGAAAACATGCATGAAAAAACGGATTTGGAGGCCAGATTCATCATTTCACATCTCAGTTTCATCCGTTTTTTGCTGGATCCGTTGCTGTGCCTTTTTTCGCTGGACAGAAAAACCGTTCCTCTGTATGTGTTTTCCGTCCGGCGAAAACCGCTTTTTTGACGGATCCTGCAAAAAACGGATGAAACGTGTGGCCATCAGGCGCAATCCGGCGCTAATACAACTCTATGAGAAAAAAAAGGATCCGGCGGAAAAAAAACGGATCCCTCAAATGTGCTTGCAGGATGCGTTTTTTACCCATAGACTTGTATTAGCGATGGATCGCGAGGGATGGCCACACGTAGCGTACGTCGTGCAACGGATCCGTCGTGTTTTGGCGGACCGTCGGCACGAAAAAAAGTTCATGTGAATGTTTTTTTGTCCGTCACGTCTGCAATTTTCTATCGCGCATGAGCGGCTGAAACTCCGCCCCCTCCTCCCCGGACTTCAGAATGGGCAGCGGATGCGTTGAAAAACTGCATCCGCTGCCGACGTCGTGCACAAATTTCACAAGGTGAGTTGGTACGTCGGCCCGACGCATAGTGACGGACCCGTACCGATGAAAGTATGAAAGAGACCTTAATGAGCGTTTAATTAAAAAAAAAACGGCATGGGATCCCGCGCAATTTTCTGCGCCAGAGGGGGAAAGCCGACAGCCGGGGGCCAATATTTGTAGCCTGCTATGAATACAGCCCGCAGCTGCCTGCGTAGCCTTTACTGGCTATTAAAATAGGGGGAACCCCCCCAAAAAATGATATGGGGTCCCCCTATATTTTATAGCCAGAAAGGCTACGCAGACAGCTGCGGGCTGATATTCATAGCCTAGAGAGGGGCCATGGACATTGGATCCCCCGGCTACAAATACTAGTCCGCAGCCGCCCTGGAAATGGTGCATCTGTAAGATGCCCACATTCCAGCACTTAGCCCCTCTCTTCCCACTCCCGTGTAGCGGTGGGATATGGGGTAATAAGGGGTTAATGTCACCTTGCTATTGTAAGGTGACATTAAGCCGGGTTAATAACGGAGAGGCGTCAATAAGACGCCTATCCATTATTAATCCAATAGTAATAAAGGGTTAATAAAACACACACACATTAGGAAAAAAGTGTTTTAATATTCTTCATTTAACCATACTTACCATACTTCAGCTCCTGCAAAAAAAGTAAAATAATAAACCGTATACTACCTGTCCGCCGTAGTCCAATTAATAACGAGTGTCCCACGACGATCTCCCCTATAGAACAGTGACATCGGGTGATGTCACTGCTCTATAGGACCCTCAGTGACACACTGACAGGAGACAATGGCTCCTGCAGTGCATCACTGAGGTTACTATAGTTCACTGGTCTCACTTTATGGCAATTGCTGCATGGGAAAATTTCTCACACAGCAATGCCAAAAGTGAGACAAGGGACTATTTTTTTTACAGCGGTGGAGGAATACAGTGGCGGAAGGATACCTTCCTCCCATCATTGTGTTCCTGGAGCCCCTGGAGAGCGGTCGCATCAGCTAATGCTGCCGTTCTCCATGGGAGATCGTCATGGGACACTCGTGGATTTCTGCGGACAGGGAGTATATTGATTGTTTGTTATTTTAATCTTTTTTACAGGTGACACTGGCTTCGGGGATCAAAGTGACAAGTAATGGTGAGTATGTACTCTATGTTTAATGTACTGTATGTCTGTATGTATGTATTGTATGTAATATATGAATGTATTGTATGTAGTATGTATGTAGTATGTATGTAGTATGTACAGTACATACCAAAAGTTTGGACACACCTTCTCATTTAAAGATTTTTCTGTATTTTCATGACTGTGAAAATTGTGCATTCACATTGAAGGCATCAAAACAATGAATTAACACATGTGGAATTATATACTTAACAAAAAAGTGTGAAACAACTGAAATTATGTCTTATATTCTAGGTTCTTCAAAGTTGCCACCTTTTGCTTTGATGACTGCTTTGCACACTCTTGGCATTTTCTTGATGAGCTTCAAGAGGTAGTCACCCGGAATGGTCTTCCAACAATCTTGAAGGCGTTCCCAGAGATGCTTTGCACTTGTTGGCCATTTTGCCTTCACTCTGCGGTCCAGCTCTCCCCAAACCATCTTGATTGGGTTCAGGTCTGGTGTAGCACCCCATCGCTCTCCTTCTTGGTCAAATAGCCCTTACACAGCCTGGAGGTGTATTTGGGGTCATTGTCCTGTTGAAAAATAAATGATGGTCCAAATAAACGCTAACCGGATGGAATAGCATGCTGCTGCAAGATGCTGTGGCAGCCATGCTGGTTCAGTATGCCTTCAATTTTGAATAAATCCCCAACAGTGTCACCAGCAAAGCACCCCCACACCATCACACCTCCTCCTCCATGCTTCACGGTGGGATCCAGGCATGTAGAGTCCATCCGTTCACCTTTTCTGCGTCGCACAAAGACACGGTGGTTGGAACCAAAGATCTCAAGTTTGGACTCATCAGACCAAAGCACAGATTTCCACTGGTTTAATGTCCATTCCTTGTGTTCTTTAGCCCAAACAAGTCTCTTCTACTTCTTGCCTGTCCTTAGCAGTGGTTTCCTAGCAGCTATTTTACCGTGAAGGCCTGTTGCACAAAGTCTCCTCTTAACAGTTGTTGAAGAGATGTGTCTGCTTCTAGAACTCTGTGTGGCATTGACCTGGTCTCTAATCTGAGCTGCTGTTAACCTGCAATTTCTGAGGCTGGTGACTCGAATATACTTGTCCTCAGAAGCAGAGGTGACTCTTGGTCTTCCTTTCCTGGGGCGGTCCTCATGTGAGCCAGTTTCTTTGTAGCGCTTGATGGTTTTTGCCACTGCATTTGGGGACACTTTCAAAGTTTTCCCAATTTTTTGGACTGACTGACCTTCATTTCTAAAAGTAATGATGGCCACTCGTTTTTCTTTACTTAGCTGCTTTTTTCTTGCCATAATACAAATTCTAACAATCTATTGAGTAGGACTATCAGTTGTGTATCCACCAGACTTCTGCACAACACAACTGATGGTCCCAACCCCATTTATAAGGCAAGAAATCCCACTTATTAAACCTGACAGGGCTCACCTGTGAAGTGAAAACCATTCCTGGTGAATGTTCATCAAGAGAATGCCAAGAGTGTGCAAAGCAGTCATCAAAGCAAAAGGTGGCTACTTTGAAGAACCTAGAATATAAGACATAATTTCAGTTGTTTCACACTTTTTTGTTAAGTGTATAATTCCACATGTGTTAATTCAGAGAGCAGAGCCGAAAACAGAGCTAAGCAAGACACAGAGTGCAGAGCTGAAAGCAGAGCAAAGCCACAGAGTGCAGAGCAAAGAACAAAGCAAGGTCGCAGAGAGCAGAGCTGAAAGCAGAGAAAAGCCACAGAGTGCAGAGCAAGGAACAAAGCATGACAAGGACATAAACGAACACAGAAACAGGAGTAGACTAAGGCTACGTTCACATTCGCGGCGGGCGCCGCAGCGTCGGGCGCCGCAGCGGCGCCGCATGCGTCATGCGCCCCTATATTTAACATGGGGGCGCATGGACATGCGGTGCACTTGCTTTTTGCGCCGCATGCGTCCCTGCGGCGCCCGCGTCGGGGCGCAGAGGACGCAGCAAGTTGCATTTTTGCTGCGTCCAAAATCAATGGAAAAAAGGACGCATGCGGCGCAAAAAGCAGCGTTGTGCATGTGTTCACATTTGCGCTGTGCGTTGCGGCGGCGACTCTGCGGCACACACCGCAAATGTGAACGTAGCCTAAGACAGAGTCAGGAACAGGTCAAGGCACAGAGACATGGACACAAGCCAGGGTACGACGCCCCTCTGGGTGGTGGATATAGGCCAAGGTACGAGGCCCCACTGGATGGCAAACACAGGACACGGACCAGGGTACAACACCCCCCTGAGTGGCGGACATAGGCCAGGGTACAAAGCCCCACTGGGTGGCTACACAAGGACAACAGAGACAAAGCCTGGCACCTCAGCAGCTAAGAACTGACTGAGGGAGTAAGTTGCACAGGCCCCCACCAATGGGTGGGGAAGTCTTAAATACAGTAAGCCTCATGGTTATTGGCCGGGGACACCTTAGCAAGATGCACATAGTCTCAATAAGACACAGAAGTTGATGGCGCCACCCCCCTATGCACACAGACAGAGCATGCACAGAGCAAGCAGCAAACATGAGGCACACAGCATGGAGCTGGCAGCAGAGAGAAGTCACAACAAGGCCCAGAGAAGTAAGTGAGTTTGAGTATAATGCAGGTGGGGGATGGGAGGCCATGCAGTGATGCCAGTAGGGTTGTTACACCAAATAAGTGTAAAACAAGCCTAACTATGTTGGGACCATCAGTTGTGTTGCGCAGAAGTCTGGTGGATACACAGCTGATAGGCCTACTGAATAGACTGTTAGAATTTGTATTATGGCAAGAAATGCAGCTAAATAAAGAAAAACGGGAGGCCATCATTACTTTAAGAAATGAAGGTCAGTCAGTCCGAAAAATTGGAAAACTTTGAAAGTGTCTTCAATTGCAGTGGCAAAAACCATCAAGCACTACAAAGAAACTGGCTCACATGAGGACCGCCCCAGGAAAGGAAGACCAAGAGTCACCTCTGCTTCTGAGGATAAGTTTATCCGAGTCACCAGCCTCAGAAATCGCCGGTTAATAGCAGCTTAGATTAGAGACCAGGTCAAAGCTGCACAGAATACTAGCAGCAGACACATCTCTACAACAACTGTTAAGAGGAAACTTTGTGCAGCAGGCCTTCATAGTAAAATAGCTGCTAGGAAACCACTGCTAAGGACAGGCAACAACAGAAGAGACTTGTTTGGGCTAAAGAACACAAGGAATGGACATTAGACCAGTGGAAATCTGTGCTTTGGTCTGATGAGTCCAAATTTGAGATCTGTGATTCCAACCACCGCATTTTTGTGTGACGCAGAAAAGGTGAACGGATGAACTCTACATGCCTGGTTCCCACCGTGAAGCATGGAGGAGAAGGTGTGATGCTGTGGGGGTGCTTTGCTGGTGACACTGTTGGGTATTTATTTAAAATTGAAGGCATACTGGAACAGCATGGCTACCACAGCATCTTGCAGCGGCATACTATTCCATCCGGTTTGCGTTTAGTTGCACCATCATTTATTTTTCAACAGGACAATGACCCCAAACACACCCCCAGGCTGTGTAAGGGTTATTTGACCAAGAAGGAGAGTGATGGGGTGCTACGCCATATGACCTGGCCTCCACAGTCACCAGATCTGAACCCAATCGAGATGGTTTGGGGTGAACTGGACTGCAGAGTGAAGGCAAAAGGGCCAACAAGTGCTAAGCATCTCTGGGAACTCCTTCAAGATTGTTGGAAGACCATTTCCGGGGTGACTACCTCTTGAAGCTCATCAAGAGAATACCAAGAGTCTGCAAAGCAGTCATCAAAGCAAAAGGTCGCTACTTTGAAGAACCTAGGATATAAGACATAATTTCAGCTGTTTCACACTTTTTTGTTAAGTATATAATTCCACATGTGTTAATTCATAGATTTGATGCCTTCAGTGTGAATGTACAATTTTCATAGTCATGAAAATACAGAAAAATCTTTAAATGAGATGTGTCCAAACTCTTGGTCTGTACTGTAGATAGATAGATAGATAGATAGATAGATAGATAGATAGATAGATAGATAGATAGATATAGATATATATAGGGACAGAACCAAGCTTACTACATTGACACAAGAACAGTTTTTTTTATTAAAATCTCCCCACTCCAATCTATCATGAATTCAACAGCCAGGAACATGTTTATCTCTACCAGCTACACTGATGCATCTACTATATGCCAGTATTTGCACTTGTTGCGTATCTGCTCCAAAATTCAATATAAACTTAACACTCTTACACACAAAGCTCTCCACAGTTTTATACCACCCTACATTCCCCCCACATCTCTCTCTACCACTGTAGAAGGGAAGTGTTCCAAAATGTATATCTTTACGTAGAGATGTGTTTAGTGATATATAATTCCAACACATGTGCTCAGTAGCCCCCTCCTCAAGCTGGTATATCAGGTTTCATTTAGGACTTAGGCCAGTGGACAATAGACTTGTGACCTCATCCCCACACACCTGGACACACCTGGAGCTGGACACACCTCTTCTAGCTGGACATAAAAGGCACAACACACATGAGCTCTCCCTCTTTTGCTGTGCCTGCATGCTGGAATGATCATGGATCCACATGGTGGTTGAGTATAGCTGTATCCCCTTTTCTTACTAGGCCCTGTAACCTCTTAGGCCTTAGGGTTAGTAAGCTATAGATTGGGAGGGCTAATATCGTATGTGTGATTCGGGTATTCGGGCAGTTAATTGTGGGTTTTTATATTGTGGTGATATTGTTGTGATATTACTGGTTATTGTGGGTTATTACTGTGTTGTACTGTTGGGATATCACTGAATACTGTAGTGATATTACTGTATCAGAGTTGTGATATCCGTATGTTTGTATATATTTATAGTCGCCAGCTTGGGAATAAATATATATGTATGTTATAGACTGCAGACTTGTGTGAGTGTAATAAATATCCTTTACCGTTACACTGTTTTGTCTCAGTTAGTATATAGTATAAGGAAAAGATAACGTTGAGGCATATTAAGTGGATATTAATTATTAATAGTCAAGTTCGGCGTTAATAGGTAATATCCGACCCCAATAGAGGTGTAAGGAGAGTTCCTCTTTTGGTAACCATAAGTTTCAGTATTATTTGGGGAGGATTTGGATCCTTTTACAATGGCGAGCTACAGGCCCACTGTTTAGATTTTGTTTTTCATGTTTAGCTGTGTGAGTTTCTGGTCATCATCTGTGAGCTGATCAGGCCGGAGGAATGTGGATAGATTACATTGATACAGGGTGAACTGTTGTGTAATTCTGTGCGTTCAGAGCGCTGATAGTTCAGACGGGTGACGCAGATTTTCAATACAAGCTATACACGGAGCAAAATCAATAACAGAGAACCAAGTCTTCTGATTTTTAACATTTTTCTTTTTCCTTTGTTTAGTAATCTTTGAGAGTTTGGGGTGATCTTTTCCAGTCCAATCTTCCAAAGAGTCATAGTCGTTCTTAAGGTAAAAGGACATTTTTCAAGCAGCAGAGAATGGACAAGGAGGACAACCAAGATGGCTTCAGGAAGAGTGAGTATGGACTTATCAACCCTTAAAAGATTAGCAAAGCACAGTAAATTTCACCCAGTAACCTTCACTATACCCAAATCTGCAGAATTGCTGTGGTCTGCCCTATTGGAACAAGCATGTGGGCATGACAGCATGTGCATAGAGATGGTCAGTTTTGAATAAATCAAGTAAACGACTACAAATGTTAGCCAAACTAATCTGTGTGTATGAGGAATCCCTGTATAATGCAGATTCCCCAAATTTCCACTGCCAGTGTTGTGTGACTAATGTGCAGAGAGTGTGTGCCTTACAGACACAACTGGCAGAGACCAATCAGCATAATGTGGATGGAGAAAAGCAGATTGCCAGTCTTGAATCACAACTGCTGAAAATGAAAAATCATTGTGTTGATATGGAAGCCCAGCTGATTCAGTCTGGGGCTGAGATCAAAGCTGTGAAGAAAATGGCAGGAGCTAGTTATGCCATTATTACTCAGTGTAGTGTGGAGCTGGATACTAGTTCCCAACTGATTACTAGTCTGAATAATGTCATCAATGATTTTTCACATGTGGTGCCGGCCTTCTCTTTGTCTCTGAAAACAAGGTCAGATCCCTGACCAATTGTGCCCTGTACAGGGTAAAAAGGGGGGAGTGATGGAACAGGTGAGGGATCAAATATTTTATCAAATTTTGATCCAATAACGAAAAGGAATGACAGATATGTGCTGTCCAAATTACAAAGAAAGTGCAAACGTAACGTTGTTAAGAGTGCATCCTTAGTGATGGAAGAGTTTAACCCCTTCACCCCCAAGGGTGGTTTGCACGTTAATGACCGGGCCAATTTTTACAATTCTGACCACTGTCCATTTATGAGGTTATAACTCTGGAACGCTTCAACGGATCTTGGCGATTCTGACATTGTTTTCTCGTGACATATTGTACTTCATGATAGTGGTAAAATTTCTTCGATATAACTTGCGTTTATTTGTGAAAAAAAATGAATATTTGGCGAAAATTTTGAAAATTTCGCAATTTT
Source organism: Ranitomeya variabilis (assembly GCF_051348905.1). NCBI lineage: Eukaryota > Metazoa > Chordata > Amphibia > Anura > Dendrobatidae > Ranitomeya > Ranitomeya variabilis. The sequence goes on along the minus strand of NC_135239.1, from coordinate 103,598,658 downwards.
CCAACTTTTAATTTTTATGCCCTTAAATCACAGACATATGTCACGCAAAATACTTAATAAGTAACATTTCCCACATGTCTACTTTACATCAGCACAATTTTGGAACCAAAATTTTTTTTTGTGACGGAGTTATAAGGGTTAAAAGTTGACCAGCAATTTCTCATTTTTACAACACCATTTTTTTTTAGGGACCACATCTCATTTGAAGTCATTTTGAGGGGTCTATATGATAGAAAATACCCAAGTGTGACACCATTCTAAAAACTGCACCCCTCAAGGTACTCAAAACCACTTTCAAGAAGCTTATTAACCCTTCAGGTGTTTCACAGGAATTTTTGGAATGTTTAAATAAAAATGAACATTTAACTTTTTTTCACACAAAATTTATTTCAGATCCAATTTGTTTTATTTTACCAAGGGTAACAGGAGAAAATAGACCCCAAAATTTGTTGTACAATTTGTCCTGAGTACGCTGATACCCCATATGTGGGGGTAATCCACTGTTTGGGCGCATGGCAGAGCTCAGAAGGAAAGGAGCGCCATTTGACTTTTCAATGCAAAATTGACTGGAATTGAGATGGGACGCCATGTTGCATTTGGAGAGCCCCTGATGTGCCTAAACATTGAAACCCCCCACAAGTGACACCATTTTGGAAAGTAGACCCCCTAAGGAACTTATCTAGATGTGTGGTGAGCACTTTGACCCAACAAGTGCTTCACAGAAGTTTATAATGCAGAGCGGTAAAAATAAAAAATCATATTTTTTCACAAAAATGATTTTTCGCCCCCAATTTTTTATTTTCCCAAGGGTAAGAGAAGAAATTGGACCTCAAAAATTGTTTTGCAATTTGTCCTGAGTACGCTGATACCCCATATGTGGGTGTAAACCATTGTTTGGGCGCAGGGCAGAGCTCGGAAGGGAAGGAGCGCCATTTGACTTTTCAATGCAAAATTGACTGGAATTGAGATGGGACGCCATGTTGCATTTGGAGAGCCCCTGATGTGCCTAAACATTGAAACCCCCCACAAGTGACACCATTTTGGAAAGTAGACCCCCTAAGGAACTTATCTAGATGTGTGGTGAGCACTTTGACCCAACAAGTGCTTCACAGAAGTTTATAATGCAGAGCCGTAAAAATAAAAAGTCATATTTTTTCACAAAAATGATCTTTTCGCCCCCATTTTTTTATTTCCCCAAGGGTGAGAGAAGAAATTAGACCACAAAAGTTGTTGTGCAATTTGTCCTGAGTACGACGATACCCAATATGTGGGGGTAAACCACTGTTTGGGCGCATAGCAGAGCTCGGAAGGGAAGGAGCGCTATTTTACTTTTCAATGCAAAATTGACTGGAATTAAGATGGGATGCTGTTATGACCCCAATGGCGAGGGTCTCAGAGGAACGTGGAAGTCTGCAGAATACAAAAATCCAGCTCATAGGGCAGTGGTAACTGGGTTGACCATATATCTACTCCTAACGCCAACACTAGAAGTAGCCGGGGATCATTCCTACGTTGATTCTAGATGACACGCGCCAGCCGGAGAATCTAGCTACCCCTAGTAGAGGAAAACAAAGACCTTTCTTGCCTCCAGAGAAGGGGACCCCAAAGCTGGATAGAAGCCCCCCACAAATAATGACGGTGAGGTAAGAGGAAATGACAAACACAGAAATGAACCAGGTTTAGCACAGAGAGGCCCGCTTACTGATAGCAGAATAAAGAAAGGTAACTTATATGGTCAACAAAAACCCTATCAAAATCCACACTGGAAATTCAAGAACCCCCGAACCGTCTAACGGTCCGGGGGGAGAACACCAGTCCCCTAGAGCTTCCAGCAAAGGTCAGGATATAGATTTGCAACAAGCTGGACAAAAATACAAAACCAAAACAAATAGCAAAAAGCAAAAGGCAGACTTAGCTGATATAACTGGAACCAGGATCAGTAGACGAGAGCACAGCAGACTAGCTCTGATAACTACGTTGCCAGGCATAGAACTGAAGGTCCAGGGAGCTTATATAGCAACACCCCTAACTAACGACCCAGGTGCGGATAAAAGGAATGACAGAAAAACCAGAGTCAAAAAACTAGTAACCACTAGAGGGAGCAAAAAGCAAATTCACAACAGTACCCCCCCCTTAGTGAGGGGTCACCGAACCCTCACCACGACCACCAGGGCGATCAGGATGAGCGGCATGAAAGGCACGAACTAAATCGGCCGCATGAACATCAGAGGCGACCACCCAGGAATTATCCTCCTGACCATAGCCCTTCCACTTGACCAGGTACTGAAGCCTCCGCCTGGAGAGGCGAGAATCCAAGATCTTCTCCACCACGTACTCCAACTCGCCCTCAACCAACACCGGAGCAGGAGGCTCAGCAGAAGGAACTACAGGCACAATGTACCGCCGCAACAAGGACCTATGAAATACATTGTGAATAGCAAACGACACAGGAAGATCCAGACGAAAAGATACAGGATTAAGGATTTCCAATATCTTGTAAGGCCCAATAAAACGAGGTTTAAATTTGGGAGAGGAGACCTTCATAGGAACAAAGCGGGAAGAAAGCCACACCAAATCCCCAACGCGTAGTCGGGGACCCACACCGCGGCGGCGGTTGGCAAAGCGCTGAGCCTTCTCCTGTGACAACTTCAAGTTGTCCACCACATGATTCCAGATCTGCTGCAACCTATCCACCACAGAATCCACCCCAGGACAGTCAGAAGGCTCCACATGACCCGAAGAAAAGCGAGGATGGAAACCAGAGTTGCAGAAAAAAGGCGAAACCAAGGTGGCGGAACTAGCCCGATTATTAAGGGCAAACTCAGCCAACGGCAAGAATGTCACCCAATCGTCCTGATCAGCAGAGACAAAACACCTCAAATAAGCCTCCAAAGTCTGATTGGTTCGCTCCGTCTGTCCATTAGTCTGAGGATGGAAAGCAGACGAAAACGACAAATCAATGCCCATCCTACTACAAAAGGATCGCCAGAACCTGGAAACGAACTGGGATCCTCTGTCTGACACAATATTCTCCGGGATGCCGTGCAAACGAACCACGTTCTGGAAAAACACAGGAACCAGATCGGAAGAGGAAGGCAGCTTAGGCAAAGGAACCAAATGGACCATCTTGGAGAAGCGATCACATATCACCCAGATAACGGACATGCCCTGAGATAGCGGAAGATCAGAAATGAAATCCATGGAGATATGTGTCCAAGGTCTCTTCGGGACAGGCAAGGGCAAGAGCAAACCGCTGGCACGAGAACAGCAAGGCTTAGCTCGAGCACAAGTCCCACAGGACTGCACAAATGACCGCACATCCCTTGACAAGGAAGGCCACCAAAAGGACCTGGCCACCAGATCTCTGGTGCCAAAAATTCCCGGGTGACCTGCCAACACCGAGGAATGAACCTCGGAAATGACTCTGCTGGTCCACTTATCCGGGACAAACAGTCTGTCAGGTGGACAAGACTCAGGCCTATCAGCCTGAAATCTCTGCAACACACGTCGCAGATCCGGAGAAATAGCTGACAAGATAACTCCATCTTTAAGAATACCAACAGGATCAGCGACTCCAGGAGCATCAGGCACAAAGCTCCTAGAAAGAGCATCGGCCTTCACATTCTTTGAACCTGGTAAATACGAGACAACAAAATCAAAGCGGGAGAAAAACAATGACCAGCGGGCCTGTCTCGGATTAAGGCGTTTAGCAGACTCGAGATACATCAGATTTTTGTGATCAGTCAAGACCACCACACGATGCTTAGCACCCTCGAGCCAATGACGCCACTCCTCAAATGCCCATTTCATGGCCAACAACTCCCGATTGCCCACATCATAATTTCGCTCGGCAGGCGAAAACTTCCTAGAGAAAAAGGCACAAGGTTTCATAACAGAGCAACCAGGGCCTCTCTGCGACAAAACGGCCCCTGCCCCAATCTCCGAAGCATCCACCTCAACCTGAAAGGGAAGTGAGACGTCAGGCTGGCACAAAACAGGCGCCGAAGTAAACCGGCGTTTCAACTCCTGGAAAGCCTCCACGGCAGCAGGAGCCCAGTTAGCTACATCGGAGCCCTTCTTGGTCATATCCGTCAAAGGTTTCACAATGCTAGAAAAATTAGCGATAAAACGACGGTAGAAGTTAGCGAAGCCCAAGAACTTCTGAAGACTCTTAACTGACGAGGGCTGAGTCCAATCAAGAATAGCTCGGACCTTGACTGGGTCCATCTCCACAGCAGAAGGGGAAAAAATGAACCCCAAAAAGGGAACCTTCTGTACACCAAAGAGACACTTTGAGCCCTTGACAAACAAAGAATTTTCACGCAAAATTTTAAAGACCAACCTGACCTGCTCCACATGCGAATCCCAATTATCAGAAAAAACCAAAATATCATCCAGATAAACAATCAAAAATTTATCCAGATACTTCCGGAAAATGTCATGCATAAAGGACTGAAAAACTGAAGGCGCATTGGAGAGCCCAAAAGGCATCACCAAGTACTCAAAATGACCTTCGGGCGTATTGAATGCGGTTTTCCATTCATCACCTTGCTTAATGCGCACAAGGTTGTACGCACCACGAAGGTCTATCTTGGTGAACCACTTGGCACCCTTAATCCGGGCAAACAAGTCAGACAACAGCGGTAAAGGATACTGAAATTTGACAGTGATCTTATTTAAAAGCCGATAATCAATACAAGGTCTCAAAGATCCGTCCTTTTTTGCCACAAAAAAGAATCCCGCACCAAGAGGGGAAGAAGACGGACGAATATGTCCTTTTTCCAGAGACTCCTTGATATATGAACGCATAGCGGTATGTTCAGGTACCGACAGATTAAACAGTCTTCCCTTAGGAAATTTACTGCCTGGGATCAAATCTATAGCACAGTCACAGTCCCTATGAGGAGGCAGTGCACTGGACTCAGACTCACTGAAGACATCCTGATAATCAGACAAATACTCCGGAACTTCCGAAGGCGTAGAAGAAGCAATAGACACAGGCAGGGAATCCTCATGAATACCACGACAGCCCCAACTTGAGACTGACATAGCCTTCCAGTCCAGGACTGGATTATGGGTCTGTAACCATGGCAGCCCTAAAACGACCAAATCATGCATTTTATGTAAAACCAGGAAACGTATCACCTCGCGGTGTTCAGGAGTCATGCACATGGTAACCTGAGTCCAATACTGCGGTTTATTTGCTGCCAATGGTGTAGCATCAATACCCCTAAGAGGAATAGGATTTTCTAATGGTTCAAGAGTAAATCCACAGCGCTTAGCAAATGAGAGATCCATGAGACTCAGGGCAGCACCTGAATCTACAAACGCCATGACAGGATAAGATGACAGTGAGCAAATCAAAGTTACAGACAGAATAAATTTAGGTTGCAAATTACCAACGGTGACAGGACTAACAACCTTAGCTATACGTTTAGAGCATGCTGAGATAACATGTGTAGAATCACCACAGTAGTAGCACAAGCCATTCCGGCGTCTATGAATTTTCCGCTCATTTCTAGTCAGGATTCTATCACATTGCATTAAATCAGGTGTCTGTTCAGACAACACCATGAGGGAATTTGCGGTTTTTCTATCACATTGCACCGAATTAGGTGTCTGTTCAGACAACACCATGAGGGAATTTGCGGTTTTGCGCTCCCGCAACCGCCGGTCAATTTGAATAGCCAGTGCCATAGTATCATTCAGACCTGTGGGAATGGGAAAACCCACCATAACATTCTTAATGGCTTCAGAAAGGCCATTTCTAAAATTAGCGGCCAGTGCACACTCGTTCCAATGTGTCAGCACGGACCATTTCCGAAATTTTTGGCAATACACTTCAGCCTCGTCCTGCCCCTGAGACATAGACAGCAAGGCCTTTTCTGCCTGAATCTCAAGATTGGGTTCCTCATAAAGTAAACCGAGCGCCAGAAAAAACGCATCAAGATCAGCCAATGCCGGATCTCCTGGCGCCAGCGAAAAAGCCCAATCCTGAGGGTCGCCCCGTAAGAACGAAATAACAATTTTTACTTGCTGAGCAGAATCTCCTGATGAACAGGGTCTCAGGGACAAAAACAATTTACAATTATTCACGAAATTCCTAAACTTAAACCTGTCTCCGGAAAACAGTTCAGGAAACGGTATTTTAGGTTCTGACCTAGGATTTCTGATAACATAGTCTTGTATGCCCTGCACACGAGTAGCCAGCTGGTCCACACTTGTAATCAAGGTCTGGACATTCATGTCTGCAGCAAGCATAGCCACTCTGAGGTAAAGGGGAAGAAGAAAAAAAAAAAAAAACTCAGAATCTTCTTTCTTATAATCCCTCTTCTGCAATGCATTAAACATTTAATACTGGCCTGGCAAACTGTTATGACCCCAATGGCGAGGGTCTCAGAGGAACGTGGAAGTCTGCAGAATACAAAAATCCAGCTCATAGGGCAGTGGTAACTGGGTTGACCATATATCTACTCCTAACGCCAACACTAGAAGTAGCCGGGGATCATTCCTACGTTGATTCTAGATGACACGCGCCAGCCGGAGAATCTAGCTACCCCTAGTAGAGGAAAACAAAGACCTTTCTTGCCTCCAGAGAAGGGGACCCCAAAGCTGGATAGAAGCCCCCCACAAATAATGACGGTGAGGTAAGAGGAAATGACAAACACAGAAATGAACCAGGTTTAGCACAGAGAGGCCCGCTTACTGATAGCAGAATAAAGAAAGGTAACTTATATGGTCAACAAAAACCCTATCAAAATCCACACTGGAAATTCAAGAACCCCCGAACCGTCTAACGGTCCGGGGGGAGAACACCAGTCCCCTAGAGCTTCCAGCAAAGGTCAGGATATAGATTTGCAACAAGCTGGACAAAAATACAAAACCAAAACAAATAGCAAAAAGCAAAAGGCAGACTTAGCTGATATAACTGGAACCAGGATCAGTAGACGAGAGCACAGCAGACTAGCTCTGATAACTACGTTGCCAGGCATAGAACTGAAGGTCCAGGGAGCTTATATAGCAACACCCCTAACTAACGACCCAGGTGCGGATAAAAGGAATGACAGAAAAACCAGAGTCAAAAAACTAGTAACCACTAGAGGGAGCAAAAAGCAAATTCACAACAGGATGCCATGTTGCGTTTGCAGAGCCCCTGATGTGCCTAAACATTAAAAACCCCCACAAGTGACACCATTTTGGAAAGTAGACGCCCTAAGGAACTTATCTAGATGTGTTTTGAGAGCTTTGAACCCCCAAGTGTTTCACTACAATTTATAACGCAGAGCCGTGAAAATAAAAATTATTTTTTTTTTTCACAAAAATGATTTTTTAGCCCCCAGTTTTGTATTTTTACAAGGGTATCAGGATAAATTGGACCCCAAAAGTTGTTGTCCAATTTGTCCTGAGTATGCTGATACCCCATATGTGGGGGGGAACCACTGTTTGGGCGCATGACAGAGCTCGGAAGGGAAGGAGCGCCATTTGGAATGCAGACTTAAATGGATTGGTCTGCAGGCGTCACGTTGCATTTGCAGAGCCCCTGATGTACCCAAACAGTACAAACCCCCCACAAGTGACCCCATATCGGAAACTAGACCCCCCAAGGAACTTATCTAGATGTGTTGTGAGAACTTTGAACCCCCAAGTGTTTCACTACAGTTTACAACGCAGAGCCGTGAAAATAAAAAATCTTTTTTTTCCCACAAAACTTATTTTTTGGCCCCCAGTTTTGTATTTTCCCAAGGGTAGCAGGAGAAATTGGACCACAAAAGTTGTTGTACAATTTGTCCTGAGTACGCTGATACCCCATATGTGGGGGTAAACCACTGTTTGGGCGCATGGGAGAGCTCGGAAAGGAAGTAGCACCGTTTGACTTTTCAATGCAAAATTGACAGGAATTGAGATGGGACGCCATGTTGCGTTTGGAGAGCCACTGATGTGCCTAAACATTGAAACCCCCCACAAGTGACACCATTTTGGAAAGTAGACCCCCTAAGGAACTTATCTAGATGTGTTTTGAGCGCTTTGACCCACCAAGGGCTTCACAGAAGTTAATAATGAAGAGCCGTAAAAATAAAACAAACATTTTTTCCCACAAAAATTATTTTTTAGCCCCCAGTTTTGTATTTTCCCGAGGGTAACAGGAGAAATTGGACCCCAAAAGTTGTTGTCCAATTTGTCCTGAGTGCGCTGATACCCCATATGTGGGGGGGAACCACCGTTTGGACGCATGGAAGGGCTCGGAAGTGAAGGAGCGCCATTTGGAATGCAGACTTAGATGGAATGGTCTGCAGGTGTCACATTGCGTTTGCAGAGCCCCTAATGTATCTAAACAGTAGAAACCCCCCACAAGTGACACCATGTTGGAAAGTAGACCGCCTAAGGAACTTATCTAGATGTGTGGTGAGCGCTTTGACCCACCAAGGGCTTCACAGAAGTTTATAATGCAGAGCCGTAAAAATAAAACTAAAAATTTTTCCCACATAAAATATTTTTCAGCCCCCGGTTTTGTATTTTCCCGAGGGTAACAGGAGAAATTGGACCCCAAAAGTTGTTGTACAATTTGTCCTGAGTGCGCTGATACCCCATATGTGGGGGGAACCACCGTTTGGATGCATGGGAGGGCTCGGAAGGGAAGGAGCGCCATTTGGAATGCAGACTTAGATGGAATGGTCTGCAGGCGTCACATTGCGTTTGCAGAGCCCCTAATGTACCTAAACAGTAGAAGCCCCACACAAGTGACCCCATTTTGGAAACTAGACCCCCCAAGGAACTTATCTAGATGTGTTGTAAGAACTTTGAACCCCCAAGTGTTTCACTACAGTTTATAACGCAGAGCCGTGAAAATAAAATATCTTTGTTTTTCCCACAAAAATTATTTTTTAGCCCCCAGTTTTGTATTTTCCCAGGGGTAACAGGAGAAATTGGACCCCAAAGGTTGTTGTCCTATTTGTCCTGAGTACGCTGATACCCCATATGTTGGGGTAAACCCCTGTTTGGGCACACGGGAGAGCTCGGAAGGGAAGGAGCACTGTTTTACTTTTTCAACGCAGAATTGGCTGGAATTGAGATCGGACGCCATGTCGCGTTTGGAGAGCCCCTGATGTGCCGAAACAGTGGAAACCCCCCAATTATAACTGAAACCCTAATCCAAACACACCCCTAACCCTAATCCCAACAGTAACCCTAACCACACCTCTAACCCTGACACACCCCTAACCCTAATCCCAACCCTATTCCCAACCGTAAATGTAATCCAAACCCTAACCCTAACTTTAGCCCCAACCCTAACTGTAGCCTTAACCCTAGCCCCAACCCTAGCCCTAATGGGAAAATGGAAATAAATACTTTTTTTTTATTTTTCCCTAACTAAGGGGGTGATGAAGGGGTGTTTGATTTACTTTTATAGCGGGCTTTTTAGCGGATTTTTATGATTGGCAGCCGTCACACACTGAAAGACGCTTTTTATTGCAAAAAATATTTTTTGCGTTACCACATTTTGAGAGCTATAAATTTTCCATATTTTGGTCCACAGTCATGTGAGGTCTTGTTTTTTGCGGGACGAGTTGACGTTTTTATTGGTAACATTTTTGGTCACGTCACATTTTTTGATCGCTTTTTATTCCGATTTTTGTGAGGCAGAATGACCAAAAACCAGCTATTCATGAATTTATTTTGGGGGAGGCGTTTATACCGTTCCGCGTTTGGTAAAATTGATAAAGCAGCTTTATTCTTCGGGTCAGTACGATTACAGCGATACCTCATTTATCTCATTTTTTTATGTTTTGGCGCTTTTATACGATAAAAACTATTTTATGGAAAAAATAATTATTTTTGCATCGCTTTATTCTCAGGACTATAACTTTTTTATTTTTTTGCTGATCATGCTGTATGGCAGCTTGTTATTTGCGGGACAAGATGACGCTTTCAGCGGTACCATGGTTATTTATATCTGTCTTTTTGATCGCGTGTTATTCCACTTTTTGTTCGGCGGTATGATAATAAAGCGTTGTTTTTTGCCTCGTTTTTTTTTTTTTTTTCTTACGGTGTTTACTGAAGGGGTTAACTAGTGGGCCACTTTTATACGTCGGGTCGTTACGGACGCGGCGATACTAAATATGTGTACTTTTATTGTTTTTTTTTTATATTTAGATAAAGAAATGTATTTATGGGAATAATATATATATTTTTTTTTCATTATTTTGGAATATTTTTTTTAATTTTTTTTTACACATTTGGAAATTTTTTTTTTTACTTTTTTACTTTGCCCCAGGGGGGGACAATACAGATCGGTGATCTGCCAGTTTGCATAGCACTCTGACAGATCACCGATCTGAGAGAAGTGCAGGCTGCTTCACAGTGCCTGCTCTGAGCAGGCTTCTGTGAAGCCACCTCCCTCCCTGCAGGACCCGGATCCGTGGCCATCTTGGATCCGGGTCTGGAGCAGGCAGGGAGGGAGGTAAGACCCTCGCAGCAACGTGATCACATCGCGTTGCTCTGGGGGTCTCAGGGAAGCCCGCAGGGAGCCCCCTCCCTGCGCGATGCTTCCCTGCACCGCCGGCACATCGCGATCATGTTTGATCGCGGTGTGCTGGGGGTTAATGTGCCGGGGGCGGTCCGTGACCGCTCCTGGCACATAGTGCCGGATGTCAGCTGCGATATGCAGCCGACACCCGGCCGCGATCGGCCGCGCTCCCCCCGTGAGCGCGGCCGATCGCGTATGACGTACTATCCCGTCCGTGGTCATGGGGGCCCACCCCACCTCGACGGGATAGTATGTCAAATGTCGGGAAGGGGTTAAAAGTTCCAGACAGAAGGAAGTATGTTCTGTCAGGGCCCATAAATCAGGCATGGCATGTGTTAGATGTTATGCCTGTGCTGGCTCCGGCCATATTGCCAGGTACTGCAAATGGCCGGGTACAATGAAGGAGAGGAAATATAATTCTGTGAAATGTTTTAAATGTGGTCACTTTGGACATATTGCAAGGAACTGTTACTGCACAAGTAATTGTGAGGGGCCTAGCAATATTGTCAAGGAGCACAGGCATTTTCACAGACATAATGGCATTTTCTCTCAGTCTGTGCCCTGCCATGTGCAGACTCCTCAAAATGGCCGATTACAACCAGAGAGGCTAGTGAGGCCTTGATGTAAACTCAGTTTTCAGAGTTTCAGTCTGGCTTCTGGTTTTTCTGATTGTTTGTTTTGTTTAATTTCTTTTACTCTTCTTCTATTTGCTAAGTTTGCTCTTTTGTCATTGTAATGTATTGTTAGACCAGTGAGGACCAGACAGGAGGCTGAAGGGCCTTAAGGTACCGTTACACTAAACGACTTACCAACGATCACGACCAGTGATACGACCTGGCTGTGATCGTTGGTAAGTCGTTGTGTGGTCGCTGGGGAGCTGTCACACAGACAGCTCTCTCCAGCGACCAACAATCAGGGGAACGACTTCGGCATCGTTGAAACTGTCTTCAACGATGCCGAAGTCCCCCTGCAGCACCCGGGTAACCAGGGTAAACATCGGGTTACTAAGTGCAGGGCCGCGCTTAGTAACCCGATATTTACCCTGGTTACCATTGTAAAAGTTAAAAAAAAAAACACGACATACTCACATTCTGATGTCTGTCACGTCCCCCGGCGTCCACAGGGTTAAAACTGCTTTCGGGAGGAGCGCTGGTAATGCGCGCGCTGCTGCCGAGAGCTTCCCTGCACTGAATGTGTCAGCGCCGGCCGTAAAGCAGAGCACAGCGGTGACGTCACCGCTGTGCTCTGCTTTACGGCCAGCGCTGACACAGTCAACCCTGTGGACGCCGGGGGACGTGACAGACATCAGAATGTGAGTATGTAGTGTTTTTTTTTTAACTTTTACAATGGTAACCAGGGTAAATATCGGGTTACTAAGCGCGGCCCTGCACTTAGTAACCCGATATTTTTCCTTGTTACAAGTGAACACATCGCTGGATCGGCATCACACACGCCGATCCAGCGATGACAGCGGGTGATCAGCGACCAAAAAAAGGTCCTGATCATTCCCTTCCACCAACGATCTCCCAGCAGGGGCCTGATCGTTGGTCGCTGTCACACATAACAAGATCGTTAGCGGGATCGTTGCTTACATCACCAAAAGCGTGACGTTGCAACGATATCGTTAACGATATTGTTACATGTGACTCAGCCTTTATCTGAGGTGCAATGTGATTGCAATGATAACAGGATTTGTTAGTTGGTTGTTTATTCCCATAATCCTAATTTAGAAAAGGCTGTGGTCACTTCAGAAAAACCAACAATTACATATTCAATTATGGGTTGCCACTAAAGTCATTGTACCTTAGTTTTACTTTAGGTTTTCCTAAGGGTGTTAATGTTTTTATGGTTCCTTTAATAATAGAGTCACATTCATGGATTCTCTGATTTGTTGCTTGAACTAAGATAGGTAGGGAGGTGTGTGTTCACCTAGGCCTTGAAGTTCAGCTGTAAAATTGACTTTGTTTGTTTGTTTTCCTGTGCATCTTAGATTGGATAAAGGTTGTTGTTACGTGAACTAAAGGTACCGTCACACTAAACGATATCGCTAGCGATCCGTGACGTTGCAGCGTCATGGCTAGCGATATCGTTTAGTTTGACACGCAGCAGCGATCAGGATCCTGCTGTGATGTCGCTGGTCGCTGAATAAAGTCCAGAACTTTATTTGGTCGTCCGATCGCCGTGTATCGTTGTGTTTGACACCAAAAGCAACGATACCAGCGATGTTTTACACTGGTAACCAGGGTAAACATCGGGTTACCAAGCGCAGGGCCGCGCTTAGTAACCCGATGTTTACCCTGGTTACCAGCGTAAAAGTAAAAAAAACAAACAGTACATACTCACCCAGCGTCATACCTCCCCCAGCGTCTGCTTCCTGACACTGACTGAGCGCCGGCCCTAAAGTGAAAGTGAAAGCCGCTGTGCTGTTAGGGCCGGAGCTCAGTCAGTGTCAGGAAGCAGACGCTGGGGGACGCTGGGTGAGTATGTAGTGTTTGTTTTTTTACTTTTACGCTGGTAACCAGGGTAAACATCGGGTTACTAAGCGCGGCCCTGCGCTTAGCAACCCGATGTTTACCCTGGTTACCCGGAGACCTCGGCATCGTTGGTCGCTGGAGAGCGGTCTGTGTGACAGCTCTCCAGCGATCAAACAGCGACGCTGCAGCGATCTGCATCGTTGTCGCTATCGCTGCAGCGTCGCTTAATGTGACGGTACCTTAAGACAGGTGGAGAAGCATGGACAGATAACGGATGTACACGAGGGAGTGTTATGTTATACTGTGTGCTGACCTTGATGTTTGGATGGATAACATGGTTTTGTTTAAGACCTGATGCAGGATGCAACTAATGTCAGTGTACCTTAGTTTTACGTTTAGTTTTCCTAGGGTGTTAAGTAGCTGCGAGGGTTGTATGTTACTCTTTTGAATTGTGGAAAACTGGTACGGGTGTCTGTATAGGAAACAGAGACAATTGACTAGGATCATACTATAAGAAAATTGCATTCATTTTGTGGGGTTCAGGAGAGTTGAGGCATTAGCTAATTATTGGGCAGCTCAAGAAAGGTTAACAGGGGGAGGTCACCTTGAAGTAAAAATATAAAGAATGAGTGAGTTTGGTGGGACAGGGAAGCATCAAATAAGGATGTTTATTAACTGCACTGGGAGATCTCCCAGAGCGTATTGTTTCTTTTGTCCCATTTTACGTATCTATGTAGAAGAGCACCTATCACTCCAGAGAAGAAGTCTTGACCTTTGCCCAGATACCCCTGAGAGACTCTGTCAGGACTCTGAACATTTTTTACCTTTTGTGCATTACTGCCCTTTTCCAAGATGGCGTCTTTGGTCTCATGTGCACTGTGTCTTCCTGCTATACAACTCCACCCCAGCCTTCAGTCTGTGCTAGAGTATTCTGCCTGCATCCAGCTCCTGACCTCTGATTACTCCCTGGCTATATACCTGCTCCTGTGAACCTGTGTGGTGATCCTGCTACTCTGCTCTGAGTTCCTGCTGCATACACCAGTTTCCAGTAATCCTCCTTCATCTGCTGCTCGTGTTTACTTCCATCTGCACTTGCTGGACATGTAAGCTGTTTCTGCTCTGCAAAAACCTGAGACTATTAACCAGGCCTCCCTGGTTGAGCTAAGATATGATTTGAACTGCCTTATAAACTTATCTATCTGTGTTTGGACTAAGACAAGGATTTATTCGTGTCAAATATCCTCAAGAATAACTGTGCTTCATAGACTTTCTTTTTGATTGCATTTTCCTCTGAAGTTTCCTACAGACTGCTAAGCTGCGTTTAATATTTACACCAAGTGTTGTGGACTTGAGTTTCTCTCTGCACCTGTTTGAATCACCGTGTGATAATATAGACTTTACCACTTATAAAACTGTGTCCTGTAGTTGTCTTGTTCCACGCAAAGAGTTTCCTGAGTTATCCCCTATAATTATTACAGGATACTCTAGCCTTAAAAAAAAAGGAGACTGCTGGAACAATGACTGCAGAGAGCAGATTAGAGCAGGTGTTTTCCATAATTAGATCACTGCAGAAAGATGTGGAAGGTCTGCAAAAGAAGTTTGGAAGCTTTGAACACAATCAACAAGTGTTTGGGCAAACTTTGCAGGACTTAAGCAACCGAATGGCAGCCCAGGAAAACAAACTTGCTGGCATAGAGTCCCAGTATGGACGGGCTTTTTTGTGATAATATAGACTTTACCACTTATAAAACTGTGTCCTGTAGTTGTCTTGTTCCATGCAGAGTCTCCTGAGTTATCCCCTATAATTATTACAGACTCCAGAACACCCCTCTTACGTTTGATGCCAAGTTGAAACATCTCCTCTCAGATTTCAGCCATGAGGAGGAGACTGTAATAAAACTTAATGCCACTTCGTCCTGTCATTTTCCTCCTGATCATTATTTTATATATATTGAACTGTTTATGATGTGCAGGAGAACCAAAAGACTGGACACCCAACTGCACGGAAGTCAAACTGAGCACCATTAACTCAGCCGGTGAAGGGGGTTAAGGACACAAGAAAAATCCAGTCCTTTCCCCAGAATCCAGTATATATTTATATATATATTGTATATAATAATGATGTTATATTAATTGTTGTGTTACTGTGTAGTAATTCCATATGTGTGCATATAGACACTTTAGGTGTAAGTCCAGGACTACCTGTACATTGACATACTCAGTAAGTGTGTTCATGCGAAGGTGTTCATGCATTTACAGCCAGTAGATAACTGGATCAATGATCTTCTTTATGGATCAGTAGCAGCCACGCTATTTTAGCTTAAGTCTCTATATGCATTATGGAATTGTAATTTATGTGTTTTATGTGAATGGGGAAAGAGTGAGGTTCTCTAGGGACAGGTCCCCACAGCTTCTAAGTTATTTGCCACTTAACCCTAGCAATGGTGAAGTTCGTAATGGATGGATTGAATGTCGGTTAGAATTAGACGGTGTTCTTCCCACAGTCTACTTAGGTATTGTGACATCACTCCCTACTTCAGAAATGCTGACCTGCCTAGTAAAGATCTGCGCATCTATCTATAGAGGAACCTCATCAACTATCTTCAATCAAGAATAAAGGAGATGGAAATTGTGTCTGATGCATTTTCTGATGAAAGTGAAGTCATGCCTGATGGAAGTCGTGCCTGATGGAAGTCGTGCCTCCGCTACAAAATGCCATGAGGCCCATCTATGGACTGTGACACCCAGCAGTCTCATCAAGCCAGATATACTCAAAATAGAGTAACGTGAAGTCCGACAGGGTGAAGTGTATGCACAGCATGACGTTGGCTGACCTATGGACTGTAAGGGTGAAGCCATTCCAGAGTCTGACCAGTAAGACGACATTGGGATAGGCCGACACCTGAAGACCGGTAACGACATGACCACAGAGATTATACATAGTAAAAAGACTTTGATAACAAAAGACTTTGATTTTGACAACAAAAAGACTTAGACTAAGATCTAAGAAAGAAGAAGAAGGTGTACTCTGTGGATAGAGATGTGGGTTACTGTGAACAGCAAGGAAGAGCTGATGGCCGTGTGGATGATGTCTAGGTACCTAAGTGCAGAATTATGCTTCATTCCATCCTGAACTGTCACTAGTCATGAATGGGGTTGAGTAGGCAAATAAATCCCAGCACAAAACGTCCCTCAAACTTAATTGTCGGGTTCTCGACAACAGGGGGAATGTAGAAGGGAAGTGTTCCAAAATGTATATCTTTACGTAGAGATGTGTTTAGTGATAAATAGTGTTGAGCATTCCGATACCGCAAGTATCCGGTATCGGCCGATACTTGCGGTATCGGAATTCCGATACCGGGATTCCGATACTTGCCGCGTATCGGATACCGGAATCGGAAGTTCCCAGATTCAAAATGCACAAATTCATCCAATGAGAATGATTCCAAGTGTGGGCACATCCTGTTCAGCATGGAGGGCATGAAACTACTGGCATGGCTGTGATTGGCTGCTGAAATGATGTCATGATGCAGTTTAAAAGTCGCTGGCGCCATTTTGCGATCACTCTGCTGTGAATTCAGTTAGTGACAGGACGCTGTTTGCTGACTGAGGGCCAGTTTAGAGATAGCGATTTGCTTCTTTGTGCTTTCCAAAGGCTAATTTAGCAACCGCTGTGTTCACCTACTATTCACCTTGCTTTTGCCTTGTAGCGCTGTTTTCACAGCGATCTGCAAGGTCTGTGTGTGTGTGTGTGTGTGAGTGCAGCCCACTCTCTAGTCTGAGTGCAGCCACATAGGCCATCCATAGCTGGTTGTATTCAGTTCAGGGAGGGTGGTTCATTGCCTCATACTGTTCTTTTTTTTTTTTTTTCCAAGTAGTGTAGTCTGCTGCTAATTTTTTCAAAAAAATTCTATTAGTGTCTTTCCACCCGTCTCCAGCTAATTTGTGGAAAAACACTACATAGGATAACGTAGAGGAGGGTTTTTGGGCCTTGCAGCGCCGTTTACGGCTGTCTGCACGGTCTCCGTGTGACTGCAGCTCGCCCTGTAGTCTGTGAGCAGCCATAGCCTGGTTGTCTCCAGCTCAGGGTTCTTCACTGCGTCATACCGCCAAATCAATTTTCATTTTGTTTTAAGTAGTGCAGGCTGCTGCACATTTTTTTCAAAAAATTCCTATTAGTGTCTTTCCACCCGTCTCCAGCTAATTTGTGGAAAAACACTACATAGGATAACGTAGAGGAGGGTTTTTGGGCCTTGCAGCGCCGTTTACGGCTGTCTGCACGGTCTCCGTGTGACTGCAGCTCGCCCTGTAGTCTGTGAGCAGCCATAGCCTGGTTGTCTCCAGCTCAGGGTTCTTCACTGCGTCATACCGCCAAATCAATTTTCATTTTGTTTTAAGTAGTGCATGCTGCTGCACATTTTTTCAAAAAATTCCTATTAGTGTCTTTCCACCCGTCTCCAGCTAACTTGTGGAAAAACACTACATAGGATAACGTAGAGGAGGGTTTTTGGGCCTTGCAGCGCCGTTTACGTCTGTCTGCACGGTCTCCGTGTGACTGCAGCTCTATCCGTTGTCAGTTCAGCCCCAAAAAAATAAATAAATAATAAAGTTCACCAAACACACCAGTGACACCACTTTACATTTGTGTAGGCCACATTAGCTCATATTAAAGTCTAGTCCACACTTTAGAAAATTAGTGTTTCTTATACCTGTTAGGAGGAGTTGTTCAGGAATAAGCACACAAATCCGTTAGTACTTTTCTGCTTATCTTTATCAGTCAACCAAGATGAAGAAGGCAGTGAGTAAGGCACGTGGGCGTGGGCGTGGGCGCGGAGCAGGGAGGGGACGTGGGGATTCTGTGCCTGCTGCGGGCACCGGTGACTCATCAGCACCCACTTTCACAAGGGAACAGTCATTCATGCGCAGCTTTGTCGCAGAGCGCCGTACACCGCTGCTGCGTGAAGAACAAATTGAAGCCGTTGTCGGATGGATGGCAGCTAATGCATCAACTTCAATTAGTGCCACATCCTCTCAGACACAGAGCACTGGAGAGCAGCCATCTGTCTCTTCACCACCTGCCAAATTGCCCAGGCAGACAGAGAGCCCAGGACAGGAGCCGTCTCTACTTCTGTTCTCTGAATCTCTTGGCTTGGAAACAGGGGGCCAGCCAAGCAGCATTGGAGAAATGGAAGAAGAGGCAGGGTGCAGTGATGCCCAACAGCTTTTTCTCTCTTCCTCTGAAGAGGCGGGTGGGCCAGTGGCTCCGTTCACCACATCGCAGGCCGCATCAGCTGATGATGACACTCAGGTGCCACTTACTGGTGCGTGCTCTGCTGCTGAGACTACCCAGGAGGAGCAGTTGGGGGCAGAGGGTAGTGTAGATGATGAGGTCCTTGACCCATCTTGGCGTGAGGGACAGGAAGGTGGTGGGAGCAGCTCTGAGGAAGAGATTCCCCGTACGGCCCAAAGAGGGAGAGGGAGGGGGAAGACTGCGGATCCTGCAGCCTCCGCTTTGGCACCCGTTAGGAGCATGTCTCTTCCAAAAGCCAAAAAGGGCGCTCCCAAGACTTGCAGTGCCTGGTCCTTTTTTGACACAGTTGCAGCTGACATTTGCTATGTCAAATGCAAGGTGTGTCATCACAAAGTCAAAGGAGGTCGAAATGTCAGCAACCTCAATACCTCCAACATGTGGAAACATGTGCGCACCAGGCACCCGGCGGAGTTAGAAAAACACACTGAAGAGCTAGGCCAACCAACAGCGGCAGCTACCACCTCTTCAGCTCGTGTTGCCTCTTCCTCCAGCTCACACACAGCTGGTTCGGCTTCCTCCCAGGATCGCCGTGGAAGAACCTCTGGCCCTGTTGTCCAGAGACCCGCTGTAATTCCACCCGCAGCACCACTTTCCCAGTCATCCACACACTCCCAGCCCAGTCTACAGCCATCGGTAGTACAGGCATGGGAGAAAAGGCGGCCTTTCTCGTCAAACCACCCACGAGCACAGGCTCTGACTGCAGGCATTGCCAAACTTCTGTCACTGGAAATGCTGTCATTCAGGCTGGTGGAGACTGACAGCTTCCGTGCCTTGATGTCATTGGCAGTCCCACAGTACAATGTGCCCAGCCGCTTTTACTTCAGCAGGCAAGCCGTCCCTGCCCTGCACAAGCATGTGGAGGGACACATAAAACACGCGCTACTGAACGCCGTCAGTAGCAAGGTCCACCTCACCACCGATGCGTGGACCAGTCAACATGGACAGGGGCAATACCTTTCCCTCACTGCCCATTGGGTTAATGTCGTTGAGCCGGGTACAGACCGTGCGAGTGGCGCAGGACGTGTCCTGCCCACTCCAAGGATTGCAGGAATCCATTCTGTACGCATTGACTCCTCCTCCTACACCAGTTCCTCAGAATCATCGCTGCAGGAGCCGTCACAGTCCACCTCCACATGGACCCGTGATGAACGTGTACCTGTTACGACCGACATGAGCACAGCCGTGGCCAAACGTCAACAGGCCGTCTTGAAATTAATTTATTTGGGGAATCGAAGCCACACAGCGCAGGAGCTCTGGAATGCCATCAAGCAGGAGAGCGATGTGTGGTTTGTGCCAGCGAATCTCCAGCCAGGCATGGTAGTGTGTGATAATGGCCGAAATCTGGTGGCAGCTCTGGGCCTCGGCAACCTCACTCACATCCCATGTCTGGCACATGTGCTCAATTTGGTCGTGCAGAGTTTTCTGAGGGACTATCCGGATCTTGATGCACTGCTGCACAAGGTCCGCCTAGAGTGTGCTCACTTGCGGCGTTCCAGCACGGCAAAAGCGCGCACTGCGGCTCTGCAGCGCCGACACCGCCTGACGGAACATCGCATCATATGTGACCTACCTACCAGGTGGAATTCCACGTTACATATGTTGGAGCGGTTGTGTGAGCAGCAGCAAGCTGTAATGGAGTACCAGCTGCTTCAGGCGCAAAGAAGTCGCAGTCAGTGCCGTACAGACTTCACAACCACAGAGTGGGCCACTATGAATGACGTCTGCCAGGTTTTGCGTCCCTTTGATTATTCCACGCGGATGGCGAGTGCAGATGATGCACTAGTCAGCATGACTGTCCCCCTTATCTGCCTGCTTGAAAAATCACTGCAAGCGCTAAGGGATGATGTTGTGGAAGAGGTGGAGGATGAGGATTCAGCATTTCCATCATCTTCTGGACAGTCAGCGCCACATGGTTCCTCACAAACGCGTAGGCAGGGGACAGTTTGTGAGGAGGATGAGAAGGAGTCAATGGAGGAGGAAGACATCCGTCCAGAGGAGGGAGTTACACAATTGTCCAGTACTCAGTGTGTACAGCGAGGGTGGGGTGATGACGAGCGGGCAGAGATCACGCCTCCAGCAGGGGACAGCGTTTCTTGGGCAGTTGGCAGTCTGCAGCACATGGTGGATTACATACTGCAGTGCCTGAGAAACGACCGCCGCATCGCCCACATTCTCAACATGTCTGATTATTGGGTGTTCACCCTCCTCAATCCTCGCTACCGGGACAACGTAGAAAGCCTCATCACACCGTTGAACCGGGAGCGAAAAATGCGGGAGTACCAAGACACACTGGTGAATTCCATCATCTTCTCCATTCCAACTGAGAGAAGTGCTGCTAGTGCATTCCAAAGCAGCTCAGTGCGTCCAGGCAGTGGTGGAGGCTCTGCACAAAGAGGGAGCAGAAGCAGTGCCTCTGCCCAAGGCAAGACCAGTATGGCCCAACTGTGGCACAGTTTTCTGTGCCCGCTACAAAAGTCTACACCATCACAGACGGCTCCAGTCAGCAGGAGGCAACGGTTCCGTCAGATGGTGACAGACTACATGTCTTGCCCTCTTGCTGTACTCCCAGACGGCTCTTCCCCTTTCAAGTTTTGGGTCTCAAAGCTGGATACATGGCCAGAGCTAAGCCAGTATGCATTGGAGGTGCTGTCTTGCCCTGCGGCCAGTGTATTATCGGAACGTGTCTTTAGTGCTGCAGGTGGTGTACTAACTGACCGTCGCATGCGACTATCCTCCGATAACGTTGACCGGCTTACTTTCCTGAAAATGAACAAGGCCTGGATCTCGCAGGAATTTGCCACTCCTCTTCCTGATTAAATAATTAGGTGACTGTCTACAGTATCCAGGTCTCCTGTTGTGTTCATCTTTCTACCACCTGAACTTAAATTCCTGGGCTCCAACACCGCCAGTTGAGGCTCAGAAGTGCCGTCTGCACAGTCAAAACATACGACCCAGTGTTATTGGGTTTCAGTAACGTCAGCTGATCCCCAGCTGTGTAGCCGGCAATGTGTCCTGCGACCGCCACGCTGACACAACAACTGAACTGTAAGGGAACCTGTCCCCCCCCCAAGGCGTTTGTTACTGAAAGAACCACCTTGTACAGCAGTAATGCTGCACAAGGAAAAGGTAGCTATTTTTGTTTAGCTCCTTGCACACGCAGAACTTAACACTTATAAAATGTGTCCACTGATACCGTAAAACTGTCCCGGAGGTGGGACTTTCCTTCGTAATATGACGCAGCACAGCCGTCATTCCTACCCCCTTGGCGCCGTGCCCCGGCTCCTCAGCGTTGTTTGATTCCGTCCCGGAGCCTGCGCTGTTATGTTATCCCTTGGCCAGGCACACTTAGCGCTGCCCGTCTTCTGACATCATTTGGTGTCAGGATGGCTGCGCCTGTGCGGCCGCGCTGGCCGAGAGCCCGCCTCACAGTGTCTTCTGATTTAATCCCACTGGGGGCCTGAGATCCATGGACATGCGCAGTGCATATCTGAACCTCCACCTCTCACTCATCTCCCTACGGCTTCTTCAAACTGTGCGGTGTCAGCTGGTCCCTAATAGCATGCCACGGCCGTGACACCGCACAGTCTTAAGAAGCCGTAGGGAGGGGAGTGAGAGGTGAGGATATGCACTGCGCATGGCCACGGATCCCAGGCCCGTGGTGGGATTACATTAGACGACACTGCGAGGCGGGCTCTCGGCCAGCGCGGCCGCACAGGCGCAGCCAGCCTGACACCAAATGATGTCAGAAGATGGGCAGCGCTAAGTGTGCCTGGCCAAGGGATAACATAACAGCGCAGGCTCCGGGACGGAATCAAACAACGCTGAGGAGCCGGGGCACGGCGCCAAGGGGGTAGGAATGACGGCTGTGCTGCGTCATATTACGAAGGAAAGTCCCACCTCCGGGACGGTCACACGGTATCAGGGGACACATTTTGAAAGTGTTTAGTTCTGTGTTTGCAAGGAGCATCATGAAAAGAGCCACCTTTTCCTTTTGCATCTTTTTTGCTGCACAAGCTGGCTCTTTCAGCTACAAATGCCTTGGGGGGGGGTTAAAGGTTCCCTTTCGACTTTCTCCAATCAGGCTTCGGCCTACATTGTGTTCCTCTGCTTCTCCTCCTGTCCCTGGGCTCCAACACCGCTAGTTGTTGCCTGTTAGTGCTGTACGCACAGTCAACAGTCCCTCCTCTGTTATTGGGGTTCAGTAACGTCAGCTGTTCCCCTGCTGTGTGTGTGGCAATCCCTCCTACCTCCTCCACCTCCTCCTCCTCCACCTGTCCCTGGGCTCCAACACCGCAAGTTGCCGTCCAGTAGTGCTGTACGCACAGTCAACAGTCCCTCCTCTGTTATTGGGGTTCAGTAACGTCAGCTGTTCCCCTGCTGTGTGTGTGGCAATCCCTCCTATCTCCTCCACCTCCACCTCCCCCTCCTGTCCCTGGGCTCCAACACCGCTAGTTGCTGTCCAGTAGTGCTGTACGCACAGTCAACAGTCCCTCCTCTGTTATTGGGGTTCAGTAACGTCAGCTGTTCCCCTGCTGTGTGTGTGGCAATCCCTCCTATCTCCTCCACCTCCACCTCCCCCTCCTGTCCCTGGGCTCCAACACCGCTAGTTGCCGTCCAGTAGTGCTGTCCGCACAGTCAACAGTCCCTCCTCTGTTATTGGTGTTCAGTAACGTCAGCTGGTCCCCTGCTGTGTGTGTGGCAATCCCTCCTATCTCCTCCACCTCCCCCTCCTGTCCCTGGGCTCCAACACCGCTAGTTGCCGTCCAGTAGTGCTGTCCGCACAGTCAACAGTCCCTCCTCTGTTATTGGGGTTCAGTAACGTCAGCTGTTCCCCTGCTGTGTGTGTGGCAATCCCTCCTATCTCCTCCACCTCCACCTCCCCCTCCTGTCCCTGGGCTCCAACACCGCTAGTTGCCGTCCAGTAGTGCTGTACGCACAGTCAACAGTCCCTCCTCTGTTATTGGGGTTCAGTAACGTCAGCTGTTCCCCTGCTGTGTGTGTGGCAATCCCTCCTATCTCCTCCACCTCCACCTCCCCCTCCTGTCCCTGGGCTCCAACACCGCAAGTTGCCGTCCAGTAGTGCTGTCCGCACAGTCAACAGTCCCTCCTCTGTTATTGGGGTTCAGTAACGTCAGCTGGTCCCCTGCTGTGTGTGTGGCAATCCCTCCTATCTCCTCCACCTCCACCTCCCCCTCCTGTCCCTGGGCTCCAACACCGCTAGTTGCCGTCCAGTAGTGCTGTATGCACAGTCAACAGTCCCTCCTCTGTTATTGGGGTTCAGTAACGTCAGCTGTTCCCCTGCTGTGTGTGTGGCAATCCCTCCTACCTCCTCCTACCTCCTCCACCTCCTCCTCCTCCACCTGTCCCTGGGCTCCAACACCGCAAGTTGTCGTCCAGTAGTGCTGTACGCACAGTCAACAGTCCCTCCTCTGTTATTGGGATTCAGTAATGTCAGCTGTTCCCCTGCTGTGTGTGTGGCAATCCCTCCTATCTCCTCCACCTCCACCTCCCCCTCCTTTCCCTGGGCTCCAACACCGCTAGTTGCCGTCCAGAAGTGCTGTCCGCACAGTCCCAACAGTCCCTCCTCTGTTATTGGGGTTCAGTAACGTCAGCTGTTCCCCTGCTGTGTGTGTGGCAATCCCTCCTATCTCCTCCACCTCCACCTCCCCCTCCTGTCCCTGGGCTCCAACACCGCTAGTTGCCGTCCAGTAGTGCTGTACGCACAGTCAACAGTCCCTCCTCTGTTATTGGGGTTCAGTAACTTCAGCTGTTCCCCTGCTGTGTGTGTGGCAATCCCTCCTACCTCCTCCACCTCCACCTCCCCCTCCTGTCCCTGGGCTCCAACACCGCTAGTTGCCATCCAGAAGTGCTGTCCGCACAGAGCCAAACACCTCGCCAATGTGTTAGGCTACGTTCACACTAGCGTTGTGCGCCGCTGCGTCGGCGACGCAACGCACAACGCACGCAAAAACGCGGCAAAACGCACGCAAAAACGCTGCGTTTTGCGACGCATGCGTCGGTTTTTGCCGAAAATCGGACGCAAGAAAAATGCAACTTGTTGCGTTTTCTTGGTCCGACGCTTGCGGCAAAAAAGACGCATGTGTGGCACAACGCAACAAAAAAAAACGCATGCGTCCCCCATGTTAAGTATAGGGGGCGCATGACGCATGCGTCGCCGCTGCGTCGCCGACGCAAATCCGACGCACATTAGCTTAACGCTAATGTGAACGTAGCCTTAGTGGGGTTCAGCACCGCCAGCTGTTCCCCTGCTGTGTATACGGCAACGTGTACTGCGACCGCCACGCAGGCACAACAAGTTAAATTTAAGGGAACCTGTCCCCCCCCCCAGGCGTTTGTTACTGAAAGAGCCACCTTGCGCAGCAGTAATGATGCAAAGGGAAAAAGTGCCTCTTTTCATGGTGCTCCTTGCACATGCTGAACCTAACACTTATGAAAAGTGTCCCCTCCTACCGTGATACCGTCCGGTTGGTGGAACTTTCCTTTGTGATGTGACGCAGCACAGCCGTCATTCTTACCCCCTTGGCGCCGTGCACCGCCTCCTCAGCGTTGTTTGAATCAGTCCCGGAGCCTGCGCTGTTAGGTTAGCCCTTGGCCATGCACACATTTTGCGCTGCCCGTCTTCTGACATCATTTGGTGTCAGGCTGGCTGCGCCTGTGCGGCCGCGCTGGCCGAGATCCCGCCTCGTACTGTCTTCTGATTTAATCCCACTGGGTGCCTGAGATCCATGGACATGCGCAGTGCATATCTGAACCTCCACCTCTCACTCATCTCCCTACGGCTTCTTCAAACTGTGCGGTGTCAGCTGGTCCCTAATAGCATGCCACGGCCGTGACACCGCACAGTCTGAAGAAGCCGTAGGGAGGGGAGTGAGAGGCGAGGATATGCACTGCGCATGGCCACGGATCTCAGGCCCCCAGTGGGATTAAATCAGAAGACAGTACGAGGCGGGATCTCGGCCAGCGCGGCCGCACAGGCACAGCCAGCCTGACACCAAATGATGTCAGAAGACGGGCAGCGCAAAATGTGTGCATGGCCAAGGGCTAACCTAACAGCGCAGGCTCCGGGACTGATTCAAACAACGCTGAGGAGGCGGCGCACGGCGCCAAGGGGGTAAGAATGACGGCTGTGCTGCGTCACATCACAAAGGAAAGTTCCACCTACCTGACGGTATCACGGTAGGAGGGGACACTTTTCATAAGTGTTAGGTTCAGCATGTGCAAGGACCATAATTAAAAGAGCTAAGTTTACCTTTTCCAGCATTAGTGCTGTACACGATGGCTCTTTCAGCAACAAACGCCTGGGGGGGGGTTAAAGTTTCCCTTTCAACTTGCTCCAGTGAAGGCTTTGGCCTACACTCTGCTCCCTCTCCTCCTCCGGCTGACCCTGGGCTCTAACACCGCCAGTTGGGGCCCAGATGTGATAGCTGCACAGAGCCAAACACCAGCCAATGTGTCAGTGGGGTTCAGCACCGCCAGCTGTTCCCCTGCTGTGTAGCCGGCAACGTGTCCTGCAACAGCCACGCAGACACAAGAACTGAAATTGAAGGAAACCTGTCCCCCCTCCCCCAGGCGTTTTTACGTTTTACAGCCACCTTGTACGACAGTAATGCTGCATGTGTGCAAGGTGGCTCAGAAACGTATTCTCCTTGCCCATGTTGAAGTGAACACGTCTAAAAATGAGTCCTCTGCGACCATTAAAACGTCCCTCAGGTGTGATTTTCCTTTGTATTGACACGCAACAAGCTCCTTGGTAGCGCTGCCCGTCTTCTGGCATCATTGTTTGGCTGCCTGCGCCTCTGCGGCCGCCTTGCCCCACACAACGCCCCTCGGTGTCTTATTTATTGGGACTGCGAGGGTGTGATTGATGGGCATGAACGGTGCATTTCTTCGCCTGTCCCTCATCTCCTTCCGCCTTCTTCGGACTGTGCGTCTTCATGGCCGTGGCATGCGATAAGGGATCAGCTGACGCCGCATAGTCTGAAGCGGGTGTAAGAACCCAAGCAAGAGGCGAACATATGTACTGCGCCAGGCCATGAATCCCAGCCCCGCAGTGTTTTAACAATGTTAAGACACTGGGGGGCTGGGATTCATGGTCATCGCAAACCGCAACGGCCGACATAACATGATGTCAGAGGATGGGCAGCGCTAACAGCGCAAGGCCAAGGGATAACACAAAAACGCAGACTCCTGTGCAACAAATAACGATGCTCAGGAGGCCGCGCAAAGCACCAAGGTGGCATTTTTGCCAGCTGTACTGCGTCTCTTTACGAAGGGAACTCACGCCTCAAAATCAGTTTGACTGTGTAAGGGCCTAAATGTTATACGTGTTCCTTTCAGCGTGTGCAAGGAGAAAAATTAACCCCTTCACCCCCAAGGGTGGTTTGCACGTTAATGACCGGGCCAATTTTTACAATTCTGACCACTGTCCCTTTATGAGGTTATAACTCTGGAACGCTTCAACGGATCTTGGCGATTCTGACATTGTTTTCTCGAGACATATCGTACTTCATGATAGTGGTAAAATTTCTTCGATATAAGTTGCGTTTATTTGTGAAAAAAACGAATATTTGGCGAAAATTTTGAAAATTTTGCAATTTTCCAACTTTTAATTTTTATGCCCTTAAATCACAGACATATGTCACGCAAAATACTTAATAAGTAACATTTACCACATGTCTACTTTACATCAGCACAATTTTGGAACCAAAATTTTTTTTTGTGACGGAGTTATAAGGGTTAAAAGTTGACCAGCAATTTCTCATTTTTACAACACCATTTTTTTTTAGGGACCACATCTCATTTGAAGTCATTTTGAGGGGTCTATATGATAGAAAATACCCAAGTGTGACACCATTCTAAAAACTGCACCCCTCAAGGTACTCAAAACCACTTTCAAGAAGTTTATTAACCCTTCAGGTGTTTCACAGGAATTTTTGGAATGTTTAAATAAAAATGAACATTTAACTTTTTTTCACACAAAATGTATTTCAGATCCAATTTGTTTTATTTTACCAAGGGTAACAGGAGGAAATAGACCCCAAAATTTGTTGTACAATTTGTCCTGAGTATGCTGATACCCCATATGTGGGGGTAATCCACTGTTTGGGCGCATGGCAGAGCTCGGAAGGAAAGGAGCGCCATTTGACTTTTCAATGCAAAATTGACTGGAATTGAGATGGGACGCCATGTTGCATTTGGAGAGCCCCTGATGTGCCTAAACATTGAAACCCCCCACAAGTGACACCATTTTGGAAAGTAGACCCCCTAAGGAACTTATCTAGATGTGTGGTGAGCACTTTGACCCAACAAGTGCTTCACAGAAGTTTATAATGCAGAGCGGTAAAAATAAAAAATCATATTTTTTCACAAAAATGATATTTTCGCCCCCAATTTTTTATTTTTCCAAGGGTAAGAGAAGAAATTGGACCCCAAAAATTGTTGTGCAATTTGTCCTGAGTACGCTGATACCCCATATGTGGGTGTAAACCATTGTTTGGGCGCAGGGCAGAGCTCGGAAGGGAAGGAGCGCCATTTGACTTTTCAATGCAAAA
This sequence comes from Ranitomeya variabilis, assembly GCF_051348905.1. Classification (NCBI taxonomy): domain Eukaryota; kingdom Metazoa; phylum Chordata; class Amphibia; order Anura; family Dendrobatidae; genus Ranitomeya; species Ranitomeya variabilis. Next base: position 103,570,776 of record NC_135239.1, on the reverse strand, counting down.
TTGACAGGAATTGAGATGGGACGCCATGTCGCATTTGGAGAGCCCCTGATGTGCCTAAACATTGAAACCGCCCACAAGTGACACCATTTTGGAAAGTAGACCCCCTAAGGAACTTATCTAGATGTGTGGTGAGCACTTTGACCCAACAAGTGCTTCACAGAAGTTTATAATGCAGAGCCGTAAAAATAAAAAATCATATTTTTTCACAAAAATGATCTTTTCGCCCCCAATTTTTTATTTTCCCAAGGGTAAGAGAAGAAATTGGACCTCAAAAATTGTTGTGCAATTTGTCCTGAGTACGCTGATACCCCATATGTGGGTGTAAACCATTGTTTGGGCGCAGAGCAGAGCTCGGAAGGGAAGGAGCGCCATTTGACTTTTCAATGCAAAATTGACTGGAATTGAGATGGGATGTCATGTTGCGTTTGGAGAGCTCCTGATGTGCCTAAACATTGAAACCCCCCACAAGTGACACCATTTTGGAAAGTAGACCCCCTAAGGAACTTATCGAGATGTGTGGTGAGCACTTTGACCCAACAAGTGCTTCACAGAAGTTTATAATGCAGAGCCGTAAAAATAAAAAATCATATTTTTTCACAAAAATGATCTTTTCGCCCCCATTTTTTTATTTCCCCAAGGGTAAGAGAAGAAATTAGAGCACAAAAGTTGTTGTTCAATTTGTCCTGAGTACGACGATACCCCATATGTGGGGGTAAACCACTGTTTGGGCGCATAGCAGAGCTCGGAAGGGAAGGAGCGCTATTTCAATGCAAAATTGACTGGAATTAAGATGGGATGCCATGTTGCGTTTGCAGAGCCCCTGATGTGCCTAAACATTAAAAACCCCCACAAGTGATACCATTTTGGAAAGTAGACCCCCTAAGGAACTTATCTAGATGTGTTTTGAGAGCTTTGAACCCCCAAGTGTTTCACTACAGTTTATAACGCAGAGCCGTGAAAATAAATTCTTTTTTTTTTTCTTCACAAAAATGATTTTTTAGCCCCCAGTTTTGTATTTTCACAAGGGTAACAGGATAAATTGGACCCCAAAATTTGTTGTCCAATTTGTCCTGAGTATGCTGATACCCGATATGTGGGGGGGAACCACTGTTTGGGCGCATGACAGAGCTCAGAAGGGAAGGAGCGCCATTTGGAATGCAGACTTAAATGGATTGGTCTGCAGGCGTCACGTTGCATTTGCAGAGCCCCTGATGTACCCAAACAGTACAAACCCCCAACAAGTGACCCCATATTGGAAACTAGACCCCCCAAGGAACTTATCTAGATGTGTTGTGAGAACTTTGAACCCCCAAGTGTTTCACTACAGTTTATAACGCAGAGCCGTGAAAATAAAAATTCTTTTTTTTTTCACAAAAATGATTTTTTTAGCCCCCAGTTTTGTATTTTCACAAGGGTATCAGGATAAATTGGACCCAAAAAGTTGTTGTCTAATTTGTCCTGAGTATGCTGATACCCCATATGTGGGGGGGAACCACTGTTTGGGCGCATGACAGAGCTCGGAAGGGAAGGAGCGCCATTTGGAATGCAGACTTAAATGGATTGGTCTGCAGGCGTCACGTTGCATTTGCAGAGCCCCTGATGTACGCAAACAGTACAAACCCCCCACAAGTGACCCCATATCGGAAATTAGACCCCCCAAGGAACTTATGTAGATGTGTTGTGAGAACTTTGAACCCCCAAGTGTTTCACTACAGTTTACAACGCAGAGCCGTGAAAATAAAAAATCCTTTTTTTCCCACAAAACTTATTTTTTGGCCCCCAGTTTTGTATTTTCCCAAGGGTAGCAGGAGAAATTGGACCCCAAAAGATGATGTCCAATTTGTCCTGAGTACGCTGATACCCCATATGTTGGGGTAAACCCCTGTTTGGGCACACGGGAGAGCTCGGAAGGGAAGGAGCACTGTTTTCCTTTTTCAACGCAGAATTGGCTGGAATTCAGATCGGATGCCATATCCCGTTTGGAAAGCCCCTGATGTGCCCGAACAGTGGAAACCCCCCAATTATAACTGAAACCCTAATCCAAACACACCCCTTACCCTAATCCCAACATTAACCCTAACCACTCCTCTAACCCAGACACACCCAACCCTATTCCCAACCGTAAATGTAATCCAAACCCTAACCCTATCTTTAGCCCCAACCCTAACTGTAGCCCCAACCCTAGCCCCAACCCTAGCCCTAACCCTAGCAATAACCCTAGCCCTAACTCTAGTCCTAACTCTAGCCCTAACCCTAACCCTAATGGGAAAATGGAAATAAATACATTTTTTAATTTTTTTATTTTTCCCTAACTAAGGGGGTGATGAAGGGGGGTTTGATTTACTTTTATAGCGGGTTTTTTAGCGGATGTTTATGATTGGCAGCCGTCACACACTGAAAGACGCTTTTCATTGCAAAAAATATTTTTTGCGTTACCACATTTTGAGAGCTGTAATTTTTCCATATTTGAGTCCACAGAGTCATGTGAGATCTTGTTTTTTGCGGGATGCGTTGACGTTTTTATTGGTAACATTTTCGGACACGTGACATTTTTTGATCGCTTTTTATTCCGATTTTTGTGAGGCAGAGTGATCAAAAACCAGCTATTCATGAATTTCTTTTTGGGGAGGCGTTTATACCGTTCCGCGTTTGGTAAAATTGATAAAGCAGTTTTATTCGTCGGGTCAGTACGATTACAGCGATATCTCATTTATATCATTTTTTTAATGTTTTGGCGCTTTTATACGATAAAAACTATTTTATAGAAAAAATAATTATTTTGGTATCGCTTTATTCTCAGGACTATAACTTTTTTATTTTTTTGCTGATGATGCTGTATGGCAGCTCGTTTTTTGCGGGACAAGATTACGTTTTCAGCGGTACCATGGTTATTTATATCCGTCTTTTTGATCGCGTGTTATTCCACTTTTTGTTCGGCGGTATGATAATAAAGCGTTGTTTTTTGCCTCGTTTTTTTTTTTTTTTTTTCTTACGGTGTTTACTGAAGGGGTTAAATAGTGGGCCAGTTTTATAGGTCGGGTCGTTACGGACGCGGCGATACTAAATATGTGTACTTTTATTGTTTTTTTTATTTTATTTAGATAAAGAAATGTATTTATGGGAATAATATATATATTTTTTTTTCATTATTTTGGAATATTTTTTTTTTTTTTTTTTACACATTTGGAAAAATTTTTTTTTACTTTTTTACTTTGCCCCAGGGGGGGACAATACAGATCGGTGATCTGTCAGTTTGCATAGCACTCTGACAGATCACCGATCTGAGAGAAGTGCAGGCTGCTTCACAGTGCCTGCTCTGGGCAGGCTTCTGTGAAGCCACCTCCCTCCCTGCAGGACCCGGATCCGCGGCCATCTTGGATCCGGGTCTGGAGCAGGCAGGGAGGGAGGTAAGACCCTCGCAGCAACGCGATCACATCGCGTTGCTGCGGGGGGCTCAGGGAAGCCCGCAGGGAGCCCCCTCCCTGCGCGATGCTTCCCTGCACCGCCGGCACATCGCGATCATGTTTGATCGCGGTGTGCCGGGGGTTAATGTGCCGGGGGCGGTCCGTGACCGCTCCTGGCACATAGTGCCGGATGTCAGCTGCGATATGCAGCTGACACCCGGCCGCGATCGGCCGCGCTCCCCCCGTGAGCGCGGCCGATCGCGTATGACGTACTATTCCGTCCTTGGGAAGTAGGGCCCACCCCACATGGACGGAATAGTACGTCTAATGACAGAAAGGGGTTAAAAGAGCAACCTTTGACTTGTGCAGCACTACTGCTGCATAAGCTGTGGCTCTTCTACTTTGTAACACCTGAGGGGGGGTTAAAGGTTACCTTTGAAATTGGTTCTATTAGGCTTCGGCCTACACTCTGCTCCCCCTGCAGAGCCCGGGCTCCAACACCGCCAGTTGGGGCCCGGTACTGCTAGCTGCACAGAGCCAAACACCAGCCAATGTGTCAGTGGGGTTCAGCACCGCCAGCTGTTCCCCTGCTGTGCAGCCGGCAACGTGTCCTGCAACAGCCACGCAGGCACAACAGACCCAAAGCTGCCGCCAGTGCAGGCTTCGGCCTACACTCTGCTCCATCTCCTCCTCCTGCTGACCCTGGGCTCTAACACCGCCAGTTGGGGCCCGGTACTGCTAGCTGCACAGAGAAAAACACCAGCCAATGTGTCAGTGGGGTTCAGCACCGCCAGCTGTTCCCCTGCTGTGTAGCCGGCATCGTGTCCTGCAAAAGCCACGCAGACACAAGAACTGAAATTGAAGGGAACCTGTCCCCCCTCCCCCAGGCGTTTGTACATTTTACAGCCACCTTGTACAGCGGTAATGCTGCATGTGTGCAAGGTGGCTCATAAACGTATTCTCCTCGCCCATGTGGAACTGAAAACACGTCTAAAATGTGTCCTCTGTGTGACCATTTAACCGTCCCGGTGGTGTGACTTTCCTTTGTAATGACACGCTGCAACCCCCTTGGTAGCGCTGCCCGTCTTCTGGCATCATTGTTTGGCTGCCTGCGCCTCTGCGGCCGCCCTGACCCACACAACGCCCCTCGGTGTCTTATTTATTGGGACTGCGAGGGTGTGATTGATGGGCATGAACGGTGCATTTCTTCGCCTGTCCCTCATCTCCTTCCGCCTTCTTCGGACTGTGCGTCTTCATGGCCGTGGCATGCGATAAGGGATCAGCTGACGCCGCATAGTCTGAAGCGGGTGTAAGAACCCAAGCGAGAGGCGAACATATGTACTGCGCCAGGCCATGAATCCCAGCCCCGCAGTGTTTTAACAATGTTAAGACACTGGGGGGCTGGGATTCATGGTCATCGCAAACCGCAACGGCCGACATAACATGATGTCAGAAGATGGGCAGCGCTAACAGCGCAAGGCCAAGGGATAACACAAAAACGCAGACTCCTGTGCAACAAATAACGATGCTCAGGAGGCCGCGCAAAGCACCAAGGTGGCATTTTTGCCAGCTGTACTGCGTCTCTTTACGAAGGGAACTCACGCCTCAAAATCAGTTTGACTGTGTAAGGGCCTAAATGTTATACGTGTTCCTTTCAGCGTGTGCAAGGAGAAAAATTAAAAGAGCAACCTTTGACTTGTGCAGCACTACTGCTGCATAAGCTGTGGCTCTTCTACTTTGTAACACCTGAGGGGGGGTTAAAGGTTACCTTTGAAATTGGTTCTATTAGGCTTCGGCCTACACTCTGCTCCCCCTGCAGAGCCCGGGCTCCAACACCGCCAGTTGGGGCCCGGTACTGCTAGCTGCACAGAGCCAAACACCAGCCAATGTGTCAGTGGGGTTCAGCACCGCCAGCTGTTCCCCTGCTGTGCAGCCGGCAACGTGTCCTGCAACAGCCACGCAGGCACAACAGACCCAAAGCTGCCGCCAGTGCAGGCTTCGGCCTACACTCTGCTCCATCTCCTCCTCCTGCTGACCCTGGGCTCTAACACCGCCAGTTGGGGCCCGGTACTGCTAGCTGCACAGAGAAAAACACCAGCCAATGTGTCAGTGGGGTTCAGCACCGCCAGCTGTTCCCCTGCTGTGTAGCCGGCATCGTGTCCTGCAAAAGCCACGCAGACACAAGAACTGAAATTGAAGGGAACCTGTCCCCCCTCCCCCAGGCGTTTGTACGTTTTACAGCCACCTTGTACAGCGGTAATGCTGCATGTGTGCAAGGTGGCTCATAAACGTATTCTCCTCGCCCATGTGGAACTGAAAACACGTCTAAAATGTGTCCTCTGTGTGACCATTTAACCGTCCCGGTGGTGTGACTTTCCTTTGTAATGACACGCTGCAACCCCCTTGGTAGCGCTGCCCGTCTTCTGGCATCATTGTTTGGCTGCCTGCGCCTCTGCGGCCGCCCTGACCCACACAACGCCCCTCGGTGTCTTATTTATTGGGACTGCGAGGGTGTGATTGATGGGCATGAGCAGTGCATCAGTTCGCCTGTCCCTCATCTCCTTCCGCCTTCTTCAGACTGTGCGGCTTCATGGCCGTGGCATGCGATAAGGGATCAGCTGACGCCGCACAGTCTGAAGCGGGTGTAAGGACCCGAGTGTGAGAGGCGAACATATGTGCTGCGCTAGGCCATGAATCCCAGCCCCGCAGTGTTTTAACAATGTTAAGACACTGCGGGGCTGGGATTCATGGTCATCGCGAACCGCACCGGCCGACATTAAATGATGTCAGAAGATGGGCAGCGCTAACAGCGCTAGGCCAGGGGATAACACGACAGCGCAGACTCCTGTACAGCAAATAACAACGCTCAGGAGGCTGCACCCAGCACCAAGGTGGGATTCTTGACATCTGTGCTGCGTCTCATTACGAAGGGAACTCGCGCCTCCAACACAGTTTGACTGTATAAAGGGCTAAATGTTATACGTGTTTCATTCAGCGTGTGCAAGGAGAAAAATTAAAAGAGCAACCTTTGACTTGTGCAGCACTACTGCTGCATAAGCTGTGGCTCTTCTACTTTGTAACACCTGAGGGGGGGTTAAAGGTTACCTTTGAAATTGGTTCAATTAGGCTTCGGCCTACACTCTGCTCCCCCTGCAGAGCCCGGGCTCCAACACCGCCAGTTGGGGCCCGGTACTGCTAGCTGCACAGAGAAAAACACCAGCCAATGTGTCAGTGGGGTTCAGCACCGCCAGCTGTTCCCCTGCTGTGCAGCCGGCAACGTGTCCTGCAACAGCCACGCAGGCACAACAGACCCAAAGCTGCCACCAGTGCAGGCTTCGGCCTACACTCTGCTCCATCTCCTCCTCCTGCTGACCCTGGGCTCTAACACCGCCAGTTGGGGCCCGGTACTGCTAGCTGCACAGAGAAAAACACCAGCCAATGTGTCAGTGGGGTTCAGCACCGCCAGCTGTTCCCCTGCTGTGTAGCCGGCATCGTGTCCTGCAAAAGCCACGCAGACACAAGAACTGAAATTGAAGGGAACCTGTCCCCCCTCCCCCAGGCGTTTGTACGTTTTACAGCCACCTTGTACAGCGGTAATGCTGCATGTGTGCAAGGTGGCTCATAAACGTATTCTCCTCGCCCATGTGGAACTGAAAACACGTCTAAAATGTGTCCTCTGTGTGACCATTTAACCGTCCCGGTGGTGTGACTTTCCTTTGTAATGACACGCTGCAACCCCCTTGGTAGCGCTGCCCGTCTTCTGGCATCACTGTTTGGCTGCCTGCGCCTCTGCGGCCGCCCTGACCCACACAACGCCCCTCGGTGTCTTATTTATTGGGACTGCGAGGGTGTGATTGATGGGCATGAGCAGTGCATCAGTTCGCCTGTCCCTCATCTCCTTCCGCCTTCTTCAGACTGTGCGGCTTCATGGCCGTGGCATGCGATAAGGGATCAGCTGACGCCGCACAGTCTGAAGCGGGTGTAAGGACCCGAGTGTGAGAGGCGAACATATGTGCTGCGCCAGGCCATGAATCCCAGCCCCGCAGTGTTTTAACAATGTTAAGACACTGCGGGGCTGGGATTCATGGTCATCGCGAACCGCACCGGCCGACATTAAATGATGTCAGAAGATGGGCAGCGCTAACAGCGCTAGGCCAGGGGATAACACGACAGCGCAGACTCCTGTACAGCAAATAACAACGCTCAGGAGGCTGCACCCAGCACCAAGGTGGGATTCTTGACATCTGTGCTGCGTCTCATTACGAAGGGAACTCGCGCCTCCAACACAGTTTGACTGTATAAAGGGCTAAATGTTATACGTGTTTCATTCAGCGTGTGCAAGGAGAAAAATTAAAAGAGCAACCTTTGACTTGTGCAGCACTACTGCTGCATAAGCTGTGGCTCTTCTACTTTGTAACACCTGAGGGGGGGTTAAAGGTTACCTTTGAAATTGGTTCTATTAGGCTTCGGCCTACACTCTGCTCCCCCTGCAGAGCCCGGGCTCCAACACCGCCAGTTGGGGCCCGGTACTGCTAGCTGCACAGAGAAAAACACCAGCCAATGTGTCAGTGGGGTTCAGCACCGCCAGCTGTTCCCCTGCTGTGCAGCCGGCAACGTGTCCTGCAACAGCCACGCAGGCACAACAGACCCAAAGCTGCCACCAGTGCAGGCTTCGGCCTACACTCTGCTCCATCTCCTCCTCCTGCTGACCCTGGGCTCTAACACCGCCAGTTGGGGCCCGGTACTGCTAGCTGCACAGAGAAAAACACCAGCCAATGTGTCAGTGGGGTTCAGCACCGCCAGCTGTTCCCCTGCTGTGTAGCCGGCATCGTGTCCTGCAAAAGCCACGCAGACACAAGAACTGAAATTGAAGGGAACCTGTCCCCCCTCCCCCAGGCGTTTGTACGTTTTACAGCCACCTTGTACAGCGGTAATGCTGCATGTGTGCAAGGTGGCTCATAAACGTATTCTCCTCGCCCATGTGGAACTGAAAACACGTCTAAAATGTGTCCTCTGTGTGACCATTTAACCGTCCCGGTGGTGTGACTTTCCTTTGTAATGACACGCTGCAACACCCTTGGTAGCGCTGCCCGTCTTCTGGCATCACTGTTTGGCTGCCTGCGCCTCTGCGGCCGCCCTGACCCACACAACGCCCCTCGGTGTCTTATTTATTGGGACTGCGAGGGTGTGATTGATGGGCATGAGCAGTGCATCAGTTCGCCTGTCCCTCATCTCCTTCCGCCTTCTTCAGACTGTGCGGCTTCATGGCCGTGGCATGCGATAAGGGATCAGCTGACGCCGCACAGTCTGAAGCGGGTGTAAGGACCCGAGTGTGAGAGGCGAACATATGTGCTGCGCCAGGCCATGAATCCCAGCCCCGCAGTGTTTTAACAATGTTAAGACACTGTGGGGCTGGGATTCATGGTCATCGCGAACCGCACCGGCCGACATTAAATGATGTCAGAAGATGGGCAGCGCTAACAGCGCTAGGCCAGGGGATAACACGACAGCGCAGACTCCTGTACAGCAAATAACAACGCTCAGGAGGCTGCACCCAGCACCAAGGTGGGATTCTTGACATCTGTGCTGCGTCTCATTACGAAGGGAACTCGCGCCTCCAACACAGTTTGACTGTATAAAGGGCTAAATGTTATACGTGTTTCATTCAGCGTGTGCAAGGAGAAAAATTAAAAGAGCAACCTTTGACTTGTGCAGCACTACTGCTGCATAAGCTGTGGCTCTTCTACTTTGTAACACCTGAGGGGGGGTTAAAGGTTACCTTTGAAATTGGTTCAATTAGGCTTCGGCCTACACTCTGCTCCCCCTGCAGAGCCCGGGCTCCAACACCGCCAGTTGGGGCCCGGTACTGCTAGCTGCACAGAGAAAAACACCAGCCAATGTGTCAGTGGGGTTCAGCACCGCCAGCTGTTCCCCTGCTGTGCAGCCGGCAACGTGTCCTGCAACAGCCACGCAGGCACAACAGACCCAAAGCTGCCACCAGTGCAGGCTTCGGCCTACACTCTGCTCCATCTCCTCCTCCTGCTGACCCTGGGCTCTAACACCGCCAGTTGGGGCTCTAGGAAGACAAGCTTGAATAGGTCCCCATCCTGGTTCCAGCACCGTCAGCTGGTTCCGGGCAGAGCCTTTGGCTTAGGTGCCTCCCTCTGGGTATCCGAGTTCCACCAACGTCAGGTGGTCCTTGGTAGTGCTTTCAGGCACGGGTACCTCCTGCTTAGTAACCGGGTTCCAGTAACGTCAGCTGGTCCTCGGTAGTTCCATTGGCTCTTGGACCTTCGGCTACCCATCCGGGTTCCAGCACCGTCAGCTGGTTCTCGGCAGTGTTTTTTGCTCTTGTACCTTCTGCTCCCCATCCTGGTTCCAGTACCGTCAGCTGGTTCCGGGCAGAGCCTTTGGCTTAGGTGCCTCCCTCTGGGTATCCGAGTTCCACCAACGTCAGGTGGTCCTTGGTAGTGCTTTCAGGCACGGGTACCTCCTGCTTAGTAACCGGGTTCCAGTAACGTCAGCTGGTCCTCGGTAGTTCCATTGGCTCTTGGACCTTCGGGTAGCCATCCGAGTTCCAGTTCCATCAGCTGTTTCTCGGCATTTTCTCAGCCTTCTTGTACCTTCTGCTACATTTCCAAGTTCAAGAGACTAAACACGATAACCCGGAAGACCACCCCTAAGATGACGACGACACCAGAGACGACAACCACCGTGATGACGACAACCCTGGAGACGATGACCCTGAAGACCACCCCTATGACGACGACCCCGGAGACGACGACCCTGGAGACGTCGACGACCTGGAAGACCGAGAAGCAGAAGAACAAGAGGCTGCAGAACAAAGAGCAGAAGAACATTAAGCATAAGACTAAATATCAGAGCAAAAGATATTATCTAAATTATAAGCAGAAGAAGACTAAGCAGTGTATGGGGGTGAGTCCATTCCTCCTCGTGGTGCCCCTGGATAAAGCCTGATGCTGCAGGCCAAACTGAACGCGGACAAATGTAACTGTTTTGTGACAGGCAGAACGGAAGGTGTAATCTTCAAACTTTTATAGATAACAACTACGGGAATGCCTGTCACAAATAAGAATATGATGAAGAAGTTGAATATGAAGAAGATAATAGTAAAATAAAAAGAATATGAACAATGTAACAAAAAAAATAATAGGTAGAAGATGAAGAAGAAGATGAATAAGGTGAAGAAGTTGATGTCAAAGAAGCTGATGATGAGGATAATGAAGAAGAAAGTGTGGGAGAAGTAAAAAAGAAGGTGAAGGGCGTGGAAGTAGTGAAACATCAATATCAGACAAAATAAAATAAAAAAAAATAACAGTCAAAATCTTTCTAACGCCGAACGTCATAAAAAAAAATAAAAATCCTGCTATTCTATTTGATTGGGCTAAACCTCTGTGCCTTTAATGTCTCCGCCACCTCCCCCAATACATCCTACATTATTCTTAGTTGTTTTCCTTCATGTAGAATGAACCTACAAGTTTATAAAGGGTTTATTTTAATTCCGATATTTTCGTCCCATTGACTTGCATTGGGATCGGGTATCGGTATCGGATTAGATCCGATACTTTGACGGTATCGGCCGATACTTTCCGATACCGATACTTTCCGATATCGGAAGGTATCGCTCAACACTAGTGATAAATAATTCCCCCACATGTGCTCAGTAGCCCCCTCCTCAAGCTGGTATATCTGGTTTAATTTAGGACTTAGGCCAGTGGACAATAGACTTGTGACCTCATCCCCACACACCTGGGGCTTGACACACCTCTTCTAGCTGGACATAAAAGGCACAAGACACATGTGATCTGAATCTTTTGCTGTGCCTGCGTGCTGGAATGATCATGGATCCACATGGTGGTTGAATATATCTGTATCCCCTTTTCTTACTATGCCCTGTAACCTCTTAGGTCTTAGGGTTAGTAAGCTATAGATTGGGAGGGCTGATATTGTATGTGTGATTTGGGTAATCGGGCAGTTAATTGTGGGTTTTTATATTGTGGTGATATTGTTGTGATATTACTGGTTATTGTGGGTTATTACTGTGTTGTACTGTTGCGATATCACTGAATACTGTAGTGATATTACTGTATCAGAGTTGTGATATCCGTATATTTGTATATATTTATAGTCGCCAGCTTGGGTATAAATATATATGTATGTTATAGACTGCAGACTTGTGTGAGTGTAATAAATATCCTTTACTGTTACACTGTTTTGTCTCAGTTAGTATATAGTATAAGGAAAAGATAACGTTGAGGCATATTAAGTGGATATTAATTATTAATAGTCAAGTTCGGCGTTAATAGTTAATATCAGACCTCAATAGAGGTGTAAGGAGAGTTCATCTTTTGGTAACCATAAGGTTTAGTAATTTGTGGAGGAAAATCCTATCCCCTTACAACCACCCAACCCATATCTTCTCCATTCTGCTAGAGACCTAAGACTAACATTCTCTATAAGCCGAACTTTCCACTCTCATCTCCAGACTTCTCTTGTGCTGCATCAGTTTTCTAGAATGCACTACTTCAGAAAATCTGGTTAATTTCCAGGATTTGCAGATGTGCTCAAAAGTTTACATACCCCGGCAGAATTTTTGCTTTCTTGGCCTTTTTCAGAGAATATGAATGATAACACCAAAACTTTTTCCCCACTCATGGTTAGTGACTGAGTAAAGCCATTTATTGTCAAACTACTGTGTTTTCTCTTTATAAATCATAATGACAACCCAAAACATCCAAATGACCCTGATCAAAAGTTTACATGCCCTGGTGATTTTGGCTTGATAACATGCACAGAAGTTGACACAAATGGGTTTGAATGGCTACTAAAGGATAACATCCTCACATGTGACCAGTTTGCTTGTAATCAGTGTGTGTGCATAAAAACTGAGTGAGTTTCTGGGATCCATACAGACTCTTGCATCTTTCATCCAACCATTGACATTTCTGGATTGTGAGTCATGGGGAAAGCAAAAGAATTGTCAGTGGATCTACGGGAAAAGGTAGTTAAACTGCATAAAACAGGAGAGGGATACAAAAGATATCCAAGGAATTGATAATGCCAGTAAGCAGCGTTCAAACTATGATTAACAAATGGAAAATCAGGGGTTCTGTAAAAACAAAACCACGGTCAGGTAGACCAACAAAAAGTCATCCACAACTGCCAGCAAAATTGTTCAGTGTGGAAAGAACAACCCACAAATAACACCAGCTGAAATACAGGACTCTCTGAAAACTAGCAGTGTGGCTGTTTCAAGATGCACAATAAGGAGGCATTTAAAGAAAAATCGGCTGCATGGTCGATTAGCCAGAAGAAAGCCATTACTGCGCAAATGCCACAAAGTATCTCGCCTACGGTACGCAAAACAGCACAGAGACATGCCTCAAAATGTCTGGAACAAGGTAATTTGAAGTGATGAGACCAAAATGGAACTTTTTGGCCACAACCATAAATGTTACATTTGCAGAGAGGTCAACAAGGCCTATGATGAAAGCAACACCTTTCCTACTGCAAAGCATGGAGGTGGATCACTGATATTGTTTGTATGTGTGATCTACAGAGGCACAGGAAACTTGGTCAAAGTTGAAGGAAAGATGAAAGCAGCACGTTATCAGCAAATACTGGAGACAAATTTTCACTCATCAGCCAAGATTCTGTGCATCTGACGTACTTGGACATTCCAACATGACAACGATTCAAAACACAAGGCCAAGTAGACCTGTCAATGGCTACAGCAAAACAAAGTGAAGGTTCTGGAGTGTCCATCTCAGTCTCCTGACCTCAATATCATTAAGCAACTCTGAAGAGAGCTCAAGCACGCAGTTCATGCAAGACAGCCCAGAAATTTATAGGATCTGGAGGCTTTTTTGCCAAGAAGAGTGGGCAGCTTTACCATCTGAAAAAATAAAGAACCTCATCCACAACTACCACAAAATACTTGAAGCTGTCATTGATATGTTAGAGGGAGGAATACACGGTATTAAGTAATGGGGTATGTGAACTTTTGATCAGGGTCATTTGGATGTTTTGGGTTGTCGTTATGATTTAAAAAGAGAAAACACAGTAGTTTGACAATAAACGGCTTCACCCAACCACTATCCATGAGTGGAGAAAAAGTTTTGGTGTTATCTACTATATAATTGTCTAAGGGTCACTTCCGTCTTTCTGTTTGTCTTTCTGTCTGTCTGTCACGGATATTCATTGGTCGCGGCCTCTGTCTGTCATGGAAATCCAAGTCGCTGATTGGTCGCAGCAAAACAGCCACGACCAATCAGCGACGGGCACAGTCCTGGAGAAAATGGCCGCTCCTTACTCCCCACAGTCAGTGCCCGGCGCCCGCATACTCCCCTCCGGTCACCGCTCACACAGGGTTAATGCCGGCGGTAACGGACCGCGTTATGCCACGGGTAACGCACTCCGTAACCGCTGCTATTAACCCTGTGTGTCCCAAATTTTTTACTATTGACGATGCCTATGCGGCATCAATAGTAAAAAAATGTAATGTTAAAAATAATTTTAAAAAACCCCCCTGCTATTCTCACCCTCCGTTGTCCGCCAAGCCGCTCGCGCCGGCCGCCATCTTCCGTTCCCGGCGATGCATTGCGAAATTACCCAGAAGACTTAGTGGTCTCGCGAGACCGCTAAGTCATCTGGGTAGTTTCGCAATGCATCCTGGGAACGGAAAATGGCGGCTGGCGCGAGCAGCTTGGCGGAGCTTCGGTGGATCCCAAGCATCGGTAACCTCTTCCTGGATCCAGGCGCCAACGGAAGGTGAGTATATAACTATTTTTTATTATATCATGCCCACATTGCTATATACGTGGGCTGCGCAATATACAACATGGGCTGTGTAATATACAATGTGGGCTGCGCAATATACTACGTGGGCTGCGCAATATACAACGTGGGCTGCGCAATATGCAACGTGGGCTGCACAATATACTACGTGGGCTGCACAATATACAACATGGGCTGCGCAATATACAACTTGGGCTGCGCAATATACAACGTGGGCTGCTCAATATAGTACGTAGGCTGCACAATATACTACGTGGGCTGCGCAATATACAACGTGGCCTGCGCAATATACAACGTGGGCTGCGCAATATGCAACGCTGGCTGCGCAATATACAACGTGGGCTGCGCAATATACTATGCGGGTTGTGCAATATACTACGTGGGCTGCGCAATATACTATGTGGGCTGCGCAATATACTACATGGGCTGCGCAATGTACAACGTGGGCTGCGCAATGTACAACGTGGGCTGCGCAATGTACTACGTGGGCTGCACTATGTACTACGTGGGCTGCGCAATATACAATGTGGGCTGTGCAATATACTACGTAGGCTGTGCAATGTACTACATGGGCTGCGCAATGTACTACGTGGGCTGCGCAATGTACTGCGTGGGGTGCGCAATGTACTGCGTGGGCTGCGCAATGTACTGCGTGGGCTGCGCAATGTACTGCGTGGGCTGCGCAATGTACTGCGTGGGCTGCTCAATGTACTGCGTGGGCTGCGCAATGTACTGCGTGGGCTGCGCAATGTACTGCGTGGCTGTGCAATATACTACGTGGACTGTGCTATACACTACGCATACATGTTCTAGAATACCCGATGTGTTAGAATCGGGCCACCATCTAGTCATTCACATTCTCTGAAAAAAAGGCCAAGAAAATTCTGCGGGGTATGTAAACTTTTGACTGTACATGTCCCTGCTGAATTGTAACATGCTGCAGAATATTGATATACAAATACTCAGAAATGAAAATTATTTAAGTACTATCTCAACAATATAATAATAACAAAGAAAAAGACGGAGCCTAAGTACTAAATATATAAAATTTACGTAAATCTTTACTCACCATATTTAAAAAAAATATATTTTTTTATTTTTTCAATCAAAGAAAACATGTACAAAAATGCCACATTAGAGGCTGCAGAAAAACCATAAAAAACAGTCTATGGAGCCCTTTAATTCATCTTATACTCACATGTGAGATCTGAAATTAGCATACTGTAAATATATGAAGTGCAGAAAAAGTGCTTAGTGCTACTACAAAGCATACTTAATATGTCTATTGACCCTATAAAGTGCTAAATATATATAATGTGCTTCCAACCATATCCACATATAACATGCGCACATAATTTTAAATATCATAATAAAGCAACCAGTGTTGCATAAATAAAGTGCACATATAATTTCAAATGATAAATAAAAAGTAAGAAGCTTACATGTGAGTAATGTCCGATGGAGGTGCTCCCGCTGCCCCAACGCACGTTTCGTGATAGTCACTTCCTCAGAAGGCGTGTGTTGGGGGTGGAGGTCAGAATATTTATAAGGCGGTCTAACCAATAGCACAAAAAGACATGTGTATATTATTACGATGGCCAGAAGGAGCAGGATAAAAAAGCCAGAGGACGTCCATAAGTGGCGCATGCGCAGTGATCCCCCAATGTGATGCATGGCTATTTCCGCTTGCGGTCCGGTGGAACGCAAGTCCAGGCGTGCCGCTATGCGACAGCGCATGCGCAAGCCCCCAAATGGACCGCTCACGGAAAAGCCCACAGGAGAGCAACCGCGTAAGCGTCTAGGGACCATAACGAAAACATTAGTGAGCATAAAAAAAAGGAATTTAAATGCTGGGTGAGTAAGAAGGTGAATAGACGAAAAGATAAATATTAATGAGGTGCGGCTGTGAAATAAAATAACACGAATGCCGAAGCATCACCAAGCTGACATAACGCCCATAAATAACAGTGCACATTGTGCATGTTGAAATAAAAACCATGACTGATACACGTTCAGTCAGCTTGGTGAACTTTATATATTTAGTACTTAGGCTCTATCTTTTTCTTTGTTATTATTATGCTGCAGAATATGTTGGTGACATATAAATAAAAAATGTTATTAATAAATAGAAATGCGAACAGAACCAAGCTTACCACATTGATATGGAAACATACCCAAGCGTACTATATACAGTAGATATGTGTAAGGGAGATAGAAAGGGGTGCGCTACTAGTTGATATAAAGCAATTACCAAGAGGAAAAAAGGGGTGCAATACCTAGTCTGTAATATTTAGCTGACAACGAAAAGAAGGGACTAGACTAATGAAGGTATGCACAACCACACAATCTATGAAAAATGCACAACCACACAATCTATGAAAAATACAGAAACCTTTATTATCACCTCAAAAAATGCATATAAAAACATGCAGTACCGAAAGTACACCCCCTACTCATTAGTCATAAATATCTATACCAAAGTAGGAGCCTGCCCTGAAGTACAATATGAATGTTGCAAAATATGCTATGTAGGCAAAAATACAATGTGCATAATAATAGAAATACTGAATAATGTCAGCACTAAGCCTTAAGCTCTTTATATTATAAGCCAATAAATGCAAAGTACAATACAGACTAAATACAGACTATATAGTGGGATATAACACCCTCTGGTAAATGTAAGGTGATACAGGCAGAGTTGTAATTAACAAAGAGCTTTATATTAACAGCCCAGAAAAATGAGCGACATACAAAGCTGCATATACAGTGGGTAAGGAAAGTATTCATACCCTTTTAAATGTTTCAATTAAATGTTTCATTGCAGCCATTTGGTAAATTCTAAATAGTTCATTTTTTCTCATTAATGTACAAATGTTGCAAATTTATTAAAAAATAAAAACTGAAATATCACATGGTCATAAGTATTCAGACCCTTTGCTCAGTATTGAGTAGAAGCACCCTTTTGAGCTAGTACAGCCATGAGTCTTCTTGGGAATGATGCAACAAGTTTTTCACACCTGGATTTGGGGATTTTCTCCCATTGTTCCTTGCAAAACAAAAACCAAACAAGCAGTCATGACGTCCCATAAAAATGTACAAACTTTATTAAATACAAATGTAAAAAACTTTAGGATTTATAGGTACAATGGCAAAAGCAGGGAACAATGTACGTACTCAATGGCTACACATCAAAAAAAGGGCAAAAAAGGCCAACCAACCCTGCAATGGTGAATATCCCATAGGCTACAAGACTATCATGACAAGTGCCACATAATAAAATGCTTAATATTATACCAGCAGTCCCAGAGAAATAATCACAGTGAAATACCTGATAAATGCAGGAGTGGAGGACCAACAGCCCTTCCCGACGCGCGTTTCGGAGCAACCTGCTCCTTCCTCAGGGTGCGTAAGGAGAGAGTGCATTTGGCATAAATTTATACAATGCTAATTTCAGGTACAAGGAGAATTTATGTAAGAAGGAGAAATAAACACAGCATATTACCGCTCCATATATAGAAGTTAATATAGAAATGTACATAGATTATATTGCTCAAATAATACACATAACCAAACTTTTATCCATATAATTATAATTACAATATATAGAGAGTTATATTCATAATGCAGCCATAACATAATGTGTTAAAAGCAATTCTCTATTTCCCCAGAATCAAGTATGGTACATGATGAATTACACCGTATCACCTTCAAAACTAGACACTAAATATCAAATAAATAATAATAAAAAAAAAATAATAATACTGAAAAGCAATAGTAATAAAAAACAAAAATAAATAAAAAACAAAACAACAAAAATTACATATATATATTTATCAAAATGTCAAATGCAACGATAGGCGTCAAGGTTAACCAAATAGAGGACTCTCTACACACAATGCTTTAATGTTTCCGAATAGTGCTTCAGTATCCAAAATACTATACCAATATTGACAATACTAAACATGAAAGAGAAAAAAAGAAATATTAAAAAATGAAACCACATAAAAACAATATGTGCATGCCAGGGGCCGCACATTGATGCGCAGCAGGCAGGGGTCTGTTGTGATTTTGCTTTTTGCTCCCTCTAGTGGTCATTAGTGATTTGACTCTGGAGCTTCTGTCTTTTCCTATATCCTCACCTGGGCCGTTAGTTCAGGGGCGTTGCTATATAAGCTCCCTGGACCTTCAGTTCAATGCCTGGCATCGTTGAAATCAGAGCTAATCTGTTGTGCTCTTGTCCTATGATCCGGGTTCCTGTATTTCAAGCTAAGTCTGCTTCCTTGCTTTTTGCTTTTGTTTTGTTTGGTATTTTTGTCCAGCTTGTTCCAATCTGTATCCTGACCTTTGCTGGAAGCTCTAGGGGGCTGGTGTTCTCCCCCCGGACCGTTAGACGGTTCGAGGGTTCTTGAATCTCCAGCGTGGTTTTTTATAGGGTTTTTGTTGACCAGATAAGTTATCTTGCTATATTCTGCTATTTGTAAGCTGGCCTCTCTTTGCTGAACCTGGTTCATTTCTGTGTTTGTCATTTCCTCTTACCTCACCGTTATTATTTGTGGGGGGCTTGTATCTTGCTTTGGGGTCCCTTTCTCTGGAGGCAAGAGAGGTCTTTGTTTTCTTCTCCTAGGGGTAGTTAGATTCTCCGGCTGGCGCGAGTCATCTAGCGATCACCGTAGGCATGATCCCCGGCTACTTCTAGTGTTGGCGTTAGGAGTAGCTATTTGGTCAACCCAGTTACCACAGCCCTATGAGCTGGATTTTTGAATCTCGCAGACTTACACGTTCCTTTGAGACCCTGTCCACTGGGGTCATAACAGTATGCCAGGCCAGTATTAAATGTTTAATGCATTGCAGAAGTGGGATTATAAGAAAGAAAATTTTGAGGTTTTTTTTTTCCCTCTCTCATTTTTTTTTTTTTTTTTTTTTCTTTTCCCCTTTACCTCAGAGTGGCTTAAGCTTGCTGCAGAAATGAATGTCCAGACCTTGATTACAAGTGTGGACCAGCTTGCCGCTCGTGTGCAGGGTATACAAGATTATGTTACCAGAAATCCTAGGTCTGAACCCAAGATTCCGATTCCTGAACTGTTTTCAGGAGACCGATTTAAGTTTAGGAATTTCAGGAATAATTGTAAATTGTTTTTGTCCCTGAAACCTTGTTCGTCTGGAGACTCTGCTCAACAAGTAAAAATTGTTATTTCATTCTTACGGGGTGACCCTCAAGATTGGGCTTTTTCGTTGGCGCCAGGAGATCCGGCATTGGCTGATATTGATGCGTTTTTTCTGGCGCTCGGTTTACTTTATGAGGAACCCAATCTTGAGATTCAGGCAGAGAAAGCCTTGCTGGCTATGTCTCAGGGCCAGGACGAGGCTGAGGTGTATTGCCAAAAATTTCGGAAATGGTCCGTGCTGACACATTGGAACGAGTGTGCACTGGCCGCTAATTTTAGAAATGGCCTTTCTGAGGCCATTAAGAATGTTATGGTGGGTTTTCCCATTCCCACAGGTCTGAATGATACCATGTCCCTGGCTATTCAAATTGACCGGCGGTTGCGGGAGCGCAAAACCGCAAATTCCCTCATGGTGTTGTCTGAACGGACACCTGATTTGATGCAATGTGATAGAATCCTGACTAGAAATGAGAGGAAAATTCATAGACGCCGGAATGGCTTGTACTACTACTGTGGTGATTCTACACATGTTATCTCAGCATGCTCTAAACGTATATCTAAGGTTGTTAGTCCTGTCACCGTTGGTAATTTGCATCCTAAGTTTATTCTGTCTGTAACTTTGATTTGCTCACTGTCATCTTATCCTGTCATGGCGTTTGTAGATTCAGGTGCTGCCCTGAGTCTTATGGATCTCTCATTTGCTAAGCGCTGTGGTTTTATTCTTGAACCATTAGAAAATCCTATCCCTCTTAGGGGTATTGATGCTACGCCATTAGCAGAAAATAAACCGCAGTATTGGACACAGGTTACCATGTGCATGACTCCTGAACACCGCGAGGTGATACGTTTTCTCGTTCTACATAAAATGCATGATTTGGTTGTTTTGGGGCTGCCATGGTTACAGACCCATAATCCAGTCCTTGACTGGAAGGCTATGTCAGTGTCTAGTTGGGGCTGTCGTGGTATTCATGAGGATTCCCTGCCTGTGTCTATTGCTTCTTCTACGCCTTCGGAAGTTCCTGAGTATTTGTCTGATTATCAGGATGTCTTTAGCGAGTCCAGGTCCAGTGCATTGCCTCCTCATAGGGAATGTGACTGTGCAATAGATTTGATTCCAGGCAGTAAATTTCCTAAGGGAAGACTGTTTAATCTGTCGATACCTGAACATACCGCTATGCGTTCATATATCAAGGAGTCTCTGGAGAAAGGACACATCCGTCCGTCTTCTTCCCCTCTTGGTGCGGGATTCTTTTTTGTGGCTAAAAAGGACGGATCTTTGAGGCCTTGTATTGACTATCGGCTTTTAAATAAGATCACTGTCAAATTTCAGTATCCTTTGCCGCTGTTGTCTGACTTGTTTGCCCGGATTAAAGGTGCCAAGTGGTTTACCAAGATAGACCTTCGTGGTGCGTACAACCTTGTGCGCATTAAGCAAGGGGATGAATGGAAAACCGCATTCAATACGCCCGAAGGTCATTTTGAGTACTTGGTGATGCCTTTTGGGCTCTCTAATGCCCCTTCAGTTTTTCAGTCCTTTGTGCATGACATTTTCCGGAACTATCTGGATAAATTTTTGATCGTTTATCTGGATGATATTCTGTTTTTTTCTGATAATTGGGACTCGCATGTGGAGCAGGTCAGGATGGTCTTTAAAATTTTGCGTGAAAATTCTTTGTTTGTCAAGGGCTCAAAGTGTCTTTTTGGTGTACAGAAGGTTCCCTTTTTGGGGTTCATTTTTTCCCCTTCTGCTGTGGAGATGGACCCAGTCAAGGTCCGAGCTATTCTTGATTGGACTCAGCCCTCGTCAGTTAAGAGTCTTCAGAAGTTCTTGGGTTTCGCTAACTTCTACCGTCGTTTTATCGCTAACTTTTCTAGCATTGTGAAACCTTTGACGGATATGACCAAGAAGGGCTCCGATGTGGTTAATTGGGCTCCTGCTGCCGTGGAGGCTTTCCAGGAGTTGAAACGTCGGTTTACTTCGGCGCCTGTTTTGTGCCAGCCTGATGTCTCGCTTCCCTTTCAGGTTGAGGTGGATGCTTCAGAGATTGGAGCAGGGGCCGTTTTGTCGCAGAGAGGCCCTGGTTGCTCTGTTATGAGACCTTGCGCCTTTTTCTCTAGGAAGTTTTCGCCTGCGGAGCGAAATTATGATGTGGGCAATCGGGAGTTGTTGGCCATGAAATGGGCATTTGAGGAGTGGCGTCATTGGCTCGAGGGTGCTAAGCATCGTGTGGTGGTCTTGACTGATCACAAAAATCTGATGTATCTCGAGTCTGCTAAACGCCTGAATCCTAGACAGGCCCGCTGGTCATTGTTTTTCTCCCGTTTTGACTTTGTTGTCTCGTATTTACCAGGTTCAAAAAATGTGAAGGCCGATGCTCTTTCTAGGAGCTTTGTGCCTGATGCTCCTGGAGTCGCTGAACCTGTTGGTATTCTTAAGGATGGTATTATCTTGTCAGCTATTTCTCCAGATCTGCGACGTGTGTTGCAGAGATTTCAGGCTGATAGGCCTGATTCTTGTCCACCTGACAGACTGTTTGTGCCTGATAAGTGGACCAGCAGAGTCATTTCCGAGGTTCATTCCTCGGTGTTGGCAGGTCACCCAGGAATTTTTGGCACCAGAGATCTGGTGGCCAGATCCTTTTGGTGGCCTTCCTTGTCTAGGGATGTGCGGTCATTTGTACAGTCCTGTGGTACTTGTGCTCGAGCTAAGCCTTGCTGTTCTCGTGCCAGCGGGTTGCTCTTGCCCTTGCCTGTCCCTAAGAGACCTTGGACACATATCTCCATGGATTTCATTTCTGATCTTCCGGTGTCTCAAGGCATGTCTGTTATCTGGGTGATATGTGATCGCTTCTCCAAGATGGTCCATTTGGTTCCTTTGCCTAAGCTGCCTTCCTCTTCCGATCTGGTTCCTGTGTTTTTCCAGAACGTGGTTCGTTTGCACGGCATCCCTGAGAATATTGTGTCAGACAGAGGATCCCAGTTCGTTTCCAGATTCTGGCGATCCTTTTGTAGTAGGATGGGCATTGACTTGTCGTTTTCGTCTGCTTTCCATCCTCAGACTAATGGACAGACGGAGCGAACTAATCAGACTTTGGAGGCTTATTTGAGGTGTTTTGTCTCTGCTGATCAGGACGATTGGGTGACCTTCTTGCCGTTGGCTGAGTTTGCCCTTAATAATCGGGCTAGTTCCGCCACCTTGGTTTCGCCATTTTTCTGCAACTCTGGTTTCCACCCTCGTTTTTCTTCGGGTCATGTGGAACCTTCTGACTGCCCTGGGGTGGATTCTGTGGTGGATAGGTTGCAGCGGATCTGGAATCTTGTGGTGGACAACTTGAAGTTGTCACAGGAGAGGGCTCAGCGCTTTGCCAACCGCCGCCGCGGTGTGGGTCCCCGACTACGTGTTGGGGATTTGGTGTGGCTTTCTTCCCGCTTTGTTCCTATGAAGGTTTCCTCTCCCAAATTTAAACCTCGTTTTATTGGTCCTTACAAGATATTGGAAATCCTTAATCCTGTATCCTTTCGCCTGGATCTTCCTGTGTCGTTTGCTATCCACAACGTGTTTCATAGGTCCTTGTTGCGGCGGTACGTTGTGCCTGTGGTTCCTTCTGCTGAGCCTCCTGCTCCGGTGTTGGTTGAGGGCGAGTTGGAGTATGTGGTGGAGAAATCTTGGATTCTCGTCTCTCCAGGCGGAGGCTTCAGTACCTGGTCAAGTGGAAGGGCTATGGTCAGGAAGATAATTCCTGGGTGGTCGCCCCTGAT
The DNA here is from genome assembly GCF_051348905.1 of Ranitomeya variabilis. Classification (NCBI taxonomy): domain Eukaryota; kingdom Metazoa; phylum Chordata; class Amphibia; order Anura; family Dendrobatidae; genus Ranitomeya; species Ranitomeya variabilis. The sequence continues at coordinate 103,547,630 of NC_135239.1, read as the reverse complement.
GTTCATGCGGCCGATTTAGTTCGTGCCTTTCACGCCGCTCGTCCTGATCGCCCTGGTGGTCGTGGTGAGGGTTCGGTGACCCCTCACTAAGGGGGGGGTACTGTTGTGATTTTGCTTTTTGCTCCCTCTAGTGGTCATTAGTGATTTGACTCTGGAGCTTCTGTCTTTTCCTATATCCTCACCTGGGCCGTTAGTTCAGGGGCGTTGCTATATAAGCTCCCTGGACCTTCAGTTCAATGCCTGGCATCGTTGAAATCAGAGCTAATCTGTTGTGCTCTTGTCCTATGATCCGGGTTCCTGTATTTCAAGCTAAGTCTGCTTCCTTGCTTTTTGCTTTTGTTTTGTTTGGTATTTTTGTCCAGATTGTTCCAATCTGTATCCTGACCTTTGCTGGAAGCTCTAGGGGGCTGGTGTTCTCCCCCCGGACCGTTAGACGGTTCGGGGGTTCTTGAATCTCCAGCGTGGTTTTTTATAGGGTTTTTGTTGACCAGATAAGTTATCTTGCTATATTCTGCTATTTGTAAGCTGGCCTCTCTTTGCTGAACCTGGTTCATTTCTGTGTTTGTCATTTCCTCTTACCTCACCGTTATTATTTGTGGGGGGCTTGTATCTTGCTTTGGGGTCCCTTTCTCTGGAGGCAAGAGAGGTCTTTGTTTTCTTCTCCTAGGGGTAGTTAGATTCTCCGGCTGGCGCGAGTCATCTAGCGATCACCGTAGGCATGATCCCCGGCTACTTCTAGTGTTGGCATTAGGAGTAGCTATTTGGTCAACCCAGTTACCACAGCCCTATGAGCTGGATTTTTGAATCTCGCAGACTTACACGTTCCTCTGAGACCCTGTCCACTGGGGTCATAACAGGGGTCACAGAAAGGGAGCAAATTATATATTTTTATTTAGTCCATTCGGTGGATAGTATGTAGTGTCCAGATCTACCTTGTTTCTAGCTGAGCCAGGCGTCTAGACAAACCCTCCCCTAATATTAATGTTCACGGAATCAATGCCACGCACTCTCAACAGTGTAGCATAGCGTTGATGGAATTCCCTAAAACGCCGTAGCAGGGTTTTCAGGGTGGCAGTGTCCATGCATACCGCCGCCGCCTGTATACCAAACATGTACTCTCTAACACGAACCTTGAGTTGTCTAGTGGTCAAAGTCCACATGGACAAGTGGCATAATATACAACGTACCTGGAAATGCAGGATATATGTTGTTTTATTGCAAAACATTTTGAGCCATGAAAGTTTGTCAAAGAGGTGCACCGCTCAATGTTGGGGCAGGCGATGCATCTGCCACACACCAAGTCACACAGCCACCCCTCAATGGAACACTGTCAAGAAATGTTGGTCCAGATAGGCCGATGTAATGGCTGCAGGTAAGTTGATCTCACAAATTCCTTGCCCGGTGGAATGTAATAGATGGATTGTTAGGGAGAAATTTCTTGATAATTGGATCAACCTGTAGAATAGGCTAAGCCTTCTTAATAGCCAATCACATTTTTTATGTTGAGGATGATTTGACATGATGAACCTTGCCATACCACTTGCATTAGGCCTACCAGTTGCATTTTTATACAGTAGGTTATTGCGAACTGAATGTTTAGCGCAGTGTTATGCTTTTTTAATTATCCGCCTACTATACCCTCGCACCAAAAAAAGTGATTTAAGTTCTTCCGCTCGAATTTCAAAATCATCATCAGTTAAGCAAATGCGATGTAGGCGGAGGAATTGTCCTACAGGGATGGCCTTAATCATATGACGCGGATGACACAACGAAGCATGGAGCAGAGTATTTGTATCTGTTGGCTTACGGAAAATATCCGTCTGAATTATACCAAATCTATCCCTCCGAATGGTAACATCCAAAAAATCAATTTTATTTGGATCCCACACCGGGGTGAGACGTATATTTAGATCATTGCTGTTCAGGACAGATATGAATTGCAGAAGGTTGAAGGAAGTGCCCTGCCAGACAAATTAGATATCATCAATATAGTGTGCCCAAAGAAGGACATGATCAATTGACCCCTGTTTGTCAGACAGAAAATGGTCCCTCTCAAACAGTCCAAGGAACAAGTTAGCATAGGCCGGTGCAAAAGCCGCACCCATGGCTGTCCCCTGGAGCTGCAGGTAGAAGGACCCTGTAAACATGAAAAAATTGTGGGTGAGAGTGAACTCCAAAAGCTCCAGGATGAGGTCCCTCAACCGCAATGGGAGTGGGGATGTACCCAGAAAAAAACGAATGGCTCAGATGCCGTCATGGTGTCTGATGTTGGTGTAGAGAGACTCCACATCAACTGGAGCTAATAGTGTGTCACGCTCTAAACACAAACCATCGACCTTGCGCAACAGATCCCCCGAATCTTTGAGGAACGAAGGAAGATTGAGCACTAGTGGTTGAAAATAATAATCAATCCATCCATTGACATGTTCAAGAAAGTTCCCTCTCCCAGAAACGATAGGTCTGCCGGGCGGTGACACCATATCTTTATGGATTTTTGGTAGAAGGTACAATGTTGGAATAGTAGGTTCCTTCACTGTGAGTGCAGATGCCACGTCTTTGGTGATAGTACCGTCATCAAGAGCCCTTTTTAAAATAGAATTAAGTTTTGCATTAAATGCAGAGAGGTAACTTATAGGTATGTTTCCTATAGCAAGTAGAGTTATTAAGCTGTCAAAATGTCTCCCTCTCATACATTTGCTTGAGCCACACCACCACATTACCACCTTTATCCGACAGCTTCAGCACCACATCAGATAGATTTTGAAGGAACTTCAAGCGGACTCTCTCTTCCTAAAGGCCCCGTCTCACATAGCGAGATCGCTAGCGAGATCGCTGCTGAGTCACAAGTTTTGTGACGCAACAGCGACCTCAGTAGCGATCTCGCTATGTGTGACACGTACCAGCGATCAGGCCCCTGCTGCGAGATCGCTGGTCGTGTCGGAATGGCCTGGACCTTTTTTTGGTCGTTTAGGCCCCGCTGACATCGCTGAATCGGTGTGTGTGACACCGATCCAGCGATGTCTTCACTGGTAACCAGGGTAAACATCGGGTTACTAAGCGCAGGGCCGCACTTAGTAACCCGATGTTTACCCTGGTTACCAAAAAAAACAAACACTACATACTCGCCTTTCGGTGTCCAGGTCCCTTGCCGTCTGCTTCCTGCTCTGACTGAGTGCGGCCGTACAGCGAGAGCTCAGCACAGCACCTCTGACGTCACCGCTGCGCTCTGCTCTCAGTGTACGGCGGCTCAGTCAGAGCAGGAAGCAGACGGCAAGGGACCTGGACACCGAAAGGCGAGTATGTAGTGTTTGTTTTTTTTGGTAACCAGGGTAAACATCGGGTTACTAAGCGCGGCCCTGCGCTTAGTAACCCGATGTTTACCCTGGTTACCCGGGTGCTGCAGGGGGACTTCGGCATCGTTGAAGACAGTTTCAACGATGCCGAAGTCGTTCCCCTGATCGTTGGTCGCTGGGGAGAGCGGTCTGTGTGACAGCTCCCCAGCGACCACACAGCGACTTACCAACGATCACGGCCAGGTCGTATCGCTGGTCGTGATCGTTGGCAAATCGCTATGTGAGACGGGGCCTTTAGTAAGATTGTCCCCTCCACCAAATTTAGGGATTCTAAGGAACTCTTCAGTCACCACCCGGACAAACAAATCAATGCTGGGACAAGAGGTAAATGGAGGGAACTTAATCAAACGTGGATGGATAGACAGAGGGATCTTGCCTCCTTTGTTGACATGTTCAATAGCCAGCTCTTCTAAAATTCTTATTGCCTCTTGTTTCTCCTCTTTGGGGAAAAGATGTTGAAATTCATTGTTGTAAAAATGTCTCCTGAACAACAAAGATCTAGCAAAAATGTGCAAATCCTTCACCGCAGTGAAGGTGTCAAATCCCGGTGTGGGTGAAAAGGATAGACCCCTGCCCAGTAGAGAAAGATCCACATCTGTTAATATGTTGCTTACTCAGGTTGATCACCTTATTTTCATCGGGTGTCTTTTATAGGGGTGATAGGAATGATCCCGCAGTCTGTGAGTTTCACTTGCCCTATATGAAATAACTTAAGTTGAAGAAGCATCTGATTGTCCACTCAAAGAAGTTACTGAAATACTGGAGGATGCTCTATGTAAAATAGAATTATTCTTATTTCTCCAAAGATAGACTTTCTTAGTCTGATAATCTCTTAGATCTCTAGTATATTTTGACAGCTGGTTATCTTGAATCTTCTTAACCAGTTGATCCATAGTTTTATCAAGTTCAGATTCAAACTGTTGTACCCTATCAGCTGGGCAACCCTTCCATATTTCCTCATGAGCAGCAGCAATAGATTTATCCAATTCTGAGATATTAGTTGAATTCAGATTAATAAGCTGTTGTAAAAACGTCAATGAACACATATTACATGCTTCCTCCCACTTAGTGACAAACTGCTCATCGTCCACTGGGAAAGTAGGGATGACCTTGACCCTTAATCCCCATGGGATCATATTGTTGGTAAGGTAACATATTTCTCCAAAAACAATCTATTCGACCATAATCTGGACCGTTTCAGGAGGAGTGTCTTCATTTGCAAAAGTTTATCATCCCAACTGTGATCACCCGCCTGCTGCACATCACCCCCCCAGTGCCACAGACCAGATCCAATTGATTGAGACAGGTTTTTTCTCATGCTCGATAGTCCATCTTGACCACAAAGGAATAACCTGTTCAGAACACAGAAATTAGAACATAGCATAACAGAAATGTAGCAAGCATATTACATGTAAAGGATTAGATTTGTCAAAAAACTAATATCACGTCACCTAAATACATGCATGTAAAGGCCATATACATGCATACATACTTTACATGCATGTATTTAGGTGACGTGATATTAGTTTTTTTGACAAATCTAATCCTTTACATGTAATATGCTTGCTACATTTCTATTATGCTACATTCTTCTTTGCAGATCCTCTCCAGCTCTGTCAGGTTGGATGGTGAACGTTGGTGGACAGTCATTTTCCGGTCTCTCCAGAGATGCTCAATTGGGTTTAGGTCAGGGCTCTGGCTGTGCCAGTCAAGAATGGCCACAGAGTTGTTCTGAAGCCACTCCTTTATTATTTTAGCTGTGTGCTTAGGGTCATTTTATTGTTGGAAGGTGAACCTTTGGCCAAGTCTCAGGTCCAGAGCACTTTGGAAGAGGTTTTCATCCAGGATATCTCAGTACTTGGCCACATTCATGTTTCCTTCAATGGCAACCAGTCGTGTCCTGTCCCTGCAGCTGAAAAACACCAGCATAGCATGATGCTGCCACCACCATGTTTCACTGTTGGGATTGTATTGGGCAGGTGATGAGCAGTGCCTGGTTTTCTCCACATATACCGCTTAGAATTATCACCCAAAAGGTCTATCTTCATGTCATCAGACCAGAGAATCTTATTTCTCATAGTCTGGGAATCCTTCATGTGTTTTTTTTAGCAAACTCTATGTGGGCTTTCATATGTCTTGCATTGAGTAGAAGCTTCCGTCGGGCGACTGTGCCATGAAGACCCAACTGGTGGAGGACTGCAGTGATAATTGACTTTGTGGAACTTTCTCCCATCTCCCTACTGCATTTCTGGAGCTCAGCCACAGTGATAAAAATAATATTTTTTATTTACATAGCGCCAACATAATCCGCAGCACTTTACAATTAAGTGGGGACATGAACAGACAATAAAATCAATACAAGTTAAGACAATTTAAACAGTGACATTAGGAGTGAGGACCCTGCTCACAAGCTTACAATCTACAAAGAAATGGGGGGACACAATAGGTGAAAAGTGCTTGTTATTTCAGGTCTGGCAATTATAGTAAATAGGAATTTTTATATAAAGTTGCATGATCCAGTCATCAGCCCGTGGGTTTAAGTGCAATAGTCAAGTATCAAGTTCAGTTATCATGTGCATGGAGGGTGTGGAGAGAGATGAATAGTAGGGCGCAGATTCAGAATAATATTCGGAAGGAGGGAACAGGGCAAAGTTAGTTTACTGAGTAGTTGATGTGGTAAGCTTGTTTGAAGAGAAGGGTTTTCAAAGCGTGCTTGAAAAGGTCGAGGCTAGGTATCAGCCTGATCGCTGGGGAAGTGCATTCCAGAGAGCTGGCGCAGCATGAGAGAAGTCTTGGAGACGGAGGTGCGAGGTTCGGATTACCGGGGATGTTAGTCTTAGGTCATTTGTAGAACGAAGGGCACGTGTAGGGCGATAGACAGAGATGAGAGAGGAGATATAAGGCGGTGCAGACCTGTGGAGAGCTTTGTGGGTGAGAGAGATTAGTTTATACTGGACCCTGTAGCGAATGGGTAGCCAGTGTAGTGACTGGCACAAGATGGAGGCATTGGTGAAGTGGCTGGACTGAAATACGACCCTGGCTGCCGCATTCAAGATGGATTGAAGAGGAGAAAGTTTGGTAAGAGGGATGCTGATCAGAAGAGAGTTGCAGTAGTCCAGACGAGAATGAATAAGAGTGACAGTAAGAGTCTTAGCAGTTTCAAAGGTGAGAAAAAGTCAGATTCTGGAGATGTTTTTAAGATGCAGGTGACAAGAGCGACTGAGTGATCGGATATAGGGAGTAAAGGAAAGTTCGGTGTCGAATATGACCCCAAGACAGCGGGCATGCTGCTTGGGAGTTATGGTTGAACCCTCCAGGGTTATTTCGATGTTAGGTAGAGTGAGGTTAGTAGAGGGGAGAAACACAAGAAGTTCAGTTTTGGAGAGATTTAGTTTGAGATAGTGGGAGGACATGTTAGAGACAGCAAACAGACAATCCTTGGTATTTTGAATTATGGTAGGGGTGATGTCAGTGGAAGAACTATAGTTGGGTGTCATCAGCATAGAGGTGATACTGGAACCCAAATCTGCAGATTGTTTGTCCTATAGGGGCAGTTTATAGAGAGGAGAGGAGGGGGCCTAGGACTGAGCCCTACGGAACCCCGATAGTAAAGAGATGAGGAGAAGAAGAAAATCCGGCAAAATATACAGTGAAGGAGCAGTCAGAGAGGTAGGAGGAGAACCAGGAGAGGGCTGTGTCCTTGAGGCCTATAGAGCGGAGCATAGTGAGGAGGAGCTGGTGATCCACTGTGTCAAATGCGGCAGAGAGATCCAGGAGAATCAGCAGAGAGCAATGACCGTTGGATTTAGCTGTTATTAGATCATTAGAGACTTTAGTCAAGGCAGTTTCAGTGGAGTGTAAAGAGCGGAAACCAGATTTTAAGGGGTTGAGAAGAGAGTTATCCGAGAGATAGCAGATTAGACAGGAGTGGACCAAGCATTCCAGGAGTTTAGAGATGAAGGAAAGGTTAGAGACAGGTCTGTAGTTAGCAGTGCAGTTCTGGTCCAGGGATGGCTTTTTAAGTAAAGGGTGTGGCATAGCGACTGGTCATGTGATTGATGGACAGTATGTATCGCAGAGGTGGGTGGCCCTGTGATGGAAGCCTAGGTATGTTTTGCTCGAGCAGATCTACTGCTGAGGGATTTGTTTACGTTGGGAAGGCTTCCAGGTGATTGGAGAGATGGGTGGGTTCAGTCACCTGCAAACCCACCCAAAGAGGCGTGTCTGAACACGTAAGATGGTTTTGTGTGTAAGGACCTGTGGTGATGTCACGCTCACCTGACTAGCCATGTGACAGGTACCTGGGTGTGGTTACACCTATGTAAGGAGGTGTGTGTAGCACATGGTGTGTGGGTGTGTGTCAGGGTGGACAGACTTCCATGTGTCCTGGCTGGACACTGCAGAGTGGCCTGTGTGTTGGGACGGTTCCAGGTGGGGACAGACATCCTGAACAACACACAGAGACCATCTTTAGGCTGGAGAGCCTACGTGCTGGACATAGCACAGTCTGTGTGTGACCTGAGAGAGCGGAGCTCTACTATGGACATTGAGGAATAATCTGTCTGACGTAAGACTGTTTACCTGTTGTTCCTGTTGCAATGTGGTTTATGGAGCAATAAACCTGTGAACTTTTAAGGAAACGTGTCTCCTGAGTGTCATCCGCCGCACCTAAGCGAGTGTCCCCTAGACCCGTAGGGAGTAAAATGCTACTTATGATGGCATGTTTAAATGAGGAGGGAAAGATACCTGAAGAAAGAGAGAGGTTAAAAATTTAGTCAGGTGAGTGGTGACCACTGGTGAGAGAGACTGCAGGAGATGTGAAGGAATGGGGTCACTGTTGCAGGTTGTAGGCCGAACAGAAGCGAGCTTGGAAATTTCTTCTTCTGAAACAGGCTCAAAGATGTCTAGTGAGCTTGAGGTGCGGCAGGGAAGGGGATAAAGGCACTGAGGAGATTGGGCTGAGATATTCTGATGGATGTGGTTGATTTTTTCTAGGAAATAAGTGGCCAGATCCTCACCGCTGAGGTTGGTGATGGGGGCCTGTACTTTAGGTTTCAGGAGGGAGTTTAAGGTTTCAAAAAGTCGTTTTGGGTTGTTGGATAGTGAGATGATGAGGGTGATGAAGTAGGATTGTTTGGCCAGATGAAGGACAGAGTTAAAGGTTTTGAGCATGAACTTAAAGTGGATGAAGTCTTCTGCTAAGAGAGATTTTCTCCACTGCCGCTCTGCACACCTTGTGCAGCGCTGAAGAAAGCATGTATGCATTGTGTGCCAGGGCTGCCGTTGTCTGTGTTGGGTCTTTCTGCGTGTAGAAGGTGTTGCTTCATCTAGGGCATTCTTCAGTGTATTATTGAAGTGTGACAATGCTAAGTCTGGACAGGAGAGGGAGGAGATGGGGGCTAAAGATGTGTGGAGATTGTCCATAATCTCCTGGGTATTAATGGTACGTGTATTCCGATAACTGCGGTAAGTGGGGGTGTCCTGGGTGAGGAGATAATTCTTGACAGAGAAGGAAAGAAGGTTGTGGTCGGAAAGCGGGAAAGGGGAGTTAGTAAAGTCATGCAGCGAGCCGGGACGGGAGAAAACCAGGTCCAGAGTATTTCCATCCTCATGCGTAGGAGAATTAGTAAGCTGTGAGAGGCCGAATGAAGAAGTTAGAGAAAGAAGATGAGAGGCAGATTGGGAGAGGGGTTCATTGATGGGGATGTTAAAGTCTCCCATGATGAGGGTGGGGATATCTCAGGATAGAAAGTGAGTAAGCCAGGTGGCAAAGTGGTCTAAAAACTGGCGGGAGGAGCCTGGAGGGCGATAAACAACTGCCACTCGCAAGGAGAAGGGCTTAAAGAGTCTGACGGCATGGACTTCAAAGGAAGGAAATGTAAGTGAGGGAACCAGGGGGATGACCTGGAAAGCACATTGTGATGAAAGGAGCAAACTAACACTGCCACCCTGTCTGTTCTCAGGTCTGGCGGTATGTGAAAATTTCAGCCCACCAAAAGAGAGAGCGGCACTGGCGGCGGTGTCTGAATGCTGGATCCAGTGTTGTGAAATTGGATTCTGGGCTCCCCCGGTGGCCACTTGTGGAATTGTACTTGTGTGCATCATCCCCTCTGTTCACCTGCTCCTATCAGGATGTGGGAGTCGCTATATAACCTTGCTCCTCTGTCAGTTTCATGCCGGTCAACAATGTAATCAGAAGCCTTCTGTGCATGTTCCTGCTACTAGACAACTCCTAGCTAAGTTGGACTTTTGTCCTTGTGTGTTTTTGCATTTTGTTCCTGTTCACAGCTGCTGTTTCGTTACTGTGTCTGGAAAGCTCTTGTGAGCGGAAATTGCCACTCTGGTGTTATGAGTTAATGCTAGAGTCTTAAAGTAATTTCTGGATGGTGTTTTGATAGGGTTTTCTGCTGACCATGAAAGTGCCCATTCTGTCTTCATGCTATCTAGTAAGCGGACCTCGATTTTGCTAAACCTATTTTCATACTACGTTTGTCATTTCATCTAAAATCACCGCCAATATATGTGGGGGCCTCTGTCTGCCTTTTGGGAAAATTTCTCTAGAGGTGAGCCAGGACTGTCTTTTCCTCTGCTAGGATTAGGTAGTTCTCCGGCTGGCGCTGGGCATCTAGGGATAAAAAACGTAGGCATGCTACCCGGCCACTTCTAGTTGTGCGGCAGGTTTAGTTCATGGTCAGTATAGTTTCCATCTTCCAAGAGCTAGTTCTCATATATGCTGGGCTATGTTCTCTCGCCATTGAGAATCATGACAATCCAGGTTTCTGTAATAGCCAGAAGGTTAACGGAATTAGAGAGGAAAAAATCATGAATGTAAGTTAGTTTGTTACACACAGACCTTGCATTCCAGAGAGCACATTGGAAAGTGATAGGAGACATGCACTGAATGTTAATAAGATTAGCAGGGTTTCTATATGCAGCTGGAGGAGAGTAATGTATGCTGGTGGAGGGAGGCCCAGGGTTAGGGGAGATGTCGCCTGCAACTAGTAAAAGGAGAAAAAACAGAAAGAACAGGTGGTGGGATGATTTGTATGAACTTTTTGAGTGCTGTATGGAGGTATTGGATGGTTTGGAGTGGGTAAGAAATGTCAGTAGAGCCTCAGAGTTATACATGTGTGAGGGGAGAAGGGAGGGGTGGATATGGAGAAAGTGCACACAGAATGTGTTACAGGGCGGGCGAGTTGAGAAAGCAGAAGTAAAAACAAATAAGAAGCAGACTGATATGATCAATGCATAATGTAGTACGACTGACCAAGCAGCATCTTGGGGTGATCTTGGGGTTCTTCTTTACTTCTCTCACCAAGGCTCGTCTCCCACGATTGCTCAGTTTGACTGGATGGCCAGGTCTAGGAAGACTTCTGGTGGTTCCAAACTTCTTCCATTTAAGGATTATGGAGGCCACTGTGCTCTTAGGAACCTTGAGTGCTGCAGAAATTCTGTTGTAACCTTGACCAGATCTGTGGCTTGCCACAATTCTGTCTCTGAGCTCCTTGGCCAGTTCCTTTGACTGCATGATTCTCATTTGGTCTGACATGAACTGTGAGCTGTGAGGTCTTTTATAGACAGATGTGTGCCTTTCCAAATCAAGTCCTATCAGTTTAATCAAACACAGCTGGACTCCAATGAAGGAGTAGAACCATCTCAAGGAGGATACCAAGGAAATGGACAGCATGTGCCTTAAATTTGAGTGTCTGAGCAAAGTGCCTGAATACTTATGACCATGTGATATTTCAGTTTTTCTTTTTAAATAAATTTGCAGAAATTTCTACATTTCTGTTTTCTTCAGTCAAGATGGGGTTCAGAGTGTACATTAATGAGAAAACAATTGAACTTTTTTGAATTTACCAAATGGCTGCAATGAAACAAACAGTGAAAAATTTAAAGGGGTCTACGGACGGAATACTTTTCGTCCCCACTGTAGATACAAAACAGCAGTTAGCATACTTATTAAATACAGGAAGAGTACCAAGCTTACTGCATAGATGCAGGAATAGAACCAAACTTGCTATATAGATATGGGAACAGAATCAAGCTTACTTCATAGATACAGGAGCAGAACTGAGCTTCCTATATAGATATAGGAACAGAACTAAACTTACAACATAGGCGCAGGAACAGAACTGAGCTGACAACATAGATATAGGGACAAACCAAATTTACTACATAGATATATGAAAAGAACCAAGCTTACGACATAGATACAGGAATAGAAACAAGCTTACTACATAGATACCTGAGAAGCACTATGCTTACTGCATTGATTTGGAAACAGAACCAAACTTACTACATAGATACAAAAACAAAAACAAACTTACTACATAGATATGGGGACAACACGAAGCATACTACAGTGGGGAAAAAAGTATTTAGTCAGCCACCAATTGTGCAATTTCCCCCACTTAAAAAGAGATGAGAGAGGCCTGTAATTGACATCATAGGTAGACCACAACTATGAAAGTCAAAATTGAGAAAACAAATTCGGAAAATCACCAGAAATGCCAGAAATCTTGCATGTTTTTAGGTGACCAAATACTTATTTTCCACCATAATTTGCAAAATAAATCTTGCCAAATCAGACAAGGTGATTTTCTGGATTTGTTTTCTCAATTTTGACTCTCGTAGTTGTGGTCTACCTATGATGTCAATTACAGGCCTCTCTCATCTTTTTAAGCCGGAAAACTTGCACAATTGATGGCTGACTAAATACTTTTTTCCCCACTGTGCATAGACACATGAAAAGAACCACGCTTACTACATAAATACAGGAACATAAATAAGCTTACTACATAGATGCATGAAAAACACCAAGCTTACTACATAGATTTTTAAACAGAAGCAAACTTACTACATAGACATGGGAACAGAACCAAGTTTTCTACCTAGATATACTGCCATCAGCTGATCCAGAAGCTACGCTATATTAGATGCACCAATTGTAGCTGTCACTGAGTTACCGCGACAGAGCAGTACCAGAAGACTACGGCGTCTGATGGCTCCTGCTTGGCTGTTGAGAAGAAGCACTTCTCCAGTGTATTAAAGGTGTTTGTTTTCTTTCAGCAGGACAGGGGTTAATAGGCCATGTGGAAATTCCTGCTTTCAGCTGTGCTTGGTTAGCCACTCCTCTCTCATGTAAAATCTAGGCCTTCTGGTCAGATCCTTGTCTGAGATAGCACTTGCATGATAGACCTGGAGTAGTGAGGAGCTGGTGTTTGGAGAGCTGGAGGAATTTATTGTGCGACAATTGTATGGCTCGTACGCCTGTAAATTCCTCATGCTTACCTGCCTTATTTTCTTCCCCATTCCTTCACTCCCTGGTGAATACCTTTGTTATTTGTGTGACCATATTTTGTGTTATTAATCAAAAATAATTATAAAAATCCACAGGGTCCGCCGTTATCCATAATATGGAGGTCCCAAGATGATCTCAGTCTTCTTCATCCAGTCTATGAAGCCGGGGCTTGCACTACACTTCGCGCAACCCAGCTGCTGTGATCTGAGGTGACGTCAGTAAGATTATCTCACTTCATAATGGCCAGTTCTCATAACGGCATCACTGCTGAGGTAACCTTTCTGACATCACCTCAGTTCACAGCAGCCAGTTCTCATGAGGGCAGCACGAGTGCCAGACTTTATTGTTATTTTTTTTAATAAATGGAAAGAGGCAAATTGTTGGGGAGTTTTTTTCAAATCGAGAAGCCATGAAAAAGATTTGTTTTCTGTTTCTGAGTACATTGGACATTAAAGTCACTTTGTTTTGAACTTTCCTGTGGTCACTGCGTCTGTCACAATGCATCAACCGCGCTGCACTACAATAGAGATACGTGCTGCATACACACAGTACATATATACAGATACATGCACACATAATACATATACATACAGAGACATGCCGCATACACAGAGAATATACATACATACAGAGGCATGTTGCATATACAGAGCATATACATACTGTGGCGTTTCACCCGCTACAGGTCTTGGGGACACTCGCTTGGCAGCAGAATCATCATAGACAGGCACGGTTCCTCACACAAGTCAGTCCATATGGTTTATTTGAACTCCGCATAAACCAGACAGGGTACAGTCATTTTCATTACAGCCACGAAACATTACAGGACATCAGACAGTTCATGTAGCAGATAGGCTTCTCTGCTGTATATTATGATCCCCTTGTCCGGGGTTACCTCTTAGGAGTTTCCACTCCTCACACTGACTTCAGGTCAGTCCCAGGTCCTCAACACAGACCGACCAGGTCTACGGTCTCCAGGTGCTTCCAGGACGACTCCACTCCCAGGAGTCTCCAACACTGACCGACCAGGACCTTGCACAGGAACAAACGGCTCCATACACAGGAACCTCACAAGACCATATGACCCACACCCTGGTCACATTATCTACCCTTAACCACACCCATGGGTGGGAGTGTGGTTGTGTGGCTAGTTTGTCCCACCCATCTCACACGACTAGCCTAGTAAGTCCCCCATGATCATTATACAACATCACACAAACTCTTGTGCGACTACAGGTCCCAAAACAACCACGTTACATCAAACTTACCACGCAGACTCCCTCTGCGACACATATCGGCCATTCACCACACTACCAGTCACTGTTTCATCATAACTCTGCCTCCAAGTGCATCTTGAAGAGCACACACAGCGCCCCCTGGCTGTAACATTGGTCACTACACCACAATACATAGGAGAGGCATGCATTACACAGATCACATACCTACAAATGTTAGGTTGAACAATAAGAAATGTTCAGTTAGTTGCCTACTCCTAGCCTAATTGGATATTGATCAGGTGCGCACTAAAGAAATTTCATCAGACAGACACAGTCGGATGTAATCTCTCCTTGATCAATCTATTGCTCAGCTCCAAGGACCTTTGTTTAATCCGAACATAGGTTTATATAACCCTGTGAGGGGGCTCGGTTAGCTCTAAAAGGGGAGTGATCGGATGTATTCCATTGGTTAGTGGGTTGGGCAATGAGCTAGTCCATGGGCGGATCCATGATGTCATCAGGCTGAGTTGGTCCATGAGGTCATCAGAGTGGGTGTCACCGAGGGCAGATCCATGTGGTCTTCAGGGTGGGTTGGTCCATGAGGTCATCAGCACATGGTGTGGTGAAAGAGGAAATGGCAGCCATCTTTAGTGTCACACTTTGATCATCTTGGATACCAGCACATGTTGTGTGGTGAGACAGGAAATGTCAGCCATCTTTAGTGTCACACTTTGATATGAGCAAGCTTATGTAAGGTTAAACAATACACTGTATGGGATGTTTCTCTCAATCTCTTATGTCTTGAGGAAAATTAAGTATTTGATCGTATGGCTGTCCTCAACACAGAGACATGCATACACAGACCACATGCATAAATACAGATACATCTATACACAAGGCACATACATACATACAGATAATTGTATACACAGAGCACATATATGTACATAGAGACATGTATACACAGAGCACATACATATAGAGACATGTATACACACAGTGCACACATACAGAGACATGCTGCAAACACAGAGCACATACATACACATAGAGACATGCTGTATACACAGAGTACATGCCTAGATACATACAGAGACATGGTGTATACAGTGCACATACATACAGAGTGTACGACTGTATACACAGAGCACATACATCCTTAGACATGTATACATACATACAGAGACCTGCTACATACGCAGAGTACACACATACAGAGACATGCTGCATACACAGAGCACATACATGCATACAGAGACATGTATACACAGAGCCCATACAGTGAGGAAAATACATTTTTTTGGGAGCAAGATTGATCCTTGCTTTTCTGCTGGCTGATGTGAAAATTCAAGTTGTGCCACCCTGTCCTGAATGAATGCCAGCAGTGAATAAAACGTGTACATAAGTACAGTGGGGAAACTAAGTATTCAATACACTACCGATTTTACAAGTTTCCTATCTACAAAGAATGGAGAGGTCCGTAATTTTTAGCATAAGTACACTTCAACTGTGAGAGATAGAATCTTTAAAAAATCCAGAAAATCACACTGTATGATTTTTCCATAATTAATTAGCATTTTATTGCATGAAATAAGTATTTGATGCAAAAGAAAACAGATACAATACAGAGATCAGATATTTCTTGTAGTTCTTGACCAAGTTTGCACACACTGCAGCAAGGATTTTGGCCCACTCCCCCATACAGATCTTCTCCATATCTTTCAGGTTTCGGGACTGTTGCTGAACAACATGGAGTTTCAGCTCCCTCCAAATATTTTCTTTTGGGTCCAGGTCTGTAGGACCCACTCCAAGACCTTTAAATGCTTCTTACAGAGCCAGTCCTGGGTATCAACTGGACATAGGTAAGAGCACAGGGAAAGCGAAGGATGTGAACTGTGCAGAACTCTGTTTTGATGCCGTAACTAATGTGAACGTGCTGCGATTGGAAACAAGTAAAGTTCTATGTTTAAAGTTGCAATTGAACTCTGTCTCTTTATGTGAAGAAGTGTCCCTGCGTCTAAGGGAGTCCTCTGAGAACCAGGCAAGTGAGACAGTGCGACTCTATGTATGTGATGTGGGTGGCCAAGGTGCGCTAAATCAGACACCGTGGCGAGCCATGGTTACAGCCCTGGCTGCTGCTCACACTGCGACCCTATGTTGGAAATTCTACCCCTTTGGATTTTAATTCCATGAATGTTTTCCAGAAACAAGCAGCAGTGGATGTTGCTGAGTGAAAATTGCAAACTGCCATTTTAGTAACCAGTACGATGTAGTGACCAGCACCTTACAGTGACCAGTTCGTTATTCCTAGCTCAAGCTTCTGGAGATACACCCCCACTAAATTAGGCGGGCTCTAATCGCTACAGATATGCCAAACATGTGGACGCTACATGTGGTTTAGGCACACTGTGGGATCCAGAAGGGAGTGGGCATTTGAATTTGGGAGCACAGAATTGGCTCATTTTCTTTTGAGAGGCAAGGAGCCATTTCGCTTTTCCATAGTCTTTGTACTATCAATTATGTGGAAGTCCCTCATATTTCCATTAACAGATGATTGACCTGAGTGGCGTCTTGCTTTTTTTGTGGATTGAATTGAAACTTTTACTGGGAACATTTTACATAACGTTTGGGATCACATTTATCAAGTGCTGTACACTGATCACTTACGATTACGATTTTTGGGAGGCAGAATGAACAAAAAACAGCAATTGAGGAATTGCCTTTTGTTTTGTTTTTTAGTTGTTTCATGTGTGGTAAAATTGATAAGGCAGCTTTATTCTTCGGGTCAGTATGATTACAGCGATATTACATTTATATAGTTTGTTATGTTTTGGTGCTTTTACACAATAAAAGCTATTTTATAAAAAAAATAATTATTTTTGAGAGCTATAACTTTTTTCCACTGATGGAGCTATATAGCTGCTTTTTTGTGTGGAACATGATGATGTTTTCAACAGTACCATGTTTATTTATATTCCTCTTTTTCATAGTGTTTTATTCCACTTTTTGTTTGGCGGTATGATGATAAAGCATTGTTTTTTGCCTTGTTTTTTTTTTTACGGTGTTCACTAAAGGGGTTAACTAGTGGGACAGTTTTAAAGGTTGGATGATACCAAATACAGGTGCTTCTCACAAAATTAGAATATCATCAAAAAGTTAATTTATTTCAGTTCTTCAATACAAAAAGTGAAACTCATATATTATATATAGTCATTACAAACAGAGTGATCTATTTCAAGTGTTTATTTCTGTTAATGTTGATGATTATGGCTTAAATCCAAAAGTCATTATCTCAGTAAATGAGAATAATTAACAAAAGACACCTGCAATGGCTTCCTAAGCATTTAAAAAGGTCTGTTTCAGTAGGCACAACAATCATGGGGAAGACTGTTGACCTGACAGATGTCCAGAAAGCAGTCATTGACATACTCCACAAGGGGGGTAAGCCACAAAAGGTCATTGCTAAAGAAGCTGGCTGTTCACAGAGTGCTGTATCCAAGCATATTAATGGAAAATTGAGTATAAGGAATATCCTTTGTTGGCAAACATTTTCTGTAAGTCTTCACAAGGTTGGCACACACTGTTGGTGGTATGTTGGCCCATTCCTCCATGCAGATCTCCTCTAGAGCAGTGATGTTTTGGGCCTGTCGCTGAACAACACAGCCTTTCAACTCACTTCAAAGGTTTTCTATGGGGTTGACATCTGGAGACTGGCTGGGCCACTCCAGGACCTTCATATGCTTCTTATTAAGCCACTCCTTCCTTGCCCTGGCTGTGTACTTGGAATCATTATCATGCTGAAAGAATCATCCATGTTTCATCTTCAATGCCCTTGGAGATGGTAGGAGGTTTGTGGATCGCCCTCAGAGTAGGGCAATGGGGTACTCGGTACCGGGTCCTTCTGTTCGGGGGATGTCACAGTGGCCTGACCCGGTCCGTGGCCCTTTTGAGGGGTGTCCAATTAAAGGTGTAGTTCGTGGCGCCACCTGTGGTATTCGGTCAAGGTGACCGACGCTGCTAAGGGTCCGCTGGGGTGATGGAGTGGCAGCTAGATGGTATACCTTCCCACAGGTGAAGTATGTCCCCAGGGCTTCCCAGATGTGTAGGTGGTGATAGTGGACGACGTAAGGCGCAGTGAATAACGAGGACACAAGGTTGCAGTCTCTTTACCTTTTTACTGGAAGCTTCAGCGTCCACTGTCCAGAGTACAGACCACAGGGTAGGCAGAGTCCGGCCGGTCCTAAGGCAAATCCAGAGTCCCCTTATCCAGGTGGAAATCAGTAGCATTCCTCTAGCGCCTGTGTGTTGTAGTCCCTCCCTGCTGAGCAACTCGGTAAGGTCCTCACAACTTTCGTGGATGTTTCTGATGTCTTTCTCTCTCTGTCCCCCAGATGGTGTGGATAGGACAAACCCGTTTGACTGATGGCCTGAGGCTTGTTTACAGGGACCCTAGAGACGCCCCGACCCCTGCAATTTGCCACTGTGTCTTCATAGGTATTAAGGTCGGGCAGCCAACTTGGAGTTGACTGTCCTGCCGGTCTCTGAAGTAATGCGTAGAGTCAATTACTCCCTTGGTGTTCCGGCCACTGGCTACGCGCCTCAGAAGGAGGCTGCCTTTCCCAGGTCAGAACTCCTCCCGGTGTTTTCTCCTTGTGCTGTGACTTTGTTTTTCACTCTCTACAACACAGTTCTCTTCATGTCTTTTCTTAGGATGCTGCCGCACGTGGGGCAGGCACAGCTCCGTGTCTTTCTTTCTCGTGCTAGGCCTCTGTCAGGATCCCACCCCTGACAGGGACCCTCTGTCTGCAGCTCAGATGTTCCTCCTTTCCCCCTGTCTGCCTGACAAGTGTTGCCTTGGCCGAGCCCAGTCATCTTCTCCCTAACTTTCTATCCAAACCACCAGTTTTACCCTTCTGTGAGGAGTGCCCTACTAGATAGGAGCATGGCTCCCCCTGGTGGGTTGGAGTGTGAAGTGTGGTGTGATGCTGTGATACCTGGAAGGATGATGTTGCCATATCCATGCTTCACAGTAGGTATGGTGTTCTTTGGATGCTACTCAGCATTCTGTCTCTTCCAACTGCAACGAGTTCTGTTTCTACCAAACAGTTTTACTTTGGTTTCACCAGACCATATGATAGTCTCCCAATACTCTTCTGGATAATCCAAATGCTCTCTAGCAAACTTCAGATGGGCCCTGACATATACTTGCTTAAGCAGGGGGACACGTCGGGCACTGCAGGATCTGAGTCCCTGACAGCGTAGTATGTTACTGATGGTAGCTTTTGTTACGGTGGTCCCAGCTCTATGCAGGTCATTCACTAGGTCCTCCTGTGTGGTTCTGGGATTTTTACTCACCGTTCTTGTGATCATTTTGACCCCACAGGGTGAGATCTTGCATGGAGCCCCAGATCGAGGGAGATTATCAGTGATCTTGTATGTCTTCCACTTTCTTACTGTTGCTCCCACAGTTGATTTCATCACACCAAGCTGCTTACCTATTTTAGAATCAGTCTTCCCAGCCTGGTGCAGGACCTACAACTTTGTTTCTAGTGTCCATCGGCAGCTCTTTGGTCTTCACCATAGTGGAGTTTGGAGTGTGACTGTTTGAGGTTGTGGACAAGTGTCATTTATACTGATAGCAAGTTCAAACAGGTGCCATTAATACAGGTAATGAGTGGAGGACAGAGGAGCCTCTTAACCCCTTAGTGACAGAGCCAATTTGGTACTTAATGACCAAGCCAATTTTTACAATTCTGACCAGTGTCACTTTAAGAGGTTATAACTCTGGAACGCTTTATTGGATCCTGGTGATTCTGAGACTGTTTTTTCGAGACATGTTGTACTTCAAGTTAGTGGTAACATTTATTCGATATTACTTGCAATTATTTATGAAAAAAATGGAAATATGGCGAAAATGTTTAAAATTTTGCAATTTTCAAACTTTGTATTTTTATGCCCTTAAATCAGAGAGATATGTCACAAAAAATAGTTAATAAATAACATTTTTCACATGTCTACTTTACATCAGCACAATTTTGGAAACAATTTTTTTTTTTGTTAGGGAGTTATAAGGGTTAAAAGTTGACCAGCAATTTCTCATTTTTACAACACCATGTTTTTTTTAGGGACCACATCACCTTTGAAGTGATTTTGAGGGGTCTATATGATAGAAAATAACCAAGTGTGACACCATTCTAAAAACTGCACCCCTCAAGCTGCTCAAAACCACATTCAAGAAGTTTATTAACCCTTTACGTACTTCACAGGAACTAAAACAATGTGGAAGAAAAAAATGAACATTTAACTTTTTTTTGCAAACATTTTACTTCAGAACCATTTTTTTTAATTTTCACAAGTGTAAAAACAGAAATTTAACCACAAATTTTGTTGTGCAATTTTTCCTGAGTACGCCGATACCCCATATGTGGAGGTAAACCACTGTTTGGGCGCACCGCAGAGCTTGGAAGTGAAGGAGCACCGTTTGACTGTTTCAATGCAGAATTGGCTGGAATTGAGATCGGATGCCATGTCGCGTTTGGAGAGCCCCTAATGTGCCTAAACAGTGGAAACCCCCCACAAGTGACACCATTTTGGAAACTAGACCCCCCAAGGAACTTATCTAGATGTGTGGTGAGCACTTTGAACCCCCAAGTGCTTCACAGAAGTTTATAACGTAGAGCCGTGAAAATAAAAAATCGCATTTGTTTTCACAAAAATGATTTTTTTCGCCCACACATTCTTATTATCACAAGGGTAACAGGAGAAATTAGACCACAAAAGTTGTTGTGCAATTTCTCCTGAGTACGTCGATACCCCATATATGGGGGTAAACCACTGTTTGGGCGCACCGCAGAGCTTGGAAGAGAAGGAGTGTCGTTTTACTTTTTCAATGTAGAATTGGCTGGAATTGAGATCGGACGCCATGTCACGTTTGGAGAGCCGCTGATGTGCCTAAACAGTAGAGACCCCCCACATATGACACCATTTTGGAAACTAGACCCCTTAAGGAACTTATCTAGATGTGTGGTGAGCACTTTAAACCCCCAGGTGCTTCACAGAAGTTTATAACGTAGAGCCGTGAAAATAAAAAAATCACATTTTTTCTACAAAAATGATCTTTTTGCCTCCAAATTTTTATTTTACCAAGGGTAACAGGAGAAAATGGACGCCAGAAGTTGTTGTACAATTTGTCTTGAGTATGCCGACACCCCATATGTGGGGGTAAACCACTGTTTGGGCGCATGGCTGAGCTCGGAAGCAAAGGAGCCCCATTTGACTTTTCAATGCAAAATTGACTGGAATTGAGATCGGACGCCATGTCGCGTTTGGAGAGCCCCTGATGTGCCTAAACAGTAGAAACCCCCCAAAAGTGACCCCATTTTGGAAACTAGACCCCCCATGGAACTTATCTAGATGTGTAGTGAGAACTTTGAATGCCCAAGTGCATCACAGAAGTTTATAATGCAGAGTCGTGAAAATAAAAAATATATATTTTTTAACAATAAAGATTTTTTAGCCCCCCAAGTTTTTATTTTCACAAGGGTAACAAGAGAAATTGGACCCCAAAAGTTGTTGTCCAATTTGTCCTGAGTATGCTGGTACCCCATATGTGGGGGTAAACCACTGTTTGGGCGCACGGCAGAGCTCGGAAGGGAAGGAGCGCCATTTTGGAATGCAGACTTTGATAGAATTGTCTGCGGGCGTTATGTTGCGTTTGCAGACCCCTAATGTACCTAAACAGTAGAAACCCCCAACAAGTGACCCCATTTTGGAAAATAGACCCCCCCAAGGAACTTATCTAGATATGTGGTGAGAACTTTGAATGCCCAAGTGCTTCACAGAAGTTTATAATGCAGAGTAGTGAAAATAAAAAATATTTTTTTTCCCACAAAAAAGATTTTTTTAGCCCCCAAATTTTTATTTTCACAAGGGTAACAAGAGAAATTGGACCCCAATTGTTGTTGTCCAATTTGTCCTGAGTATGCTGGTACCCCATATGTGGGGGTAAACCACTGTTTGGGTGCACGGCAGAGCTCGGAAGGGAAGGAGCGCCATTTTGGAATGCAGACTTTGATAGAATTGTCTGCGGGCGTTATGTTGCGTTTGCAGACCCCTAATGTACCTAAACAGTAGAAACCCCCAACAAGTGACCCCATTTTGGAAAATAGACCCCCCAAGGAACTTATCTAGATATGTGGTGAGAACTTTGAATGCCCAAGTGCTTCACAGAAGTTTATAATGCAGAGTAGTGAAAATAAAAAATATTTTTTTTCCCACAAAAAAGATTTTTTTAGCCTCCAAATTTTTATTTTCACAAAGGTAACAAGAGAAATTGGATGACAATATTTGTTCTCCAATTTGTCCTGAGTATTCTGGTACCCCATATGTGGGGGTAAACCACTGTTTTGGCACACGGCAGAGCTCGGAAGAGAAGGAGTGCCATTTTGGAATTCAGACTTTGATAGAATTGTCTGTGGGTGTTATGTTGCGTTTGCAGAGCCCCTGATGTACCTAAACAGTAGAAACCCCCACAAGTGACCAAATTTTGGAAACTAGACCCCCTAAGGAACTTATCTAGATATGTGGTGAGAACTTTGAAAGCTCAAGTGCTTCACAGAAGTTTATAATGCAGAGTAGTCAAAAAAAATAAATATTTTTTTTTCCAACAAAAAAGATTTTTAGCCCCCAAGTTTTTATTTTCACAAGGGTAACAGGAGAAATTGGACCCCAAAAGTTGTTGTCCAATTTATCCCGAGTACGCTGATGCCCCATATGTGGGGGTAAACCACTGTTTGGGCGCACGGCAGAGCTCAGAAGGGAGGGAGTACCATTTGACTTTTTTAGCGCAAAATTGGCTGTCGTGTTTGGAGACCCCCTGATGTACCTAAACAGTGGAAACCCCCAAATTATAACTCCAACCCTAACTCCAACACACCCCTAACCCTAATCTCAACCCGATCCATAATCCTAATCACAACCCTAACGATAATCACAACCCTAACCCCAAAACAGCCCTAATCTCAACCCTAACAATAACCCTAATCAAAACCCTAAATCCAACACACCCCTAACCCTAATCCCAACCCTAACCCTAATCCCAACCCTAATCCCAAACGTAACACTAATCCCAACCCTAATCCAAACCCTAATCCCAACTCTAACCCTAACTTTAGCCCCAACCCTAACTTTAGCCCCAACCCTAACCATAACTTTAGCCCCCGTCGTCACAAAAAAAGTTCAATGTAACCTTTTTTTTGTACGTCGCGTCCGCCATTTCCGCGCATGAGTGGCCGTAACTCTGCCCCCTCCTCCCCAGGACATAGACTGGGCAGCGGATGCGTTGAAAAACTGCATCCGCTGCCCACGTTGTGCACAATTTTCACAACGTGCGTCGGTACGTCGGGCCGACGCATTGCGACCGCCCCGTACCGACGCAAGTGTGAAAGAAGCCTAAGGCTACTTTCACACTAGCGTCGTACTCGGCCCATCGCAGTGTCGGGCCGACGTACCGACGCTAGCGTTGTAAGCGCCGCACAATGGGTGCAGCGGATGCTGTTTTTTCAACGCATCCGCTGCCCCATTGTGAGGTGCGGGGAGGCGGGGGCGGAGTTCCGGCCACGCATGCGCGGTCGGAAATGGCGGACACGTCGCACAAAAAAGTTACATGTAGTTTTTTTTGTGTCGACGGTCCGCCAAAGCACGACGCATCCGTCGCACGATGGATGCGACATGTGGCAATCCGTCGCAATGCGTCGCTAATGCAAGCCAATGGAGAAAAAACGCATCCTGCAAGCACTTTTGCAGGATGCGTTTTTTCTCCAACGACGCATTGCGACGGAAGCCAAAAAACGCTAGTGTGAAAGTAGCCTAACCCTAACCCTAGCCCTAACCCTAACCCTAAATTTAGCCCCAACCCTAACCCTAACTCTAACCCTAACCCTAACTCTAACCCTAACCCTAACCCTAACTCTAACCCTAACTCTAACCCTAACCCTAACCCTAACCCTAACTCTAACCCTAACCCTAACTCTAACCCTAACCCTAACCCTAACCCTAATTTTAGCCCCAACTCGTCTTCTCCTGCCGGCCGGCAGATGGCAGCAGATGGCGGGCGCACTGCGCATGCGCCCGCCATGATGCAAAAGCCGGCTGGCAGGAGAAGACAGAAGAGGACCCAGGGACACCGGGTGAGTATGTTAGGGTCCCCGAATCCCCCTATTTCTCTGTCCTCTGATGTGCGATCACATCAGAGGACAGAGAAATAACTGATCGCTTTTTTTTTTTTTTTTGCGGTCGCCGGTAAACTGTTAATTACCAGTGATCGCAAAGCAGGGGTCGGTGCAAACCGACCCCGATCATGTTCTTTGGGGTCTCGGCTACCCACGGCAGCCGAGACCCCAAAGATCTTCCGGGTGCCGGGCGGCGGGCGTACTGCGCGTGTGCCCGCCATTTTTTCCCGGAAAAAAGATGGCGGCGCCCATCGGGAGCCACGAGGAGCACCGGGGGAGGTAGGTAAGTATCGAGGGGCTATTGGGGGCCATCGGGGACCACATTTCTCTGTCCTCCGATGTGCGATCACATCGGAGGACAGAGAAATTAAACGGCAAATCGCGTTTTGTTTTTTTTTTGTTGCGACCGCCGGTAAACGGTTAATTACCGGCGATCGCAACTCGGGGGTCGGTAAAAACCCCCCGAATCATGTTCTCTGGGGTCTCGGCTACCCTCGGCAACCGAGACCCCAGAGAAAATCCGACTCTGGGGGGCGCTATACACTTTTTCCACAGCGCCGTTAATTAACGGCGCTGTGGTTTAAGTACCCTTAGCGGCCGCCGTTAAAAGGCGTATCGGCGGTCGTTAAGGGGTTAAAGAAGAAGTTACAGGTCTGTGAGAGCCAGAAATCTTGCATGTTTTTACATGATCAAATACTTATTTTCCACCATAATTTGAAAAATAAATCTTGCCAAATCAGACAAGCTGATTTTCTGGACTTGTTTTCTCAATTTTGACTCTCATAGTTATAGTCTATCTATGATGTCAATTACAGGCCTCTCTCATGTTTTTAAGTTGGAGAACTTGCACAATCGGTGGCTGACAAAAGACTTTTTTCCCCACTGTATATTATTATTATTATTTTCTGATTTTTTTAAAATATATTTTTTCAACTTTTTTTCACTCTTTTTTTACTTTTTTACTTATTCTCACCATGGGACTTTCACTTTCTGAAGTCTGATCGCAGTTATAAAGTTTAGCAATGTAGGATCATTGCTATACCTTATAGCCTGTCATCCATGCAGACACAAGTTAGTTAGATCATGCACTGCACATGACCTAACTGTTGTGAATTCTGTTCTCGAGCTCCCTCCTGTGGTCGTGAATGGTACTTCGGCGAGTTCTGTCCATGGACTCCCTCTGGTGGCTGTGAGTGGAGCTGCTGGTTCTGAGGTTCCTTCTCCAGCTGACCTCATTTAGTTCTAGGCTGGCTGCTCTATTTAACTCCACTCAGATCGTTACTTGATGCCAGCTGTCAATGTTCTAGTACTGGTTCAGTTCTCTCTTGGATCTTGCAGATGACCTGTCAACTCCAGCAAAAGCTAAGTCCCTGCTAGTTAAATTGTTTATCTCTGTTTTCTTGTCCAGCTTGCTATCATGATTTTGCCAAGCTAGCTGGAAGCTCTGGGATGCAGAGTGGCACCTCCGCACCGTGAGACGGTGCGGGGGTCTCTTTGCACACTCTGCGTGGTTTTTATAGCTTTTTGTGCTGACCGCAAAGTTGCCTTTTCTATCCTCAGTCTGTTTAGTTAAGTCTGGCCTCCTTTGCTGAAACCTGTTTCATTCCTGTGTTTGTGACTTCCATCTTAACTCACAGTTAATATTTGTGGGGGGCTGCCTGTTTTCTTTGGGGAATTTCTCTGAGGCAAGGTAGGCTTTATTTTCTATCTTTAGGGGTAGTTAGCTCTTAGGCTGTGAAGAGGCGTCTAGGCAGAGTCAGGTACGCTCCACGGCTATTTCTAGTTGTTGTGATAGGATTAGGGGTTGCGGTCAGCAGAGCTCCCACTTCCCAGAGCTGGTCCGGTATTACTAGTTTGCTCATCGGGTCATTCCTAGTGCTCCTAACCACCAGGTCACCATAACAGTACAGCTGGCCAGTAAAGTGTTAATGCATCTCAATAGAGGGATAAGAGAAGTTCTGAGACCATTTTTTTTCCCTCTGCAGCGTGTTTTGTTTTTCCTTTCCCCTAAATCTCTGGGTGGTTCAGGACACAGGTGTAGATATGGACATTCAAGGTCTGTCCTCTTGTGTGGATCAACTCACTGCAAGGGTACAAGGCATTCAGGATTATGTAGTTCAGAATCCGATGTTAGAACCCAGAATTCCAATTCCTGATTTGTTTTATGGGGATAGATCTAAGTTCCTGAATTTCAAAAATAATTGTAGACTGTTTCTTGCTTTGAAACCCCGCTCCTCTGGTGACCCCATTCAGCAAGTAAAAATCATTATTTCTTTGCTGCGTGGCGACCCTCAAGACTGGGCATTTTCTCTTGCGCCAGGAGATCCTGCATTGCGTAATGTAGATGCGTTTTTTCTGGCGCTTGGATTGCTTTATGATGAACCAGATTCAGTGGATCAGGCAGAGAAAATCTTGCTGGCTTTGTGTCAGGGTCAGGATGAAGCGGAGGTATATTGTCAGAAGTTTAGAAAGTGGTCTGTGCTTACTCAGTGGAATGAGTGTGCCCTGGCGGCAATTTTCAGAAAGGGTCTTTCTGAAGCCCTTAAGGATGTTATGGTGGGATTCCCCACGCCTGCTGGTCTGAATGAGTCTATGTCCTTGGCCATTCAGATCGATCGACGCTTACGTGAGCGCAAAACTGTGCACCATTTGGCGGTATCTTCTGAGCAGAGGCCTGAGCCTATGCAATGTGATAGGACCTTGACCAGAGCTGAACGGAAAGAATACAGACGTCAGAATGGGCTGTGTTTTTACTGTGGTGACGCCACTCATGCTATCACTGATTGTCCTAAGCGCACTAAGCGGTTCGCTAGGTCTGCCACCATTGGTACTGTACAGCCAAAATTTCTTTTGTCCGTTACTCTGATTTGCTCTCTGTCGTCCTATTCTGTTATGGCATTTGTGGATTCAGGCGCTGCCCTGAATTTGATGGACTTGGAGTTTGCCAGGCGCTGTGGTTTTTTCTTGGAGCCTTTACAGTATCCTATTCCATTGAGAGGAACTGATGCTACGCCTTTGGCCAAGAATAAGCCTCAGTACTGGACTCAATTGACCATGTGCATGGCTCCTGCACATCAGGAGGATATTCGCTTTTTGGTGTTGCATAATTTGCATGATGTGGTCCTTTTGGGTTTGCCATGGCTACAGGTCCATAATCCAGTATTGGATTGGAAATCAATGTCTGTATCTAGTTGGGGTTGTCAAGGGGTACATGGTGATGTCCCATTGTTGTCAATTTCGTCTTCCCATCCTTCTGAAGTCCCTGAGTTCTTGTCGGATTACCGGGATGTATTTGATGAGCCCAAATCCAGTGCCCTACCTCCTCATAGGGATTGCGATTGTGCAATTAATTTGATTCCTGGTAGTAAGTTTCCGAAGGGCCGACTGTTCAATTTGTCTGTGCCAGAACACGCCGCTATGTGGAGTTATATAAAGGAGTCCTTGGAGAAAGGGCGTATTCGCCCGTCGTCGTCACCGTTGGGAGCAGGGTTCTTTTTTGTGGCCAAGAAGGATGGTTCTCTGAGACCTTGTATAGATTACCGCCTTCTCAATAAAATCACCGTCAAATTTCAGTACCCTTTGCCTCTACTGTCTGATTTGTTTGCTCGGATTAAGGGGGCTAGTTGGTTCACTAAGATAGATCTTCGAGGGGCGTATAACCTTGTGCGTATTAAACAGGGCGATGAATGGAAAACAGCATTTAATACGCCCGAGGGCCATTTTGAGTACCTGGTGATGCCATTCGGGCTTTCTAATGCTCCATCTGTGTTTCAGTCCTTTATGCATGACATCTTCCGAAAGTACCTGGATAGATTCATGATTGTATATTTGGATGATATTTTGGTCTTTTCGGACAATTGGGAGTCTCATGTGAAGCAGGTCAGAATGGTGTTCCAGATCCTTCGTGCTAATTCCTTGTTTGTGAAGGGGTCTAAATGTCTCTTTGGAGTTCAGAAGGTTTCATTTTTGGGCTTCATTTTTTCCCCTTCTACTATCGAGATGGACCCTGTTAAAGTTCAGGCCATTTATGATTGGACTCAGCCTACTTCTGTGAAGAGCCTTCAGAAATTCCTGGGCTTTGCTAATTTTTACCGTCGCTTCATCGCTAATTTTTCTAGTGTTGTTAAACCATTGACTGATTTGACCAAGAAAGGTGCTGATGTGGTCAATTGGTCCTCTGCGGCCGTTGAGGCTTTTCAGGAGTTGAAGCGTCGTTTTTCTTCTGCCCCTGTGTTGTGTCAGCCAGATGTTTCGCTCCCGTTTCAGGTCGAGATGGATGCTTCTGAGATTGGAGCAGGGGCTGTTTTATCTCAAAGAAGTTCTGATGGCTCGGTGATGAAACCATGTGCTTTCTTTTCTAGAAAGTTTTCGCCTGCTGAGCGCAATTATGATGTGGGCAATCGAGAGTTGTTGGCTATGAAGTGGGCGTTCGAGGAGTGGCGACATTGGCTTGAAGGAGCCAAGCATCGCGTGGTGGTCTTGACGGATCACAAGAATCTGACTTATCTCGAGTCTGCCAAGCGGTTGAATCCTAGACAGGCTCGATGGTCGCTGTTTTTCTCCCGCTTCGATTTTGTGGTTTCGTACCTTCCAGGTTCTAAGAATGTGAAGGCTGATGCCCTTTCAAGGAGTTTTGTGCCTGATTCTCTGGGAGTTCCTGAGCTGGCTGGTATTCTCAAAGAGGGGGTAATTTTGTCTGCCATCTCCCCTGATTTGCGGCGGGTGCTGCAGGAGTTTCAGGCTGATAGACCTGACCGTTGTCCAGCGGAGAAACTGTTTGTCCCTGATAGATGGACTAGCAGAGTAATCTCTGAGGTTCATTGTTCGGTGTTGGCTGGTCATCCTGGAATCTTTGGTACCAGAGATTTGGTGGCTAGATCCTTTTGGTGGCCTTCCTTGTCACGGGATGTGCGTTCTTTTGTGCAGTCCTGTGGGATTTGTGCTCGGGCTAAGCCCTGCTGTTCTCGTGCCAGTGGGTTGCTTTTGCCCTTGCCGGTCCCGAAAAGTCCCTGGATGCATATTTCCATGGATTTTATTTCGGATCTCCCTGTCTCTCAAAGGATGTCGGTCATCTGGGTAGTTTGTGATCGCTTCTCTAAGATGGTCCATTTGGTACCTTTGCCTAAATTGCCTTCCTCCTCTGATTTGGTTCCATTATTTTTCCAGCATGTGGTTCGTTTGCATGGCATTCCGGAGAACATCATGTCGGACAGAGGTTCCCAGTTTGTTACAAGGTTTTGGCGGTCCTTTTGTGCTAAGATGGGCATTGATTTGTCTTTTTCTTCAGCTTTCCATCCTCAGACAAATGGCCAAACCGAACGAACCAATCAGACTTTGGAAGCATATCTGAGATGCTTTGTTTCTGCTGATCAGGATGATTGGGTGTCCTTCTTGCCTTTGGCTGAGTTCGCCCTTAATAGTCGGGCCAGCTCGGCCACTTTGGTTTCGCCCTTTTTCTGTAATTCTGGTTTCCATCCTCGTTTTTCTTCAGGGCAGGTTGAGCCTTCGGACTGTCCTGGTGTGGATTCTGTGGTGGACAGGTTGCAGCAAATTTGGACTCACGTGGTGGACAATTTGACATTGTCCCAGGAGAAGGCTCAACGTTTCGCTAACCGCCGTCGCTGTGTTGGTCCCCGACTTCGTGTTGGGGATTTGGTTTAGTTGTCGTCTCGTTATGTTCCTATGAAAGTTTCGTCTCCTAAGTTTAAGCCTCGGTTCATTGGTCCTTATAAGATTTCTGAAATTCTTAATCCTGTGTCATTTCGTTTGGACCTTCCAACTTCTTTCGCCATCCATAATGTGTTCCATAGGTCGTTGTTGCGGAGATATGTGGCTCCTATGGTTCCCTCCGTTGACCCTCCTGCCCCGGTGTTGGTTGAGGGGGAGTTGGAGTATGTGGTGGAGAAGATTTTGGAAACTGGAAAAGTCAAGTGGAAAGGTTATGGTCAGGAGGATAATTCCTGGGTTGTTGCCTCTGATGTTCATGCTGCCGATCTGGTTCGTGCCTTTCATTTGGCTCGTCCTGATCGGCCTGGGGGCTCTGGTGAGGGTTCGGTGACTCCTCCTCAAGGGGGGGGTACTGTTGTGAATTCTGTTCTCGAGCTCCCTCCTGTGGTCGTGAATGGTACTTTGGCGAGTTCTAACCATGGACTCCCTCTGGTGGCTGTGAGTGGAGCTGCTGGTTCTGAGGTTCCTTCTCCAGCTGACCTCATTTAGTTCTAGGCTGGCTGCTCTATTTAACTCCACTCAGATCGTTACTTGATGCCAGCTGTCAATGTTCTAGTACTGGTTCAGTTCTCTCTTGGATCTTGCAGATGACCTGTCTACTCCAGCAAAAGCTAAGTCCCTGCTAGTTAAATTGTTTATCTCTGTTTTCTTGTCCAGCTTGCTATCATGATTTTGCCAAGCTAGCTGGAAGCTCTGGGATGCAGAGTGGCACCTCCGCACCGTGAGTCGGTGCAGGGGTCTCTTTGCACACTCTGCGTGGTTTTTATAGTTTTTTGTGCTGACCGCAAAGTTGCCTTTTCTATCCTCAGTCTGTTTAGTTAAGTCTGGCCTCCTTTGCTGAAACCTGTTTCATTCCTGTGTTTGTGACTTCCATCTTAACTCACAGTTAATATTTGTGGGGGGCTGCCTGTTTTCTTTGGGGAATTTCTCTGAGGCAAGGTAGGCTTTATTTTCTATCTTTAGGGGTAGTTAGCTCTTAGGCTGTGAAGAGGCGTCTAGGCAGAGTCAGGTACGCTCCACGGCTATTTCTAGTTGTTGTGATAGGATTAGGGGTTGCGGTCAGCAGAGCTCCCACTTCCCAGAGCTGGTCCGGTATTACTAGTTTGCTCATCGGGTCATTCCTAGTGCTCCTAACCACCAGGTCACCATAACACCTAACTACCTTACTAGTGCCCAGTGACCCGGATGACATTGTGTCAACGTGGCAAGTATTGGGACCCTGAGATGACATTGCGGGGTCCAGATCCAAGGGCAGAGGGGCTTTCTTCTCTCTGCCTGCTCCCAAAATGTTCGAGTTCTATTGCAGCATTAGGGGTTTAACTGCAGGGGCAATTCTGGTCCGCTCCTGGTACTGAGTGCCCAGTGTCAGCTGTCAGAATCAGCTGACACCTGGCGGTGATCGCACAACATCGGTTTTGCTCGCAAAATCGCCTGGACGTATACATCCATCCAAGGTCGGCAAGTACCTGGTCACAGGGACATATTGATATATCCAAGGTGATAAAGGGGTTAATACAGACCCAGAAACTATAAATACATACCTCAATATAGAACCCCACCACCACACACCACAGAACCTCTAAACTAATACACACCACAGATTGTTACATACAGCTTCTAGTAATTTTTTCGGTGCCAGTCAATCAATATGCAATATTTGGATGTGCTGAAGACGTTCACTCAACATGAGGCAACTAGCGTAGTAGTTACAGTCTCTTAAGAACACAATCCCGACAGTCACAGACAGTATTGAGGAATACAGCTTGGGTATTACACAAAAGAATAAAGGTAGAAAGCTTGATAGTTACACTTCACAGTTGAGGCACAGACTTCAGGCATCTCGATTTGTACCTGCCCAATATACAAGGTCACCACTATTCATGGAGCATTCCAGTAGGCCCAATAGTAACTGCCCAGATCAGGTCCATGGAGGTTGTTATTTTATGTACTTTACACATTTTGGAAAACTCTTTAACCCCTTTACCCGCAAGGGTGGTTTGCATGTTAATGACCTGGCCAATTTTTACAATCCTGACCACTGTCCCTTTATGAGGTTATAACTCTGGAACGCTTGCATGTATCCTGGTGTTTCTAACATGGTTTTCTCATGACATATTGTGCTTCATGTTAGTGGTAACATTTAGTGATGAGCGAGTATACTCGCTGCTTATGTTTTACAGAGCATACTCGGGTGGTCTCCAAGTATTTGTTAGTGTTCGGAGATTAAGTTTTCATTGCCGCAGCTGAATGATTTACAGCTATTAGCCAGGCTGAGTACATGGTGGGGGTTGCCTGGTTGCTAGGGAATCCCCATATGTAATCAAGCTGGCTAATAGCTGTAAATCATTCAGCTGCAGCGATGAAAAGTAATTCTCCGAAGACTAACAAATATTTGGAGATCACCCGAGCAACGAGTACACTCGCTCATCACTAGTAACATTTCTTTGATATGACTTGCTTTTTTTGTGAAAAAAAATGGAAATTTGGAAAAAATGTATAACATTTCACAATTTTCCAACTTTGAATTTTCATTTCCTTAAGTTACAGAGATATGTCACACAAAATACTTAGTAAGTAACATTTCCCACATATTTACTTTACATCAGCACAATTTTGGAACCCAATTTTTTGTTTGTTAGGAAGTTATAGCGGTTAAAAGTTGACCAGCGATTTTTTACACCATTTTTTCTTTAGGGACAACATCACATTTGAAGTCACTTTGAGGAGTCTATATGATAGAAAATACCCAAAAGTGACACCATTCTAAAAACTGCACCCTTCAAGGTGCTCAAAACCACATTTAAGAAGTTTATTAACCCTTCAGGTGCATCACAGGAATTTTTGGAATGTTTAAAAAAAAAATTAACATGTAACTTTTTTAACAAAACATTTACTTTAGATCCAATTTGTTTTATTTTACCAAGGGTGACAGGTGAAATCGGACCCCAAAAGTTGTTGTACAATTTGTCCTGTGTACGATAATACCCCACATATGCAGGTAAACCAATGTTTGGGAGCATGGCAGAGCTTGGAAGGCAAGGTGCACCATTTGACTTTTCAATGCAAAATTGGCTGGAATTGAGATCGGACGCCATATCGTGTTTGGTGAACCCCTGATGTGCCTAAACAGTGGAAACCCCCAACAAGTGACACAAAAGTAGAAAGTGGAAAGTAGACTCCCTAAGGAACCTATCTAGATGTGTGGTGAGCACTTTGAACCCCCAAGTGCTTCACAGAAGTTTATAATGTAGAGCCGTAAAAATAAAAAAACATTTTTTTCGCCCCCAATTGTGTAGCTTCCCAAGGGTAACAGGAGAAATTAGACCCCAAAAGTTGTTGTGTAATTTGTCCTGAGTATGCTGATACCCGATATGTGGGGGTAAACCACTGTTTTGGCGCATGGCAGAGCTCGGAAGGGAAAGAGCGCCATTTGACTTTTCAATGCAAAATTGGCTGGAATTGAGATCAGATGCCATGTCGCGTTTGGAGAGCCCCTGATGTGCCTAAACAGTGGAAACCCCCCCCAATTCTACCTCAGACCCTAACCCCAACACACCAATAATCCTATTCCCAACTCTAACACACTCCTAATCCCAACCCTAACCTTAATCCCAATCGTAGCTCTAACCCTAAATTTAGCCCCAATCCTAACTTTAGCCCCAACCATAACCCTAACTTTAGCCCCAACCCTAATTTTAGCTACAACCCTAACCTTAGCTTTAGCCCCAAACCTAACCCTAACTTTAGCCCCAACCCTAACCCCAGCCCCAACCCTAACCCTAATGGGAAAAGGGAAATAAATCCTTTTTTATTTTATTATTTTTTCCTAACTAAGGGGGTGATAAAGGGGGGTTTGACTTACTATTTATAGCGGGGCGATACTTCATTTACGGGTATATTATTTTTTTATGTTTTGGTGCTTTTATACAATAAAAACTAATTTATATAAAAAAATAATTTTTTTTGCATCCCTCTATTCTAATAGCTATAACTTTATTTTTCCAGTGATGGAGCTGTGTGGCGGCTTGTTTTTTGCAGGAAAAAATTACGTTTTCAGGGGTACCACATCTTTTTGATCGCATGTTATTGCAGTTTTTTTTCGGCGGTATGATGATAAACCTTTGTTTTTTGGGCTTTTTTTTGTTAAATGGTGTTCACTAAAGGGGTTAACTAGTGGGACAGTTTTATAGGTCGGGTCATTACGGACGCGGCAGTACCAAATACAGTGGGGCAAAAAAGTATTTAGTCAGTCAGCAATAGTGCAAGTTCCACCACTTAAAAAGATGAGAGGCGTCTGTAATTTACATCATAGGTAGACCTCAACTATGGGAGACAAACTGAGAAAAAAAATCCAGAAAATCACATTGTCTGTTTTTTTATCATTTTATTTGCATATTATGGTGGCAAATAAGTATTTGGTCAGAAACAAAATTTCATCTCAATACTTTGTAATATATCCTTTGTTGGCAATGACAGAGGTCAAACGTTTTCTGTAAGTCTTCACAAGGTTGCCACACACTGTTGTTGGTATGTTGGCCCATTCCTCCATGCAGATCTCCTCTAGAGCAGTGATGTTTTTGGCTTTTTGCTTGGCAACACAGACTTTCAACTCCCTCCAAAGGTTTTCTATAGGGTTGAGATCTGGAGACTGGCTAGGCCACTCCAGGACCTTGAAATGCTTCTTACGAAGCCACTCCTTCGTTTCCCTGGCGGTGTGCTTTGGATGATTGTCATGTTGAAAGACCCAGCCACGTTTCATCTTCAATGCCCTTGCTGATGGAAGGAGGTTTGCACTCAAAATCTCACGATACATGGCCCCATTCATTCTTTCATGTACCCGGATCAGTCGTCCTGGCCCCTTTGCAGAGAAACAGCCCCAAAGCATGATGTTTCCACCACCATGCTTTACAGTAGGTATGGTGTTGGATGGATGCAACTCAGTATTCTTTTTCCTCCAAACACGACAAGTTGTGTTTCTACCAAACAGTTCCAGTTTGGTTTCATCAGACCATAGGACATTCTCCCAAAACTCCTCTGGATCATCCAAATGCTCTCTAGCAAACTTCAGACGGGCCCGGACATGTACTGGCTTAAGCAGTGGGACACGTCTGGCACTGCAGGATCTGAGTCCATGGTGGCGTAGTGTGTTACTTATGGTAGGCCTTGTTACATTGGTCCCAGCTCTCTGCAGTTCATTCACTAGGTCCCCCCGCGTGGTTCTGGGATTTCTGCTCACCGTTCTTGTGATCATTCTGACCCCACGGGGTGGGATTTTGCGTGGAGCCCCAGATCGAGGGAGATTATCAGTGGTCTTGAATGTCTTCCATTTTCTAATTATTGCTCCCACTGTTGATTTCTTCACTCCAAGCTGGTTGGCTATTGCAGATTCAGTCTTCCCAGCCTGGTGCAGGGCTACAATTTTGTTTCTGGTGTCCTTTGACAGCTCTTTGGTCTTCACCATAGTGGAGTTTGAAGTCAGACTGTTTGAGGGTGTGCACAGGTGTCTTTTTATACTGATAACAAGTTTTAACAGGTGCCATTACTACAGCTAATGAGTGGAGGAAAGAGGAGACTCTTAAAGAAGAAGTTACAGGTCTGTGAGAGCCAGAAATCTTGATTGTTTGTTTCTGACCAAATACTTATTTGCCACCATAATATGCAAATAAAATGATAAAAAAACAGACAATGTGATTTTCTGGATATTTTTTTCTCAGTTTGTCTCCCATAGTTGAGGTCTACCTATGATGTAAATTACAGACGCCTCTCATCTTTTTAAGTGGTGGAACTTGCACTATTGCTGACTGACTAAATACTTTTTTGCCCCACTGTATGTGTACTTTTATTGTTTAGATTTTTTTTAATTCAAATATTTATTTATTGATGGAATAAATATTGATTTTTTATAGATGTTTACAATTATTTAAAAAAAAAAAATTTAAATTCACTTTTGCTTTTACACTGTGTCCCACTATGGGACACTCATTTTGTGCAGGCTGATCACTTCTACACTGTGTACAGAATTATTAGGCAAGCTGTATTTTGATCACATGATACTTTTTATACATGTTGTCCTACTCCAAGCTATTCAGGCTTGAGAGCCGACTACCGATTAAGTAAATCAGGTGATGTGCATCTCTGTAATGAGGAGGGGTGTTGTCTAATGACATCAAAACCCTATATAAGGTGTGCTTAATTATTAGGCAACTTTCTTTCCTTTGGCAAAATGGGTCAGAAGAGAGATTTGATGGGCTCTGAAAACTCCAAAATTGTGAGATGTCTTGCAGAGGGATGCAGCAGTCTTGAAATTGCCAAACTTTTGAAGCGTGATCACCGAACAATCAAGCGTTTCATGGCAAATATCCAGCAGGGTCACAAGAAGCGTGTTGGGCAAAAAAGGCGCAAAATAAGTGCCCATGAATTGAGGAAAATCAAGCGGGAAGCTGCCAAGATGCCATTTGCCACCAGTTTTGCCATATTTCAGAGCTGCAACGTTACTGGAGTAACAAAAAGCACAAGGTGTGCGATACTCAGGGACATGGCCAAGGTAAGGAAAGCTGAAAAACGACCACCTTTGAACAAGAAACATAAGATAAAACGTCAAGACTGGGCCAAGAAATATCTTAAGACTAGTGTTGAGCATTCCGATACCGCAAGTATCGGGTATCGGCCGATATTTGCGGTATCGGAATTCCGATACCGAGTTCCGATATTTTCAGTATATCGGATACCGGAATCGGAAGTTCCCACAATTCAAAGTGCCCGAATTCAGCCAATGAGGAATGATTAGAAGTGTGGGCACATCCTGATCTGCATGGTGGGCATGGAAGTACTGGCATGGCTGTGATTGGCTGCTGAAATGATGTCATGATGCACTATAAAAGTCGCTGCCGCCATTTAGGGCTCACTCTGCTGTGAATTCAGTTAGGGACAGGACGCTGTGTTCTGACTAAGGGCCAGTTTAGAGATAGCGATTTGCTTCACTGTGCTTTACCAAGGCTAATTTAGCAACCGCTGTGTGAGATCCTTGCTTTTGCCTTGCAGCGCTGTTCACAGCTGTCTGCAAGGTCTCTGTGTGTGTGAGTGCACATAGCTCTGTAGTCTGTCTGCAGCCACAGCCGGTTGTAGTCAGCTCAGAGTGCGTCACTGCCTCATACTGTTCTATCCATTGTCCTTTTTTGCAATTAGTGCAGCCTGCTGCACATTTTTTCAAATATTTCCTATTAGTGGCTTTCCATCCGTATCCTGCTAAATTGTGGAAAAACACTACATAGGATTACATAGAGCAGCTTTTTTTGGCCTTGCAGCACCATTTACGGCTGTCTGCATGGTCTCTGTGTGAGTGCACATCGCTCTGTAGTCTGTCCGCAGCCACAGCCGGTTGCAGTCAGCTCAGGGTGCGTGACTGCCTCATACCGTTCAATCCGTTGTCCTTTTTTGCAATTAGTGCAGCCTGCTGCACATTTTTTCAAATATTTCCTATTAGTGGCTTTCCATCCATATCCAGCTAAATTGTAGAAAAACACTACATATGATTACATAGAGCAACTTTTTTTGGCCTTGCAGCGCTGTTTACGTCTGTCTGCACGGTCTCTGTGTGAGTGCACATCGCTCTGTAGTCTGTCCGCAGCCATAGCCAGTTGTAGTCAGCTCAGGGTGCGTGGCTGCCTCATACCGTTCCATTGTCTGTTTCTCAATTAGTGAAGCCTGCTGCACATTTTTTCAAATTTATCCTATTAGTGGCCTTCTCTCCGTATCCTGCTAGATTGTGGAAAAACACTAAATAGGATTACATAGAGGAGCTTGTTTTGGCCTTGCAGCGCCATTCACGGCTGTCTGCACGGTCTGTGTGTGAGTGCAGCTCACTCTGTAGTCAGTTCTGCAAAAAAAAAAAAAGATTAATAAAGTTCACCAAACACACCACTTTACAGTTGTGTAGGCCACATTAGCTCATATTAAAGTCTAGTTCACACTTTAGAAAATTAGTGTTTCTTATACCTGTTAGGAGCTGTTCAGGAATAAGCACACTAAGCCCTTAGTACTTTTCTTCTTATCTTTATCAGTCAACCAAGATGAAGAAGGCAGGGAGTAAAGCACGTGGGCGTGGGTGTGGGCGCGGAGCAGGGAGAGGATGTGGGGATTCTGTGCCTGCTGCGGGCACCGGTGACTCATCATCACCCAGTTTCAGCAGGGAACAGTCCTTCATGCGCAGCTTTGTAGGAGATCGCCGTACACCGCTGCTGCGTGAAGAACAAATTGAAGCCGTTGTCGGATGGATGGCAGCTAACACATCAACTTCAATTAGTGCCACATCCTCTCAGGCACAGAGCACTGGAGAGCACCCATCTGTCTCTTCACCACCTGCCAAATTGGCCAGGCAGTCAGAGAGCCCAGGACAGGAGCCATCTCTACTTCTGTTCTCTGAATCTCTTGGCTTGGAAACAGGGGGCCAGCCAAGCAGCATTGGAGAAACGGAAGAAGAGGCAGTATGCAGTGATGCCCAACAGCTTTGTCTCTCTGACTCTGAAGAGACGGGTGGGTCAGTGCCTCCGGTCACCACACCGCAGTACGCATCTGATGATGAGACTCAGATGCCACTTTCTGGTGCATATTGTGCTGCCAAGACTACCCAGGAGAAGCAGTTGGTGGCAGAGGATAGTGTAGATGATGAGGTCCTTGAACCATCGTGGCGTGAGGTACAGGAAGGTGGTGGGAGCAGCTCTGAGGAAGAGTGTTGTGAATTTGGTTTTTGGGCTCCCCCGGTGGTCACTGGTGGTACTGGACTTGTGTGCTTCACTTTCTCTGTTCACCTGTTTTCATCAGGATATGGGAGTATCCTATTTAGCCTTGCTGCTCAGTTATTCTAGTGCCGGCCATCAATGTAACCAGAGCCTTTCTGTTGCATGTTCCTGCTTCTAGACTACTATCAGCTAAGTTGGACTCTTAGTCCTAAGTTTGTTTTGCATTTTTGTTCCAGTTCACAGTTATGTTATTTTTCTGTAGCTGGAAGCTCTTGTGGGCCGAAATTGCCACTCCGGTGTCATGAGTTGACACATGAGTCTTAAAGTAATTTCGGGATGGTATTTTAATAGGGTTTTCAGCTGACCGTGAAGTTCCCTATTGTATCTTCTTGCTATCTAGTAAGCGGACCTCGCTTTGCTGAACCTACCTTCATACTGCGTATGTCTTTTCCTTTGTACTCACCGTCAATATATGTGGGGGGCTTCTGTCTCCTTTTTGGGGGAATTTCCCTAGAGGTAAGCCAGGTCTGTCTTTTCCTCTATTAGGGTTAGTTAGTCCTCCGGCTGGCGCTAGGCGTCTAGGGATAAAACGTAGGTACGCCACCCGGCCACTGTTAGTTGTGTGGTAGGTTTAGCTCACGGTCAGCTCGAGATTCCATCACCCAAGAGCTGTTCTGTTATTTATGTTCTCTGACGTTCCCTGCACCTACAGGTCTGAATGAGTCCATGACAATGGCTATTCAGATTGATCGGCGTTTGCGGGAGCGCAAACCTGTGCACCATTTGGCGGTGTCTTCTGAGAAGGCTCCAGAAAATATGCAATGTGATAGAATTCTGTCCAGAAGCGAACGGCAGAATTTTAGGCGAAAAAATGGGTTGTGCTTCTATTGTGGTGATTCAACTCATGTTATATCAGCATGCTCTAAACGTACAAAAAAGGTTGATAAGTCTATTTCAATTGGCACTTTACAGTCTAAGTTTATTCTGTCTGTGACCTTGATTTGTTCATTATCGTCAATTACCGCGGATGCCTATGTCGACTCTGGCGCCGCTTTGAGTCTAATGGATTGGTCCTTTGCCAGGTGCTGTGGGTTTGATCTAGAGCCTCTGGAAGTTCCTATACCTTTGAAGGGTATTGAATCTACACCATTGGCTAGTAATAAACCACAATACTGGACACAAGTGACTATGCGTATGAATCCAGACCATCAGGAGATGATTCGCTTCCTTGTGTTGTACAATCTACATGACGTTTTGGTGCTCGGATTTTCATGGTTACAATCTCATAACCCAGTCCTTGACTGGAAAGCAATGTCTGTGTTAAGCTGGGGATGTCAGGGGGCTCATGGGGACGTACCTTTGGTTTCCATTTCGTCATCTATTCCCTCTGAGATTCCGGAATTTTTATCTGATTATCGTGATGTTTTTGAGGAGCCTAAGCTTGGTTCACTACCTCCTCACAGAGATTGCGATTGTACCATAGATCTGATTCCGGGCAGTAAATTTCCAAAGGGTCGTTTATTTAATCTATCTGTACCTGAACATGCTGCTATGCGAGAATATATTAAGGAGTCCCTGGAAAAGGGACATATTCGTCCTTCTTCATCTCCCTTAGGAGCCGGTTTTTTCTTTGTATCTAAAAAAGATGGCTCTTTGAGGCCGTGTATTGATTATCGACTCTTGAATAAAATTACAGTCAAATATCAGTATCCTCTGCCACTGCTGACTGATTTGTTTGCTCGAATAAAAGGGGCTAAGTGGTTCTCTAAGATTGATCTCCGTGGGGCGTATAATTTGGTGCGAATTAAGCAGGGGGATGAGTGGAAAACCGCATTTAATACGCCCGAGGGCCATTTTGAGTATTTAGTAATGCCTTTTGGTCTTTCAAATGCCCCTTCAGTCTTTCAGTCCTTTATGCATGACATTTTCCGTGAATATTTGGATAAATTTATGATCGTGTATCTGGATGATATTTTGATTTTTTCGGATGACTGGGATTCTCATGTCCAACAGGTCAGGAGGGTTTTTCAGGTTTTGCGGGCTAATTCCTTGTGTGTGAAGGGTTCTAAGTGTATTTTTGGGGTTCAAAAGATTTCTTTTTTGGGGTACATTTTTTCCCCCTCTTCCATTGAGATGGATCCTGTCAAGGTTCGGGCTATTTGTGATTGGACGCAACCTTCTTCTCTTAAGAGCCTTCAGAAATTTTTGGGCTTTGCTAATTTTTATCGTCGATTTATAACTGGTTTTTCTGATGTTGCTAAACCTTTGACTGATTTGACCAAAAAGGGTGCTGATGTTGCTGATTGGTCCCCTGCTGCTGTGGAGGCCTTTCGGGAGCTTAAGCGCCGCTTTTCTTCCGCCCCTGTGTTGCATCAGCCTGATGTTACTCTTCCTTTTCAGGTTGAGGTCGATGCTTCCGAGATCGGAGCTGGGGCGGTCTTGTCGCAGAAAAGTTCCGACTGCTCCGTGATGAGACCTTGTGCGTTCTTTTCTCGAAAATTTTCGCCCGCCGAGCGAAATTATGATATTGGTAATCGGGAGCTTTTGGCTATGAAGTGGGCTTTTGAGGAGTGGCGTCATTGGCTTGAGGGGGCTAGACATCAGGTGGTGGTATTGACCGATCACAAGAATTTGATTTATCTTGAGTCTGCCAGGCGCCTGAATCCTAGACAGGCGCGCTGGTCGTTGTTTTTCTCTCGGTTTAATTTTGTGGTCTCATACTTACCAGGTTCTAAAAATGTGAAGGCGGATGCCCTTTCTAGGAGTTTTGAGCCTGATTCCCCTGGTGATTCTGAACCTACAGGTATCCTTAAGGATGGGGTGATATTATCTGCTGTTTCCCCAGACCTGCGACGGGCTTTGCAGGAGTTTCAGGCGGATAGACCTGATCGTTGCCCGCCTGGTAGACTGTTTGTTCCTGATGATTGGACCAGTAGAGTCATCTCGGAGGTTCATTCTTCTGTGTTGGCAGGTCATCCCGGGATCTTTGGTACCAGGGATTTGGTGGCTAGGTCCTTCTGGTGGCCTTCCCTGTCTCGAGATGTACGAGTTTTTGTGCAGTCTTGTGATGTTTGTGCTCGGGCCAAGCCTTGTTGTTCTCGGGCTAGCGGATTGTTGTTATCTTTGCCTATTCCGAAGAGGCCTTGGACTCACATCTCTATGGATTTTATTTCTGATCTCCCTGTTTCTCAGAAAATGTCTGTCATCTGGGTGGTGTGTGACCGTTTTTCAAAGATGGTTCATTTGGTGCCCTTGCCTAAGTTGCCTTCCTCATCCGAGTTGGTTCCTCTGTTTTTTCAAAATGTGGTTCGCTTGCATGGTATTCCGGAGAATATCGTTTCTGACAGGGGGACCCAGTTCGTGTCTAGATTTTGGCGGGCGTTCTGTGCTAGGATGGGCATTGATTTGTCTTTTTCGTCTGCGTTCCATCCTCAGACTAATGGCCAGACTGAGCGAACTAATCAGACCTTGGAGACTTATTTGAGGTGTTTTGTGTCTGCGGATCAGCATGACTGGGTTGCCTTTTTGCCATTGGCGGAGTTTGCCCTCAATAATCGGGCTAGTTCTGCCACTTTGGTTTCTCCTTTCTTTTGCAATTCGGGGTTTCATCCTCGTTTTTCTTCCGGTCAGGTGGAGTCTTCGGGTTGTCCTGGAGTGGATACTGTGGTGGATAGGTTGCATCGGATTTGGGGACAGGTGGTGGACAATTTGGAGTTGTCCCAGGAGAAGACTCGGCATTTTGCTAACCGCCGTCGTCGTGTTGGTCCTCGTCTTCGTGTTGGGGATTTGGTGTGGTTGTCTTCTCGTTTTGTCCCTATGAGGGTTTCTTCTCCTAAGTTTAAGCCTCGGTTCATCGGCCCGTATAAGATTTTGGAGATTCTTAACCCCGTGTCCTTTCGATTGGACCTCCCAGCATCTTTTTCTATCCATAATGTCTTCCATCGGTCATTATTGCGCAGGTATGAGGTACCGGTTGTGCCTTCCGTTGAGCCTCCCGCTCCGGTGTTGGTTGAGGGTGAATTGGAGTACGTTGTGGGGAAGATCTTGGACTCCCATGTTTCCAGACGGAAACTTCAGTATCTGGTCAAGTGGAAGGGCTACGGTCAGGAGGATAATTCTTGGGTGACAGCCTCTGATGTTCATGCCTCTGATTTGGTCCGTGCCTTTCATAGGGCTCATCCTGATCGCCCTGGTGGTTCTTGTGAGGGTTCGGTGCCCCCTCCTTGAGGGGGGGGTACTGTTGTGAATTTGGTTTTTGGGCTCCCCCGGTGGTCACTGGTGGTACTGGACTTGTGTGCTTCACTTTCTCTGTTCACCTGTTTTCATCAGGATATGGGAGTATCCTATTTAGCCTTGCTGCTCAGTTATTCTAGTGCCGGCCATCAATGTAACCAGAGCCTTTCTGTTGCATGTTCCTGCTTC
Organism: Ranitomeya variabilis; assembly: GCF_051348905.1. Classification (NCBI taxonomy): domain Eukaryota; kingdom Metazoa; phylum Chordata; class Amphibia; order Anura; family Dendrobatidae; genus Ranitomeya; species Ranitomeya variabilis. The sequence goes on along the minus strand of NC_135239.1, from coordinate 103,504,640 downwards.
TAGACTACTATCAGCTAAGTTGGACTCTTAGTCCTAAGTTTGTTTTGCATTTTTGTTCCAGTTCACAGTTATGTTATTTTTCTGTAGCTGGAAGCTCTTGTGGGCCGAAATTGCCACTCCGGTGTCATGAGTTGACACATGAGTCTTAAAGTAATTTCGGGATGGTATTTTAATAGGGTTTTCAGCTGACCGTGAAGTTCCCTATTGTATCTTCTTGCTATCTAGTAAGCGGACCTCGCTTTGCTGAACCTACCTTCATACTGCGTATGTCTTTTCCTCTGTACTCACCGTCAATATATGTGGGGGGCTTCTGTCTCCTTTTTGGGGGAATTTCCCTAGAGGTAAGCCAGGTCTGTCTTTTCCTCTATTAGGGTTAGTTAGTCCTCCGGCTGGCGCTAGGCGTCTAGGGATAAAACGTAGGTACGCCACCCGGCCACTGTTAGTTGTGTGGTAGGTTTAGCTCACGGTCAGCTCGAGATTCCATCACCCAAGAGCTGTTCTGTTATTTATGTTCTCTGACGTTCCCTTGCCATTGGGAACCATGACAGAAGAGATTCCCCAAACGGGCCAAAGAGGGAGAGGGAGGGGGAGGACTGCGGTTCCTGTAGCCTCCACTTCGGCACCCATTAGGAGCATGCCTTTTCCAAAAGCCAAAACGGGTGCTCCCAAGACTTGCAGTGCCTGGTCCTTTTTTGACACAGTTGCAGATGACATTTGCTTTGTCAAATGCAAGGTGTGTCATCAGAAAGTCAAAAGAGGGAAAAATGTCAGCAACCTCAATACCACAAATATGTGGAAACATGTGCGGACCAAGCACGCGGTGGAGTTACAAAAACACACTCAAGACCTAGGCCAACCAACAGCGGCACCTACCACCTCTTCAGCTCATGTTGTTGCCTCTTCCTCCAGCTCACACACAGCTGGTTCGGCTTCCTCACAGGATCGCCATGGAAGAACCTCTGGCACTGTTGTCCAGAGACCCACTGTAATTCCACCCACAGCACCACGTTCCCAGTCATCCTCACACTCACAGCCCAGTCTACAGCCATCAGTAGCACAGGCATGGGAGAAAAGGCGGCCGTTCTCGGCAAACCACCCCCGAGCACAGGCTCTGAATGCTGGCATTGCAAAACTACTGTCCCTTGAAATGCTGTCATTCAGGCTGGTGGAGACTGACAGCTTCCGTAACTTGATGGCATTGGCAGTCCCACAATACAATGTGCCCAGCAGCTTTTATTTCAGCATGCAAGCCGTCCCTGCCCTGCACAAGCATGTGGAGGGACACATAAAACACGCGCTACTGAACGCCGTGAGTAGCAAGGTCCACCTCACCACCGATGCGTGGACCAGTCACCATGGACAGGGGCGATACCTTTCCCTCACTGCCCATTGGGTTAATGTTGTTGAGCTGGGTACAGATCGTGCGAGTGGCGCAGGATGTGTTCTGCCAACTCCAAGGATTGCAGGAATCCAGTCTGTCCGCATTGACTCCTCCTCATACACAAGTTCCTCAGAATCATCACTGCAGGAGCCGTCACAGTCCACCTCCACATGGACCCGTGAACGTTTACCTGTTATGACCGACATGAGCACAGCTGTGGCCAAACGTCAACAGGCTGTCTTGAAATTAATTTCTTTGGGGAATCGAAGACACACAGCGCAGGAGCTCTGGAATGCCATCAAGCAGGAGAGCAACGTGTGGTTTGTGCCAGTGAATCTCCAGCCTGGCATGGTAGTGTGTGACAATGGCCGAAATCTGGTGGCAGCTCTTGCCCTAGGCAACCTCACTCACATCCCATGTCTGGCACATGTGCTCAACTTGGTCGTGCAGAGTTTTTTGAGGGACTATCTGGATCTTGATGCACTGCTGCACAAGGTCCGCCTAGAGTGTGCTCACTTGCGGCGTTCCAGCATGGAAAGATCGCGCATTGCAGCTCTGCAGCACCGATTCCGCCTTCCGGAACATCGCATCATATGTGACCTACCCACCAGGTGGAATTCCACGTTACATATGTTGGAGCGGTTGTGTGAGCAGCAGCCAGCAGTAATGGAGTACCCGCTGCATCAGGCACAAACAAATCGTACTCTGCGCTGTTCAGACTTCACAACCACTGAGTGGGCCACTATGAAGGACGTCTGCCAGGTTTTGCGTTCCTTCGATGATTCCACGTGGATGGCGAGTGCAGATGATGCACTAGTCAGCATGACTGTCCCCCTTATCTGCCTGCTTCAACAAACACTGCAAGCGCTAAGGGATGATGTTGTGGAAGAGGTGGAGGATGAGGAGTCACCAATTCCATCAGCATCTGGACAGTCAGCGCTACGTGGTTCCTCACAAAGGCCTAGGCAGGGGACACTTTGTGAGGAGGATGAGGAGGAGTCAATGGAGGAGGAAGACATCGGTGCAGAGGAGGGAGTTACACAATTCTCCAGTAGTCAGTGTGTAGAGTGCGGGTGGGGTGATACAGAGCAGGGAGAGATCACGCCTCAAGCAGGGGACAGCGTTTCTTGGCCAGTTGGCGGTCTGCAGCACATGGCTGATTACATGCTGCAGTGCCTGAGAAACAACCGCCTCATCGCCCACATTCTCAACACGGCTGATTATTGGGTGTACACCCTCCTAGATCCTCGCTACCGGGACAACTTACAAAGCCTCATAACACCATTGAACCGGGAGCGTAAAATGCGGGAGTACCAAGACACACTGGTGAATTCCATCATCTTCTCCAGTCCAAATGAGAGCAGTGCTGCTAGTGCTTTACAAAGCAGCTCAGTGCGTCGAGGCAGTGGAGGAAGCCCTGCACAAAGAGGGAGCAGAAGCAGTGCCTCAGCACAAGGCAAGACCAGTATGGCCCAACTGTGGCACAGTTTTGTGTGCCCGCCACACATGTCCACACCATCACAGACGGCTCCAGTCAGCAGGAGGCAACGTTTCCATCAGATGGTGACAGATTACATGTCTTGCCCTCTTACTGTACTCCCAGACGGCTCTTCCCCCTTCAAATTTTGGGTCTCTAAGCTGGATACATGGCCAGAGCTAAGCCAGTATGCATTGGAGGTGCTGGCTTGCCCTGCTGCTAGTGTATTATCGGAACGCGTCTTTAGTGCCACAGGTGGCGTACTAACAGACCGTCGCATGCGACTATCCTCCGATAACGTTGACCGGCTTACTTTTCTGAAAATGAACAAGGCCTGGATCTCTCAGGAATTTGCCACTCCTCTTCCAGATTAAATAATTGGTTGGATACAGTATCCAGGTCTCCTGTTGCGTTCATGTTTCTACCACCTGAACTGTAATCCCTGGGCTCCAACACCGCCAGTTGATGCTGAGAAGTGCCGTCTGCACAGTCAAAACACATGACCCAGTGTTATTGGGTTTCAGTAATGTCAGCTGATCCCCAGCTGTGTAGCTGGAAATGTGTCCTGCGACCGCCACGCTGACACAACTACTGAAATTTAAGGGAACCTGTCCCCCCCCAGGCGTTTGTAGCTGAAAGAGCCACTTGTGCAGCACAAATTATGCAAAAGGAAAATGTGGCTCTTAATTATGCTCTGTAATAATTATAGGGGATAATTCAGGAGACTCTTTGCGTGGAACAATACAACAGGACACAGTTTTATAAGTGGTAAAGTTTATATTATCACACGGTGATTCAAGCAGGTGCAGAGAGAAACTCAAGTCCACAACACTTGGTGCAAATTATAAACGCAGCTTAGCAGTCAATAGGAAACTTCAGAGGTAGATGCAAACAAACTGAAAGTCTATGTAGCACAGTTATTCTTGAGGAAACTTGACACAAATAGATCCTTGACTTAGTCCAGACACAGATAGATATGCTATAAGGCAGTTCAAATCATATCTTAGCTCAACCAGGGAGGTGTTGTGTATCCGCTTTTTGGGCTCCCCTGGTGGTTGCTGGTGGTACTGGTGACTTGTTTGCACTTTGCTGCTTCTGTTCACCTGCTTCCATCAGCGTTTGGGAGTTTCCTATTTAGCCTTGCTCTCCAGTCATTTCCTTGCCGGTCATCATTGTAACCAGAGCCTTCGGTTGCATGTTCCTGCTACTAGTCTGCTGATCAGCTAAGTGGACTTTGTCCTTTTGTTTTGTATCTTTAGTCCAGTTTGCAGCTTTTGTAATTCTCTGTAGCTGGAAGCTCTTGCGGGCTGAAATTGCCACTCCTGTGTCATGAGTTGACACAGGAGTCTTAAAGTAATTTCAGGATGGTTTTTTGAAAGGGTTTTCAGTTGACCGTGAAGTCCTCTTTTGTATCCTTCTGCTATCTAGTAAGTGGACCTCTCTTTGCTAAATCTACTTTCATACTGTGTATGTCTTTTCCTCTTATTTCACCGTTATTACATGTGGGGGGCTGCTATCATCTTTTGGGGTATTTCCCTAGAGGTAAGCCAGGTCTGTTTCTTCCTCTACCAGGCTTAGTTAGTCCTCCGGCTGGCGCGTGGCATTTAGGAAGCCGTAGGTATGCTCCCTGGCTACTATTAGTTGTGTGGTAGATTTAGCTCACGGTCAACTCGAGTTTCCATCACCCGAGAGCTCGTTCGTTATTTATATGTTTCTTACGTTCCCTTGCCATTGGGAACCATGACAGTATGACCGGCCATGTGTTAAACTTATTGGCAGAAGAAAGGAGAGAAAAAGGAAGTCTGTAAATTTTTTTTTTTTTTCTCTTTTTCCCTATGCTGGCTCCATAGTTGGATCAATTGTATTTCAGCTCTAATTACTGCCTTTGCCTTTCTCTCCTTATAATCCTTGAATGGCTCTGAGCTCACCTGTTTAAAGATGGATCCTCAGAGTTTGGCTGCAGGTTTAAATAATCTTGCTACGAAGGTTCAAAATTTACAAGATTTTGTTATGCATACTCCTATTTCTGAACCTAAAATCCCTACACCAGAGGTGTTTTCCGGAGATAGATTTCGGTTTCTGAATTTCAAATATAATTGTAAATTATTCCTTTCTCTCAGACCTCACTCCTCAGGAGATCCTGTCCAGCAGGTTAAGATTGTAATTTCTTTGCTGCGAGGTGACCCTCAAAATTGGGCATTTTCATTGGCACCAGGGGATCCTGCGTTGCTCAATGTGGATGCGTTTTTCCTGGCTTTAGGGTTGCTTTATGAGGAACCTAATTTGGAGATTCAAGCTGAAAAAGCTTTGATAGCCCTATCTCAAGGGCAAGATGAAGCTGAGATATACTGCCAAAAATTTCGTAAATGGTCTGTGCTTACTCAGTGGAATGAGTGCGCCTTAGCGGCAAATTTCAGAGAGGGCCTTTCTGATGCCGTTAAAGATGTTATGGTCGGGTTCCCTGCGCCTACAGGTCTGAATGAGTCCATGACAATGGCAATTCAGATTGATCGGCGTTTGCGGGAGCGCAAACCCGTGCACCATTTGGCGGTATCTTCTGAAGAGATGCCAGAGAAAGTGCAATGTGACAGAATTATGTCCAGAAGCGAGCGGCAGAATTATAGGCGTAAAAATGGGTTATGCTTCTATTGTGGTGATTCTGCTCATGTTATATCGGCATGCTCTAAACGTACTAGGAAGGTTGACAAGTCTATTTCAATTGGCACTTTACAGTCCAAATTTATTTTGTCTGTAACCTTGATTTGTTCATTATCAGTTATTACCGTGGATGCCTATGTGGACTCTGGCGCCGCTCTGAGTCTTATGGACTGGTCCTTTGCCAGGCGCTGTGGGTTTGATTTAGAGCCTCTGGAAGTCCCTATACCTCTGAAGGGTATTGATTCTACACCTTTGGCTTGTAATAAACCACAGTTCTGGACGCAAGTGACTATGCGTATGACTCCAGACCATCAGGAGGTGATTCGCTTCCTTGTGTTGTACAATTTACATGATGTTTTGGTGCTTGGATTACCATGGTTACAGTCTCATAACCCAGTCCTTGACTGGAAAGCTATGTCTGTGTTAAGCTGGGGATGTCGGGGGGCTCATGGGGACACTCCTATGGTGCCCATTTCGTCATCTATTCCATCTGAGATTCCGGCATTTTTGTCTGATTATCGTGATATTTTTGAAGAGCCTAAGATTGGTTCACTCCCTCCTCACAGGGATTGTGATTGCGCCATAGATCTGATTCCTGGCAGTAAATTTCCAAAGGGTCGTTTGTTTAACCTGTCTGTACCTGAACATGCTGCTATGCGCGAGTATATTAAGGAGTCCCTGGAAAAGGGACATATTCGTCCTTCTTCATCACCTTTAGGAGCCGGTTTTTTCTTTGTCTCTAAAAAGGATGGCTCTCTGAGGCCTTGTATTGATTATCGACTCCTGAATAAAATTACAGTCAAATATCAGTATCCGTTGCCTTTGCTGACTGATTTGTTTGCTCGCATAAGGGGGGCTAAGTGGTTCTCTAAGATTGATCTTCGTGGGGCGTATAATTTGGTGCGGATTAAGCAGGGGGATGAGTGGAAAACCGCATTTAATACGCCTGAGGGCCATTTTGAGTATTTGGTAATGCCTTTCGGCCTTTCTAATGCACCTTCTGTCTTTCAGTCCTTAATGCATGATATTTTCTGTGAATATTTGGATAAATTTATGATAGTGTACTTGGATGATATTTTGATTTTTTCTGATGACTGGGAGTCTCATGTTCAGCAGGTCAGGAGGGTCTTTCAGGTTTTGCGGGAGAATTCTTTGTGTGTAAAGGGTTCAAAGTGTGTTTTTGGGGTTCAAAAAATTTCCTTTTTGGGGTACATTTTTTCCCCTTCTTCTATTGAGATGGACCCTGTCAAGGTTCGGGCTATTTACGACTGGACGCAGCCTACTTCTCTGAAGAGTCTCCAGAAATTCTTGGGCTTTGCTAATTTTTATCGTCGATTTATAGCTGGTTTTTCTGGCATTGCTAAACCTCTGACGGATTTGACTAAAAAGGGTGCTGATGTTGCCAATTGGTCCCCTGCTGCCGTGGAGGCCTTTCGGGAGCTTAAGCGCCGCTTTTTGTCTGCCCCTGTGTTGCGCCAGCCTGATGTTTCCGTTCCCTTTCAGGTTGAGGTCGATGCTTCCGAGATTGGAGCGGGGGCGGTTTTGTCGCAGAAAAGTCCCGACTGCTCAGTGATGAGACCTTGTGCGTTCTTTTCGCGAAAATTTTCGGCCGCCGAGCGAAACTATGATGTTGGTAATCGGGAGCTTTTGGCCATGAAGTGGGCATTTGAGGAGTGGCATCATTGGCTTGAGGGTGCCAAACATCAGGTGGTAGTTTTGACTGATCACAAGAATTTAATTTATTTGGAGTCTGCCAGGCGCCTGAATCCTAGACAGGCACGTTGGTCGTTGTTCTTTTCCCGGTTTAATTTTGTGGTCTCGTACTTACCGGGTTCTAGGAATGTGAAGGCAGATGCTCTTTCTAGGAGTTTTGAGCCTGACTCTCCTGGGAATTCTGAACCTGCTGGTGTCCTTAAGGATGGAGTGGTTTTGTCTGCTGTCTCTCCTGATTTGCAACGTGCTTTGCAAGAATTTCAGGCGGATAGACCTGATCGTTGTCCGTCTGGTAGACTGTTTGTTCCTGACGAGTGGACCACTAGAGTCATCTCGGAAGTTCATTCTTCTACTCTGGCAGGTCATCCGGGTATTTTTGGCACCAGAGATTTGGTGGCTAGATCCTTCTGGTGGCCTTCCCTGTCTCGAGATGTGCGTGTTTTTGTGCAGTCTTGCGATGTGTGTGCTCGGGCCAAGCCTTGTTGTTCTAGGGCTAGTGGGTTGTTGTTGCCCTTGCCTATTCCGAAGAGGCCTTGGACGCACATCTCTACGGACTTTATCTCGGACCTCCCTGTTTCTCAGAAGATGTCTGTCATCTGGGTGGTGTGTGACCGTTTCTCTAAAATGGTTCATTTGGTGCCATTGCCTAAGTTGCCTTCCTCATCTGAGTTGGTCCCTCTGTTTTTTCAAAATGTGGTTCGCCTGCATGGTATTCCGGAAAACATCGTTTCTGACAGGGGTACCCAGTTCGTGTCTAGATTTTGGCGGGCAGTCTGTGCCAGGTTGAGCATTGATTTGTCTTTTTCGTCTGCATTCCATCCTCAGACCAATGGCCAGACGGAACGAACTAATCAAACTTTGGAGACTTATTTGAGGTGTTTTGTGTCTGCGGATCAGGATGATTGGGTTGCCTTTCTGCCGTTGGCGGAGTTTGCTCTTAATAATCGGGCTAGTTCTGCCACTTTGGTTTCTCCTTTCTTTTGCAATTCAGGGTTTCATCCGCGTTTTTCATCTGGTCAGGTTGAATCTTCGGATTGTCCTGGAGTGGATGTGGTAGTGGATCGGTTGCATCAGATTTGGGGACAAGTGGTGGATAATTTGGAATTGTCCCAGGAGAGGACTCAGCAGTTTGTTAACCGCCGTCGTCGTGTTGGCCCCCACCTTCGTGTTGGGGACTTGGTGTGGTTGTCTTCCCGTTTTGTCCCTATGAGGGTTTCTTCTCCTAAATTTAAGCCTCGGTTCATCGGTCCTTATAGGATTTTGGAGATTCTTAACCCTGTCTCCTTTCGTTTGGACCTCCCGGCATCTTTCGCTATCCATAATGTGTTCCATCGGTCGCTGTTGCGGAGATATGAGGTACCGGTGGTTCCTTCTACTGAACCTCCTGCTCCTGTGCTGGTGGAGGGTGAATTGGAGTACGTGGTAGAAAAGATCTTGGACTCCCGTATTTCCAGACGGAGACTTCAATATCTGGTTAAATGGAAGGGCTATGGTCAGGAAGATAATTCTTGGGTAACTGCCTCTGATGTTCATGCCTCGGATCTGGTTTGTGCCTTTCATAGGGCTCATCCAGATCGCCCTGGCGGTTCTTGTGAGGGTTCGGTGCCCCCTCCTTAAGGGGAGGGTACTGTTGTGTATCCGCTTTTTGGGCTCCCCTGGTGGTTGCTGGTGGTACTGGTGACTTGTTTGCACTTTGCTGCTTCTGTTCACCTGCTTCCATCAGCGTTTGGGAGTTTCCTATTTAGCCTTGCTCTCCAGTCATTTCCTTGCCGGTCATCATTGTAACCAGAGCCTTCGGTTGCATGTTCCTGCTACTAGTCTGCTGATCAGCTAAGTGGACTTTGTCCTTTTGTTTTGTATCTTTAGTCCAGTTTGCAGCTTTTGTAATTCTCTGTAGCTGGAAGCTCTTGCGGGCTGAAATTGCCACTCCTGTGTCATGAGTTGACACAGGAGTCTTAAAGTAATTTCAGGATGGTTTTTTGAAAGGGTTTTCAGTTGACCGTGAAGTCCTCTTTTGTATCCTTCTGCTATCTAGTAAGTGGACCTCTCTTTGCTAAATCTACTTTCATACTGTGTATGTCTTTTCCTCTTATTTCACCGTTATTACATGTGGGGGGCTGCTATCATCTTTTGGGGTATTTCCCTAGAGGTAAGCCAGGTCTGTTTCTTCCTCTACCAGGCTTAGTTAGTCCTCCGGCTGGCGCGTGGCATTTAGGAAGCCGTAGGTATGCTCCCTGGCTACTATTAGTTGTGTGGTAGATTTAGCTCACGGTCAACTCGAGTTTCCATCACCCGAGAGCTCGTTCGTTATTTATATGTTTCTTACGTTCCCTTGCCATTGGGAACCATGACAGGGAGGCCCGGTTAATAGTCTCAGGTTTTGCAGAGCAGAAACAGCTTACATGTCCAGCAAATGCAGATGGAAGTAACACGAGCATCAGATGAAGGAGGATTACTGAACACTGGTGTATGCAGCAGGAACTCAGAGCAGAGTGGCAGGATCTCCAACACAGGTTCACAGGAGCAGGTGCAGGTGCAAGGCCAGGGAGTAATCAGGAGCTGGATGCAAAGCAGAATAATCTAGCACAGACTGAAGGCTGGGGTGGAGTTTTATAGCAGGAAGACAAGTGCACATGAGCCCAAAGACGCCATGTTGGAAAAGGGTAGTAAAGCACAAAAGGTAAAAAATGTTCAGAGTCCTGACATGCTCCTTGCAAACGCAGAACTAAACACTTATAAAATGTGTCCCCTGATACCGTGAAACCATCCCGGAGGTAGGACTTTCCTTCGTAATGGGACGCAGCTCAGCCGTCATTCCTACCCCCTTGGTGCCGTGTGCCGCCTCCTCAGTGTTGTTTGAATCTGTCCCATTGCCTGCGCTGTTATGTTATCCCTTGGCCATGCGCACTTAGCGCTGCCCGTCTTCTGATATAATTTGTTGTCAGGCTGCCTGCGCCTGTGCGGCCGCGCTGCCTGGGATCCCGCCTCGCAGTCTCTTCTGATTTAATCACACTGCGGGCCTGGGATCCATGGGCATGCGCAGTGCATATCTTCACCTCAAGCTCTTACTCATCTCCCTCTGCCTTCTTCAGACTGTGCGCCGTCAGCTGATCCCTAATAGCATGCCACAGCCGTGACGCCGCACAGTCCCATTACGAAGGAAAGTCCCACCTCCGGGACGGTTTCTGTTGTGAATTCCGTTCTCAGGCTCCCTCCTGTGGTCATGAGTGGTACTGTGTGAGTTCTGTTCTTGGGCTCCCTCTTGTGGCCTTTAGCGATACGGCTGGTCTGTAGGTGGCTCAGCTGTCTCGTTTCCTGCTATTTTGGTTCCTATTTAATTCACCTGGACCTTTACTGGTTGCCTGCTGTCGTTGTATTCAGTACTGGTTCTGATCTCTCCTGGACTTCACTTGTGACCTGTCTCCTCCTTGAGAAGCTAAGTCTTGCTAGTTCATTTGCTCATTGTTTCAGTGAAAATGTTTCTCACTATCTGATTAGTTCAGTCCAGCTTGCTTATATGTGATTTTCTCGCTTGCTGGTAGCTCTGGGGTGCGGAGTGCGCCCCTCACATCGTGAGTCGGTGTGGGGGTTCTTGTATTCTCTGCGTGGATAGTTTTTGATAGTGTTTTTTACTGACCGCACAGATCCCTTGCTATCTTCTGTCTATTTAGTATTAGCGGGCCTCATTTTGCTAAAACCTGTTTTCATTTCTATGTTTGTGCTTTCCCCTTAACTCACCGTTATTATTTGTGGGGGGCTGTCTAAACTTTTGGGGTTATTTCTCTGAGGCAAGTGAGGCTTGCTTTCTCTCTAGGGGTAGCTAGTTTCTCAGGCTGTGAAGAGGCGTCTAGGATTTTAGGTAACGCTCCACGGCTGCCTTTAGTGTGTTTGGATAGGATCAGTGTTGCGGTCAGTATAGTTCCCACATCCCCAGAGCTTGTCCTATATTCCATTTACCTATCAGGTCGGTTTTGTGATCCTTGCCACCAGGATCCATAACAGGTTTCACGGTATCAGGGGACACATTTTATAAGTGTTTAGTTCTGCGTTTGCAAGGAGCAAAATTAAAAGAGCCACCTTTTCCTTTTGCATCATTTGTGCTGCACAAGGTGGCTCTTTCAGCTACAAACGCCTGGGGGGGGTTAAAGGTTCCCTTTCAACTTGCTCCAATTAAGCCTCGGCCTACACTCTACTTCTCCTGCATTCCCTGGGCTCCAACACCACCAGTTGTCTGCACAGTCAACAGTTGCTCCTCTCTTATTGGGGTTCAGTAATGCCAGCTGCTCCCCTGCTGTGTTGCGGCAATAACTCTAGCCTGCTCCTCCTGCATTCCCTGGGCTCCAACACCACCAGTTGCTGTCCGGAAGTGCTGTCTGCACAGTCAACAGTTGCTCCTCTGTTATTGGGGTTCAGTAACGCTAGCTGCTCCCCTGCTGTGTTGCGGCAATAACTCTAGCCTGCTCCTCCTGCATTCCCTGGGCTCCAACACCACCAGTTGCAGTCCGGAAGCGCTGTCTGCACAGTCAACAGTTGCTCCTCTGTTATTGGGGTTCAGTAATGCTAGCTGCTCCCCTGCTGTGTTGCGGCAATAACTCTAGCCTGCTCCTCCTGAATTCCCTGGGCTCCAACACCGCCAGTTGCTGTCCAGAAGTGCTCTCTGCACAGTCAACAGTTGCTCCTCTGTTATTGGGGTTCAGTAACGCCAGCTGCTCCCCTGCTGTGTGGTGGCAATAACTCTAGCCTGCTCGTCCTGAATTCCCTGGGCTCCAACACCGCCAGTTGCTGTCCGGAAGTGCTGTCTGCAGAGTCAACAGTTGCTCCTCTGTTATTGGGGTTCAGTAACGCCAGCTGCTCCCCTGCTGTGTTGCGACAATAACTCTAGCCTGCTCCTCCTGAATTCCCTGGGCTCCAACACCGCCAGTTGCTGTCCGGAAGTGCTGTCTGCACAGTCAACAGTTGCTCCTCTGTTATTGGGGTTCAGAAATGCCAACTGCTCCCCTGCTGTGTTGCGGCAATAACTCTAGCCTGCTCCTCCTACATTCCCTGGGCTCCAACACCGCCAGTTACTGTCCGTAAGTGCTCTCTGCACAGTCAACAGTTGCTCCTCTGTTATTGGGGTTCAGTAACGCCAGCTGCTCCCCTGCTGTGTTGCGGCAATAACTCTAGCCTGCTCCTCCTGCATTCCCTGGGCTCCAACACCGCCAGTTGCTGTCCGGAAGTGCTGTCTGCACAGTCAACAGTTGCTCCTTTGTTATTGGGGTTTAGTAACGCCAGCTGCTCCCCTGCTGTGTTGCAGCAATAACTCTAGCCTGCTCCTCCTGCATTCCCTGGGCTTCAACACCGCCAGTTGCTGTCCGGAAGTGCTGTCTGCAGAGTCAACAGTTGTTCCTCTGTTATTGGGGTTCAGTAACGCCAGCTGCTCCCCTGCTGTGTTACGGCAATAACTCTAGCCTGCTCCTCCTGCATTCCCTGGGCTCCAACACCGCCAGTTGCTGTCCGGAAGTGCTGTCTTCACAGTCAACAGTTGCTCCTCTGTTATTGGGGTTCAGTAACGCCAGCTGCTCCCCTGCTGTGTTGCGGCAATAACTCTAGCCTGCTCCTCCTGCATTCCCTGGGCTCCAACACCGCCAACTGCTGTCCGGAAGTGCTGTCTGCACAGTCAACAGTTGCTCCTCTGTTATTGGGGTTCAGTAATGCCAGCTGCTCCCCTGCTGTGTTGCGGCAATGTGTCCTGCGAACACCACGCTGACACCACAACTGAAATTTAAGGGAACCTGTCCCCCCCAGGCGTTTGTTACTGAAAGAGCCACCTTGTGCAGCAGTAATGCTGCACAAGGAAAAGGTGCCTCTTTTTGTTGTGCTCCTTGCATACGCTGAACCTAACACTTATGAAATATGTCCCCTCACACCGTGAAACCGTCCCGGAGGTGGGACTTTCCTTCGTAATGGGACGCAGCACAGCCATCATTCCTACCCCCTAGGCGCCATGCGCCGCCTCCTCAGCGTTGTTTGATTCTGTCCCGTAGCCTGCGCTGTTATGTTCAACCTTGGCCATGCGCATTTAGCGCTGCCCGTCTTCTGACATCATTTGTTGTCAGGCTGCTTGCGCCTGTGCAGCCGCGCTGCCCGAGATCCCGCCTCGCAGTCTCTTCTGATTTAATCACACTGTGGCCCTGGGATCCATGGGCATGCGCAGTTCATATCTTCACCTCAGGCTCTCACTCATCTCCCTCTGCCTTTTTCAGACTGTGCGCCGTCAGCTGATCTCTAATAGCATGCCACGGCCGTGACGCCGCACAGTCTGAAGAAGCCGGAAGGAGGGGAGTGAGAGACGAAGATATGCACTGCGCATGCCCATGGATCCCAGGCCCGCAGTGTGATTACATTAGACGACAACGCCAGGCGGGATCTCGGGCAGCGCGTCTGCACAGGCACAGCCAGCCTGACACCAAATGATGTCAGAAGACGGGCTGCGCTAACTGCGCATGGCCAAGGTTGAACATAACAGCGCAGGCTAAGGGACAGATTCAAACAACGCTGAGGAGGCGGCGCACGGCACCAAGGGGGTAGGAATGACGGCTGTGCTGCATCCCATTTTGAAGGAAAGTCCCACCTCCGGGACAGTTTCACGGTATCAGGGGACACATTTTATAAGTGTTTAGTTCTGCATTTGCAAGGAGCATAATTAAAAGAGCCACCTTTTCCTTTTGCATCCTTAGTGCTGCACAAGATGGCTCTTTCAGCTACAAACGCCTTGGGAGGGGTTAAAGGTTCCCTTTCAACTTCCTCCAATCAGGCTTCAGCCTACACTCTGTTCCTCTGCTCCTCCTTGATTCCCTGGGCTCTAACACCGCCAGTTGGTGCCCGGAAGTGCTGGCTGCACAGAGAAAAATACTCGCCGCTGTGTCAGTGGGGTTCAGTAATGCCAGCTGTTCCCCTGCTGTGTAGCAGGGAAACGTGTCCTGCAAACGCCACGCAGACACAACAGACACTAAGCTGCCTCCAGTGCAGGCTTCGGCCTACACTCTGCTCCTCTGCTCCTCCTTGATTCCCTGGGCTCTAACACCACCAGTTGGTGCTCGGAAGTGCTGGCTGCACAGAGAAAAACACTTCCCACTGTGTCAGTGGGGTTTAGTAACGCCAGCTGTTTCCCTGCTGTGTAGCCGGCAACGTGTCCTGCAAACGCCACGCAGACACAATAAACACTAAGCTGCCTCCAGTGCAGACTTCGGCCTACACTCTGCTCCTCCTGCTGTCCCTGGGCTCTAACACCACCAGTTGGTGCTCGGAAGTGCTGGCTGCACAGAGAAAAACACTCGCCACTGTGTCAGTGGGGTTCAGTAATGCCAGCTGTTCCCCTGCTGTGTAGCTGGCAACGTGTCCTGCAAACGCCACGCAGACACAACAGACACTAAGCTGCCTCCAGTGAAGGCTTCGGCCTAAACTCTGCTGCTCCTTGATTCCCTGGGCTCTAACACTGCCAGTTGGTGCTCGGAAGTGCTGGCTGCACAGAGAAAAACACTCGCCACTGTGTCAGTGGGGTTCAGTAACGCCAGCTGTTCCCCTGCTGTGTAGCCGGCAACGTGTCCTGCAAATGCCACGCAGACAAAACAGACACTAAGATGCCTCCAGTGCAGGATTCGGCCTACACTCTGCTCCTCTGCTCCTCCTTGATTCCCTGGGCTCTAACACCACCAGTTGGTGCTCGGAAGTGCTGGCTGCACAGAGAAAAACACTCGCCACTGTGTCAGTGGGGTTCAGTAACGCCATCTGTTCCCCTGCTGTGTAGCCGGCAACGTGTCCTGCAAATGCCACGCAGACACAACAGACACTAAGATGCCTCCAGTGCAGGCTTTGGCCTACACTCTGCTCCTCCTTGATTCCCTGGGCTCTAACACTGCCAGTTGGTGCTCGGAAGTGCTGGCTGCACAGAGAAAAACACTCGCCACTGTGTCAGTGGGGTTCAGTAACGCCAGCTGTTCCCCTGCTGTGTAGCCGGCAACGTGTCCTGCAAATGCCACGCAGACAAAACAGACACTAAGCTGCCTCCAGTGCAGGCTTCGGCCTACACTCTACTCCTCTGCTCCTCCGTGATTCCCTGGGCTCTAACACCACCAGTTGGTGCTCGGAAGTGCTGGCTGCACAGAGAAAAACACTCGCCACTGTGTCAGTGGGGTTCAGTAATGCCATCTGTTCCCCTGCTGTGTAGCAGGGAAACGTGTCCTGCAAACGCCACGCAGACACAACAGACACTAAGCTGCCTCCAGTGCAGGCTTCAGCCTACACTCTGCTCCTCCTGCTGTCCCTGGGCTCTAACACCACCAGTTGGTGCCCGGAAGTGCTGGCTGCACAGAGAAAATCACTCGCCACTGTGTCAGTGGGGTTCAGTAACACCAGCTTTTCCCCTGCTGTCTAGCCGGCAACGTGTCCTGCAAACGCCACGCAGACACAACAGACACTAAGCTGCCTCCAGTGCAGGCTTCAGCCTACACTCTGCTCCTCTGCTCCTCCTTGATTCCCTGGGCTCTAACACTGCCAGTTGGTGCTCAGAAGTGCTGGCTGCACAGAGAAAAACACTTCCCACTGTGTCAGTGGGGTTCTGTAACGTCAGCTGTTCCCCTGCTGTGTAGCCGGCAACGTGTCCTGCAAACACCACGCAGACACAACAGACACTAAGCTTCCTCCAGTGCAGGCTTCGGCCTACACTCTGCTCCTCCTGCTGTCCCTGGACTCTAACACCGCCACTTTGTGCTCGGAAGTGCTGGCTGCACAGAGAAAAAACACTCGCCACTGTGTCAGTGGGGTTCAGTAATACCAGCTGTTCCCCTGCTGTGTAGACGGCAACGTGTCCTGCAAACACCACGCAGACACAACAGACACTAAGCTTCCTCCAGTGCAGGCTTAAGACTGACTTTTCAAAGGTTTTATGGACTGATGAAATGAGAGTGACTCTTGATGGGCCAGATGGATGGGCCAGAGGCTGGATCAGTAAAGGGCAGAGAGCTCCACTCCGACTCAGACGCCAGCAAGGTGGAGGTGGGGTACTGGTATGGGCTGGTATCATCAAAGATGAACTTGTGGGACCTTTTTGGGTTGGGAATGGAGTGAAGCTCAACTCACAGACCTACTACCAGTTTCTGGAAGACAACTTCTTCAAGCAGTGGTACAGGAAGAAGTCGGTATCGTTCAAGAAAAACATGATTTTCATGCAGGACAATGCTCCATCACGTGCCTCCAACTACTCCGCAGCGTGGCTGGACAGTAAAGGTCTCAAAGAAGAAAAAATAATGACATGGCCCCCCTGATCTGAACCCCATAGAGAACCTGTGGTCCCGCATAAAATGTGAGATCTACAGGAAGGGAAAACAGTACACCTCTCGGAATAGTGTCTGGGAGGTTGTGGTGGCTGCTGCACACAATGTTGATCGTAAAAAGATCAAGCAACTGGCAGAATCTATGGATGGAAGGCTGCTGAGTATCATCATAAAGAAAGGTGGCTATATTGGTAACTAATTTTGGGGGGTTTTGTTTTTGCATGTCAGAAATGTTTATTTCTAAATTTTGTGCAGTTATATTGGTTTACCTGGTGAAAATAAACAAGTGAGATGGGAATATATTTGGTTTTTATTAAGTTGCCTAATAAATCTCTACAGTAATAGTTACCAGCACAAACAGATATCCTCCTAAGATAGCCAAATCTAAAAAAAAAACACTCCAACTTCCAAAAATATTGAGCTTTGATATTTATGAGTCTTTTGGGTTGATTGAGAACATACTGTAGTTGTTGATCAATAATAAAAATAATCCTCTAAAATATAACTTGCCTAATAATTCTGCACACAGTGTATAGCATGCATATCAGCATGCTATAGAATCTGTCAGTGCTGCAGCTTCTATACACAAACCTTAGAGACTTCTTGACATGCACTGCACATGACAGGAAGTCTCTCAGCTCTGGAGACCAGGATGTCATCATGACGACATTGGGTCTCCATGGCAGTGATTGGGACCCCGCATCATGCTGCGGGGTCTCCGATCCAAAGGCAGAGGGGCTGTCAGACCCTCTTCCGGCTCCAGAATGCTGCGATCATGTTTGTTTGCAGTGTTCCGAGGGTTAAAGTGCCGGGAGCCGTCTGTACAGAATCAGCTGACAACCAGCCGCAATTAGCTGTGCTCCCCCCGTGAGCGCATCTGATCGCACATGACGTACTATCCCGTCCATGGTCATACGGGCCCAGGGCACTTGGGCGGGATAATACGTCTAATGTCAGAAAGGGGTTAGGGAAGTGCAGCGTCCCAGAGTCCTGGTCGTGCAGTATTGTCGCTCTCCCACCAGGGGGAATGTGTTATGGACCTGGTGGTTAGGAGCACCCAGAATGACCTGATGGTTAAAACGGAAAACCTGGGACAAGCTCTGAGGAGGTGGTAACTCTACTGACCGCAATCCCTAATCCTATCACACACACTAGAAATAGCCGTGGAGCGTGCCCAACTCTCCCTAGACGCCTCTTCACAGCCTAAGAGCTAACTACCCCTAAAGATAGAAATAGCAGCCTACCCTGCCTCAGAGAAATTCCCCAAAGTAAAGGCAGCCCCCCACAAATATCGACTGCGAGTCAAGAGGGAAGTGACAAACACAGGAATGAAACAGATTTTAGCAAAGGAGGCCAGATCTTCTCTAAATAGACAGAGGATAGGAAAGGGAACTATGCGGTCAGCATAAAAAACTACAAAAACCACGCAGAGTGTGCAAAAAGACCTCCACACCGACTCACGGTGTGGAGGTGCAGCTCTGCACCCCCAGAGCTTCCAGCTAGCAAGGAAATATCATAATAGCAAGCTGGACTAGAAATATAGCATATACAGAGAAATAGATTCAAAAACCAATGAACAGCAAATGAACTAGCAGGGACTTAACTTCTGCTGGAGTAGACAGGTCATCTGAGAAATCCAAGAGAGATCTGAACCAGTACTGAGACATTGACAGCTGGCATGGACTAACGACCTGGGCAGAGTTAAATAGGGAAGCCAACAGCAGCAATAAACGAGGGCAGCTTAGAAAGCCAACCTCAAAGATCAGCAGTTCCACTCAAAGCCACCAGAGGGTGTCCAAGGACCGAACTCACCAAAGTACCATTCACGACCACAGGAGGGAGCCCGAGAACGGAATTCACAACAGTACCCCCCCCTTGAGGAGGGGTCACCGAACCCTCACCAGAGCCCCCAGGCCGATCAGGATGAGACAAATGAAAGGCACGAACCAAATCGGCAGCGTGGACATCGGAGGCAACAACCCAGGAATTATCCTCCTAACCATAACCCTTCCATTTAACCAGGTACTGAAGCTTCCGTCTCGAAATACGAGAATCCAAAATCTTCTCCACCACATACTCCAACTCCCCCTCAACCAACACCGGAGCAGGAGGATCAACGGAAGGAACCATAGGCGCCACATATCTCCGCAACAACGACCTATGGAACACATTATGGATGGCAAAAGAAGCTGGAAGGGCCAAACGAAACGACACAGGATTGATAATTTCAGAAATCTTATAAGGACCAATGAAACGAGGCTTAAACTTAGGAGAAGAAACCTTCATAGGGACATAACGAGAAGACAACCAAACCAAATCCCCAACACGAAGTCGGGGACCAACACAGCGACGGCGGTTAGCAAAACGTTGCGCCTTCTCCCGAGACAACGTCAAATTGTCCACCACGTGAGTCCAAATTTGCTGTAACCTGTCCACCACAGAATCCACACCAGGACAGTCAGAAGGCTCAACCTGCCCTGAAGAAAAACGAGGATGAAAACCAGAATTACAAAAAAAAGGCGAAACCAAAGTGGCCGAACTAGCCCGATTATTAAGGGCGAACTCGGCCAATGGCAAGAAGGTCACCCAATCATCCTGATCAGCAGAAACAAAGCATCTCAGATAGGTTTCCAAGGTCTGATTGGTTCGTTCGGTTTGGCCATTTGTCTGAGGATGGAACGCTGAAGAAAAAGACAAATCAATGCCCATCTTAGCACAAAAGGACCGCCAAAACCAAGAAACAAACTGGGAACCTCTGTCAGACACAATGTTCTCCGGAATGCCATGCAAACGAACCACATGCTGAAAAAATAATGGAACCAAATCAGAGGAAGAAGGCAATTTAGGCAAGGGTACCAAATGGACCATCTTAGAAAACCGATCACAAACCACCCAGATGACGGACATCCTTTGAGAGACAGGAAGATCAGAAATAAAATCCATGGAAATATGCGTCCAGGGCCTCTTCGGGACAGGCAAAGGCAAAAGCAACCCACAGGCACGAGAACAGCAAGGCTTGGCCCGAGCACAAGTCCCACAGGACTGCACAAAAGAACGCACATCCCGTGACAAGGAAGGCCACCAAAAGGATCTAGCAACCAAATCTCTGGTACCAAAAATCCCAGGATGACCAGCCAATACTGAACAATGAACCTCAGAAATAACTTTACTAGTCCATCTATCAGGGACAAACAGTTTGTCCACTGGACAGCGGTCAGGTCTATCAGCCTGAAACTCCTGCAGCACCCGCCGCAAATCAGGGGAAATGGCAGACAGAATCACCCCCTCTTTGAGAATACCAGCCGGCTCAGGGACTCCCGGAGAATCAGGTAAAAAACTCCTAGAAAGGGCATCAGCCTTCACATTCTTAGATCCCGGAAGGTATGAGACCACAAAATCGAACCGGGAGAAAAACAGTGACCATCGAGCCTGTCTAGGATTCAACCACTTGGCAGACTCAAGGTAAGTCAGATTCTTGTGATCAGTCAAGACCACCACGCGGTGTTTGGCTCCCTCAAGCCAATGTCGCCACTCCTCAAATGCCCACTTCATAGCCAACAACTCCCGATTGCCGACATCATAATTACGCTCAGCAGGCGAAAACTTTCTAGAAAAGAAAGCACATGGCTTCATCAAAGAGCCATCAGAACTTCTCTGAGACAAAACAGCCCCTGCCCCAATCTCAGAAGCATCAACCTCGACCTGAAAAGGGAGCGAAACATCTGGCTGATGCAACACAGGGGCCGAAGTAAAGCGACGTTTAAGCTCCTGAAAAGCCTCAACGGCCGCAGGGGACCAATTCACCACATCAGCGCCTTTCTTCGTCAAATCAGTCAACGGCTTAACCACACTAGAAAAATTAGCGATGAAGCGACGGTAAAAATTAGCAAAGCCCAGAAACTTCTGAAGACTCTTCACAGATGTAGGTTGAGTCCAATCATAAATGGCCTGAACTTTAACAGGGTCCATCTCGATAGTAGAAGGGGAGAAGATGAAGCCCAAAAAGGAAACCTTCTGAACTCCAAAGAGGCATTTAGACCCCTTCACAAACAACGCATTAGCACGAAGGACCTGGAACACCATCCTGATCTGCCTCACATGAGACTCCCAATCATCCGAAAAGACCAAAATATCATCTAAATACACAATCATGAACCTATCCAGATACTTCCGGAAGATGTCGTGCATAAAGGACTGAAACACAGATGGAGCATTAGAAAGCCCGAATGGCATCACCAGGTACTCAAAATGGCACTCGGACGTATTAAATGCTGTTTTCCATTCATTGCCCTGTTTAATACGCACAAGATTATACGCCCCTCGAAGGTCAATCTTGGTAAACCAACTAGCCCCCTTAATCCGAGCAAACAAATCAGACAGCAGAGGCAAAGGGTACTGAAATTTGACCGTGATTTTATTGAGAAGGCGGTAATCTATACAGGGTCTCAGAGAGCCATCCTTCTTAGCCACAAAAAAGAACCCTGCTCCCAACGGTGATGAAGACGGGCGAATATGCCCTTCCTCCAAGGACTCCTTTACATAACTTCGCATAGCGGCATGTTCTGGCACAGATAAATTGAAAAGTCGGCCCTTAGGGAACTTACTACCACGAATCAAATTAATAGCGCAATCACAGTCCCTATGAGGCGGTAGGGCACTGGACTTGGGCTCATCAAATACATCCTGGTAATCCGACAAAAACTCAGGGACTTTAGAAGGAGTGGA
The DNA here is from genome assembly GCF_051348905.1 of Ranitomeya variabilis. Classification (NCBI taxonomy): domain Eukaryota; kingdom Metazoa; phylum Chordata; class Amphibia; order Anura; family Dendrobatidae; genus Ranitomeya; species Ranitomeya variabilis. The sequence continues at coordinate 103,483,372 of NC_135239.1, read as the reverse complement.
AGAAGAAATTGACATCAAAGGAACATCACTATGTATCCCTTGACAACCCCAACTAGACACAGACATTGATTTCCAATCCAGTACTGGATTATGAATCTGTAACCATGGCAAACCCAACACGACAACATCATGCAAATTATGCAACACCAAAAAGCGAATATTTTCCTGATGTGCGGGAGCCATGCACATGGTCAGCTGAGTCCAGTACTGAGGTTTATTCTTGGCCAATGGCGTAGCATCAATCCCCCTTAAGGGAATAGGACTCTGCAAAGGCTCCAAGGAAAAACCACAGCGCCTGGCAAACTCCAAGTCCATCAAGTTCAGGGCAGCCCCTTTGCTGCTTCTGTTCACCTGCTTCCATCAGCGTTTGGGAGTTTCCTATTTAGCCTTGCTCTCCAGTCATTTCCTTGCCGGTCATCATTGTAACCAGAGCCTTCGGTTGCATGTTCCTGCTACTAGTCTGCTGATCAGCTAAGTGGACTTTGTCCTTTTGTTTTGTATCTTTAGTCCAGTTTGCAGCTTTTGTAATTCTCTGTAGCTGGAAGCTCTTGCGGGCTGAAATTGCCACTCCTGTGTCATGAGTTGACACAGGAGTCTTAAAGTAATTTCAGGATGGTTTTTTGAAAGGGTTTTCAGTTGACCGTAAAGTCCTCTTTTGTATCCTTCTGCTATCTAGTAAGTGGACCTCTCTTTGCTAAATCTACTTTCATACTGTGTATGTCTTTTCCTCTTATTTCACCGTTATTACATGTGGGGGGCTGCTATCATCTTTTGGGGTATTTCCCTAGAGGTAAGCCAGGTCTGTTTCTTCCTCTACCAGGCTTAGTTAGTCCTCCGGCTGGCGCGTGGCATTTAGGAAGCCGTAGGTATGCTCCCTGGCTACTATTAGTTGTGTGGTAGATTTAGCTCACGGTCAACTCGAGTTTCCATCACCCGAGAGCTCGTTCGTTATTTATATGTTTCTTACGTTCCCTTGCCATTGGGAACCATGACAGGGAGGCCCGGTTAATAGTCTCAGGTTTTGCAGAGCAGAAACAGCTTACATGTCCAGCAAATGCAGATGGAAGTAACACGAGCATCAGATGAAGGAGGATTACTGAACACTGGTGTATGCAGCAGGAACTCAGAGCAGAGTGGCAGGATCTCCAACACAGGTTCACAGGAGCAGGTGCAGGTGCAAGGCCAGGGAGTAATCAGGAGCTGGATGCAAAGCAGAATAATCTAGCACAGACTGAAGGCTGGGGTGGAGTTTTATAGCAGGAAGACAAGTGCACATGAGCCCAAAGACGCCATGTTGGAAAAGGGTAGTAAAGCACAAAAGGTAAAAAATGTTCAGAGTCCTGACATGCTCCTTGCAAACGCAGAACTAAACACTTATAAAATGTGTCCCCTGATACCGTGAAACCATCCCGGAGGTAGGACTTTCCTTCGTAATGGGACGCAGCTCAGCCGTCATTCCTACCCCCTTGGTGCCGTGTGCCGCCTCCTCAGTGTTGTTTGAATCTGTCCCATTGCCTGCGCTGTTATGTTATCCCTTGGCCATGCGCACTTAGCGCTGCCCGTCTTCTGATATAATTTGTTGTCAGGCTGCCTGCGCCTGTGCGGCCGCGCTGCCTGGGATCCCGCCTCGCAGTCTCTTCTGATTTAATCACACTGCGGGCCTGGGATCCATGGGCATGCGCAGTGCATATCTTCACCTCAAGCTCTTACTCATCTCCCTCTGCCTTCTTCAGACTGTGCGCCGTCAGCTGATCCCTAATAGCATGCCACAGCCGTGACGCCGCACAGTCCCATTACGAAGGAAAGTCCCACCTCCGGGACGGTTTCTGTTGTGAATTCCGTTCTCAGGCTCCCTCCTGTGGTCATGAGTGGTACTGTGTGAGTTCTGTACTTGGGCTCCCTCTTGTGGCCTTTAGCGATACGGCTGGTCTGTAGGTGGCTCAGCTGTCTCGTTTCCTGCTATTTTGGTTCCTATTTAATTCACCTGGACCTTTACTGGTTGCCTGCTGTCGTTGTATTCAGTACTGGTTCTGATCTCTCCTGGACTTCACTTGTGACCTGTCTCCTCCTTGAGAAGCTAAGTCTTGCTAGTTCATTTGCTCATTGTTTCAGTGAAAATGTTTCTCACTATCTGATTAGTTCAGTCCAGCTTGCTTATATGTGATTTTCTCGCTTGCTGGTAGCTCTGGGGTGCGGAGTGCGCCCCTCACATCGTGAGTCGGTGTGGGGGTTCTTGTATTCTCTGCGTGGATAGTTTTTGATAGTGTTTTTTACTGACCGCACAGATCCCTTGCTATCTTCTGTCTATTTAGTATTAGCGGGCCTCATTTTGCTAAAACCTGTTTTCATTTCTATGTTTGTGCTTTCCCCTTAACTCACCGTTATTATTTGTGGGGGGCTGTCTAAACTTTTGGGGTTATTTCTCTGAGGCAAGTGAGGCTTGCTTTCTCTCTAGGGGTAGCTAGTTTCTCAGGCTGTGAAGAGGCGTCTAGGATTTTAGGTAACGCTCCACGGCTGCCTTTAGTGTGTTTGGATAGGATCAGTGTTGCGGTCAGTATAGTTCCCACATCCCCAGAGCTTGTCCTATATTCCATTTACCTATCAGGTCGGTTTTGTGATCCTTGCCACCAGGATCCATAACAGGTTTCACGGTATCAGGGGACACATTTTATAAGTGTTTAGTTCTGCGTTTGCAAGGAGCAAAATTAAAAGAGCCACCTTTTCCTTTTGCATCATTTGTGCTGCACAAGGTGGCTCTTTCAGCTACAAACGCCTGGGGGGGGTTAAAGGTTCCCTTTCAACTTGCTCCAATTAAGCCTCGGCCTACACTCTACTTCTCCTGCATTCCCTGGGCTCCAACACCACCAGTTGTCTGCACAGTCAACAGTTGCTCCTCTCTTATTGGGGTTCAGTAATGCCAGCTGCTCCCCTGCTGTGTTGCGGCAATAACTCTAGCCTGCTCCTCCTGCATTCCCTGGGCTCCAACACCACCAGTTGCTGTCCGGAAGTGCTGTCTGCACAGTCAACAGTTGCTCCTCTGTTATTGGGGTTCAGTAACGCTAGCTGCTCCCCTGCTGTGTTGCGGCAATAACTCTAGCCTGCTCCTCCTGCATTCCCTGGGCTCCAACACCACCAGTTGCAGTCCGGAAGCGCTGTCTGCACAGTCAACAGTTGCTCCTCTGTTATTGGGGTTCAGTAATGCTAGCTGCTCCCCTGCTGTGTTGCGGCAATAACTCTAGCCTGCTCCTCCTGAATTCCCTGGGCTCCAACACCGCCAGTTGCTGTCCAGAAGTGCTCTCTGCACAGTCAACAGTTGCTCCTCTGTTATTGGGGTTCAGTAACGCCAGCTGCTCCCCTGCTGTGTGGTGGCAATAACTCTAGCCTGCTCGTCCTGAATTCCCTGGGCTCCAACACCGCCAGTTGCTGTCCGGAAGTGCTGTCTGCAGAGTCAACAGTTGCTCCTCTGTTATTGGGGTTCAGTAACGCCAGCTGCTCCCCTGCTGTGTTGCGACAATAACTCTAGCCTGCTCCTCCTGAATTCCCTGGGCTCCAACACCGCCAGTTGCTGTCCGGAAGTGCTGTCTGCACAGTCAACAGTTGCTCCTCTGTTATTGGGGTTCAGAAATGCCAACTGCTCCCCTGCTGTGTTGCGGCAATAACTCTAGCCTGCTCCTCCTACATTCCCTGGGCTCCAACACCGCCAGTTACTGTCCGTAAGTGCTCTCTGCACAGTCAACAGTTGCTCCTCTGTTATTGGGGTTCAGTAACGCCAGCTGCTCCCCTGCTGTGTTGCGGCAATAACTCTAGCCTGCTCCTCCTGCATTCCCTGGGCTCCAACACCGCCAGTTGCTGTCCGGAAGTGCTGTCTGCACAGTCAACAGTTGCTCCTTTGTTATTGGGGTTTAGTAACGCCAGCTGCTCCCCTGCTGTGTTGCAGCAATAACTCTAGCCTGCTCCTCCTGCATTCCCTGGGCTTCAACACCGCCAGTTGCTGTCCGGAAGTGCTGTCTGCAGAGTCAACAGTTGTTCCTCTGTTATTGGGGTTCAGTAACGCCAGCTGCTCCCCTGCTGTGTTACGGCAATAACTCTAGCCTGCTCCTCCTGCATTCCCTGGGCTCCAACACCGCCAGTTGCTGTCCGGAAGTGCTGTCTTCAAAGTCAACAGTTGCTCCTCTGTTATTGGGGTTCAGTAACGCCAGCTGCTCCCCTGCTGTGTTGCGGCAATAACTCTAGCCTGCTCCTCCTGCATTCCCTGGGCTCCAACACCGCCAACTGCTGTCCGGAAGTGCTGTCTGCACAGTCAACAGTTGCTCCTCTGTTATTGGGGTTCAGTAATGCCAGCTGCTCCCCTGCTGTGTTGCGGCAATGTGTCCTGCGAACACCACGCTGACACCACAACTGAAATTTAAGGGAACCTGTCCCCCCCAGGCGTTTGTTACTGAAAGAGCCACCTTGTGCAGCAGTAATGCTGCACAAGGAAAAGGTGCCTCTTTTTGTTGTGCTCCTTGCATACGCTGAACCTAACACTTATGAAATATGTCCCCTCACACCGTGAAACCGTCCCGGAGGTGGGACTTTCCTTCGTAATGGGACGCAGCACAGCCATCATTCCTACCCCCTAGGCGCCATGCGCCGCCTCCTCAGCGTTGTTTGATTCTGTCCCGTAGCCTGCGCTGTTATGTTCAACCTTGGCCATGCGCATTTAGCGCTGCCCGTCTTCTGACATCATTTGTTGTCAGGCTGCTTGCGCCTGTGCAGCCGCGCTGCCCGAGATCCCGCCTCGCAGTCTCTTCTGATTTAATCACACTGTGGCCCTGGGATCCATGGGCATGCGCAGTTCATATCTTCACCTCAGGCTCTCACTCATCTCCCTCTGCCTTTTTCAGACTGTGCGCCGTCAGCTGATCTCTAATAGCATGCCACGGCCGTGACGCCGCACAGTCTGAAGAAGCCGGAAGGAGGGGAGTGAGAGACGAAGATATGCACTGCGCATGCCCATGGATCCCAGGCCCGCAGTGTGATTACATTAGACGACAACGCCAGGCGGGATCTCGGGCAGCGCGTCTGCACAGGCACAGCCAGCCTGACACCAAATGATGTCAGAAGACGGGCTGCGCTAACTGCGCATGGCCAAGGTTGAACATAACAGCGCAGGCTAAGGGACAGATTCAAACAACGCTGAGGAGGCGGCGCACGGCACCAAGGGGGTAGGAATGACGGCTGTGCTGCATCCCATTTTGAAGGAAAGTCCCACCTCCGGGACAGTTTCACGGTATCAGGGGACACATTTTATAAGTGTTTAGTTCTGCATTTGCAAGGAGCATAATTAAAAGAGCCACCTTTTCCTTTTGCATCCTTAGTGCTGCACAAGATGGCTCTTTCAGCTACAAACGCCTTGGGAGGGGTTAAAGGTTCCCTTTCAACTTCCTCCAATCAGGCTTCAGCCTACACTCTGTTCCTCTGCTCCTCCTTGATTCCCTGGGCTCTAACACCGCCAGTTGGTGCCCGGAAGTGCTGGCTGCACAGAGAAAAATACTCGCCGCTGTGTCAGTGGGGTTCAGTAATGCCAGCTGTTCCCCTGCTGTGTAGCAGGGAAACGTGTCCTGCAAACGCCACGCAGACACAACAGACACTAAGCTGCCTCCAGTGCAGGCTTCGGCCTACACTCTGCTCCTCTTTGATTCCCTGGGCTCTAACACCACCAGTTGGTGCTCGGAAGTGCTGGCTGCACAGAGAAAAACACTCGCCACTGTGTCAGTGGGGTTCAGTAACGCCAGCTGTTCCCCTGCTGTGTAGCTGGCAACGTGTCCTGCAAACGCCACGCAGACACAACAGACACTAAGCTGCCTCCAGTGCAGGCTTCGGCCTACACTCTGCTCCTCTGCTCCTCCTTGATTCCCTGGGCTCTAACACCACCAGTTGGTGCTCGGAAGTGCTGGCTGCACAGAGAAAAACACTTCCCACTGTGTCAGTGGGGTTTAGTAACGCCAGCTGTTTCCCTGCTGTGTAGCCGGCAACGTGTCCTGCAAACGCCACGCAGACACAATAAACACTAAGCTGCCTCCAGTGCAGACTTCGGCCTACACTCTGCTCCTCCTGCTGTCCCTGGGCTCTAACACCACCAGTTGGTGCTCGGAAGTGCTGGCTGCACAGAGAAAAACACTCGCCACTGTGTCAGTGGGGTTCAGTAATGCCAGCTGTTCCCCTGCTGTGTAGCTGGCAACGTGTCCTGCAAACGCCACGCAGACACAACAGACACTAAGCTGCCTCCAGTGAAGGCTTCGGCCTAAACTCTGCTGCTCCTTGATTCCCTGGGCTCTAACACTGCCAGTTGGTGCTCGGAAGTGCTGGCTGCACAGAGAAAAACACTCGCCACTGTGTCAGTGGGGTTCAGTAACGCCAGCTGTTCCCCTGCTGTGTAGCCGGCAACGTGTCCTGCAAATGCCACGCAGACAAAACAGACACTAAGATGCCTCCAGTGCAGGATTCGGCCTACACTCTGCTCCTCTGCTCCTCCTTGATTCCCTGGGCTCTAACACCACCAGTTGGTGCTCGGAAGTGCTGGCTGCACAGAGAAAAACACTCGCCACTGTGTCAGTGGGGTTCAGTAACGCCATCTGTTCCCCTGCTGTGTAGCCGGCAACGTGTCCTGCAAATGCCACGCAGACACAACAGACACTAAGATGCCTCCAGTGCAGGCTTTGGCCTACACTCTGCTCCTCCTTGATTCCCTGGGCTCTAACACTGCCAGTTGGTGCTCGGAAGTGCTGGCTGCACAGAGAAAAACACTCGCCACTGTGTCAGTGGGGTTCAGTAACGCCAGCTGTTCCCCTGCTGTGTAGCCGGCAACGTGTCCTGCAAATGCCACGCAGACAAAACAGACACTAAGCTGCCTCCAGTGCAGGCTTCGGCCTACACTCTACTCCTCTGCTCCTCCGTGATTCCCTGGGCTCTAACACCACCAGTTGGTGCTCGGAAGTGCTGGCTGCACAGAGAAAAACACTCGCCACTGTGTCAGTGGGGTTCAGTAATGCCATCTGTTCCCCTGCTGTGTAGCAGGGAAACGTGTCCTGCAAACGCCACGCAGACACAACAGACACTAAGCTGCCTCCAGTGCAGGCTTCAGCCTACACTCTGCTCCTCCTGCTGTCCCTGGGCTCTAACACCACCAGTTGGTGCCCGGAAGTGCTGGCTGCACAGAGAAAATCACTCGCCACTGTGTCAGTGGGGTTCAGTAACACCAGCTTTTCCCCTGCTGTCTAGCCGGCAACGTGTCCTGCAAACGCCACGCAGACACAACAGACACTAAGCTGCCTCCAGTGCAGGCTTCAGCCTACACTCTGCTCCTCTGCTCCTCCTTGATTCCCTGGGCTCTAACACTGCCAGTTGGTGCTCAGAAGTGCTGGCTGCACAGAGAAAAACACTTCCCACTGTGTCAGTGGGGTTCTGTAACGTCAGCTGTTCCCCTGCTGTGTAGCCGGCAACGTGTCCTGCAAACACCACGCAGACACAACAGACACTAAGCTTCCTCCAGTGCAGGCTTCGGCCTACACTCTGCTCCTCCTGCTGTCCCTGGACTCTAACACCGCCACTTTGTGCTCGGAAGTGCTGGCTGCACAGAGAAAAAACACTCGCCACTGTGTCAGTGGGGTTCAGTAATACCAGCTGTTCCCCTGCTGTGTAGACGGCAACGTGTCCTGCAAACACCACGCAGACACAACAGACACTAAGCTTCCTCCAGTGCAGGCTTAAGACTGACTTTTCAAAGGTTTTATGGACTGATGAAATGAGAGTGACTCTTGATGGGCCAGATGGATGGGCCAGAGGCTGGATCAGTAAAGGGCAGAGAGCTCCACTCCGACTCAGACACCAGCAAGGTGGAGGTGGGGTACTGGTATGGGCTGGTATCATCAAAGATGAACTTGTGGGACCTTTTTGGGTTGGGAATGGAGTGAAGCTCAACTCACAGACCTACTACCAGTTTCTGGAAGACAACTTCTTCAAGCAGTGGTACAGGAAGAAGTCGGTATCGTTCAAGAAAAACATGATTTTCATGCAGGACAATGCTCCATCACGTGCCTCCAACTACTCCGCAGCGTGGCTGGACAGTAAAGGTCTCAAAGAAGAAAAAATAATGACATGGCCCCCCTGATCTGAACCCCATAGAGAACCTGTGGTCCCGCATAAAATGTGAGATCTACAGGAAGGGAAAACAGTACACCTCTCGGAATAGTGTCTGGGAGGTTGTGGTGGCTGCTGCACACAATGTTGATCGTAAAAAGATCAAGCAACTGGCAGAATCTATGGATGGAAGGCTGCTGAGTATCATCATAAAGAAAGGTGGCTATATTGGTAACTAATTTTGGGGGGTTTTGTTTTTGCATGTCAGAAATGTTTATTTCTAAATTTTGTGCAGTTATATTGGTTTACCTGGTGAAAATAAACAAGTGAGATGGGAATATATTTGGTTTTTATTAAGTTGCCTAATAAATCTCTACAGTAATAGTTACCAGCACAAACAGATATCCTCCTAAGATAGCCAAATCTAAAAAAAAAACACTCCAACTTCCAAAAATATTGAGCTTTGATATTTATGAGTCTTTTGGGTTGATTGAGAACATACTGTAGTTGTTGATCAATAATAAAAATAATCCTCTAAAATATAACTTGCCTAATAATTCTGCACACAGTGTATAGCATGCATATCAGCATGCTATAGAATCTGTCAGTGCTGCAGCTTCTATACACAAACCTTAGAGACTTCTTGACATGCACTGCACATGACAGGAAGTCTCTCAGCTCTGGAGACCAGGATGTCATCATGACGACATTGGGTCTCCATGGCAGTGATTGGGACCCCGCATCATGCTGCGGGGTCTCCGATCCAAAGGCAGAGGGGCTGTCAGACCCTCTTCCGGCTCCAGAATGCTGCGATCATGTTTGTTTGCAGTGTTCCGAGGGTTAAAGTGCCGGGAGCCGTCTGTACAGAATCAGCTGACAACCAGCCGCAATTAGCTGTGCTCCCCCCGTGAGCGCATCTGATCGCACATGACGTACTATCCCGTCCATGGTCATACGGGCCCAGGGCACTTGGGCGGGATAATACGTCTAATGTCAGAAAGGGGTTAGGGAAGTGCAGCGTCCCAGAGTCCTGGTCGTGCAGTATTGTCGCTCTCCCACCAGGGGGAATGTGTTATGGACCTGGTGGTTAGGAGCACCCAGAATGACCTGATGGTTAAAACGGAAAACCTGGGACAAGCTCTGAGGAGGTGGTAACTCTACTGACCGCAATCCCTAATCCTATCACACACACTAGAAATAGCCGTGGAGCGTGCCCAACTCTCCCTAGATGCCTCTTCACAGCCTAAGAGCTAACTACCCCTAAAGATAGAAATAGCAGCCTACCCTGCCTCAGAGAAATTCCCCAAAGTAAAGGCAGCCCCCCACAAATATCGACTGCGAGTCAAGAGGGAAGTGACAAACACAGGAATGAAACAGATTTTAGCAAAGGAGGCCAGATCTTCTCTAAATAGACAGAGGATAGGAAAGGGAACTATGCGGTCAGCATAAAAAACTACAAAAACCACGCAGAGTGTGCAAAAAGACCTCCACACCGACTCACGGTGTGGAGGTGCAGCTCTGCACCCCCAGAGCTTCCAGCTAGCAAGGAAATATCATAATAGCAAGCTGGACTAGAAATATAGCATATACAGAGAAATAGATTCAAAAACCAATGAACAGCAAATGAACTAGCAGGGACTTAACTTCTGCTGGAGTAGACAGGTCATCTGAGAAATCCAAGAGAGATCTGAACCAGTACTGAGACATTGACAGCTGGCATGGACTAACGACCTGGGCAGAGTTAAATAGGGAAGCCAACAGCAGCAATAAACGAGGGCAGCTTAGAAAGCCAACCTCAAAGATCAGCAGTTCCACTCAAAGCCACCAGAGGGTGTCCAAGGACCGAACTCACCAAAGTACCATTCACGACCACAGGAGGGAGCCCGAGAACGGAATTCACAACAGTACCCCCCCCTTGAGGAGGGGTCACCGAACCCTCACCAGAGCCCCCAGGCCGATCAGGATGAGACAAATGAAAGGCACGAACCAAATCGGCAGCGTGGACATCGGAGGCAACAACCCAGGAATTATCCTCCTAACCATAACCCTTCCATTTAACCAGGTACTGAAGCTTCCGTCTCGAAATACGAGAATCCAAAATCTTCTCCACCACATACTCCAACTCCCCCTCAACCAACACCGGAGCAGGAGGATCAACGGAAGGAACCATAGGCGCCACATATCTCCGCAACAACGACCTATGGAACACATTATGGATGGCAAAAGAAGCTGGAAGGGCCAAACGAAACGACACAGGATTGATAATTTCAGAAATCTTATAAGGACCAATGAAACGAGGCTTAAACTTAGGAGAAGAAACCTTCATAGGGACATAACGAGAAGACAACCAAACCAAATCCCCAACACGAAGTCGGGGACCAACACAGCGACGGCGGTTAGCAAAACGTTGCGCCTTCTCCCGAGACAACGTCAAATTGTCCACCACGTGAGTCCAAATTTGCTGTAACCTGTCCACCACAGAATCCACACCAGGACAGTCAGAAGGCTCAACCTGCCCTGAAGAAAAACGAGGATGAAAACCAGAATTACAAAAAAAGGCGAAACCAAAGTGGCCGAACTAGCCCGATTATTAAGGGCGAACTCGGCCAATGGCAAGAAGGTCACCCAATCATCCTGATCAGCAGAAACAAAGCATCTCAGATAGGTTTCCAAGGTCTGATTGGTTCGTTCGGTTTGGCCATTTGTCTGAGGATGGAACGCTGAAGAAAAAGACAAATCAATGCCCATCTTAGCACAAAAGGACCGCCAAAACCAAGAAACAAACTGGGAACCTCTGTCAGACACAATGTTCTCCGGAATGCCATGCAAACGAACCACATGCTGAAAAAATAATGGAACCAAATCAGAGGAAGAAGGCAATTTAGGCAAGGGTACCAAATGGACCATCTTAGAAAACCGATCACAAACCACCCAGATGACGGACATCCTTTGAGAGACAGGAAGATCAGAAATAAAATCCATGGAAATATGCGTCCAGGGCCTCTTCGGGACAGGCAAAGGCAAAAGCAACCCACAGGCACGAGAACAGCAAGGCTTGGCCCGAGCACAAGTCCCACAGGACTGCACAAAAGAACGCACATCCCGTGACAAGGAAGGCCACCAAAAGGATCTAGCAACCAAATCTCTGGTACCAAAAATCCCAGGATGACCAGCCAATACTGAACAATGAACCTCAGAAATAACTTTACTAGTCCATCTATCAGGGACAAACAGTTTGTCCACTGGACAGCGGTCAGGTCTATCAGCCTGAAACTCCTGCAGCACCCGCCGCAAATCAGGGGAAATGGCAGACAGAATCACCCCCTCTTTGAGAATACCAGCCGGCTCAGGGACTCCCGGAGAATCAGGTAAAAAACTCCTAGAAAGGGCATCAGCCTTCACATTCTTAGATCCCGGAAGGTATGAGACCACAAAATCGAACCGGGAGAAAAACAGTGACCATCGAGCCTGTCTAGGATTCAACCACTTGGCAGACTCAAGGTAAGTCAGATTCTTGTGATCAGTCAAGACCACCACGCGGTGTTTGGCTCCCTCAAGCCAATGTCGCCACTCCTCAAATGCCCACTTCATAGCCAACAACTCCCGATTGCCGACATCATAATTACGCTCAGCAGGCGAAAACTTTCTAGAAAAGAAAGCACATGGCTTCATCAAAGAGCCATCAGAACTTCTCTGAGACAAAACAGCCCCTGCCCCAATCTCAGAAGCATCAACCTCGACCTGAAAAGGGAGCGAAACATCTGGCTGATGCAACACAGGGGCCGAAGTAAAGCGACGTTTAAGCTCCTGAAAAGCCTCAACGGCCGCAGGGGACCAATTCACCACATCAGCGCCTTTCTTCGTCAAATCAGTCAACGGCTTAACCACACTAGAAAAATTAGCGATGAAGCGACGGTAAAAATTAGCAAAGCCCAGAAACTTCTGAAGACTCTTCACAGATGTAGGTTGAGTCCAATCATAAATGGCCTGAACTTTAACAGGGTCCATCTCGATAGTAGAAGGGGAGAAGATGAAGCCCAAAAAGGAAACCTTCTGAACTCCAAAGAGGCATTTAGACCCCTTCACAAACAACGCATTAGCACGAAGGACCTGGAACACCATCCTGATCTGCCTCACATGAGACTCCCAATCATCCGAAAAGACCAAAATATCATCTAAATACACAATCATGAACCTATCCAGATACTTCCGGAAGATGTCGTGCATAAAGGACTGAAACACAGATGGAGCATTAGAAAGCCCGAATGGCATCACCAGGTACTCAAAATGGCACTCGGACGTATTAAATGCTGTTTTCCATTCATTGCCCTGTTTAATACGCACAAGATTATACGCCCCTCGAAGGTCAATCTTGGTAAACCAACTAGCCCCCTTAATCCGAGCAAACAAATCAGACAGCAGAGGCAAAGGGTACTGAAATTTGACCGTGATTTTATTGAGAAGGCGGTAATCTATACAGGGTCTCAGAGAGCCATCCTTCTTAGCCACAAAAAAGAACCCTGCTCCCAACGGTGATGAAGACGGGCGAATATGCCCTTCCTCCAAGGACTCCTTTACATAACTTCGCATAGCGGCATGTTCTGGCACAGATAAATTGAAAAGTCGGCCCTTAGGGAACTTACTACCACGAATCAAATTAATAGCGCAATCACAGTCCCTATGAGGCGGTAGGGCACTGGACTTGGGCTCATCAAATACATCCTGGTAATCCGACAAAAACTCAGGGACTTTAGAAGGAGTGGAAGAAGAAATTGACATCAAAGGAACATCACTATGTATCCCTTGACAACCCCAACTAGACACAGACATTGATTTCCAATCCAGTACTGGATTATGAATCTGTAACCATGGCAAACCCAACACGACAACATCATGCAAATTATGCAACACCAAAAAGCGAATATTTTCCTGATGTGCGGGAGCCATGCACATGGTCAGCTGAGTCCAGTACTGAGGTTTATTCTTGGCCAATGGCGTAGCATCAATCCCCCTTAAGGGAATAGGACTCTGCAAAGGCTCCAAGGAAAAACCACAGCGCCTGGCAAACTCCAAGTCCATCAAGTTCAGGGCAGCCCCGAATCCACAAATGCCATAACAGAATAGGATGACAAAGAGCAAATCAGAGTAACAGACAAGAGAAATTTAGGCTGTACAGTACTAACGGTGACAGACCCAGCAAACCTCCTAGTGCGCTTAGGACAATCAGAGATAGCATGAGAGGAGTCACCACAGTAAAAACACAGCCCATTCTGCCGTCTGTGTTCTTGTCGTTCCGCTCTGGTCAGAGTCCTATCACATTGCATAGGCTCAGGCCTCTGCTCAGAGGACACCGCCAAATGGTGCTCAACTTTGTGCTCGCGCAAACGCCGATCAATCTGAATGGCCAAAGACATTGATTCATTCAGACCAGCAGGCGTGGGGAACCCCACCATAACATCTTTAAGGGCTTCAGAAAGACCCTTTCTGAAAATTGCTGCCAGGGCACACTCATTCCATTGTGTAAGCACAGACCACTTTCTAAACTTCTGGCAATATACTTCTGCTTCATCCTGACCCTGACATAGAGCCAGCAAGATCTTTTCTGCCTGATCCACAGAATTTGGTTCGTCATAAAGCAATCCAAGCGCCAGAAAAAATGCATCTACATTAAGCAATGCAGGATTTCCTGGCTCAAGGGAGAATGCCCACTCTTGCGGGTCGCCACGCAACAAAGAAATAATAATCTTTACTTGCTGAATGGGGTCACCAGAGGAGCGGGGTTTCAGAGCAAGAAACAGTCTGCAATTATTTTTGAAATTCAGAAATTTAGATCTATCCCCAGAAAACAAATCAGGAATTGGAATTCTAGGCTCTAACATCAGATTCTGAACTACATAATCTTGAATACTTTGTACCCTTGCAGTGAGATGATCCACACAAGAGGACAAACCATGAATATCCATATCTACACCTGAGTCCTGAACCACCCAGAGGTTAAGGGGAAAAGAAAGACAAAACAAGCTGCAATGAAAAAAAAATTGCCCCAGAACTTCTCTTATCCCTCTTTTGAGATGCATTAACACTTTGTTGGCCAGCTGTACTGCTATGGATCTGGTGGTTAGGAGCACCCAGAATGACCTGATGGTTAAAACGGAAAACCTGGGACAAGCTCTGAGGAGGTGGTAACTCTACTGACCGCAATCCCTAATCCTATCACACACACTAGAAATAGCCGTGGAGCGTGCCCAACTCTCCCTAGATGCCTCTTCACAGCCTAAGAGCTAACTACCCCTAAAGATAGAAATAGCAGCCTACCCTGCCTCAGAGAAATTCCCCAAAGTAAAGGCAGCCCCCCACAAATATCGACTGCGAGTCAACAGGGAAGTGACAAACACAGGAATGAAACAGATTTTAGCAAAGGAGGCCGGATCTTCTCTAAATAGACAGAGGATAGGAAAGGGAACTATGCGGTCAGCATAAAAAACTACAAATACCATGCAGAGTGTGCAAAAAGACCTCCACACCGACTCACGGTGTGGAGGTGCAGCTCTGCATCCCCAGAGCTTCCAGCTAGCAAGTAAATATCATAATAGCAAGCTGGACTAGAAATATAGCATATACAGAGAAATAGATTCAAAAACCAATGAACAGCAAATGAACTAGCAGGGACTTAACTTCTGCTGGAGTAGACAGGTCATCTGAGAAATCCAAGAGAGATCTGAACCAGTCCTGAGACATTGACAGCTGGCATGGACTAACGACCTGGGCAGAGTTAAATAGGGAAGCCAACAGCAGCAATAAACGAGGGCAGCTGAGAAAGCCAACCTCAAAGATCAGCAGTTCCACTCAAAGCCACCAGAGGGTGTCCAAGGACCGAACTCACCAAAGTACCATTCACGACCACAGGAGGGAGCCGGAGAACGGAATTCACAACAGAGTGATGGTACGTCTGATTGTACTAAAGGAGTTACCTCACCAGGTATCACAGTCACACACTACACTTCACACTCCGGCCACCAGGGGGAGCAAAAGGGTTCTATGTATTAGGCCACTCCTCACACTCGGGTAAAACTGGGGGTTGGATAGTAAGTTAGAGAGAACGCTACTGGGTGAGACCCAGGAAAGACCTGTCAGACAGACAGGGAGAGAAGGAGGAACATCGGAGCTGCAGACAGAGGTCCCTGTCAGGGGTGGGATCCTGGCAGAGACTGAGCGAGAGATAGAACATTACGGAGCTGCGCCTGCACCTCATTGCGGCAGCATCCTAAGAAAGGACAAGAAGTGGAGTATATTGTGGAGAAGTGAGAAACGAGATCACAGCACAAGGAGACAATACCGGGAGGAGTTCTGCCTTAAGATCGGCAACATCCTTCTGAGGCGCGTAGCCGGTGGCCGGAACACCAAGGGAGTAATAGGCTCTACGCATTACTTCAAACTACGGCAGGGCAGTGAATTCCAAGTTGGCTGTCCAACCTTTAACCTAATGAAAACAACGGAGGCAAATTGTGGGAGAGGGGCGTCTCTAGGGTCCCTTTAAAATAGCTCCAGGCCTACCCCGTCATACGGGTCATCCTATCCATACCATCTGGGGGACGGAGAGAGAGAATATCAGAAACATACATGACAGTTGTGAGGACTATCCTGTGGTGCTCAGCAGGGAAGTACTACAACACACAGGCGCAAGTAGGAAGGCTACTGATTTCCACCTGCAAAGGGAACTCTGGATGTGCCTTCGGACCGGCCGGATTCAGCCAGCCCTGTTAGCAGTGCTTTGGATTGTGGACGCTGAAGTCTACAGTAAAAGGTAAAGAGACTGCAACCCTGTGTCCTTGTTATTTACTGCGACCTACACCATCATCATCTACCTTACTGGGAAGCCCTGGGGACATACTTCACCTGTGGGAAGGTATACCATCTAGCTGCCATTCCAACACCCCAGTGGACCCCTAGCAGTGTCGGTCATCCTGACCGAGTACCACAGGTGGCGTCATGAACACTTGACAACCTCATCACCCCTTTTAATTGGACACCCCTTAGCAGGGCCACGAACCGGGTCGGGCCACCGTGACATTCCCAGAACCGAGACAGAAGGGACCCGGTACCGAGTACCCCACTGCCCTGCGCCTGGGGGCAATCCAACTTTGGCGTCACGAACAGGATCTACTTAAGCCCGAGAATCGGGTCATGTGTGCCTTAGAACTGTGCCAGAATTGTGCTTGAACTGTGATTTATTGCAAAGACTGTGTGTTGCCACTTGCCGCCAAAAATTCCAGCCAAAATCGCCGCCACTACAGCGCCACGAGGAGCGCAGGAGAAGAAGAAGGGCATGGAGTTGTGGGCATGAACGGACTGAGAAGCACGAAGAACAATGGCCTCCCAGTCTAAATATTTCTGTACCTTGAGGACGTGTCCGTCAGCAGTCGAGATCCACCTCCTGATCCTCAATGGAGGGCGGAGACAAAGAAAGCAAAACCGCCCATGAAGAAGAGAGCGGGAAAAAGACCAGGAAGCGAGCCACGTGGAGGACGCTATGGCCAGCTGCTCAGAACCAGAGTGTGGGGTTGAAGCAGAGAACTCCCCCAGCTACCCGGAAGAGCACAGCAGCCAAATCTCCACGGTCGGCACTGACCTCCTGCAGATTGAGATGGAGGAATTGATCGATCAGCTCCTGCAACTACGGGTGAGGGCCAAGGACCCATACCAGGTGGCGCCGGCGGAGGATCCCCCGACATCGGTCCCTGCACCGCTACCAGAGCTGCTACCGATATTCCCACCGATGCCGCCGCCAGCAGAGCCAGCCGCTAAGGGGGACGCCGCACCGGCCGGTAAGCCCACCGACCCTGCCCACTTGCAGAATGAATATAGTAGAAAGACAGAGAATGAATATGCAGAAGATTATGATTCATGAGTCAATAGTAACATGGGCGACTCCAATAAAGCACTAGATGGGGTAAACCTGAATTGACAGTAACCTATAAGATTGTGGAGCGTATACTGATAATGCATTTCTTCAATAAAAGCCCTCTAAGTATGTGTGTATGGCAAGGTTACATAGTGACATCATATTCCGTTAGCTCATTACATTTTTTCTCCAGTATGTATATACCATGCTCCAGATTTGTAACCATCTCCATTGATTTTGGTCACCTGTGGTTAACCTCAGGGATCTTGGGGATATTTTAGAAGCAGAGTATGAAGAAAAGATGTTTGTACTGAAAATATCTGCAGAGCTAAGAAAATGTTAATTGAAACATAAATGATTTGACTGAGTGCAAATCTGAATGTAGCTTCTGTGTTTCCTTAATTGCAGCTCTTTGGATGAACAGCATAGTATGAAGTTATGTGTATGAATTGTACATTTTCATTGTATATCACGCACACAATATACACTTCACATGAAAAACTGTCACAGGGCATAGGTATATACAAACCCCAATTGTAAAAAAATAGGGATGTTGACTAAAATGTAAATAAAATAAGAATGCATTAACCCCTTCACCCCCGGAGCTTTTTCCGTTTTTCCGTTTTCGTTTTTTGTTCCCCTCCTTCCCAGAGCCATAACTTTTTTATTTTTCCGTCAATTTGGCCATGTGAGGGCTTATTTTTTGCGGGACGAGTTGTACTTTTGAACGACATCATTGGTTTTAGCATGTCGTGTACTAGAAAACGGGAAAAAAATTCCAAGTGCAGTGAAATTGCAAAAAAAGTGCAATCCCACACTTGTTTTTTGCTTGCCTATTTTGCTAGGTTCACTAAATGCTAAAACTGACCTGCCATTATGATTCTCCAGGTCACTACGAGTTCATAGACACCTAACATGACTAGGTTATTTTTCACCTAAGTGGTGAAAAAAAATTCCAAACTTTGCAAAAAACAAAACAAAACAAAATTGCGCCATTTTCCGATACTCGTAGCGTCTCCATTTTTCGTGATCTGGGGTCAGGTGAGGGCTTATTTTTTGCGTGCCGAGCTGGCGTTTTTAATGATAGCATTTTGGTGTAGATACGTTCTTTTGATCGCCCGTTATTGCATTTTAATGCAATGTCGTGGTGACCAAAAAAACGTAAATCTGGCGTTTCGAATTTTTTTCTCATTACGCCATTTAGCGATCAGGTTAATGCTTTTTTTTAATTGATAGATCGGGCGATTCTGAACGCGGCGATACCAAATATGTGTAGTTTTTTTTTTTTTTTTATTGATTTATTTTGATTGGGGCGAAAGGGGGGTGATTTAAACTTTTATGTTTTTTTTATTTTTTTAACATTTTTAAAAACTTTTTTTTTTTACTTTTGCCATGCTTCTATAGCCTCCATGGGAGGCTAGAAGCAGGCACAGCCCGATCGGCTCTGCTACATAACAGCGATCATCAGATCGCTGTTATGTAGCTAAAATGCAGGTGTGCTGTGAGCGCCGACCACAGGGGGGCGCTCACAGCCACCGGCAATCAGTAACCATAGAGGTCTCAAGGACCTCTATGGTTACAATGGAGGAGCATCGCCGACCCCCGATCATGTGACAGGGGTCGGCGATGCGCTCATATCCGGCCGCACGGCCGGATGCGGTAGTTAAATGCCGCTGTCTGCGTTTGACAGCGGCATTTAACTAGTTAATAGCGGCGGGTGATCGCGATTTCACCCGCCGCTATTGCGCGCACATGTCAGCTGTAAAAAACAGCTGACATGTCGCGACTTTGATGTGCGCTCACCGCCGGAGCGCACATCAAAGCGGGGGTCCCGACATGTGACGTACTATTCCGTCACATGTCGGGAAGGGGTTAATATGGAGAACGCTTTTCCATTTTAATTGAAATTTTTAACGCATTTAAAAATTGCTGCCACAAAACATCTCAAAAAGGTTTGGGCAGAACCATGTCTGCCATTGTACATTCTGTAAATATCTGGGACCTCTAGGAAATGAGAAGACAATTGCTGGAATTTTGGAACTGGAACATTGTCCCATTCTTGTGTGATGTAGGATTCTCGCTGTTCCAAAGTCACTGACAATGCTTTCTGTCAATATGCAGTAACTACCTGCCACTGCACAGGGGGGATCCCGCATCATCTCCGCTGCGGTCTCCCATTCTTCCCCAGCCCCAGTGGAGTCTGTCAGCAGAGTCGTCGGTCCCAGCATCTGGCTCAGGCTGATACTGTGCGTCTGGTTACTGCTGCTGTCCCAGGTTCAGCCTTTGTAACCAGCATTGATCATCAGCAAGCAGATATTCCAGGGACTAAGTCCTTCTTTTCATCTACTGAGCATGCCCATGGGTCGACCTCTGATTTGAGGTCAGAGGTCACATGCCCAGGTCCTGTAACAGCTCTGATTGGACCACCAGGAAGGTCCCGGAACGCTATAAAAGGTTTGCATGGCCGCTCGGCCATGCGCTAGTATAAACCTAAATGGTGTGTGTGAGCTTGTGTTATTTTATCTGGTGAATGCTCCTTAGGGTATGTGTCCACGTTCAGGATTGCATCAGGGTTTGGTCAGGATTTTTCATCAGTATTTGTAAGCCAAAACCAGGAGTGGAACAATTAGAGGAAAAGTATAATAGAAACATATGCTCCACCTCTGCATTTATCACCCACTCCTGGTTTTGGCTTACAAATACTGATGAAAAATCCTGACCAAATCCTGATGCAATCCTGAACGTGGACACATACCCTTAACGTTCCCCTTCCCTCTGGTTGTTGCTTGGGCATCAGGGTGAGTGGAGCTAACATACAGCGTGAGTCAGTTGCTAAGCCTCTGCCACACACTTGGTCAGCGTCAGTAGCGGCGTACACTCTACGTTGCGTGCACTCTGTGCGCTATTGCTATCCTTTAGCGGTTCGCAGTTGCGTCCGTATTTATTATTTGAGCACCATTCCTTTATCAGAGTACGGTGGGAATTCCCCCTTGAACCCAGCATCTGTGTCCGGGCATCCTCAGGCGTGGGCTCAAAAGCCACTGAGTGAGACAGCGGGTTCAACCACCAGTGCAGTGGGGGTGAGCGTTAGGGATCCAACTAGCTCCAACTCTGCTGCACCCTGTGTCAGCTAACAGGGTACAGCATTCTATTGTGCTCTGCGACTCTGTGAAGCAACAGGGTTCGCGTCTGTTCACACCGGGTGACGTTAACCCGTGTGCACTTTGGTGTAATACCGCCATGGAGTGCCGCCATTACTCAGCAGCAGTTACCATCTCTGCACGGTGGACTCCGGGTTGTGAGCGCACCTTATTTCCATACTTATATTTATTTGGTGCGTTTCGCCAGCCTTAACAGACATAGTTGTTCATAGATTGACATCTTTGATTTTGAGAGACGTTGTCTCTCTAAAATGCTTTTTTTTATACACATTCATGTGTAAATTCACCCTCCAGCTGTTTTTCATTAGTACCATTTACCTTATATATTCGAGTATAAGCCGAGATTTTCAGCTCATTTTCTTAGGCTGAAAGTGCCCCTCTCAGCTTATACTCGAGTCATTGTCCCAGGGGGTTGGTGGGGGAGTGGCAGGGGCCGGCGGCTGTCACATCATACTCACCCACTACTGGCGCGATCGCTGCAAGTCCTCCCTGCCGTGACGTGGCGGGGTAGCTCAAAGAATTGATCAATTGTTTGCTAAATGTCTCATTTTAAAATACAGTTAGAAATTAGTATGTGCATGTGCACTTTATGTATTGCGTTCTGACCATAAGCAGTGCTGGCTTCTCCCCTCTTTTGCTTATCTATCTTGATGACATATTAATTTATTCACCTCACTTTGAGTCACATCAGGTACATGTCAGGCCGGTCTTTCAAATACTCAGTGACAATAAGTTATTTGTCAAACTGGAGAAATGTATGTTCTCATTTGAGAGCCAAGAGCTGTACTTGGCTATCTCCACCAGTCCCATAGATAAATATTAAAGCTGTGGTGCTCATATATGTCTACCACTCCATTCAGATCGGGCTTTGAGGAGCACTGTTTTTGGTTTTTGGAACAGGTTTGGGTCCAACCCCTGTGATAAGTGATAACTTATGATTATGTTGATTTTCTGTTTCCGATGAAACAATCTTACAACCCCCATTGCAAAAAAAGTTGAGACATTGTGTAAAATGTAAAGAAAACAAGATCACAATGTTTTGGAAATCTCTTAGAAACATATTTTTATTGACAATACAACATAGAACACAAATCAGAAGATACATTTTGGACATTTTCCATTTAATTTGAAAAAAATCAACTAATTTAGAAATTGATGTCAGCAATATATCTCAAAAAGTAGGGACAATGTTAACAAAAGTACCGTATATACTCGAGTATAAGCCGACCCGAGTATAAGCCGGGGTCCCTAATTTTCCCACAAAAAAACTGGGAAAACTTATTGACTCGCGTATAAGCCTAGGGTGGGAAATGCATCAGCTACTGGTAAATTTCAAAAATAATAATAATGCTCCATTCAGGTCATGATGAACCCCATAAGATGCTCCATTCAAAATATGCTCCCATATAATGCTCCATACAGTTCATGATGGGCCCCATAAGATGCTCCATACAAAATATGCCCCATATAATGCTGCACAAAGGTTAATGATGGCACCATAAGATGCTCCATATAATATTATGCCCCATATAATGCTCCATAAAGGTTGATGGCCCTATAAGATGCTCCATAGAATAATATGCCCCATATCCTGCTGATGCTGTGATTAAAAAAAAAGATGACATACTCACCTCTCGTCACTGGGGGAGAGGTGCCAGTGTCCTGAGCAGGCGGGAACACCGGCGCGCTGTGGGGGCCATGCGCCGGAGTCGCCGCTGGCTCAGGCCCCCGGACTTGCGATATTCACCTGTCCCCACTCCATCGCCGCGTGTGCCGCTATGTCTTCCTGCTCTCTGCAGTAACTGTTCAGGCAGAGGGTGCACACTAAACATGTCATTGTGTGCTCTGACCTGAACGTCACAGCCAGAGGATGTAGAAGACAGCGCAGGCGGTGAACAGGGACAGGTGAATATTGCATGGCTCGCCCTCCCTGTCATACTCACCCTCCTGATGTGGTCGCTGCACTTCCCTGCTTCTCCGTCGTCCTGGGGCTAGCATGCCTATGGGAGTGGAGACGCGTTCATATTCATTACTTTAGTGAGCGGTGCCACGTGACCGCTGAGCACAGGAAGAGCTGCTGCGCTGGGACAACAGAGTGATGCATTCTCATAATGGGGCAGTCCTACTCTACGTTTTTTATATTCGCTGTGCCATAAAGGCATCCTAAAAAGCAAGACCACATTAAATGCAAGCTGTACCTGAAGCATTTCTGAATCACTCCCATGGTGCCAGAAAGGGCAAGCACAGATAAAGGTTGACCAGGTCAAGCCATAGACATTTCAGGTTTAACCCCCACACTGTCCAACCAGCACCACGGATAAAGGGTGAGACAGGCTGAGACACAGGTGCACAATTAAACAGAGCCTAGGGCAGGGCAGGGCTGCTGTGTGTGTGTACAGCAGCCTATCAATCACAGTGAACACAGAAAGAATGGCGTACATCACCCAGCATGCGCGGTAACAGTGGTGGTCAGCCACATACCAATGTAAAAGCGAAAGAGGGGAGAAGCGAGCACTGCTTATGGTCAGAGCGCAATACATAAAGTGCACATGCACATACTAATTTCTAACTGTATTTCAGAATGAGACATTTAGCAAACAATTGAACAATTCTTTGAGCTACCCTGCCACTTCACGGCATTCTCATAATGGGGCAGTCCTACTCTACGTTTTTTATATTCGCTGTGCCATAAAGGCCTCCTAAAAAGCAAGACCACATTAAATGCAAGCTGTACCTGAAGCATTTCTGAATCACTCCCATGGTGCCAGAAAGGGCAAGCGCAGATAAAGGTTGACCAGGTCCAGCCATGGACATTTCAGGTTTAACCCCCACACTGCCCAACCAGCACCACAGATAAAGGGTGAGACAGGCTGAGACACAGGTGCACAATTAAACAGCGCCTGGGGCAGGGCTGCTGTGTGTGTGTACAGCAGCCTATCAATCACAGTGAACACAGAAAGAATGTCGTACATAACCCAGCATGCGTGGCAACAGTGGTGGTCACTGAAATACAGTGGTCACTGAAATACAGTTAGAAATTAGTATGTGCATGTGCACTTTATGTATTGCGCTCTGACCATAAGCAGTGCTGGCTTCTCCCCTCTTTTGCTTTTACATAAAGATAGATAACCACAAATCTATCTACCAGGTGACTAAAGATGTCATTTACAAAATGCTGAAAGATGGCGGGAGCGTTCGTCAACCCAGATGGAATCACCAGGTTCTCATAGTAGCCCTCAGGCGAATTAAAAGCTGTTTTTCATTCATCCCCCTCTTTAATATGAATGAGATTATATGCCTGCCTGAGGTCCAATTTTGAAAACCATTTTGCTCCTACAATCTGATTAAAGAGGTCCGGGATGAGAGGGAGCGGATATGGATTCCAGATCAGATTGAGTTCACGGTAATCTAGGCATGGGCATAACCCCCATTTTTCTTCTTTACAAAGAAAAACCCAACAGCAATGGGGGATGAGGATGGTCTGATGTGACCCTTTGCCAAACTTTCTGCTATATAGTCCTTCATGGCTTGCCAAAGGTATTATACAGTCTGCTCTTAGGCAGATTGACCCCATGAACAAGATTAACGGCGCAGTCATAAGGACGATGGGGAGGAAGTTCTTGGCACCCCTGCTTGGAGAACATATCCCCAAAGTCAGACAGGTATTTAGGCTCAGACTGGGTATCCACCATAGCAAGCCGGGTACCCAAGCAGCATCCATGACAATACTCACTCCACTTTACCACTTCCTAAGTCTGCCAATCTACCACAGGATTGTGGAGAGTGAGCCAAGAAAGGTCCAAGAACCACAAGAGGGGGAGACCCTCTAGACATAGCAATCAATTACTTCAGCTTGCATGGCCCCTACGATGAAGACGTTTATTCTCAGCGAGGAAAGGAAAGTGTAGGACCTGGTATACGAGAGATGCCCTAATGTGGCTACCAGGTACGCATAAATTGGCCATTTTATGAGCTAAACGCTTTCATTTTTTCATATTTCTAGTGCAGTAATGCAGTTCAATTTTCATGTTTCATGTTTGCATGTTTTAGCGCCGCAGTGTGCTGCCTTATATATTTGACTCATACAGTGCTAAGGCATCCTTCACAGGTCCTCACAGAACTGGCGACGGAGTGCGGGATCATTTCACTTAGTGTCTGTGGACCACCTATGAAAACTTTGAGCAATACTCTTCCGCCGGCCAGTCTCCCTGCTGAAGCTGACGCAGGTGGGGTCATCGTATATAAGACCCAGTGCCAGAAAAAATTCCTCCACCATCTGAAGCGACTGAGAGTCAGACCGGAGAGATGCTTGTAGGTCCCCCTGAAGGAGCGAGATTATTATCCCCATACATTGCTCCTCTGTTCCTGAGCAACCAGGACGTAACCTAAATTACAGTTTACAGGTCTCCCTGAAAACAACATACCTGTCACGCCCCCCAGAGAACCTGTCAGGCAAAGTGATGTTGGGCTCCACTAAGAGTTGCCTGGGAGTCATGATTCCCACACCTGATATGTTGGGATGCTGAACAACTACTTTACCTAAATCTGCCAAATCCAACTGCTATCCTCCCAGCCATGCAGTATAAGCTACTGTAACAATGTGTGTCAGTCAGGACCCAGATTATATAGGGGATAGGAGTGGCTAACAGTGCTCAGAGCTCCCAACATAGCCAATTAACCCCTGTACTGCCAAAAGAAATTTACACCATTTTAAAAGAAGATTAAGTGCTTCTTTTCAGCGCATAAGAAGGAGCAATCAGACGCTGCAGTCTTTTGACTCCTCTCTATCACGGTAACATTCTCATTAGGGTTTTTTCTCCTTTTATACCCATAATAGCCAAGGACTTAGAGGTATTCTTTGTAGCATGAGATGATGCTGTGTCATGCATAAAGATGATTTTTCTATGGAAGAAACTGTTCTTCTTTTTGCACCATGGAAGAAAGTGGTCAGAAACGCTATATAATTTGCAGAGGTCATTTTCACACCTTCATGGACCCTAAAGGGGTCTTCCAGCTCTCTACCCATGATTCCAGCATAAAACATGACTCTGCCACCTTCTTGCTGGGACATGGTGGCCATTCACCAACTATCTACTACTCCATCCATATGGACCATCTAGGGTTGCATGACACTCATCAGTAAATAAGTCTGTTTTAAAATTAGTCTTCATGTATGTCTGGATCTACTGCAACTGTTTTTACTTGTGAGCCCTGTTTAGGGGTGGCTGAATAGAAGGTTTATGCACAACTGGAAGCTTCTGGAGAATCCTACACCTTCAGGATCGTGGAACTCCAGAGGCGCCAGCAGCTTAAAATGCTTGTTTGCTGCTCTGCAATACTATTTTAGCAGCTGCTGTCTTAATCCGATGAATTTGTCTTGCAAAAACCTTCCAAACATATTGGCTGCTATGGGAAGATGGTTAAAATTGATGGGAAGATGGATAGAGCCAACAACAGCACCATTCTTGAAGAAAACCTGTTGGAGTCTGCAAAAGACCTGAGACTAGGACGGAGATTTGTCTTCCAACAAGACAATGATCCCAAACATAAAGCAAAATCTACAATGGAACGGTTCACAAATAAACGTATCCAGGTGTTAGAATGGCCAAGTCAAAGTCCAGACCTCAATCCAATCGAGAATCTGTGGAAAGAGCTGAAAACTGCTGTTCACAAACGATCTCCATCAAACCTCACTGAGCTCGAGCTGTTTGCTAAGGAAGAATGGGCAAGAATTTCAGTCTCTCGATGTACAAAACTGAAAGAGACATACCCCAAGCGACTTGCAGCTGTAATCGCAGCAAAAGCTGGCGCAACAAAGTATTAAGTTAAAGGGGCCGAATAATATTGCACGCCCCACTTTTCAGTTTTTGATTTTCCACAAAAATAGCTCACATGTGGTGTTCTTGAAGAGGGACAATGGGTAAGAACATTGATATTTGACAGTAGATAGATGGCTATGTAATATTGCACTAGCACACAGCACTTAATATGCTTTGACTACGTAGTAGGATAAGTCATCTGCTTACGGTAGCACTAGCACCTTATTGATGTAAAATTGCAATCAAATGCGATACCCACCTTGTTACATATACTGATTCTCCAGGACCCACATTCTCTTTTGTTGCTAATCCCTCGCTGTAAAATCATTTGTTGTTATGAAATAATATTACTTAATTTATGCCTTTTTGTTATTTAATAAAATTCAATACCTTT
The DNA here is from genome assembly GCF_051348905.1 of Ranitomeya variabilis. NCBI lineage: Eukaryota > Metazoa > Chordata > Amphibia > Anura > Dendrobatidae > Ranitomeya > Ranitomeya variabilis. Next base: position 103,456,975 of record NC_135239.1, on the reverse strand, counting down.
TAAGTACTTCTTTTTTGTGGACCTTTTTACTCCAGGTGTTTCTGTTTGTGTACTGTATATATAATTGTATATATCTATGTTTATTTGTGCATATTTATATGACTGTTTATATGCCTTTATGTGTCTGTATTTGTCCACATGTCTGACTCTTTGTACTGTATAGGTCTGCATACTATGTGCACGCAGGTATGCGTACTGTGCTCGTGCAGTTATTTGTACTGTGTGTGCGCAGGTGTTTGTATGTCACAGTGACAGTGATGTCAAAATAAGGCTGTGTGAACACGTTTAGGAATTTTCGCTTTTTTTCACGTTTTTTTTGCTATAAAAACGCGATAAAACCGACAAAAAACCGCATACTTTAAGCATCCTATTTTTAGAATGCATTCCGCATTTTTTGTGCACATGCTGCATTTTTTTCCGTGGTGGAATCGCATTCCGGGAGAAAACGCAGCATGTTCATTAAAGAGGGGAATCGCGGCGATTCCGCACACATAGGAATGCATTGATCAGCTTACTTCCCGCATGGGGCTATGCCCACCATGCGGGAAGTAAGCGGATCATGTGCGGTTGGTACCCAGGGGGGAGGAGAGGAGACTCTCCTCCAGACCCTGGGAACCATATAATTGTTAAAAAAAAGAATTAAAATAAAAAATCATGATATTCTCACCTTCCGGCGTCCCGCGTAGCTTTCCTGCTCCTTGCGACGCTCCGGTCCTAGTGGAGCACCCCCACCGTCGCAGGGCCATGGGGTACCCGGTACCGGGCCTCTCTGTCTCGGTTCTGGGATTGTCACGGTGGCTTGACCCGGTCGGTGACCCTGCTAAGGGGCGTCCAATAAAAGTTGAGAGTGATGAGGTGTGGTGCAGGGTGCGATGAATAACGAGGACACAGGGTTGCAGTCTCTTTACCTCTTTACTGAAGGCTTCAGGATCCTCAATCCAGAGTACGGTTAACAGGGCTGTCTGAGACCGGCCGGTTTGATGGCACCTCCAGAGTTCCCTTTTCAGGTGGAAATCTGTGCCTTCCTTCTAGCGCTTGTGTGTTGTAGTCCTTCCCTGCTGAGCACCACGGGATAGTCCTCACAACTGTTGTGTCTGTTTCTGATGTTCCCTCACAACTGATTCTGATGTTCTTCTCCGTCTCCCAGATGATATGGCTAGGACGCACCCGTATGACGGGTAGGCCTGGAGTTCTTCCGGGACCCTAGAGTCGCCCCTCTCCCACTGTTGCCCCCTATGTCTGCTTAGGTGATTTAGGTGAGACAGCCCGCCTATAACTGACTGTCCTGCCGTTGGTTTGAAGTAAGGCTTGGAGCCAGTACTTCCTCGGCATTTCCGGCCACCGGCTACACGCCTCAGTAGGATGTTGCCTCGATCTTACAGCACGACTCCTACTGGTGTTTTCTCCTTGTTGCTTTGATCTCGTTTCTCACTCTTCACAATAAACCTCGCTTCTTGTCCTTTCTTGGGGTACCGCCGCGATGAAGTGCAGGCGCGGTCCCGTAACGTTCTTTCTGTTCGCTAGGCCTCTGTCAGGATCGCACCCCTGACAGGGACCCCCCTGAATCTTCCCCTGCAACACCCTCTGCCACAGGATGTTGCCTGGTTCCAACCCAGTCAGCTTTCTGTCTAACTTTCTATCTAACCCCCAGTTTTACCAGACTGTGAGGAGTGGCCTAATACGTAGTGCCCTTTGCTCCCCCTGGAGGCCAGACTATGAAGTGTATTGGTGTCTGTGATACCTGGTCAGGTGAACTCCCTCAGTGCCATCAGAAGTACCATCACTCCCCTTAGCGGCGGAGCGATGTTACTGCAACGACCAGGTCTCTGGGGCGCTGCACTAGTAATGCATTGCGAAAATGACCTGTGATGACGTGCAGGCTCGCGAGACCGTAGGTCATCTGGGGTCATGCCGCAAAGCATTACTGGGACCGGAGCATCGCGAGGAGCGGGAAAGTTGCGCTGCATGCCGGAAGGTGAGAATATCATAGTTTTTTAAAATTATTTTTAACACTCTGTCTCTTACTATTGATGCTGCATAGGCAGCATCAATAGTAAAAAGTTGGTCACACTTGTCAAACACTATGTTTGACAAGTGTGACACCAACCTGTCAATCAGTTTTCCAAGCGATGCTACAGATCGCTTGAAAAATGATAGCATTCTGCAAGCTAATTACTCTTGCAAAACGCTAGTGTTTAGTGGGAAAACGCATGCCAATTCCGCATGCGATATACCCGTGGCAGGAGTTGCAGAAATTTCCGCAGCAATTCTGCAACGTGTGCACTTAGCCTTAAGGGATAATATAGCCAGTCGAGGGAGCATACTGCTGTGTGAGACGTGAGCGCGTTCTGCATTTGGAAGCCCAGATTCTGAATCTAAATGTGCAGCTGGGAACACTGAGATCCATAGACAATATGGAAAGGAGTCTGCTGCTCACTGAGCAGATGCTCAATGGGATAGATGTAGGGGAGGATCGTAGGATGGAGCTGCAGGACAGTGAGGCAGCTAGCTGAGTGACAGAAGGCCGGGTAGAGGGAAGAGTGCCAGGGAGGCTACTCCTGATCTGGCACACCCCAATAAGTTTGCTAAGTTGGCAGATGAGGGGGGTGCCAGTACAGGGGTAGCACTGCTGCAGCCAGGCATGTCCTCTGAAAGCTGAAGGTGTGTCTGCTCCAGTAAGGAGGAAATAGGAGAGCAGGGCAGGCGAGACAGGTGCTGATAGTGGGAGATTCAATTATTAGGGGAATAGATAGGGCAATCTGTCACAAAGACAGGGCTCATCTAACGGTGTGCTGCCTACCTGGCACTCGAGTCCGACACATCGCTGATCGGGTGGACAGATTACTGGGAGGGGCTGGTGAGGACCGAGCGGTCATGATGCACATTGGCACAAATGACAAAGTTAGAGGTAGGTGGAAGGTCCTTAAAGATGATTTCAGGGAATTAGGCTGCAAGCTTAAAGCAAGGACCTCCAACGTGGTATTTTCCGAAATACTGCCTGTAGCACGTGCCACGCCACGCCAGAGAGGCAACGGGAGATTAGGGAAATAAATAATTGGCTCAGGAATTGGTGTAGGAAGGAGAGGTGTAGGTTCCTGCAGAACTGGGCCGACTTCTCAGTTGGTTATAGGCTCTACGCTAAGGACGGGCTGCACCTCAATGGGGAAGGTGTAGCTGTGCTGGGGGAGAAAATGGCTAGAAGGTTGGAGGAGTGTTTAAACTAGGGATGGGGGGAGGGTATTCAATTTATAAGAGGGGAAGATAGTGCAGATAGAGACCTGGGCACAAATAAGGAAGTTGGGGGTGCGGTTAGAACAGTTAATAATTTAAGAAAGAATAGCGGTACAGAGAGATACATAAAGTGCATGTATACTAATGCCAGGAGCCTCACCAACAAAATGGAGGAATTAGAATTAATTTTGATGGAACATAATTATGACATGGTGGGGATATCTGAGACATGGCTGGACGAGAGCCATGAGTGGGCTGTTAATTTACAGGGCTATAGTCTTAAATTTTTAACAAATATCTTTATTAACACATAAAACATACACAATTAAAAAATGTTAAAAAATGTTCACGAAGTTGGTGGCCGGTGACATTGAGAAACTTGCCCAGAAGGGCTTTGGTCCTTCTAACATCAGGCAGCCTGAGAAAAAAGCTTTGGACATCCTCAAAGGATGGGGGGATGTTGTGTTTAAACCAGCCGATAAAGGCAGAAATTTGGTAATCTGGCCTCATACTTTGTATGAGAAGCAAGCATACAAATTGCTCAATAATAAAGATTGCTATAAGAAACTGGTTGGCAATCCTATGAGGCTTTTTCAGGACCAATTAAGTGATATTTTGGAAAGGGCATTCCAGGAAGGCATAGTTCCCAAAAGATTGTGGGAACTGATTAGAAATATGCATCCCAGGATGCCTACGTTATACCTTTTACCCAAGATACACAAAGACCCCGTTGACCCTCCGGGTAGGCCCATTGTGTCGGGCAACGGGGGTCTCTGTGAAATTATCATCCAAGTTCTTGACCACTATCTGAAACCTCTGGTGACACAACTGCCTTCATTTATTAAGGATACCACAGCTGCTTTGCGCAGATTGGATAATCTTCAACTCAGCACTAAGAGTGTCATGGTCACTGCTGACGTAGAGGCACTCTATATCTCAATTAAGCATGCTGATGGAATAAGAGCGGTGGCCTGGTACTTGGAGTGCAGTAATTTGGATATAAAGCTAGTACTAAGACTGTTAGAGTTATTGGAATTTGTACTTTCACACAATGTCTTTGTCTTTGGGCGTGGCAAGTATCTGCAGTTACAGGGCACTGCTATGGGGGCCTGCTGTGCCCCTCCTATACAAACCTTTTTCTGGGGGCTTGGGAGAGGGACATTTTTATGAGTAATCCCATCCCCCAGAGCCATCTCATCCAGGAATGGATGAGATACATTGATGACATTTGGTTTGTATGGGAGGGGAGCACGGCAGAGCTCAATGCCCTGATGATTAACTTGAACCAGAACAACTTGAATATTAAACTCACCTTTAAGTATGGAAGGTCGGTGGACTTCCTGGACCTGCAGATACGTGCCCGCCCGGAGGGGGACATTGTTACTAATGTTTTCCGTAAAAGTACAGCCACAAACTCGTTGCTTCATGCCCGGTCAACACATTTGCCCTCTACAATTAGAGGGATTCCGATTGGCCAGTTTTTGCGGGTTCGCCGCATTTGCTCTAGTGAGGCTTATTTTGTGACTCAATCAGAGGATTTAGCTGACAGGTTTCTACAACGCGGATATGGCCAGAAAACAATCAGGAGAGGGCTTTTGAGAGCGAAAAATACATCTAGGGATGTTTTGTTATATGGTAACAACAGTAGTATAGCAAAGGATGGTAAGGATCAAATACGATTTATTACAGGATACCATAATAAATGGCATGAATTCAGGCAAATTGTAGAGAAGCACTGGGCGGTGTTACACACGGACCCGATATTAAAAAGAATTATACCTCAAAAACCGGATATAGTGGCTAAGAGATCTAGAAATATTCGTGATATTCTAGTGCATAGTCATTATGAGCCCAGAAAAAAGAAAAGTATGGTTAAGGATTTGGTGGGCTTTTTTCCGTGCGGCCGGTGCAAGGCCTGTGCCAATTGTGTCAAAACAAAAAAGTTCACCAATTTTGATGGGTCTAAAGTATTTGAGATTAGGAATTTTATCTCATGCTCATCAAAGGGGGTGATTTATCATTCTACTTGCCCCTGCGGGAAAGTGTACGTTGGACTCACCACTAGGGAACTGAAGTTACGTATCCGGGAACATGTGCGACTGCGAGACATAGAGAGAGCTACAACAGTAGAGGATCTCGCCAGTCTAAAGACACTCCCGAGGCACTATATAAAAAGTTCCATAACTGCAATCCCCGCTCTATGATAGTTAAGGGCATAGACCTCGTGACTGTAGGTCCCAGAGGTGGAGATTTGAGTAAAGCCCTAGCGCAAGTCGAGAGCCGGTGGATGTACCGGCTGGGTACTCTGGCCCCACAGGGGCTAAATGAAAATTTGGGTTTTGGTTCTTTCCTGTAAGTGATTAGCATCTTGGTCTTTTTGTGTACATATTATGTGTGGTCGGTCTTTTAAATGTTTTTATTTATATGTGTTGTTTTTTGGTTTGGTTTCATTTTTGATTGTTTTTAATTTGAGTTTATTACTTTCAGAATCCGTACGCTATACTGTGGGGTTGTATGGACTTATGGCTAATCTCTCGGCAGCATGATCATGGATACTGATGTGACCCTGAAGACTTGCACCTCGATTTTGGTTTTTGCAGGGACTTTACATCCATCAAGATTGCATAGTGTGTGCTGAATTATATGACCAACCCGTCAGCGATATGACCAGGGGACATCGGTGCAATATTGAGGATGTCCAGAGCTCCACTTGGTGCATCACTGGAACTGCCAGCCTCTTTATGATACTGATTGACTTTTTCTGAATGCATCTGACAAATGGACCCATGCGCTTTGCACCTATCAATGAATATGGACCTAATTTTTCTGTATTTATTAGTCTGTATATGATGGCTATATTCTGTTTTGGTAGGATTGCGGGGGAGGATTCATGGGGTACAATGGTGGTTGTCATGTATGCGCCTGATTTGAGGGGTTTATTTACCAGTATCATTAGCACATTCATTTCTCAGTGTGGGTACCTTGTTTGCTATGTATTTGTTAATCAGTGGGATTACATAGGGGGCGATGGTGACGGCTGGTGACTCATCCTGCAGGGGAGGCTGCGGTTGTGCATCGGTGTCCGTTGCTTGACTCCGGGTCCTTGCGCTGTAGACTCATGTATTCACATTGGCATTAGCGGGACATTTTTCTTTTTAGTGGCTATTGCGCAGCTTAGAACATGGGGGATCATGCGGGGGGCGATGGTGACGGTCGGCGCCTCATCCTGCAGGGGAGGCTCCGGTAGTGCCTCGCTGTCCTTTGCGTGACTCCGGCTTCTTGCGCTATAGTTCCATTAGCAGTAGGTTCTGCATTGACACTCATCTGTTAGGATTGGCGTTTTCTACGTTCTATTTAGTATTGACAAGCTAGATAGGCTGTGCATGAGTAGGCATAGCCATGATGTGTCTTAGTCCCGGTAATGTGTACGCTGCACTGATAGTGTTGTGGGAGACGCCATGTACTCAGCACCTGATTGGTTGAGGATTTCTGGGAAGTATGACTCATTTAGGGGAAGCCCTGTTCTGGCAACCTGATTGGTTGCCTCAGTTCTTAAAAAGTTAGTGACGCCTTACCAGAGACACGCCCCCAGGAGGAAGCAGATGCGAAATGCGCGTCGGGGTAACGGAGTTTCAGCGTGCCACGAGGCCGTTATTTCAGCGTCCACATCCAGGTAATATGTATTGGATTAGTTATTACATCCATCTTTTTCATTCTCCACAGTGATATGTGCCTTGGCTGTATGGGTGGTGCAATAGGGGTTAGGTTGGAGGCTTTGCCTGATTGGATTTCCCGTATGCTTGGAATAGGGTTTTGTCCCATGAAACCTATGTTAGCTGTGGGTGACTTCCTTGTGATCCAGCTAGGTTGTCAAGTGGCTATGAGGCTCAGGAGTATATGATATGCAAATTTATATAACATTTAATGCTGGGCAATTGCCCTACATAACGGGGAGTAATTTATTTCTTTGGGATGATATTTTTTCTGGCCTCACTAGAGGGAGATAGGATTGTATAGCGTATGCTGGCATTTTCAGGTGGCCCCCCAGCTATTTTGTTTGCACTGCCACTTTAAGTTGATTTTTCTGCCATACTGAATCGGGAGAAATACAATTTATGTATATAACGCAATAGGATTGATGTCTATGTGGATGTGTATAGCCTGTTTTTTCGCTGGTCTCTGTCTTGATATCACTATTTTTGATTGTGAGGCATTTTTTAATTGTGTATATTTTATGTGTTAATAAAGATATTTGTTAAAAATTTAACGCTTCATGACTAGGGGGAGTTTAATAACTCTACTGTCAGTATGTTTTCATTGATTTTGAAGTGTTGCCCATCTTTGGTGTAGAGGAAATGGGCTGGTGTGTTGTGCTTACAGGGCTATAGTCTGTTCAAAAATTACCTTATAATTAAGCGAGGGGGGAGTGTGTTTATATGTAAAATCATCCTTAAAACCCATCCGGCGTGATAATATAGGTGAATCCAATGAAAGTGTAGAGTCCCTGTGGGTGGAGATAAGGGGAGGGGTAAAAATAATGAATTACTGATAGGGGTTTGTTATAAGTCTCAAATTATAATGTAAGTGCAGCGCCCCAGAGTCCTGGTCGTTGCAGTATTGTCGCTCTGCCACAAGGGGGAGTGATGGTACGTCTGATGGCACTAAAGGAGTTCACTTGACCAGGTATCACAGTCACACACTACACTTCACACTCCAACCACCAGGGGGAGCAAAAGGTTCTATATATTAGGCCACTCCTCACACTCTGGTAAAACTGGGAGTCGGATAGCAAGTTAGAGAGAAGCTGACAGGGTTTTGCTCAGGTAACATCTAGTGAGAGAGAGAGTTGCTTGGGAAGACTCAGGGAGGTCCCTGTCAGGGGTGGGATCCTGACAGTGGCCTAGCACGAGACAGATCGTTACGGAGCCGCGCCTGCACCTCATTGCGGCGGCATCCTAAGAAAGGACATGAAGCGAAGTATATTGTAGAGAAGTGAGAAACGAGATCACAGCACAAAGGAGATAGAACCAGGAGGAGTCGTGCCCCAAGATCGGCAACATCCTTCTGAGGCGCGTAGCCGGCGGCCGGTACGCCGAGGAACTAATTGACTCTACGCATTACTTTGAACTACGGCAGGGCAGTTAACTCTAGGTTGGCTGTCTCACCTTTACACCTAATGAAGACAACGGAGGCAATTGTGGGAGAGGGGCGTCTCTAGGGTCCCTATAAAATAACTCCAGGCCTACCCCGTCATACGGGTGCGTCCTATCCAAACCATCTGGGGGATGGAGAGAAAGAACAGAAACATACACAACAGTTGTGAGGACTATCCCGTGGTGCTCAGCAGGGAGGTACTACAACACACAGGCGCTAGTAGGAAGGCTACTGATTTCCACCTGCAAAGGGAACTCTGGATGTGCCTTCGGACCGGCCGGTCTCAGCCAGCCCTGTTAGCAGTGCTCTGGATTGCAGATGCCGAAGCCTTCAGTAAAGAGGTAAAGAGACTGCAACCCTGTGTCCTCGTCATTTACTGCGACCTACACCATTACCATCTACTCATCAAGGGAAGCCCTGGGGACATACTTCACCTGTGGGAAGTTACAACATCTAGCTGCCATTCCATCACCCCAGCGGACCCCTAGCAGCGTCGGTCACCCTGACCGAATACCACAGGTGGCGTCACGAACACTTGACAAACTCTCACCTACACCTTTATTTGGGCGCCCCTTAGCAGGGCCACGGACCGGATCGGGCCACCGTGACACCCCTAGAACCGAGACCGAGGGACCCGGTACCGAGTACCCCACTGCCCTGCGTTTGGGGGCCGCTCCAGAAGCAACAGAGAATATCCTCATAAAGCAAATAGATGAAGCAACGACTCAAGGAGAAGTCATTATTATGGGGGACTTCAACTACCCTGAAATAGATTGGGGAACAGAAACCTGCAATTCCAGCAAAGGTAATCGGATTTTGACAACTATGAGACACAATTACCTTTCACAACTGGTTCTGGACCCAACAAGAAGGGGGGTACTGCTAGACCTAATATTAACTAACAGGCCAGACCGCATATCAAATATAAGGGTTAGGGGTCACTTGGGTAATAGTGATCACAAAATAATAAGTTTTCATGTATCCTTTTATAAGATGTGTAGTAGAGGGGTTACAAGGGCACTAAACGTCAGGAAGGCAAATTTCCAACGGATGAGAGATGATCTTGGTGCAATAAACTGGGACGATATCCTGAGACATAAAAATACACAAAGAAATTGGGAGACGTTTATTAGCATCCTGGATAGGACCTGTGCACAGTATATACCATATGGGAATAAACATACTAAAAATAGGAGAAAACCAATATGGCTAAATAGAGCTGTAAGGGGCGCAATAAGGGACAAAAAGAAAGCATTTAGAGAATTAAAGGGAACCTGTCACCCCGTTTTTAAAGATGAGATAAAAATAGCGTTAAATAGGGGCAGAGCTGTGCTTTACATTAGTGTCTTTTTCGTGCCTTTATTCCCCACCTATGCTGCCGAAATACCTTTGTAAAGTTGCCGTTTTGGGCTGTCACTTACGCTGGTCTGGTCAAATGGGTGTGGTGACATCGCTGTTTCTTCCCCCAGATCTTGCTTATCTTTCCGTTGGTGGCGTAGTGGTTTGCGCATGTCCAACTGCCGAATCCACTGCACAGGTGAAGAAAAAGAGCGCGATCTGCGCTATTCCCCTGGTCATCAGTGGGGGCAACCATCTTCCTGAGGCCGCGCGTGCGCAGATGGAGTGCAATGCTGCACGGGGCTTCAGGAAAATGGCCGCCGCGATCTCCATCTGCGCACGCGCGGCATCCCGCGGGCATTTTCCTGAAGCCCCGTGCAGCAGAGCACTCCATCTGCGCAAGCGCGGCCTCAGGAAGATGGCCGCCCCCACCGATGACCAGGGGAATAGCGCAGATCGCGCTCTTTTTCTTCACCTGCGCTGTGGATTCGGCAGTTGGACATGCGCAAACCACTACGCCACCAACGGAAAGATAAGCAAGATCTGGGGGAAGAAACAGCGATGTCACCACGCCCATTTGACCAGACCAGCGTGAGTGACAGCCCAAAACGGCGACTTTACAAAGGTATTTCGGCAGCATAGGTGGGGAATAAAGGCACAAAAAAGACACTAATGTAAAGCACAGCTCTGCCCCTATTTAACGCTATTTTTATCTCATCTTTAAAAAACGGGGTGACAGGTTCCCTTTAAAGGAAGTAAGTAGTGATGAGGCATTAAATAAATACAGAAAATTATATAAATTCTGTAAAAAGCAAATCAAGGCAGCAAAGATAGAGACAGAGAGACTCATTGCCAGAGAGAGTAAAAATAATTCCAAAATATTCTTTAACTACATAAATAGTAAGAAATTTAAAAATTATAGTTCTGAAAAAAAGAGAATGGACAGCTCCTCCAAAAATCATATGTTGATCTAAAGCCGCTAGGCAAAAATTTATATAACTGAACATGTGATTCTTATTTTAACATTCTGACCAGACTGTATGAAGCCCACTGCAACGTCACGGCAAACCTCATAGTGGGTCCTACTGCCCTAACGGAGCGGAGCCGTGCAGCGACCACCACCACAGCGGCAATGCACCAGTAGGGCAGATGGCCTGTTGCCCCAGAGCACCCATGCTGCAAGACTGAGTCCCCATGATTCCAGACCGCGCCGCCCCACCAGCACAAAGCCACAGCAACAATGGCCACCACACAGCACCAGCACCAAAATGAAAGGAGCACTGAAACTCACCTTCCACCAGCTCTTCAGTGAGAGCCAAAATGGGCTATACCCCTTACTTTGCAGTCTCCTGCTAATTAAAATTGTTCAGTTATATAAATTTTTGCTTAGTGGCTTTAGATCAGTGTATGATTTTTTGGATGTGCAGTTTATGCTCCCTTTTTTTTAAAATGATAGTGTTGGCCCCCTTAAAAATAGTCTGGGTGAAATGGTGGATGAGATGAGGAAAAAGCCAATATGCTAAATGACTTTTTTCATCAGTAGTTACACAAGAAAATTCCATGGCAGACAATATGATCAGTGATAACAAAAATTCCCCATTAAATGTCACCCAGCAGGAAGTACGGCGGCGTCTAAAAATCACTAAAATTGACAAATCTCCAGACCCAATGGGATAAACCCGCGAGTACTGCAGGAATTAAGCACAGTCATTGATAGACCATTATTTTTAATCTTTAAAGACTCCATAATAACAGGGTCTGTACCACAGGACTGGCATATAGCAAATGTGGTGCAAATATTCAAAAAGGGGACAAAAACTGAACTCGGAAATTATAGGCCAGTAAGCTTAACCTCTACTGTGGGTAAAATCCTGGAGGGCATTCTAAGGGATGCTATACTGGAGTATCTGAAGAGGAATAACCTCATGACCCAATATCAGCATGGGTTTACTAGGGACCATTCCCGTCAGACTAATCTGATAAACTTTAGTGATGAGCGAGTGTACTCGTTGCTCGGGTTTTCCCGAGCACGCTCGGGTGGTCTCCGAGTATTTGTAACTGCTCGGAGATTTAGTTTTTGTTGACACAGCTGCATGATTTAGAGCTGCTACTGAGTACATGTGGGGGTTGCCTGGTTGCTAGGGAATCCCCACATGTAATCAAGCTGTCTGGTAGCCACAAATCATCCAGCTGCGGCAACAAAAACTAAATCTCCGAGCAGTCACAAATACTTGGAGACCACCCGAGCGTGCTCGGGAAAACCCGAGCAACGAGTATACTCGCTCATCGCTAATACATTTCTACGAAAAGTTAAGTTCCGGACTGGACCAAGGACACTCAGTGGACATGGTGTATATGGACTTTTCAAAAGCTTTTGATATGGTTTCACACAAAAGGTTGATACTGTACATAAAATGAGAACAATGGGAATAGAGGAAAATATGTGTAAGTGGGTTAAGAACTGGCTCCGGGATAGGAAACAAAGGGTGGTTTTTAATGGAGCACTTGCAAATACTAGGATTTCATCAGCTCACCCAACCAGACGTATTAGAATCCAATTCTCAATAGACATGTGCAGAACACGGATCACCACCAAGTTCCTGCCGGCCGACTCCCAGGTGAAAATGCAAATCACTCACTTGTCCAGCTCATGCAAATATTGAATGGAGTAGATGAAAATAGAATAAAAATCTTATCCTTTATTAGTGCATTATAAAAACAAGCTGACACGTTTCAGGCAATACTGCCCTCAGTCATAGCATAATAAAAACACATTACAACACAATATATAAAGGCACATAACAAAAGGCTACAACCAATCATGAAGGAATGAATTATAAAACAGATCTGATGGATTTTTATTAAATGATGTACTCATGTATAAATATAATAAAGATATGTGGTTTATGTACACTGCTCTAAAAAATAAAGGGAACACTTAAACAACAGAATATAACTCCAAGTAAATCAAACTTCTGTGAAGTCAAACTGTCCACTTAGGAAGCAACACTGTTTGACAATCAAGTTCACATTCTGTTGTGGAAATGGAATAGAAAACAGATGGAAATTATTGGCAATTATCAAGACACCCTCAATAAAGGAGTGGTTCTGCAGGTGGGGACCACAGACCACATCTCAGTACCAATGCTTTCTGGCTGATGTTTTGGTAACTTTTGAATGTTGGTTGTGCTTTCACACTCGTGGTAGCATGAGACGGACTCTACAACCCACACAAGTGGCTCAGGTAGTGCAGCTCATCCAGGATGGCACATCAATGCTAGCTGTGGCAAGAAGGTTTGCTGTGTCTGTCAGCGTAGTGTCCAGATGCTGGAGGCATAACCAGGAGACAGGCCAGTACACCAGGAGAGGTGGAGGGGGATGTAGGAGGGCAACAACCCAGCAGCAGGATCGCTACCTCCACCTTTGTGCAAGGAGGAGCACTGCCAAAGCCCTGCAAAATGACCTCCAGCAGGCCACAAATGTGCATGTGCCTGCACAAACAATTAGAAACCGACTCCATGAGGATGGTCTGATGTCCACAGATGGGGTTGTGCTCACAGCCCAACACCGTGCAGGACGCTTGGCATTTGCCACAGAATACCAGGATTGGCAAATTTGCAACTGGCACCCTGTGCTCTTCACAGATGAAAGCAGGTTCACACTGAGCACATGTGACAGACGTGACAGTCTGGAGATGCCGTGGAGAGTGACCTGCTGCCTGCAACATCCTTCAGCATGACCGGTTTGGCAGTGGGTCAGTAACGGTGTGGGGTGGCATTTCTTTGGCGGGCCGCTCAGTCCTCCATGTGCTCACCAGAGGTAGCCTGACTGCCATTAGGTACCAAGATTAGATCTTCAGACCCCTTGTGAGACCATATGCTAGTGCAGTTGGCTCTGGGTTCCTCCTAATACAGGACAATGCCAGTCCTCATGTGGCTGGAGTGTGTCAGCAGTTCCTGCAAGATGAAGGCATTGAAGCTATGGACTGGCCCACCCATTCCCCAGACCTGAATCTGATTGAGCACATCTGGGACATCATGTCTCGCTCCATCCACCGACGTCACGTTGCACCACAGACTGTCCAGGAGTTGGCGGATGCTTTAGTCCAGGTCTGGGAGGAGCTCCCTCAGGAGACCATTCACCGCCTCATCAGGAGCATGCCCAGGCATTGTACAATAGGGAGGTCATACAGGCACATGGAGGCCACACATGATACTGAGCATCTTTTCCTTGCATGAGGCATTTCCACTGAAGTTGGATCAGCCTGTAATTTGATTTTCCACTTTGATTTTGAGTATCATTCCAAATCCAGACCTCAATGGGATATTCATTTTGATTTACCTTGATAATTGTTATGTTCTTTTTGTTCTGAACACATCCCACTATGCAATGAATAAAAATTTGCAACTGGAATATTTCATTCAGAGATATCTAGGATGTGGTATTTTAGTGTTCCCTTAATTTTTTTTGAGCAGTGTATATATGTGGGGGTATTTTATGTATTTACATATATTGGCGAAGAGTATTGTTGTATTCTTACAATTTGTATTAGCAATATTGTATATATACTAAGTGGCTATAACATTTGTATAACACTCAGGTTGGGCAGAGTGTGTGTCTTTGTCCAATGGGTACTCAGGTGTTTGATATATGGTTAATTGACATGTATTGTGATTGATTGTAGCCTTCTGTTATGTGCCTTTATATATTGTGTTGTAATGTGTTTTTATTATGCTATGACTAAGGGCAGTATTGCCTGAAACGCGACAGCTTGTTTTTATGATGCACTAATAAAGGACAAGATTTTTATTCTATTTTCATCTCCTCCATTCAATATTTGCATGAGCTGGACAAGTGAGTGATTTGCATTTTAATGGAGCACACCCAGACTGGGTCACAGTTAACAGTGGGGTACCAAAGGGGTCAGTATTAGGCCCGCTTCTTTTTAACATATTTATTAATGACCTTGTAGAGGGCATACAGAGTAGAATTTCAATTTTTGCAGATGACACTAAACTCTGCAGGGTAATCAATACAGAGGAGGACAATTTTATATTACAGGAGGATTTATGTTAACTAGAACCTTGGGCTGATAAATGGCAAATAAGCTTTAACGAGGATAAATGTAAGGTCATGTGTGACAGCCCAGGGTCCTAGTTGTCACAGTGGCACTGCTTTCCTCATGGGGAGAGTGATGTCATGCTTGGAAGCAATGGAAGATTCCTCTTAACAGGTAATTAGCACATACAACACCGTTCTAACTCCAGGCCAGAAGAGGGAGCTCTACACCCAACTTCAGGGGAGCTGCTCTCTCTGGTCGGGAGGAGGATTTAGTTGCTAGGCAGTTGCTAGGCAGTTGGGAAGATTTAGTCAGTTGGTGCCGGACAGCAGATGGGAGCAGTCTGAGGCAGAAGGACGGGTGAGGGGCCGTACAGCCTGAGGTGCTATAGCTCCTAGATAACGAGATACAGAAGGAAGAACAGCCTTTAGCTAATGTGCCGGAGAGAGGAGCACAGGCGAGGACACCAGGGGAGGACGGCAGCAAACAGACTGTCTCCCTGGCAAAGCGCAGACACCGGTAGCCGGAACACTGAGGCTTTTGTGGGACTCTAAGACACATAGCAGAAATCGGCAGAACAGCTGGATTCTACATCACCTGTTCTCCCAAACACCCAGGAGACACAGTGACGCATAGAGCCCGGGTCGTGATAGAGACCCTGTCATACGGGTTTGTGTCCCACTTACACAAAGGACAGAGATAACTGAGAGGACCTTGCTACAAAACCATAGGCAGTAAGGGACTATAACAACACAAACACGCTAAAAGGAAGGCTTTTATCTCCACCTGATAAAGCTGGACTCTGTACTCACTTCCAAGCTGGCCGGACCCTGCCTGTACCTGCCTGTGATCTGGTGCCCTGGACTGTGGCTACCTGCTACCATCAGTAAACCAGGTAAAAAGACTGCACAACTGTGTCCTTCGTTCTTTACTGCACCACTCACCCTCCTCTATCTATTCACCTGGAGCCCTGGGGACCTACTTCACCTTTGGGAAGTTATTCCATCTAGCTGCCATAACATCACCCCAGAGGACCCCTTTAAGCAGCGTTGGTCATCCCTGACCGAATACCACAGGTGGCGTCACCAACATTTATTATTTTACAAATCCCTTTAAAGACCATCCCTTTAACATGGGTGCCCAGTGCCACAGACTGGGTCGCCGCCGCTGTGACATATCCCTTTGAGTACCAGACCCGGTACCGAGTACCCCACGGCCCTGGCGCGCACACCACATGCACTTGGGCAGAAGAAATAAGATGTATAATTATGTGCTTAATTGTAAAACAATGGGAAAAACTGTCACTGAAAAAGACCTGGGTGTATGGGTGAATGACAAACTCATATTCAGTGGCCAGTGTCAGGCAGCTGCTACAAAAGCAAATAAAATAATGGGATGCATTAAAAGAGGCATAGATGCTCATGAGGAGAACATAATTTTACCTCTATACAAGTCACTAGTTCGACCACACTTAGAATACTGTGCACAGTTCTGGTCTCCGGTGTATAAGAAAGACATAGCTGAACTGGAGCGGGTGCAAAGAAGAGCGACCAAGGTTATTAGAGGACTGGGTCTGCAATACCAAGATAGGTTATTACACTTGGGGCTGTTTAGTTTGGAAAAAAGAAGGCTAAGGGGTGATCTTATTACAATGTATAAATACATGAGGGGACAGTACAAAGACCTTTCTGATGATCTTTTTACTCGTAGACCTGAGACAGGGACAAGGGGGCATCCTCTACATCTGGAGGAAAGAAGGTTTAAGCATAATAACAGACGCGGATTCTTTACTGTAAGAGCAGTGAGACTATGGAACTCTCTGCCGTATGATGTTGTAATGAGTGATTCATTACTTATATTTATGAGGGGACTGGACACCTTTCTTGAAAAGTATAATGTTACAGGGTATATACACTAGATTCCTTGATAGGGCGTTGATCCAGGGAACTAGTCTGATTGCCGTATGTGGAGTCGGGAAATAATTTTTTTCCCCAATGTGGAGCTTACTCTTTGCCACATGGGGTTTTTTTTTACCTTGCTCTGGATCAACATGTTAGGGCATGTTAGGTTAGGCTATGGGTTGAACTAGATGGACTTAAAGTCTTCCTTCAACCTTAAAAACTATGTTACTATGTTACATACAGTGATGTCACATCGCAGAGATAAACACAACAGTGTCACAGTAGAAGAATAATAAGCATAGTGATTTCATGGTACATGATTAATAAACACAGTCGTGTCACAGTGCAGAAATAAGCACATTGATGTCACAGTTAAAAGATAACAAAAACAATGATAATAAAGAACAGCAATAATAAATGCAGTGATGTCACAGTACAGTAATAATAAATAATAAAGTTCTTGTTGCCAAAAAAATCTTCAAAACCTAATGCTGCCTCCACCATGCTTCACTGTGGGTATAGTGTTCTTTTGATGATGGGCTGTGTTGGCTTTTCCTCTAACATACATTTTGGAATTAATGCCAAAAAATTCAACCTTTTATTCTCATCAGACCATAATGTTTCCATGGCAGACTTGAATTAGTACAAATAATCCATGTGGCAAAAAATCCATAAGATCATTTAAAAAGTATGTTTGTATATGAATATAGTTATTCTTTTTTTTATCATATTTTCATTTGATATATTTATCAACTTGCACTTTACACTGAATGTCAAACATTTGCCTTGATGCTTTTGTAGATTATGTGTTTAGTTTTGTGTTGTTATGCACTTTTTAAATGTTTTAAGAGAATTTTGTCATATGGATTATTTGTACTGATTCGCCTAATAAACAATAGTGATTATTATCCAGTGTGCATGCGTGCTTTATTCAACTATCTTTTTCTTTTTTGTGCATGGCAGTGATAATAAATAAAGTGATGTAATAGTACAGGGATAACACACAAAGACATTTCACGGTACAGGAATAATGCACACAGTGATCCCTCCAGCATAATATAAAACAACCCCATCTCTCACCTGTTCACTAGTGTTGAGCGATACTTTCCGATATCGGAAAGTATCGGTATCGGAAAGTATCGGCCGATACCGTCAAAATATCGGATCTAATCCGATACCGATACCCGATCCCAATGCAAGTCAATGGGACGAAAATATCGGAATTAAAATAAACCCTTTATAAACTTGTAGGTTCATTCTACATGAAGGAAAACAACTAAGAATAATGTAGGATGTATTGGGGGACGTGGCGGAGACATTAAAGGCACAGAGGTTTAGCCCAATGTAATAGAATAGCAGGATTTTTTTTTTTTTTATGACGTTCGGCGGTAGAAAGATTTTGACTATGTTAATTTTTTTTTTATTTTGTCAGATATTGATGTTTCACTACTTCCACGCCCTTCACCTTCTTTTTTACTTCTCCCACACTTTCTTCTTCATTATCCTCATCATCAGCTTCTTTGACATCAACTTCTTCACCTTATTCATCTTCTTCTTCATCTTCTACCTATTATTTTTTTGGTTACATTGTTCATATTCTTTTTATTTTACTATTATCTTCATCATATTCTACTTCTTCATCATATTCTTATTTGTGACAGGCATTCCCGTAGTTGTTATCTATAAAAGTTTGAAGATTACACCTTCCGTTCTGCCTGTCACAAAACAGTTACATTTGTCCGCGTTCAGTTTGGCCTGCAGCATCAGGCTTTATCCAGGGGCACCACGAGGAGGAACGGACTCACCCCCATACACTGCTTAGTCTTCTTCTGCTTATAATTTAGATAATATTTTTTGCTCTGATATTTAGTGTTATGCTTAATGTTCTTCTGCTCTTTGTTCTGCAGCCTCTTGTTCTTCTGCTTCTCGGTCTTCCAGGTCGTCGTCGTCTCCAGGGTCGTCGTCTCCGGGGTCGTCGTCATCGGGGTGGTCTTCAAGGTTGTCGTCTCCGGGGTCGTCGTCATCGGGGTCGTCTTCAGGGTCATCGTCTCCAGGGTCGTCGTCATCACGGTGGTTGTCGTCTCTGGTGTCGTCGTCATCTTAGGGGTGGTCTTCCGGGTCATCGTGTTTAGTCTCTTGAACTTGGAAATGTAGCAGAAGGTACAAGAAGGCTGAGAAAATGCCGAGAACCAGCTGATGGAACTGGAACTCGGATGGCTACCCGAAGGTCCAAGAGCCAATGGAACTACCGAGGACCAGCTGACGTTACTGGAACCCGGTTACTAAGCAGGAGGTACCCGTGCCTGAAAGCACTACCAAGGACCACCTGACGTTGGTGGAACTCGGATACCCAGAGGGAGGCACCTTAGCCAAAGGCTCTGCCCGGAACCAGCTGACGGTACTGGAACCAGGATGGGGAGCAGAAGGTACAAGAGCAAAAGACACTGCCGAGAACCAGCTGACGGTGCTGGAACCCGGATGGGTAGCCGAAGGTCCAAGAGCCAATGGAACTACCGAAGACCAGCTGACGTTACTGGAACCCGGTTACTAAGCAGGAGGTACCCGTGCCTGAAAGCACTACCAAGGACCACCTGACGTTGGTGGAACTCGGATACCCAGAGGGAGGCACCTAAGCCAAAGGCTCTGCCCGGAACCAGCTGACGGTACTGGAACCAGGATGGGGAGCAGAAGGTACAAGAGCAAGTGTCTGCGTGGCTTTTGCAGGACACGATGCCGGCTGCACAGCAGGGGAACAGCTGGCGGTGCTGAACCCCACTGACACATTGGCTGGTGTTTTTCTCTGTGCAGCTAGCAGTACCGGGCCCCAACTGGCGGTGTTAGAGCCCGGGGTCAGCAGGAGGAGGAGATGGAGCAGAGTGTAGGCCGAAGCCTGCACTGGCGGCAGCTTTGGGTCTGTTGTGCCTGCGTGGCAGTTGCAGGACACGTTGCCGGCTGCACAGCAGGGGAACAGCTGGCGGTGCTGAACCCCACTGACACATTGGCTGGTGTTTGGCTCTGTACAGCTAGCAGTACCGGGCCCCAACTGGCGGTGTTGGAGCCCGGGCTCTGCAGGGGGAGCAGAGTGTAGGCCGAAGCCTACTTGAACCAATTTCAAAGGTAACCTTTAACCCCCCCTCAGGGGTTACAAAGTAGAAGAGCCACAGCTTATGCAGCAGTAGTGCTGCACAAGTCAAAGGTTGCTCTTTTAATTTTGCTCCTTGCACACGCTGAATGAAACACGTATAACATTTAGCCCTTTATACAGTCAAACTGTGTTGGAGGCGCGAGTTCCCTTTGTAATGAGACGCAGCACAGATGTCAAGAATCCCACCTTGGTGCTGGGTGCAGCCTCCTGAGCGTTGTTATTTGCTGTACAGGAGTCTGCGCTGTCGTGTTATCCCCTGGCCTAGCGCTGTTAGCGCTGCCCATCTTCTGACATCATTTAATGTCGGCCGGTTCGGTTCGCGATGACCATGAATCCCAGCCCCGCAGTGTCTTAACATTGTTAAAACACTGCGGGGCTGGGATTCATGGCCTGGCGCAGCACATATGTTCGCCTCTCACACTCGGGTCCTTACACCCGCTTCAGACTGTGCGGCGTCAGCTGATCCCTTATCGCATGCCACGGCCATGAAGCCGCACAGTCTGAAGAAGGCGGAAGGAGATGAGGGACAGGCGAACTGATGCACTGCTCATGCCCATCAATCACACCCTCGCAGTCCCAAGAAATAAGACACTGAGGGGCGTTGTGTGGGTCAGGGCGGCCGCAGAGGCGCAGGCAGCCAAACAATGATGCCAGAAGACGGGCAGCGCTACCAAGTGGGTTGCAGCGTGTCATTACAAAGGAAAGTCACACCCCCGGGACGGTTAAATGGTCACACAGAGGACACATTTCAGACGTGTTTTCAGTTCCACATGTGCGAGGAGAATACGTTTATGAGCCACCTTGCACACATGCAGCATTACCGCTGTACAAGGTGGCCTTAAAAACGTACAAACGCCTGGGGGAGGGGGGACAGGTTCCCTTCAATTTCAGTTCTTGTGTCTGCGTGGCTTTTGCAGGACACGATGCCGGCTGCACAGCAGGGGAACAGCTGGCGGTGCTGAACCCCACTGACACATTGGCTGGTGTTTTTCTCTGTGCAGCTAGCAGTACCGGGCCCCAACTGGCGGTGTTAGAGCCCGGGGTCAGCATGAGGAGATGGAGCAGAGTGTAGGCCGAAGCCTGCACTGGCGGCAGCTTTGGGTCTGTTGTGCCTGCGTGGCTGTTGCAGGACACGTTGCCGGCTGCACAGCAGGGGAACAGCTGGCAGTGCTGAACCCCACTGACACATTGGCTGGTGTTTGGCTCTGTGCAGCTAGCAGTACCGGGCCCCAACTGGCGGTGTTGAAGCCCGTGCTCTGCAGGGGGAGCAGAGTGTAGGCCGAAGCCTACTTGAACCAATTTCAAAGGTAACCTTTAACCCCCCCTCAGGGGTTACAAAGTAGAAGAGCCACAGCTTATGCAGCAGTAGTGCTGCACAAGTCAAAGGTTGCTATTTTAATTTTGCTCCTTGCACACGCTGAAAGGAACACGTATAACATTTAGGCCCTTACACAGTCAAACTGATTTTGAGGCGTGAGTTCCCTTCGTAAAGAGACGCAGTACAGCTGGCAAAAATGCCACCTTGGTGCTTTGCGCGGCCTCCTGAGCATCGTTATTTGTTGCACAGGAGTCTGCGCTGTCGTGTTATCCCTTGGCCTTGCGCTGTTAGTGCTGCCCGTCCTCTGACATCATTTGATGTCGGCCGGTGCGGTTCGCGATGCCCATGAATCCCAGCCCCGCAGTGTCTTGACATAGTTAAAACACTGCGGGGCTGGGATTCATGGCCTGGCGCAGTACATATGTTCGCCTCTCACTTGGGTTCTTACACCTGCTTCAGACTATGTGGCGTCAGCTGATCCCTTATCGCATGCCATGGCCATGAAGCCGCACAGTCCGAAGAAGGCGGAAGGAGATGAGGGACAGGCGAAGAAATGCACCGTTCATGCCCGTCAATCACACCCTCGCAGTCAAAATAAATAAGACACCGAGGGGCGTTGTGTGGGGCATGGCGGCCGCAGAGGCGCACCCAGCCAAACAATGATGCCAGAAGACGGGCAGCGTTACCAAGGAGCTTGTTGCGTGTCAATACAAAGGAAAATCACACCTGAGGGACGTTTTAATGGTCACAGAGGACACATTTTAGACGTGTTCAGTTCCACGAGTGCAAGGAGAATACGTTTCTGAGCCACCTTGCACACATGCAGCATTACTGCTGTACAAGGTGGCTGTAAAACATAGAAACACCTGGGGGAGGGTGGACAGGTTCCCTTCAATTTCAGTTCTTGTGTCTGCGTGGCGGTCGCAAGACACGTTGCCGGCTACACAGCAGGGGAACAGCTGGCGGTGCTGAACCCCACTGACACATTGGCTGGTGTTTTTCTCTGTGCAGCTAGCAGTACCGGGCCCCAACTGGCGGTGTTAGAGCCCGGGGTCAGCAGGAGGAGGAGATGGAGCAGAGTGTAGGCCGAAGCCTGCACTGGCGGCAGCTTTGGGTCTGTTGTGCCTGCGTGGCTGTTGCAGGACACGTTGCCGGCTGCACAGCAGGGGAACAGCTGGCAGTGCTGAACCCCACTGACACATTGGCTGGTTTTTGGCTCTGTGCAGCTAGCAGTACCGGGCCCCAACTGGCGGTGTTGGAGCCCGTGCTCTGCAGGGGGAGCAGAGTGTAGGCCGAAGCCTACTTGAACCAATTTCAAAGGTAACCTTTAACCCCCCCTCAGGGGTTACAAAGTAGAAGAGCCACAGCTTATGCAGCAGTAGTGCTGCACAAGTCAAAGGTTGCTCTTTTAATTTTGCTCCTTGCACACGCTGAATGAAACACGTATAACATTTAGCCCTTTATACAGTCAAACTGTGTTGGAGGCGCGAGTTCCCTTTGTAATGAGACGCAGCACAGATGTCAAGAATCCCACCTTGGTGCTGGGTGCAGCCTCCTGACCTGAGCGTTGTTATTTGCTGTACAGGAGTCTGCGCTGTTGTGTTATCCCCTGGCCTAGCGCTGTTAGCGCTGCCCATCTTCTGACATCATTTAATGTCGGCCGGTGCGGTTCGCGATGACCATGAATCCCAGCCCCGCAGTGTCTTAACATTGTTAAAACACTGCGGGGCTGGGATTCATGGCCTGGCGCAGCACATATGTTCGCCTCTCACACTCGGGTCCTTACACCCGCTTCAGACTGTGCGGCGTCAGCTGATCCCTTATCGCATGCCACGGCCATGAAGCCGCACAGTCTGAAGAAGGCGGAAGGAGATGAGGGACAGGCGAAGAAATGCACCGTTCATGCCCATCAATCACACCCTTGCAGTCCAAATAAATAAGACACCGAGGGGCGTTGTGTGGGGCAAGGCGGCCGCAGAGGCGCACCCAGCCAAACAATGATGCCAGAAGACGGGCAGCGCTACCAAGGAGCTTGTTGCGTGTCAATACAAAGGAAAATCACACCTGAGGGACGTTTTAATGGTCGCAGAGGACTCATTTTTAGACGTGTTCACTTCAACATGGGCAAGGAGATTAAGTTTCTGAGCCACCTTGCACACATGCAGCATTACTGTCGTACAAGGTGGCTGTAAAACGTAAAAACGCCTGGGGGAGGGGGGACAGGTTTCCTTCAATTTCAGTTCTTGTGTCTGCGTGGCTGTTGCAGGACACGTTGCCGGCTACACAGCAGGGGAACAGCTGGCGGTGCTGAACCCTACTGACACATTGGCTGGTGTTTGGCTCTGTGCAGCTAGCACATCTGGGCCCCAACTGGCGGTGTTAGAGCCCAGGGTCAGCAGGAGGAGGAGAGGGAGCAGAGTGTAGGCCGAAGCCTGCACTGGAGCAAGTTGAAAGGGAAACTTTAACCCCCCCCCCAGGCGTTTGCAGCTGAAAGAGCCATCGTGTACAGCACTAATGCTGGAAAAGGTAAACTTAGCTCTTTTAATTATGGTCCTTGCACATGCTGAACCTAACACTTATAAAAAGTGTCCCCTCCTACCGTGATACCGTCCGGTAGGTGGAACTTTCCTTTGTGATGTGACGCAGCACAGCCGTCATTCTTACCCCCTTGGCGCCGTGCGCCGCCTCCTCAGCGTTGTTTGAATCAGTCCCGGAGCCTGCGCTGTTAGGTTAGCCCTTGGCCATGCACACATTTTGCGCTGCCCGTCTTCTGACATCATTTGGTGTCAGGCTGGCTGCGCCTGTGCGGCCGCGCTGGCCGAGAGCCCACCTCGTACTGTCTTCTGATTTAATCCCACTGGGGGCCTGAGATCCATGGACATGCGCAGTGCATATCTGAACCTCCACCTCTCACTCATCTCCCTACGGCTTCTTCTGACTGTGTGGTGTCACGGCCGTGGCATGCTATTAGGGACCAGCTGACACCGCACAGTTTGAATAAGCCGTAGGGAGATGAGTGAGAGGTGGAGGTTCAGATATGCACTGCGCATGTCCATGGATCTCTGGCCCCCAGTGGGATTAAATCAGATGACAGTACGAGGCGGGCTCTCGGCCAGTGCAGCCGCACAGGCGCAGCCAGCCTGACACCAAATGATGTCAGAAGACGGGCAGCGCAAAATGTGTGCATGGCCAAGGGCTAACCTAACAGCGCAGGCTCCGGGACTGATTCAAACAACGCTGAGGATGCGGCGCACGGCGCCAAGGGGGTAAGAATGACGGCTGTGCTGCGTCACATCACAAAGGAAAGTTCCACCAACCGGACGGTATCACGGTAGGAGGGGACACTTTTCATAAGTGTTAGGATCAGCATGTGCAAGGAGCACCACGAAAAGAGGCACTTTTTCCCTTTGCATCATTACTGCTGCACAAGGTGGCTCCTTCAGTAACAAACGCCTGGGGGGGGGGGGGACAGGTTCCCTTAAATTTAACTTGTTGTGCCTGCGTGGCGGTCGCAGTACACGTTGCCGGCTGCACAGCAGGGGAACAGCTGGCGGTGCTGAACCCCACTAACACATTGGCGAGGTGTTTGGCTCTGTGCGGACAGCACTTCTGGACGGCAACTAGCGGTGTTGGAGCCCAGGGACAGGTGGAGGAGGAGGAGGTAGGAGGAGGTAGGAGGGATTGCCACACACACAGCAGGGGAACAGCTGACGTTACTGAACCCCAATAACAGAGGAGGGACTGTTGGGACTGTGCGTACAGCACTACCAGGCAACAACTAGCGGTGTTGGAGCCCAGTGACAGGTGGAGGAGGAGGAGGTGGAGGAGGTAGGAGGGATTGCCACACACACAGCAGGGGAACAGCTGACGTTACTGAACCCCAATAACAGAGGAGGGACTGTTGGGACTGTGCGTACAGCACTACCAGGCAACAACTAGCGGTGTTGGAGCCCAGGGACAGGTGGAGGAGGAGGAGGTGGAGGAGGTAGGAGGGATTGCCACACACACAGCAGGGGAACAGCTGACGTTACTGAACCCCAATAACAGAGGAGGGACTGTTGGGACTGTGCGTACAGCACTACCAGGCAACAACTAGCGGTGTTGGAGCCCAGTGACAGGTGGAGGAGGAGGAGGTAGGAGGAGGTAGGAGGGATTGCCACACACACAGCAGGGGAACAGCTGACGTTACTGAACC
The DNA here is from genome assembly GCF_051348905.1 of Ranitomeya variabilis. Classification (NCBI taxonomy): domain Eukaryota; kingdom Metazoa; phylum Chordata; class Amphibia; order Anura; family Dendrobatidae; genus Ranitomeya; species Ranitomeya variabilis. The sequence goes on along the minus strand of NC_135239.1, from coordinate 103,431,634 downwards.
CCAATAACAGAGGAGGGACTGTTGGGACTGTGCGTACAGCACTACCAGGCAACAACTAGCGGTGTTGGAGCCCAGGGACAGGTGAAGGAGGAGGAGGTGGAGGAGGTAGGAGGGATTGCCACACACACAGCAGGGGAACAGCTGACGTTACTGAACCCCAATAACAGAGGAGGGACTGTTGGGACTGTGCGTACAGCACTACCAGGCAACAACTAGCGGTGTTGGAGCCCAGGGACAGGTGGAGGAGGAGGAGGTAGGAGGAGGTAGGAAGGATTGCCACACACACAGCAGGGGAACAGCTGACGTTACTGAACCCCAATAACAGAGGAGGGACTGTTGGGACTGTGCGTACAGCACTACCAGGCAACAACTAGCGGTGTTGGAGCCCAGGGACAGGTGGAGGAGGAGGAGGTAGGAGGAGGTAGGAGGGATTGCTGTTGTGAATTTGCTTTTTGCTCCCTCTAGTGGTTACTAGTTTTTTGACTCTGGTTTTTCTGTCATTCCTTTTATCCACACCTGGGTCGTTAGTTAGGGGTGTTGCTATATAAGCTCCCTGGACCTTCAGTTCAATGCCTGGCAACGTAGTTATCAGAGCTAGTCTGCTGTGCTCTTGTCTACTGATCCTGGTTCCAGTTATATCAGCTAAGTCTGCCTTTTGCTTTTTGCTATTTGTTTTGGTTTTGTATTTTTGTCCAGCTTGTTCCAAATCTATATCCTGACCTTTGCTGGAAGCTCTAGGGGGCTGGTTTTCTCCCCCCGGACCGTTAGACGGTTCGGGGGTTCTTGAATTTCCAGTGTGGATTTTGATAGGGTTTTTGTTGACCATATAATTTACCTTTCTTTATTCTGCTATCAGTAAGCGGGCCTCTCTGTGCTAAACCTGATTCATTTCTGTGTTTGTCATTTCCTCTTACCTCACCGTCATTATTTGTGGGGGGCTTCTATCCAGCTTTGGGGTCCCCTTCTCTGGAGGCAAGAAAGGTCTTTGTTTTCCTCTACTAGGGGTAGCTAGATTCTCCGGCTGGCGCGTGTCATCTAGAATCAACGTAGGAATGATCCCCGGCTACTTCTAGTGTTGGCGTTAGGAGTAGATATATGGTCAACCCAGTTACCACTGCCCTATGAGCTGGATTTTTGTATTCTGCAGACTTCCACGTTCCTCTGAGACCCTCGCCATTGGGGTCATAACAGTTTGCCAGGCCAATATTAAATGTTTAATGCATTTCAGAAGAGTGATTATAAGAAAGAAGATTCTGAGTTTTTTTTTTTTTCTTCTTCCCCTTTACCTCAGAGTGGCTATGCTTGCTGCAGACATGAATGTCCAGACCTTGATTACAAGTGTGGACCAGCTGGCTACTCGTGTGCAGGGCATACAAGACTATGTTATCAGAAATCCTAGGTCAGAACCTAAAATACCGATTCCTGAACTGTTTTCCGGAGACAGGTTTAAGTTTAGGAATTTCGTGAATAATTGTAAATTGTTTTTGTCCCTGAGACCCTGTTCATCTGGAGATTCTGCTCAGCAAGTAAAAATTGTTATTTCGTTCTTACGGGGCGACCCTCAGGATTGGGCTTTTTCGCTGGCGCCAGGAGATCCGGCATTGGCTGATCTTGATGCGTTTTTTCTGGCGCTCGGTTTACTTTATGAGGAACCCAATCTTGAGATTCAGGCAGAAAAGGCCTTGCTGGCTATGTCTCAGGGGCAGGACGAGGCTGAAGTGTATTGCCAAAAATTTCGGAAATGGTCCGTGCTGACACATTGGAACGAGTGTGCACTGGCCGCTAATTTTAGAAATGGCCTTTCTGAAGCCATTAAGAATGTTATGGTGGGTTTTCCCATTCCCACAGGTCTGAATGATACTATGGCACTGGCTATTCAAATTGACCGGCGGTTGCGGGAGCGCAAAACCGCAAATTCCCTCATGGTGTTGTCTGAACAGACACCTAATTCGGTGCAATGTGATAGAAAAACCGCAAATTCCCTCATGGTGTTGTCTGAACAGACACCTGATTTAATGCAATGTGATAGAATCCTGACTAGAAATGAGCGGAAAATTCATAGACGCCGGAATGGCTTGTGCTACTACTGTGGTGATTCTACACATGTTATCTCAGCATGCTCTAAACGTATAGCTAAGGTTGTTAGTCCTGTCACCGTTGGTAATTTGCAACCTAAATTTATTCTGTCTGTAACTTTGATTTGCTCACTGTCATCTTATCCTGTCATGGCGTTTGTAGATTCAGGTGCTGCCCTGAGTCTCATGGATCTCTCATTTGCTAAGCGCTGTGGTTTTGCTCTTGAACCATTGGAAAATCCTATTCCTCTTAGGGGTATTGATGCTACACCATTGGCAGCAAATAAACCGCAGTATTGGACACAGGTTACCATGTGCATGACTCCTGAACACCGCGAGGTGATACGTTTCCTGGTTTTACATAAAATGCATGATTTGGTTGTTTTAGGGCTGCCATGGTTACAGACCCATAATCCAGTCCTGGACTGGAAGGCTATGTCAGTCTCAAGTTGGGGCTGTCGTGGTATTCATGGGGATTCCCTGCCTGTGTCTATTGCTTCTTCTACGCCTTCGGAAGTTCCGGAGTATTTGTCTGATTATCAGGATGTCTTCAGTGAGTCTGAGTCCAGTGCACTGCCTCCTCATAGGGACTGTGACTGTGCTATAGATTTGATCCCAGGCAGTAAGTTTCCTAAGGGAAGACTGTTTAATCTGTCGGTACCTGAACATACCGCTATGCGTTCATATATCAAGGAGTCTCTGGAGAAAGGACATATTCGTCCGTCTTCTTCCCCTCTTGGTGCGGGATTCTTTTTTGTGGCAAAAAAGGACGGATCTTTGAGACCTTGTATTGATTATCGGCTTTTAAATAAGATCACTGTCAAATTTCAGTATCCTTTACCGCTGTTGTCTGACTTGTTTGCCCGGATTAAGGGTGCCAAGTGGTTCACCAAGATAGACCTTCGTGGTGCGTACAACCTTGTGCGCATTAAGCAAGGTGATGAATGGAAAACCGCATTCAATACGCCCGAAGGTCATTTTGAGTACTTGGTGATGCCTTTTGGGCTCTCCAATGCGCCTTCAGTTTTTCAGTCCTTTATGCATGACATTTTCCGGAAGTATCTGGATAAATTTTTGATTGTTTATCTGGATGATATTTTGGTTTTTTCTGATAATTGGGATTCGCATGTGGAGCAGGTCAGGTTGGTCTTTAAAATTTTGCGTGAAAATTCTTTGTTTGTCAAGGGCTCAAAGTGTCTCTTTGGTGTACAGAAGGTTCCCTTTTTGGGGTTCATTTTTTCCCCTTCTGTTGTGGAGATGGACCCAGTCAAGGTCCGAGCTATTCTTGATTGGACTCAGCCCTCGTCAGTTAAGAGTCTTCAGAAGTTCTTGGGCTTCGCTAACTTCTACCGTCGTTTTATTGCTAATTTTTCTAGCATTGTGAAACCTTTGACGGATATGACCAAGAAGGGCTCCGATGTAGCTAACTGGGCTCCTGCTGCCGTGGAGGCTTTCCAGGAGTTGAAACGCCGGTTTACTTCGGCGCCTGTTTTGTGCCAGCCTGACGTCTCACTTCCCTTTCAGGTTGAGGTGGATGCTTCGGAGATTGGGGCAGGGGCCGTTTTGTCGCAGAGAGGCCCTGGTTGCTCTGTTATGAAACCTTGTGCCTTTTTCTCTAGGAAGTTTTCGCCTGCCGAGCGAAATTATGATGTGGGCAATCGGGAGTTGTTGGCCATGAAATGGGCATTTGAGGAGTGGCGTCATTGGCTCGAGGGTGCTAAGCATCGTGTGGTGGTCTTGACTGATCACAAAAATCTGATGTATCTCGAGTCTGCTAAACGCCTTAATCCGAGACAGGCCCGCTGGTCATTGTTTTTCTCCCGCTTTGATTTTGTTGTCTCGTATTTACCAGGTTCAAAGAATGTGAAGGCCGATGCTCTTTCTAGGAGCTTTGTGCCTGATGCTCCTGGAGTCGCTGATCCTGTTGGTATTCTTAAAGATGGAGTTATCTTGTCAGCTATTTCTCCGGATCTGCGACGTGTGTTGCAGAGATTTCAGGCTGATAGGCCTGAGTCTTGTCCACCTGACAGACTGTTTGTCCCGGATAAGTGGACCAGCAGAGTCATTTCCGAGGTTCATTCCTCGGTGTTGGCAGGTCACCCGGGAATTTTTGGCACCAGAGATCTGGTGGCCAGGTCCTTTTGGTGGCCTTCCTTGTCAAGGGATGTGCGGTCATTTGTGCAGTCCTGTGGGACTTGTGCTCGAGCTAAGCCTTGCTGTTCTCGTGCCAGCGGTTTGCTCTTGCCCTTGCCTGTCCCGAAGAGACCTTGGACACATATCTCCATGGATTTCATTTCTGATCTTCCGCTATCTCAGGGCATGTCCGTTATCTGGGTGATATGTGATCGCTTCTCCAAGATGGTCCATTTGGTTCCTTTGCCTAAGCTGCCTTCCTCTTCCGATCTGGTTCCTGTGTTTTTCCAGAACGTGGTTCGTTTGCACGGCATCCCTGAGAATATTGTGTCAGACAGAGGATCCCAGTTCGTTTCCAGGTTCTGGCGATCCTTTTGTAGTAGGATGGGCATTGATTTGTCGTTTTCGTCTGCTTTCCATCCTCAGACTAATGGACAGACGGAGCGAACCAATCAGACTTTGGAGGCTTATTTGAGGTGTTTTGTCTCTGCTGATCAGGACGATTGGGTGACATTCTTGCCGTTGGCTGAGTTTGCCCTTAATAATCGGGCTAGTTCCGCCACCTTGGTTTCGCCTTTTTTCTGCAACTCTGGTTTCCATCCTCGCTTTTCTTCGGGTCATGTGGAGCCTTCTGACTGTCCTGGGGTGGATTCTGTGGTGGATAGGTTGCAGCAGATCTGGAATCATGTGGTGGACAACTTGAAGTTGTCACAGGAGAAGGCTCAGCGCTTTGCCAACCGCCGCCGCGGTGTGGGTCCCCGACTACGCGTTGGGGATTTGGTATGGCTTTCTTCCCGCTTTGTTCCTATGAAGGTCTCCTCTCCCAAATTTAAACCTCGTTTTATTGGGCCTTACAAGATATTGGAAATCCTTAATCCTGTATCTTTTCGTCTGGATCTTCCTGTGTCGTTTGCTATTCACAATGTATTTCATAGGTCCTTGTTGCGGCGGTACATTGTGCCTGTAGTTCCTTCTGCTGAGCCTCCTGCTCCGGTGTTGGTTGAGGGCGAGTTGGAGTACGTGGTGGAGAAGATCTTGGATTCTCGCCTCTCCAGGCGGAGGCTTCAGTACCTGGTCAAGTGGAAGGGCTATGGTCAGGAGGATAATTCCTGGGTGGTCGCCTCTGATGTTCATGCGGCCGATTTAGTTCGTGCCTTTCATGCCGCTCATCCTGATCGCCCTGGTGGTCGTGGTGAGGGTTCGGTGACCCCTCACTAAGGGGGGGGTACTGTTGTGAATTTGCTTTTTGCTCCCTCTAGTGGTTACTAGTTTTTTGACTCTGGTTTTTCTGTCATTCCTTTTATCCACACCTGGGTCGTTAGTTAGGGGTGTTGCTATATAAGCTCCCTGGACCTTCAGTTCAATGCCTGGCAACGTAGTTATCAGAGCTAGTCTGCTGTGCTCTTGTCTACTGATCCTGGTTCCAGTTATATCAGCTAAGTCTGCCTTTTGCTTTTTGCTATTTGTTTTGGTTTTGTATTTTTGTCCAGCTTGTTCCAAATCTATATCCTGACCTTTGCTGGAAGCTCTAGGGGGCTGGTTTTCTCCCCCCGGACCGTTAGACGGTTCGGGGGTTCTTGAATTTCCAGTGTGGATTTTGATAGGGTTTTTGTTGACCATATAATTTACCTTTCTTTATTCTGCTATCAGTAAGCGGGCCTCTCTGTGCTAAACCTGATTCATTTCTGTGTTTGTCATTTCCTCTTACCTCACCGTCATTATTTGTGGGGGGCTTCTATCCAGCTTTGGGGTCCCCTTCTCTGGAGGCAAGAAAGGTCTTTGTTTTCCTCTACTAGGGGTAGCTAGATTCTCCGGCTGGCGCGTGTCATCTAGAATCAACGTAGGAATGATCCCCGGCTACTTCTAGTGTTGGCGTTAGGAGTAGATATATGGTCAACCCAGTTACCACTGCCCTATGAGCTGGATTTTTGTATTCTGCAGACTTCCACGTTCCTCTGAGACCCTCGCCATTGGGGTCATAACAGATTACCACACACACAGCAGGGGAACAGCTGACGTTACTGAACCCCAATAACAGAGGAGGGACTGTTGGGACTGTGCGTACAGCACTACCAGGCAACAACTAGCGGTGTTGGAGCCCAGGGACAGGTGGAGGAGGAGGAGGTGGAGGAGGTAGGAGGGATTGCCACACACACAGCAGGGGAACAGCTGACGTTACTGAACCCCAATAACAGAGGAGGGACTGTTGGGACTGTGCGTACAGCACTACCAGGCAACAACTAGCGGTGTTGGAGCCCAGGGACAGGTGGAGGAGGAGGAGGTAGGAGGAGGTAGGAGGGATTGCCACACACACAGCTGGGGAACAGCTGACGTTACTGAACCCCAATAACAGAGGAGGGACTGTTGGGACTGTGCGTACAGCACTACCAGGCAACAACTAGCGGTGTTGGAGCCCAGGGACAGGTGGAGGAGGAGGAGGTAGGAGGAGGTAGGAGGGATTGCCACACACACAGCAGGGGAACAGCTGACGTTACTGAACCCCAATAACAGAGGAGGGACTGTTGGGACTGTGCGTACAGCACTACCAGGCAACAACTAGCGGTGTTGGAGCCCAGGGACAGGTGGAGGAGGAGGAGGTAGGAGGGATTGCCACACACACAGCAGGGGAACAGCTGACGTTACTGAACCCCAATAACAGAGAAGGGACTGTTGGGACTGTGCGTACAGCACTACCAGGCAACAACTAGCGGTGTTGGAGCCCAGGGACAGGTGGAGGAGGAGGAGGTAGGAGGAGGTAGGAGGGATTGCCACACACACAGCAGGGGAACAGCTGACGTTACTGAACCCCAATAACAGAGGAGGGACTGTTGGGACTGTGCGTACAGCACTACCAGGCAACAACTAGCGGTGTTGGAGCCCAGGGACAGGTGGAGGAGGAGGTGGAGGAGGTAGGAGGGATTGCCACACACACAGCAGGGGAACAGCTGACGTTACTAAACCCCAATAACAGAGGAGGGACTGTTGGGACTGTGCGTACAGCACTACCAGGCAACAACTAGCGGTGTTGGAGCCCAGGGACAGGTGGAGGAGGAGGAGGTAGGAGGAGGTAGGAGGGATTGCCACACACACAGCAGGGGAACAGCTGACGTTACTGAACCCCAATAACAGAGGAGGGACTGTTGGGACTGTGCGTACAGCACTACCAGGCAACAACTAGCGGTGTTGGAGCCCAGGGACAGGTGGAGGAGGAGGAGGTAGGAGGAGGTAGGAGGGATTGCCACACACACAGCAGGGGAACAGCTGACGTTACTGAACCCCAATAACAGAGGAGGGACTGTTGGGACTGTGCGTACAGCACTACCAGGCAACAACTAGCGGTGTTGGAGCCCAGGGACAGGTGGAGGAGGAGGAGGTAGGAGGGATTGCCACACACACAGCAGGGGAACAGCTGACATTACTGAACCCCAATAACAGAGGAGGGACTGTTGGGACTGTGCGTACAGCACTACCAGGCAACAACTAGCGGTGTTGGAGCCCAGGGACAGGTGGAGGAGGAGGAGGTGGAGGAGGTAGGAGGGATTGCCACACACACAGCAGGGGAACAGCTGACGTTACTGAACCCCAATAACAGAGGAGGGACTGTTGGGACTGTGCGTACAGCACTACCAGGCAACAACTAGCGGTGTTGGAGCCCAGGGACAGGTGGAGGAGGAGGAGGTAGGAGGAGGTAGGAGGGATTGCCACACACACAGCAGGGGAACAGCTGACGTTACTGAACCCCAATAACAGAGGAGGGACTGTTGGGACTGTGCGTACAGCACTACCAGGCAACAACTAGCGGTGTTGGAGCCCAGGGACAGGTGGAGGAGGAGGAGGTAGGAGGAGGTAGGAGGGATTGCCACACACACAGCAGGGGAACAGCTGACGTTACTGAACCCCAATAACAGAGGAGGGACTGTTGGGACTGTGCGTACAGCACTACCAGGCAACAACTAGCGGTGTTGGAGCCCAGGGACAGGTGGAGGAGGAGGAGGTAGGAGGAGGTAGGAGGGATTGCCACACACACAGCTGGGGAACAGCTGACGTTACTGAACCCCAATAACAGAGGAGGGACTGTTGGGACTGTGCGTACAGCACTACCAGGCAACAACTAGCGGTGTTGGAGCCCAGGGACAGGTGGAGGAGGAGGAGGTAGGAGGAGGTAGGAGGGATTGCCACACACACAGCAGGGGAACAGCTGACGTTACTGAACCCCAATAACAGAGGAGGGACTGTTGGGACTGTGCGTACAGCACTACCAGGCAACAACTAGCGGTGTTGGAGCCCAGGGACAGGTGGAGGAGGAGGAGGTAGGAGGAGGTAGGAGGGATTGCCACACACACAGCAGGGGAACAGCTGACGTTACTGAACCCCAATAACAGAGGAGGGACTGTTGGGACTGTGCGTACAGCACTACCAGGCAACAACTAGCGGTGTTGGAGCCCAGGGACAGGTGGAGGAGGAGGAGGAGGTAGGAGGGATTGCCACACACACAGCTGGGGAACAGCTGACGTTACTGAACCCCAATAACAGAGGAGGGACTGTTGGGACTGTGCGTACAGCACTACCAGGCAACAACTAGCGGTGTTGGAGCCCAGGGACAGGTGGAGGAGGAGGAGGTAGGAGGAGGTAGGAGGGATTGCCACACACACAGCAGGGGAACAGCTGACGTTACTGAACCCCAATAACAGAGGAGGGACTGTTGGGACTGTGCGTACAGCACTACCAGGCAACAACTAGCGGTGTTGGAGCCCAGGGACAGGTGGAGGAGGAGGAGGTAGGAGGAGGTAGGAGGGATTGCCACACACACAGCAGGGGAACAGCTGACGTTACTGAACCCCAATAACAGAGGAGGGACTGTTGGGACTGTGCGTACAGCACTACCAGGCAACAACTAGCGGTGTTGGAGCCCAGGGACAGGTGGAGGAGGAGGAGGTAGGAGGAGGTAGGAGGGATTGCCACACACACAGCAGGGGAACAGCTGACGTTACTGAACCCCAATAACAGAGGAGGGACTGTTGGGACTGTGCGTACAGCACTACCAGGCAACAACTAGCGGTGTTGGAGCCCAGGGACAGGTGGAGGAGGAGGAGGTAGGAGGAGGTAGGAGGGATTGCCACACACACAGCTGGGGAACAGCTGACGTTACTGAACCCCAATAACAGAGGAGCGACTGTTGGGACTGTGCGGACAGCACTTCTGGACGGCAACTAGCGGTGTTGGAGCCCAGGGACAGGTGGAAAAGCAGAGGAACACAATGTAGGCCGAAGCCTGAGAAAGTCGAAAGGGAACCTTTAACCCCCCCCCCAAGGCGTTTGTAGCTGAAAGAGCCAGCTTGTGCAGCACAAAAGATGCAAAAGGAAAAGGTGGCTCTTTTCATCATGCTCCTTGCAAACACAGAACTAAACACTTATAAAATGTGTCCCCTGAAACCGTGAAACCGTCCCGGAGGTGGGACTTTCCTTCGTAATATGACGCAGCACAGCCGTCATTCCTACCCCCCCGGCGCCGCGCCCCGGCTCCTCAGCGTAGTTTGATTCCGTCCCGGAGCCTGCGCTGTTATGTTATCCCTTGGCCAGGCACACTTAGCGCTGCCCATCTTCTGACATCATTTGGTGTCAGGCTGGCTGCGCCTGTGTGGCCGCGCTGGCCGAGAGCCCGCCTCGCAGTGTCTTCTGATTTTATCCCACTGGGGGCCTGGGATCCATGGCCATGCGCAGTGCATATCCTCGCCTCTCACTCCCCTCCCTACGGCTTCTTAAGACTGTGCGGTGTCACGGCCGTGGCATGCTATTAGGGACCAGCTGACACCGAACAGTCTGAAGAAGCCATAGGGAGATGAGTGAGAGGTGGAGGTTCAGATATGCACTGCGCATGTCCATGGATCCCAGGCCCCCAGTGGGATTAAATCAGAAGACACTGCGAGGCGGGCTCTCGGCCAGCGCGGCCGCACAGGCGCAGCCATCCTGACACCAAATGATGCCAGAAGACGTGCAGCGCTAAGTGTGCCTGGCCACGGGATAACATAACAGCGCAGGCTCCGGGACGGAATCAAACAACGCTGAGGAGCCGGGGCGCGGCGCCGGGGGGGAGGAATGACGGCTGTGCTGCGTCATATTACGAAGGAAAGTCCCACCTCCGGGACGGTTTTACGGTATCAGTGGACACATTTTATAAGTGTTAAGTTCTGCGTGTGCAAGGAGCTAAACCAAAATAGCTACCTTTTCCTTGTGCAGCATTACTGCTGCACAAGGTGGCTCTTTCAGTAACAAACGCCTTGGGGGGGGGGGACAGATTCCCTTACATTTCAGTTGTTGTGTCAGCGTGGCGGTCGCATGACACATTGCCGGCTACACAGCTGGGGATCAGCTGACGTTACTGAAACCCAATAACACTGGGTCGTATGTTTTGACTGTGCAGACGGCACTTCTGAGCCTCAACTGGCGGTGTTGGAGCCCAGGAATTTAAGTTCAGGTGGTAGAAAGATGAACACAACAGGAGACCTGGATAACGTATACAGTGACCTAATTATTTAATCAGGAGGAGGAGTGGCAAATTCCTGCGAGATCCAGGCCTTGTTCATTTTCAGGAAAGTAAGCCGGTCAACGTTATCGGAGGATAGTCGCATGCGACGGTCAGTTAGTACACCACCTGCAGCACTAAAGACACGTTCCGATAATACACTGGCCGCAGGGCAAGACAGCACCTCCAATGCATACTGGCTTAGCTCTGGCCATGTATCCAGCTTTGAGACCCAAAACTTGAAAGGGGAAGAGCCGTCTGGGAGTACAGCAAGAGGGCAAGACATGTAGTCTGTCACCATCTGACGGAACCGTTGCCTCCTGCTGACTGGAGCCGTCTGTGATGGTGTAGACTTTTGTGGGGGGCACAGAAAACTGTGCCACAGTTGGGCCATACTGGTCTTGCCTTGGGCAGAGGCACTGCTTCTGCTCCCTCTTTGTGCAGAGCCTCCACCACTGCCTGGACGCACTGAGCTGCTTTGGAATGCACTAGCAGCACTTCTCTCAGTTGGAATGGAGAAGATGATGGAATTGACCAGTGTGTCTTGGTACTCCCGCATTTTTCGCTCCCGGTTCAACGGTGTGATGAGGCTTTCTACGTTGTCCCGATAGCGAGGATCGAGGAGGGTGAACACCCAATAATCAGACATGTTGAGAATGTGGGCGATGCGGCGGTCGTTTCTCAGGCACTGCAGCATGTAATCCACCATGTGCTGCAGACTGCCAACTGCCCAAGAAACGCTGTCCCCTGCTGGAGGCGTGATCTCTGCCCGCTCGTCATCACCCCACCCTCGCTGTACACATTGAGTACTGGACAATTCGGTAACTCCCTCCTCTGGACGGATGTCTTCCTCCTCCATTGACTCCTCCTCATCCTCCTCACAAACTGTCCCCTGCCTACGCGTTTGTGAGGAACCACGTGGCGCTGACTGTCCAGAAGATGATGGAAATGGTGAATCCTCATCCTCCACCTCTTCCACAACATCATCCCTTAGCGCTTGCAGTGATTTTTCAAGCAGGCAGATAAGGGGGACAGTCATGCTGACTAGTGCATCATCTGCACTCGCCATCCGCGTGGAATAATCAAAGGGACGCAAAACCTGGCAGACGTCATTCATAGTGGCCCACTCTGTGGTTGTGAAGTCTGTACGGCGCTGACTGCGACTTCTTTGCGCCTGAAGCAGCTGGTACTCCATTACAGCTTGCTGCTGCTCACACAACCGCTCCAACATATGTAACGTGGAATTCCACCTGGTAGGTAGGTCACATATGATGCGATGTTCCGGCAGGCGGTGTCGGCGCTGCAGAGCCGCAATGCGCGCTTTTGCCGTGCTGGAACGCCGCAAGTGAGCACACTCTAGGCGGACCTTGTGCAGCAGTGCATCAAGATCCGGATAGTCCCTCAAAAAGCTCTGCACGACCAAATTGAGCACATGTGCCAGACATGGGATGTGAGTGAGGTTGCCGAGGCCCAGAGCTGCCACCAGATTTCGGCCATTATCACACACTACCATGCCTGGCTGGAGATTCGCTGGCACAAACCACACATCGCTCTCCTGCTTGATGGCATTCCAGAGCTCCTGCGCTGTGTGGCTACGATTCCCCAAAAAAATTAATTTCAAGACGGCCTGTTGACGTTTGGCCACGGCTGTGCTCATGTCGGTCGTAACAGGTACACGTTCATCACGGGTCCATGTGGAGGTGGACTGTGACGGCTCCTGCAGCGATGATTCTGAGGAACTGGTGTAAGAGGAGGAGTCAATGCGTACAGAATGGATTCCTGCAATCCTTGGAGTGGGCAGGACACGTCCTGCGCCACTCGCACGGTCTGTACCCGGCTCAACGACATTAACCCAATGGGCAGTGAGGGAAAGGTATCGCCCCTGTCCATGTTGACTGGTCCACGCATCGGTGGTGAGGTGGACCTTGCTACTGACGGCGTTCAGTAGCGCGTGTTTTATGTGTCCCTCCACATGCTTGTGCAGGGCAGGGACGGCTTGCCTGCTGAAGTAAAAGCGGCTGGGCACATTGTACTGTGGGACTGCCAATGACATCAAGTCACGGAAGCTGTCAGTCTCCACCAGCCTGAATGACAGCATTTCCAGTGAAAGAAGTTTGGCAATGCCTGCAGTCAGAGCCTGTGCTCGTGGGTGGTTTGACGAGAAAGGCCGCCTTTTCTCCCATGCCTGTACTACCGATGGCTGTAGACTGGGCTGGGAGTGTGTGGATGACTGGGAAAGTGGTGCTGCGGGTGGAATTACAGCGGGTCTCTGGACAACAGGGCCAGAAGTTCTTCCACGGCGATCCTGGGAGGAAGCCGAACCAGCTGCGTGTGAGCTAGAGGAAGAGGCAACACGAGCTGAAGAGGTGGTAGCTGCCGCTGTTGGTTGGCCTAGCTCTTCAGTGTGTTTTTCTAACTCCGCCGGGTGCCTGTTGTGCACATGTTTCCACATGTTGGAGGTATTGAGGTTGCTGACATTTCGACCTCTTTTGACTTTTTGATGACACACCTTGCATCTGACATAGCAAATGTCATCTGCAACTGTGTCAAAAAAGGACCAGGCACTGCAAGTCTTGGGAGCGCCCTTTTTGGCTTTTGGAAGAGACATGCTCCTAACGGGTGCCAAAGCGGAGGCTGCAGGATCCGCAGTCTTCCCCCTCCCTCTCCCTCTTTGGGCCGTACGGGGAATCTCTTCCTCAGAGCTGCTCCCACCACCTTCCTGTCCCTCACGCCAAGATGGGTCAAGGACCTCATCATCTACACTACCCTCTGCCCCCAACTGCTCCTCCTGGGTAGTCTCAGCTGCAGAGCACGCACCAGTAAGTGGCACCTGAGTGTCATCATCAGCTGATGCGGCCTGCGATGTGGTGACCGGAGCCACTGGCCCACCCGCCTCTTCAGAGGAAGAGAGAAAAAGCTGTTGGGCATCACTGCACCCTGCCTCTTCTTCCATTTCTCCAATGCTGCTTGGCTGGCCCCCTGTTTCCAAGCCAAGAGATTCAGAGAACAGAAGTAGAGACGGCTCCTGTCCTGGGCTCTCTGTCTGCCTGGGCAATTTGGCAGGTGGTGAAGAGACAGATGGCTGCTCTCCAGTGCTCTGTGTCTGAGAGGATGTGGCACTAATTGAAGTTGATGCATTAGCTGCCATCCATCCGACAACGGCTTCAATTTGTTCTTCACGCAGCAGCGGTGTACGGCGCTCTGACACAAAGCTGCGCATGAATGACTGTTGCCTGGTGAAAGTGGGTGCTGATGAGTCACCGGTGCCCGCAGCAGGCACAGAATCCCCACGTCCCCTCCCTGCTCCGCGCCCACGCCCACGCCCACGCCCACGTGCCTTACTTACTGCCTTCTTCATCTTGGCTGACTGATAAAGATAAGCAGAAAAGTACTAACGGCTTTGTGTGCTTATTCCTGAGCAACTCCTCCTAACAGGTATAAGAAACACTAATTTTCTAAAGTGTGGACTAGACTTTAATATGAGCTAATGTGGCCTACACAAATGTAAAGTGGTGTAACTGGTGTGTTTGGTGAACTTTATTATTTATTTATTTTTTGGGGGCTGAACTGACAACGGATAGAGCTGCAGTCACACGGAGACCGTGCAGACAGCCGTAAACGGCGCTGCAAGGCCCAAAAACCCTCCTCTACGTTATCCTATGTAGTGTTTTTCCACAAATTAGCTGGAGACGGGTGGAAAGACACTAATAGGATTTTTTTGAATAAATTAGCAGCAGACTACACTACTTGAAAAAAAAAAAAAAAAAGAACAGTATGAGGCAATGAACCACCCTCCCTGAACTGAATACAACCAGCTATGGATGGCCTATGTGGCTGCACTCAGACTAGAGAGTGGGCTGCACTCACACACACACACACACAGACCTTGCAGATCGCTGTGAAAACAGCGCTACAAGGCAAAAGCAAGGTGAATAGTAGGTGAACACAGCGGTTGCTAAATTAGCCTTTGGAAAGCACAAAGAAGCAAATCGCTATCTCTAAACTGTCCCTCAGTCAGCAAACAGCGTCCTGTCACTAACTGAATTCACAGCAGAGTGATCGCAAAATGGCGCCAGCGACTTTTAAACTGCATCATGACATAATTTCAGCAGCCAATCACAGCCTTGCCAGTAGTTTCATGCCCTCCATGCTAAACAGGATGTGCCCACACTTGGAATCATTCTCATTGGCTGAATTTCTGCATTTTGAATCTTGGAACTTCCGATTCCGGTATCCGATACGCGGCAAGTATCGGAATCCCGGTATCGGAATTCCGATACCGCAAGTATCGGCCGATACCCGATACTTGCGGTATCGGAATGCTCAACACTACTGTTCACACATCCATGATGAGCTGCTCTATCTTACTCCAACTTCTCCCGATAAAGGCATTGCAATGCATTGATTGTGCCACCTGTGATGGGACGCCTACGTCTTCTGCAGATACGGTCCTTTGATAGGCCTGCAACTTGTGGAGGAAGTGTGGAGCAAAAACTTATTTTTCCTCAGCAATAACTTTGAATTGCATTCCATTTCCAAGGATGTGCAAATTGCCTCTTCAGAGAGGAAGAGGACTTCATTTCTATAGCGCCACCTGTTGGAAGCATCAATCCTACTAGTCACTATCGACCCTTTAATGAGTTTTGCAATATGACTTAGGATAAAAGCCAAATCAGAATCTCAATTTTCAGACATGGTGTTTTGGGGTATTGCCCCTCATCAGTGCAAAGTATGAGAACTGATTTGGATGGGTGAGACGCTCTGGACTGAGGTCTAAGGGGCAACTTTTCTCCTTGAGGAAGAGTGACATACTGGCTCTGGCATGTCAAGGTAAGGAGGCTTATTTGCTGTGCAATGCTCCTCTGGGAAATTTAATATGCAAATTGCCTCTTCAGAGAAGAAGAGGACTAGAACTCTATATCGCCAAGGATGCACATTCAGTTGAAAATAACACTGGCGCCCCCGCGACCCCCAGACTCTATGGGGATAGTCACATTTACCCCTAGGGGACAGGTTTATAAACAAATAAATAAAATAACTAGTGACATGTGCCGCTCCCAGCGACTTGCCGCCCTGAGCACTAGACCTCCAGTGCTTAGTGGCAAATATGGCCCGCCTATAAGGATGTGTAAGATTAGTTTTGGTCAGGAAAAAGGTTAAAGAGTCTTTAGAGGGGTAAAACCACTAGCCACTTTCCAACTCAAAGTCCTGAAATATGTTTAACTCCTTTCATCACCTTTATATATTAGTATGTTAAGGTGATGAGGCTGTTTATGAACCTTAACATACAAGGGTGGTTGAACAGGCTCAGAATAAGTGGTGATTGACAGCCCGGACCCTGGGAATAGCAACAGTGGCATTTAGGTAGTTAAGCAAAGGGAGTGATCTCCCTCTTTCATCTTATTGGCAAAAGTGATCAAGGGATCTGACTGGGTGCTATGGTAGTTGGAGCTCTCACAAATGCCCTCAGTCCCGCCATATTCCTATTAGGCTTTGGCTACAGTTGGGGATTGCCTGCAGCTCATCATGAACTTGTGCTCATCAATTAGAGAATTCCTGTATCAAAAGCCATGTAACAAATAAATCGTACATTTCACGAAAACTTCACCTCCTGCATACATAACAAACACTGCTAAAATCAGTGGGTGCATCTGGCTGGCTGATACCGTCATTGGAGAGGACAGCATAACAGTGGAGGCAAATTCCCCATGTCAGTGGGACATTCTCTTTATCAGTGTCATATTTGCAGACTTCTTCAAGGCATATTTAAACCTATGTAAACAACGACTACAGTTTGAAGCATCTCTCGTGTCCTTTCTTACATGTTTTTTAATGAGGTTTTGTTAAATTTAATTCCAGATCTTTCCAGGAGTTTTGGAAACTTAATTGAGAAGCCCATGGAGCATTACACGTATGTGCGCATGTACTGGACATACAATTCAGTTACTCTTAATATATTCAAGTAATGATAATAACACATTCTCTATCAAGTCATATATTAATTGCAATAGTAGACATGTTATTTTTATGGCACCATGTACACATTGCCGCAAATACAGTGGGGAAAAAAAATATTTAGTCAGCCACCAATTGTGCAAGTTCTCCCACTTAAAAGAATGAGAGAGGCCTGTAATTGACATCATAGGTAAACCACAACTATAAGAGTCAAAATGAGAAAACAAATCCAGAAAAACACCTTGTCTGATTTGGCAAGATTTATTTTGCAAATTATGGTGGAAAATAAGTATTTGGTCATTAACAAAAGTTCATCTCAATATTTTGCTATATATCCTGTGTTGGCAATGACAGAGGTAAAACGTTTTCTGTAAATCTTCACAAGGTTGGCACACACTGTTGGTGATATGTTGGCCCATTCCTCAATGCAGATCTCCTCTAGAGCAGTGATGTTTTGGGCCTGTCGCTGGGCAATACGGACTTTCAACTTCCTCCAAAAGTTTTCTATGGGGTTGAAATCTGGAGACTGGCTAGGCCACTCAAGGACCTTCATATACTTCTTAGGATGCCACTCCTTCATTGCCCTGGTGGTGTGCTTGAAATCATTATCATGCTGAAATACCCATCCACATTACATCTTTAATGCCCTTGCTGATGGAAGGAGATTTGCACTCAAAATCTCACGATACATGGCCCCATTCATTCTTTCATGTACATGGATCAGTCGTCCTGGTCCCTTTGCAGAGAAACAGCCCCAAAGCATGATGTTTCCACCCCCATGCTTCACAGTAGGTATGGTGTTCTTTGGATGCAACTCAGCATTCTGTCTCCTTCAAACATGACAAGTTTTGTTTCTACCAAACAGTTCTACTTTGGTTTCATCAGACCATATGACATTCTCCCAACACTGTTCTGGATAATCAAAATGCTCGCTAGCAAACTTCAGATGGGCTCGGACATGTGCTAGCTTAAGCAGGGGGACATGTCTGACACTGCAGGATCTGAGTCCCTGGTGGCGTAGTGTGTTACTGATGGTAGCCTTTGTTACAGTGGTCCCAGCTCTATGCAGGTCATTGACTAGGTCCCCCCATGTAGTTTTGTTTTTTTTGCTCACTGTTCTTGTGATCATTTTGACCCCACAGGGTGAGATCTTGCATGAAGCCCCAGATCGAGGGAAATTATCAGTAGTCTTGTATGTCTTCCATTTTCTTATTATTGCTCCCACAGTTGATTTCATCGCACCAAGCTGCTTGCCTATTGCAGATTCAGTCTTCCCAGCCAGGTGCAGGGTTACAATTTTGTTTCTGGTGTCCTTTGACAGCTCTTTGGTCTTCACCATAGTGGAGTTTGGAGTGTGACTGTTTGAGGTTGTGGACAGGTGTCTTTTACACTGATAACAAGTTCACACAGGTGCCATTACTACAGGTAATGAGTGGAGGACAGAGGAGCCTCTTAAAGAAGAAGTTACAGGTCTGTGAGAGCCAGAAATCCTGCATGTTTTTAGGTGACCAAATACTTATTTTCCACCTTAATTTGCAAAATAAATCTTGTCAAATCTGACAAGGTGATTTTCTGGATTTGTTTTCTCATTTTGACTCTCATAGTTGTGGTCTACCTCTGGAGGGGTCAATAATGTGTGACGGATTCTCCTCTACATTAGCCGACTAGAAGGACCTTGAAAGAGCATCAGCCTTGACATTCTTATTACCGTGCGGGAAGTGAAGTTCAAAGTCGAAGCAGGTGAAGAATAGAGACCTCCTGGCTTGCCGAGGGTTGAGCCTCTGAGCTGACTGAATATAGGTCAGATTCTTGTGGTCGGTGAAAATTAAGAAAGGATGTACTGCTCCCTTGAGCAGGTAATGTCATTCCTCTAATTCCAACTTTATGGCAAGTAGTTCTCTGTCTCCGATGGAATAGTTGCGTTCGGAAGTAGTAAACGCCTTGGAGAAAAACCTGCAGGTGACTAACCGACCAGAAGACCTCTGGGACAGCACTGCACCAGCTCCGGAAGAGTTGACATCCACCTCGAGAATGAATGGTCTGCTTGCCTCTGGGCTATGAAGCACTGGGGCTGTTGCAAAGGATGGCTTCAGAGTCTGGAAGGTGTTCACTGCCTCTGCAGACCAAACATTGAGATCAGCTCCTTTGCATATAAGAGAGGAGATAGGCATCGATAACGAGGAGAAATGAGGAATGAACTGTCTGTAATAGTTTGCAAAGCCAAAGAATCGTTGGATGGCTCTAACCCCGAGGGGTCGTGGTCAGTTGAGGATGGTGGACACCTTCTCGGGATCCATCCTTAAGCCTGGAGTCTGAGATGATGTACCCCAAAAATGGTAAGGATGTCTGCTCAAACACTTCTCGAACTTGGCATAGACGATTCTCCCTCAATCGTAGCAGTACTTGACGAACGTTCCACCTATGAGAAGGCAAGTAGAAGCAAAGACCTTGTGCGAGTCTCTCTCTTTGGCGTTCTTCCGCCATTTGAAGCTGATCCACTTGCATCGTTCAGGTGCTCAGGGCCGCCATCAGGGCATTACAGCCATGACTGGCGTATGGGACCCGGTGGGCAGAGGGGGCCCTCATCGGGCCCCGTCTCATCTGCTCACCGGGCCCCCCCTGCAGGCGCTGCGGCACGCTATTGACGTGCGGGCCCGCGCCCGCACGTCAATAGTTAACAGCCGCCAGCCAGTCAGAGGCTGGCAGCCGAGTAGGGCCGCAGTGCGCAGTCGCCGGCGTCTGACATCATTGTCAGCCACCGGGCCCGGCGAGTGGTGCGTCTTCACCTGCATGGAGCCTGGAGGGAGCTTCGCCCGGCGCAGGAGCGCAGCAGATAAGAACTCGTGTTTTTTTTTTCTTTGAGAGTGGCAATCCAGGGGGGCCCGGGGCAGAATGCAGGACACGCTGGGGAAGAATGCTGGACACAGCAGCAGAATGCTGGACACGGGGGCAGAATGCTGGACACGGGGGCAGTATGCTGGACACACTGGGGCAGAATGCTGGACACACTGGGGCAGAATGCTGGACACACTGGGGCAGAATGCTGGACACAGGGGCAGAATGCTGGACACGGGGGCAGAATGCTGGACACGGGGGCAGAATGCTGGACATGGGGGCAGTATGCTGGACACGGGGGCAGTATGCTGGACACACTGGGGCAGAATGCTGGACACACTGGGGCAGAATGCTGGACACAGGGGCAGAATGCTGGACACGGGGGCAGAATGCTGGACACGGGGGCAGAATGCTGGACAAGGAGGCAGTATGCTGGACACGGGGGAGAATGCTGGACACACTGGGGCAGAATGCTGGACACACTGGGGCAGAATGCTGGACACACTGGGGCAGAATGCTGGACAGACACACTGGGGCAGAATGCTGGACACACTGGGGCAATATACTGGACACACTGGGGCAGAATGCTGGACACACTGGGGCAGAATGCTGGACACACTGGGGCAGAATGCTGGACAGACACACTGGGGCAGAATGCTGGACAGACACACTGGGGCAGAATGCTGGACAGACACACTGGGGCAGAATGCAGGACAGACTGTGACGTGGTGTACGGCAGAGCAAGAAGGGACAACAGGCCAAGGGATGATTCCACAGATTTATTATCAAGAACGCTGGAACAACACATGCAGGTAGATCTACAGAGTCCACAATTAGTCCAACGGAACAGGTTCGGGGGCACCTCCCGATAATCCTTGTGCCAGCTAACAAAACAATAGTCCACACGAGTCCAAGGGATCACAAAACAATCCCACGAACGACGAGATATGTCCTCAGCTCAAGTCTCGCCCCGTTCGCTTCCGCAGTCACAGATGGACATGGGGTCTTGCCTCAGCTAAGAATCCCCACTCCTTCTCCTTCAAAAGTCAACTCACATCTGATCTCAAAATAAGAATGGATTGTCTGAGCTCCTGGGATCCGCCCATGAAGGGGGGTAGGGGTCACACCTTCTATTCAATGGTTGGGTCCATCAGAAGATTCTAGACTGTTCGGCTCCGTAGTATGTACATTTGACTAGCCACTAGTGTTGAGCGATACCGTCCGATACTTGAAAGTATCGGTATCGGAAAGTATCGGCCGATACCGGCAAAGTATCGGATCTAATCCGATACCGATACCAATACAAGTCAATGGGACTCAAGTATCGGAAGGTATCCCTGATGGTTCCCAGGGTCTGAAGGAGAGGAAACTCTCCTTCAGGCCCTGGGATCCATATCAATGTGTAAAAGAAAGAATTAAAATAAAAAATAGAGATATACTCACCTCTCTGACGCGCCCTGGACTTTACCGCCGTAACCGGGAGCCGTTGTACCTAAGAATGCGCGCTTGAAGGGCCTTAGATGAGGTCACTGCGCTCTGATTGGTCCGTAGCGGTCGCGTGACCGCTACGCGACCAATCACAAAGCCGTGACGTCACCTAAGGTCTTTCAAGCGCTTGAAATACCTTAGAAGACGTCCGCAGTTTCTGATTGGTCGCGTAGCGGTCGCGTGACCGCTACGCGACCAATCACAAAGCCGTGACGTCACCTAAGGTATTTCAAGCGCTTGAAAGACCTTAGGTGACGTCAAGGCTTTGTGATTGGTCACGTGGCGGTCACATGGGCCGTCGTGACCAATCACAAAGCCGTGACGTCATCTTAAGGTCCTTCACGCGCTGATTCTTAGGAAGGAAGAGTGCCGGAAAGAAGCATGGCGCGTCCGAGGGTGAGTATATTCCTATTAGGTATATACTCACCCTCGGCTTCTTTCCGGCAGCCTTCCTTCCTAAGAATCAGCGCGTGAAGGACCTTAAGATGACGTCACGGCTTTGTGATTGGTCGCGACGGCCCATGTGACCGCTACGGACCAATCAGAGCGCAGTGACCTCATCTAAGGCCCTTCAAGCGCGCATTCTTAGGTACAACGGCTCCCGGTTACGGCGGTAAAGTCCAGGCTGCGCCGGAGAGGTGAGTATATCCCTATTTTTTATTTTAATTCTTTCTTTTACACATTGATATTAATCCCGATACCGATTCCCGATACAACAAAAGTATCGGATCTCGGTATCGAAATTCCGATACCGGCAAGTATCGGCCGATACCCGATACTTGCGGTATCGGAATGCTCAACACTACTAGCCACCTGCTGTGAGGAAGAATGGCTATTCCTTCACTAGTTGACAAAGCTTAATTACATTATAGCTTAGGGCTGCAAGTATTGGGAGAAGGAGACATTGTTACAGGTAACTCCCAACACAAGAACATACATGAATTACTGCTAATAGAAACCAGAGAACAGTTACATACATCAAATGGCATATTATTCAAATACAGGACAGGGTAAAAGTACATATCATGACAATCCCTTCCCCTCCCAATTTGTGTACGTACTAGGGACCTCTACAGGTCGCTGGTTAAGTACACACAGGCAGAGCGTAACTTACATGTGGCTTCGTGCAGCCACAAATTGGCATCGTAGCTCTCCCACATCATTGCCCAGGAGAACATCTGCAGGCAGACCACCCATCACCCCAACCACACATCGCCTGACCCCAAAACCAAAGTTCAGATCCACAGTGGCTGTGGGAATAGTCCTCCATTGCCCACCAGCCAGTTTAATGACAATCCCAGGTCCTCTATGGATTGCCTCAGGCCGAACCACTCGGGGATCAGCCACTGTGAGGAAAGCCCCTGAGTCACAAAATCCAATAAGTCTCTGTCCATCCAGCACGACCTCCTGCAAGTACTTACCTCGATGAGCAAAAGTCGTCATAGCTGCAGGTCGCACACCATAAACTCCTAGTGGTACAACATGGGTGGGGGAGGCACTAGGCCAGTCCTCACGTAGTGGTGACACGTCTTCCTCCATGGCACTTGGCTGTACATAATTAATAATATGACTGGGTACAGGATCAATCCTCATTTGAACAGCTGGGCAGGAGGCTTGCAGATGCCCCGGCTGCCCACATCGATAGCATCTGTGCTGGGTCTCACTCCATCCAAGGCATCCTCTTGGGCGAGGGGTAAGGGAACCTGGAGGCCGGCTCCCACCTAAAGGTGCTGTAGGGGTTTGAGGACGACTCCTCCATGGGCTGGCTGGGCATGAGGCCTGCAGATGCCCCGGATGCCCACAACCATAACACCTGCGCTCTGCTACTTCCTCTCCTCGTCGTATTCCAGAAAATGCAGTAGAAGCAACTGGAGGCACATTTACACGGGTATCAGCATGAGGTGGTGGCTTAGAGGAACAGGGAACAATGGGGACAGAAGAACTGGGGGCCACCGATGTTGTGGAGCTGGTAGGTCTCTCTCCATCCTCCAACAGAACCCTCCACTGAGGCTTGATGGTGAGAGCCTCATCAGTGAGAGATGCAGCTTCTTCCATTGTCGCTGGTCTCCTCTCACGCACCCATTCCCGGATCTCAGCATGGCACTTGAAGTAAAACTGCTCTTTTAGGATAACCTGGAGGAAGGTCTCCCAGGTGAAGGCCTCCTCTGCCTCCAGCCAGCGATGACATACAGTGGGGCAAAAAAGTATTTAGTCAGTCAGCAATAGTGCAAGTTCCACCACTTAAAAAGATGAGAGGCGTCTGTAATTTACATCATAGGTAGACCTCAACTATGGGAGACAAACTGAGAAAAAAAAATCCAGAAAATCACATTGTCTGTTTTTTTATCATTTTATTTGCATATTGTGGAAAATAAGTATTTGGTCAGAAACAAACAATCAAGATTTCTGGCTCTCACAGACCTGTAACTTCTTCTTTAAGAGTCTCCTCTTTCCTCCACTCATTACCTGTAGTAATGGCACCTGTTTAAACTTGTTATCAGCATAAAAAGACACCTGTGCACACCCTCAAACAGTCTGACTTCAAACTCCACTATGGTGAAGACAAAAGAGCTGTCAAAGGACACCAGAAACAAAATTGTAGCCCTGCACCAGGCTGGGAAGACTGAATCTGCAATAGCCAACCAGCTTGGAGTGAAGAAATCAACAGTGGGAGCAATAATTAGAAAATGGAAGACATTCAAGACCACTGATAATCTCCCTCGATCTGGGGCTCCACGCAAAATCCCACCCCGTGGGGTCAGAATGATCACAAGAACGGTGAGCAAAAATCCCAGAACCACGCGGGGGAACCTAGTGAATGAACTGCAGAGAGCTGGGACCAATGTAACAAGGCCTACCATAAGTAACACACTACGCCACCATGGACTCAGATCCTGCAGTGCCAGACGTGTCCCACTGCTTAAGCCAGTACATGTCCGGGCCCGTCTGAAGTTTGCTAGAGAGCATTTGGATGATCCAGAGGAGTTTTGGGAGAATGTTCTATGGTCTGATGAAACCAAACTGGAACTGTTTGGTAGAAACACAACTTGTCGTGTTTGGAGGAAAAAGAATACTGAGTTGTATCCATCAAACACCATACCTACTGTAAAGCATGGTGGTGGAAACATCATGCTTTGGGGCTGTTTCTCTGCAAAGGGGCCAGGACGACTGATCCGGGTACATGAAAGAATGAATGGGGCCATGTATCGTGAGATTTTGAGTGCAAACCTCCTTCCATCAGCAAGGGCATTGAAGATGAAACGTGGCTGGGTCTTTCAACATGACAATGATCCAAAGCACACCGCCAGGGCAACGAAGGAGTGGCTTCGTAAGAAGCATTTCAAGGTCCTGGAGTGGCCTAGCCAGTCTCCAGATCTCAACCCTATAGAAAACCTTTGGAGGGAGTTGAAAGTCCGTGTTGCCAAGCGAAAAGCCAAAAACATCACTGCTCTAGAGGAGATCTGCATGGAGGAATGGGCCAACATACCAACAACAGTGTGTGGCAACCTTGTGAAGACTTACAGAAAACGTTTGACCTCTGTCATTGCCAACAAAGGATATATTACAAAGTATTGAGATGAAATTTTGTTTCTGACCAAATACTTATTTTCCACCATAATATGCAAATAAAATGATAAAAAAACAGACAATGTGATTTTCTGGATTTTTTTTCTCAGTTTGTCTCCCATAGTTGAGGTCTACCTATGATGTAAATTACAGACGCCTCTCATCTTTTTAAGTGGTGGAACTTGCACTGTTGCTGACTGACTAAATACTTTTTTGCCCCACTGTATTTGTTTGAGTCTATGAGCATATATCTTAAAAGACACTTCCCCATCACAAGCTAAAGTACGGAACTGAGTCCTGTAAGTGTCTGGCGTCACAGCATAATGTTCTAGAATAGTCTGTTTAATCTCCGCATACTCACGGTTCCCCCGAGGGTCCATAGCTCTATAGGCTTCGGCAGCTCCACCCTCTAAGAGCCCCACAAGATGTCGGACTCGCTCCCTGTCCGGGACTTCCATTAATCGACACTGATGCTCAAAGTCCTGGAAGAAGCCCTCAATGTCGCCTGCAGCCTCATTAAACGGCTTGAAGTCTTTGCGGGACACTCTGGGGAGTTCCCTCATGGTGTGTGCTGGGGTTACAGTCTGTCTGGAGCTTCTAGCTGTTTCCAAAGCGATCTGCCTCTCCAGCAATGCCATCTCCTGAGCTCTGTCCTCAGCTCTGTGAATGGCCTCCCTCTCCTCGGCTCTGTGAATGGCCTCCCTCTCCTGAGCTCTGTGAATGGCCTCCCTCTTATCGTTTATGGTGGCCTCTTCTCCGAGCAATGCCAACTCCTCCTTGTACCACACAATCCACTGACTTTTTTGGGTATTTACCTCCGGCTGCAGTCTTTCCTCCATTTGCTGTGAGGATCCTTCCTCAGCGTCATCTTGCAGGCGAACTCCTTCCAAAGCCTCAATTAGCTGCTCCTTGGAGAGTCCTTTAAAACGGACTCCTACTTCACGGGCCTTTGATTGTAGGCTCCCCAAAGTCCAGTTCTTGTACTCTGTGGTGCTGGTTCCCGATTTTGGGCCATTGTCCTCCATTCCTTCTGCTCTGATCCCGCTGCTTGCCACCAGTTTGTGACGGGGTGTACGGCAGAGCAAGAAGGGACAACAGGCCAAGGGATGATTCCACAGATTTATTATCAAGAACGCTGGAACAACACATGCAGGTAGATCTACAGAGTCCACAATTAGTCCAACGGAACAGGTTCGGGGGCACCTCCCGATAATCCTTGTGCCAGCTAACAAAACAATAGTCCACACGAGTCCAAGGGATCACAAAACAATCCCACGAACGACGAGATATGTCCTCAGCTCAAGTCTCGCCCCGTTCGCTTCCGCAGTCACAGCTGGACATGGGGTCTTGCCTCAGCTAAGAATCCCCACTCCTTCTCCTTCAAAAGTCAACTCACATCTGATCTCAAAATAAGAATGGATTGTCTGAGCTCCTGGGAACCGCCCATGAAGGGGGGTAGGGGTCACACCTTCTATTCAATGGTTGGGTCCATCAGAAGATTCTAGACTGTTCGGCTCTGTAGTATGTACATTTGACTAGCCACCTGCTGTGAGGAAGAATGGCTATTCCTTCACTAGTTGACAAAGCTTAATTACATTATAGCTTAGGGCTGCAAGTATTGGGGGAAGGAGACATTGTTACAGGTAACTCCCAACACAAGAACATACATGAATTACTGCTAATAGAAACCAGAGAACAGTTACATACATCAAATGGCATATTATTCAAATACAGGACAGGGTAAAAGTACATATCATGACACAGACACACTGGGGCAGAATGCTGGACACTCTGGGGCAGAATGCTGGACACACTGGGGCAGAATGCTGGACACACTGGGGCAGAATGCTGGACACACTGGGGCAGAATGCTGGACATTGGGACAGAATGCGAGACACGGGGCAGAATGGAGATACGGGGCATGATTGGAGACATGGGGCAGGATGAAAGACATGGGGGCATGACTGGAGACAGATGGGGGAGGATTGGAGACAGATGGGGCAGAATGGAGACACAGGGGGCATGATTGGAGACAAGTGGCAGGATTGCAGACATGGGGGCATGAATGGAGACATAGGGGGCAGAATGGAGACATGGGGCATGATTGGAGACACTGGGGGCAGAATTGGAGACAGATCGTGCAGGATCATGGGGCAGGATGGATATGATGGAGACAGATGGGGCAGGATGGAGAGATCACATGGGGCGATCATATGGGGCAGGATGGGGAGATCATATGGTGCAGAATGGATACTCATGAGGGCAGGATGGGAGAACATATGGCTGATGCCAGGAATGAGACACACGGTGGCCAGGATGGGGAACATTATTACCATAGGGACTAATTTAGGGATATTATTACTGCAGTGATGTATTTATTTTATTTTTTGAGTATACTGTTTTAAATGAGGGGTCGGTCCTGTTATTGTGTAGAGTGATACTATGTCGCCTCTTTTTCTTCATGTGGTGTAATGTAGAAGTTGGGAAAAATTAAGTAATGTGTTCTACAAGCGGAGCTCGAGATAACTGTGTTATTTCCTGCAGAGACGAGTCCTGGCTGGATGAAGTGATGGCGGTCTGTGCTGGATGAAAGATGAACGACTTCACCTAGAGACGTCACTGGTGAGTCAGTGTGTTACCTGTACACTGACACTATACACTGTGTACTGTATACCGAGTTCCTGTGTATAATTTCACTAGTGATCACTGTATTATCAGTACACAGACACTGCATACTAAGTACAGATCTCCTGTGTATAATGGCACTTATGGTGATAGTATGGTGCTTTTTTTTTATTACTGATCAGAATTGTAGTATTCAGTCACTATGTGGTGGTAATATGTGGTCTGGACACGGTGTTGCGGTATTTGTTCCTTGTATGTGATATTATTCGATAACTGTGGTGGTAATATGCGGTCTGGTCATGGTGTAGCGGTATTTGTTCTTTGTATGTGATATTATTCGATCACTGTGGTGGTAATATGTCATCTGGTCATGGTGTAGCGGTATTTGTTCTTTGTATGTGATATTATTGGTCATTTTAAAAATTGAAAAATAAATAAAAATATACCTAAATTGTATTGCATATTTTAACAAATATTTAATAGGTTACAGCAGAGTAGGGCCCGGCCAAAAGTGTCTACCGTGTTATGGTGGCGGCTTAAAAAATCTTTTGGCCAAAACAAAAGCTGCTGGCTATATGTGTGATCTGGTGATGGGAACTGTTAATGTGTGATAGGTGAAAAGTGGAGTTTTTCCAAGAGAGAGCGGTGGGACTGTGGACAGTTTGAGGGGTGGAGCATGGAGGCGGGGCTGGGGTGGAGCCTGGGCGGAGTCTCAAGGGGGCCCCGAAAATTTTGCCAGTATGGGGCAGCCCTGCAGGTGCTGTAGCAGAGGTAGACACAGAGGGTCGCTGACTAAGTGGCCTTCTCTCCCGAGTCGATTCACGAGAGCATTCCTGGAATCACAGGTCAATACGTGTAGCGAGAGAGATAAGATCCTCATGAAAAGTTGGAGTATCCTTACCCGCGAGTTCATCCTTAATCCTGCCCGACAGCCTCCGCTAAAATGCTCTGACAAGCACTTCATTATCCCACCCCAACTCTGAGGACAAGGTGCGGAAGCGAATGGCATATTGGCCAACAGTAAGAGAACCCTGGTGGAGATTGAAGAGGGACTCCGTAGTAGAGGTCAGACGACCTGTTCATCGAACACTCTACGAAAGGTCTCCAGAAAGGCGAGCAGCTGAGAAACAATGGGATCATCACACTCCCACAGTGGATTTACCCAAGCCAGATTCTCTCCCTCCAAATGAGAGACCACGAATGCCACCTTAGTCCAATCGGTGTGATATTACTGAGGTAACAGCTCAAAGTGTAGGCGACACTGATTCAAAAAACCTCTGCAAAGCTTGGGATCGCCATTATACCAGGGCGGCTTTCCCCAGGTGAGGGGGGGTGAGGTACAGAAGCAGAATCAGGGTCACTGGATAGAACTTGCACCGAAGCTGTGGCAGTGGACTGAAGATTAAACAAACGGTCATCCACTGAGGCCACATAACTTAGCATGCGGGACAGTATGTCGCGCAGCTGGGCAAGTTCCTGTTGGAGACCTGCAAGCTGGGTTGCATTTACCAGGTCAGAGGCCTGCAGTGAAATTAAACAAGACTCCATGGATTGCATAAACGACATAATGCGATTTTGATTCTCGCGCAAAAATGCCAACTCCTTTTGGGCAGAAAAAGAGGCACCAGCGGGGTCCATGGCCTGATTATCCTGTAACGATCCTGAGTGGACCCTCTGGGTCGTGATACCGGACCCCCCTGAGCTGACCTAGGGAACGACCTCCTATACAGGGAGCGTCAGGGGCAGGCCCAAGGAGGCTGGATACCACGACAGCTGGTACCAGGGGGATAGCTTGTAGGAGACAGAATAGACAAAGGGTCGAATGATGAGATAACAGGGAGCACCATAGAACAGACAAACAACTAGGGACAGTCAGATATCCGGTATAAGTGGTGGGAGACGGAGGTGTGGGACAGGAACTGAGAATTAGGGAAACGAGGAGACAAGGAAGAATCCTTGGACCTCCAGGGACCGATGGTAGGCACTGAAAGACAGTAAGATCAGATCAAGATAAGGCACACACATAATTAGCACAGAGAAGCACGCAGGGACCTGAGTATAGACAAGCAAAAGCTTGAGCGCCAAGGCTGGCACAAGGGCAGATACTGATGATAATCAGGCGCCTCCTCTAGCAGGAAGCAGCCTGAGAAACCAGGTAGCTGCCATCAAGACAGGACAGCGCTTCCAGGTCAAGACATCCCGGCCGCATAAGGTGCCGGAGGAGGACGAGAAGCAGGAAGTGCTGGCGAGACACGGTGAGAACCCCGATCAGCATCACGCCGGGAAGTGCAAGGAAAGAGGTGAGTATCGCGGACAGGCACAGCTGTGACATCCATGTCTCTTCATTCTGCCCCATGTCTCTCCATTCTGCCCCCATGTTTCTCCATACTGCCCCATGTCTTTCCATTCTGTCTCCATGTCTCTCCGTTCTGCAACCTATGTCTTTCCATACTGCCCCTTGTCTCTCCATTCTGCCCCATGTCTCTCCATTCTGCCTCCATGTCTTTCCATTCTGCCCCCAGGTCTGTCCATTCTGCCCCCATGTCTGTCTATTCTTCCCCATGTCTCTCCATTCTGCTCTTATGTCTCTCCATACTGCCCCATGTCTCTCCATTCTACCATGTCTCTCCATACTGTCCGTATGTCTTTCCATACTGAACCATGTCTCTTCATTCTACTCCCATGTCTCCTCATTCTGCCCCATGTCTCTCCATTCAGCCCCCATGTCTCTCCATACTGCCCCATGTCTCTCCATACTGCCCCCATGTCTTTCCATTCTGCCTCCATGTTGTCATGCTGCTGCAATGTAGGTAGGTGCAGCCTTCACTAGATGGCAGTAGAGATGAAGCAGGTCTGCATCTAACAGAGCTAACCTGCAGTGCAACAGTGAGGCTACCACAGGTGGCAGCAGAATAGTCCAAACAAGCAGGGTCAAATCCAAGACTGTAGCGCAGTACCAAAGGAAAAAACCTACTTGAGGTCAGAGACAAGCCAGGGGGTCAGTAACATTCAGGAGCGGATAAGCCAAAAGATAAATGACAGAAACAGGTCAGGATACACGCCAAGTCGAACCGGGGAGTCTGCACACTAAAAGGAAACACTGAGTCAAGACAGGAACAGGGGAAAACAGACACTGGTTCAGACAACAAAAGCAGAAGGACACTGCTCAAATAAATAAAGGGAACACTAAAAAACCACATCCTAGATATCTCTGAATGAAATATTCCAGTTGCAAATTTGTATTCATTGCATAGTGGAATGTGTTCAGAACAATAAAACATAACAATTATCAAAGTAAATCAAAATGAATATCCCATGGAGGTCTGGATTTGGAATGACACTCAAAATCAAAGTGGAAAATCAAATTACAGGCTGATCCAACTTCAGTGGAAATGCCTCATGACAAGGAAAAGATGCTCAGAATTGTGTGTGGCCTCCACGTGCCTGTATGACCTCCCTACTGTACAACGCCTGGGCATGCTCCTGATGAGGCAGCAGATGGTCTCCTGAGGGATCTCCTCCCAGACCTGGACTAAAGCATCCGCCAACTCCTGGACAGTCTGTGGTGCAACGTGACGTTGGTGGATGGAGCAAGAAATGATGTCCCAGATGTGCTCAATCGGATTCAGGTCTGGGGAACGGGTGGGTCAGTCCATAGTGTCAATGCATTCATCTTGCAGGAACTGCTGACATACTACAGCCACATGAGGTCTGGCATTGTCCTGCATTAGGAGGAACCCAGGGCCAACCGCCCCAGCATATGTTCTCACAAGGGGTCTGAGGATCTCATCTCAGTACCTAATGGCAGTCAGGCTACCTCTGGCGACCACATGGAGGGCTGTGCGGCCCTCTAAAGAAATGCCACCCCATGACATTACTGACCCACTGCCAAACTGGTCATGCTGAAGGATGTTGCAGGCAGCAGATCGCTCTCCACGGTGTCTCCAGACTGTCACGTCTGTCACATGTGCTCAGTGTGAACTTGCTTTCATCTGTTAAGAGCACAGGGCACCAGTGGCGAATTTGCCAATCCTGGTATTCTGTGGCAAATGCCAAGCATCCTGCACGGTGTTGGGGTGTGAGCACAACCCCTATCTGTGGACGTCGGGCATTCAGACCATCCTCATGGAGTCGGTTTCTAACCGTTTGTGCAGACACATGCACACTTGTGGCCTGCTGGAGGTAATTTTGCAGGGCTCTGGCAGTATTCCTCCTGTTCCTCCTTGCACAAAGGCTGAGGTAGCCGTCTTGCTGCTAGACTGTTTCCCTCCTACAGCCCCTCCACATCTCCTGGTGTACTGGCCTGTCTCCTGGTAGCACCTCCAGCCTCTGGACACTACGCTGACAGACACAGCAAACCTTCTTGCCACAGCTCGCATTGATGTGCCATCCTGGATAAGCTGTACTACCTGAGCCACTTGTGTGGGCTGTAGAGTCTGTCTCATGCTACCACGAATGTGAAAGCACAACCAACATTCAAATGTGACCAAAACATCAGCCAGAAAGCATTGGTACCGAGATGTGGTCTGTGGTCCCCATCTGCCGGTGCCATTCCCGTGGTGTGGGCACTCGCTCTCCCCAGGGCTATGATACAGTGTTGTGACACATGATGTCCAGTGCCCAATCAGCACTGGTGTCACTATTTCTTCCTTTGGACAAACTGAACATGAAGAGGAAGACAGGGCTACAGCTGACCCTGGCTCCTCTTCAGGTTCAGTTTGTCTGAGGGGGGAGACAGTGATGGCAGTGCTGATTGAGCGCTGGACATCACGTGTCATTCCATCGCATCACAGCCCTGGGACCGCGAGTGTCGACACCACGGAGAACGACACCGGCACAGGAGGTGAGTATAGGCTTTATTATTTTATTGGGTCATAACATGTTAGTTTAAGGAGGGGTTGTCCTAGTAGTGGACAACCCCTTTAATTTGTCCTATATTCACTAAAGGTTTAAAACTTCATGAACATCATGTAATAGGTGCAGGGCTACCACTAGGAATTTCAGGGCCCCATACTGGCAAAATGTTCTGACCCCCTTGAGACTCCACCCAGGCTCCACCCCAGCTCTACCTCCACACCTCGAACATTCCACAGTCCCACTGCCCTCTCTTGCAAAACCTCACCTTCTGCACCACGTCCTTACCAATCAGCTTTTGTTTTGGCCAAAAGATTTTTTAATCTGCCACCACAAGGCAGATTCTTTTGGCCAGTCCCTATTCTACTCTAACCTAGTAAACATTTCTAAAAATATCCAATACTCTTTTTAGGTATATTTTTTATTTATTTTTGTTGAAGATAATGAGTCACATACATTTTTTAGAATGACCATTAATACCACAAACAAGGGAGAAATACCAGCACACCATGACCAGACCACATAGTGACCGAATACTAACACATAAAAGGAAGAAATACAGCCACACCATAATCAGATCACATATTACCATAGCATAGTGACTGAATAATACCACATACAAGGAACAAATGCAGCCACACCATGACCAGATCACATATTACCACCACATAATGACCGAATACTACAATACTGATTAATTAAAAAAGCACAATACTAAGTGCCATTATACACAAGAGCCCTGAATTTACTGTCAGTGTACAGATGATACAGTGATCATCAGTGACATTATACACAGGACCTCTGTATATAGTGTACAGGTATTACAGTGATCACCAGTGACATTATACACAGGAGCTCTGTATATAGTGTCAGTGTACAGATAATACAGTGATCACCAGTGACATTGTACACAGGAGCTTTGCATATAGTGTCAGTGTACAGGTAATATAGGGATCGCCAGTGAACTTATACACAGGAAATCTGTATATAGTGTCAGTGTACAGGTAATACAGTGATCACAAGTGACATTATACAGGAGCTCTGTAGATAGTGTCAGTGTACAGGTAATACAGTGATCACCAGTGACATTATACACAAGAGCTCTGTACATAGGGTACAGATCATACCCTGATCACAAGTTACATTATACACAGGAGCTCTGTATATAGTGTCAGTGTACAGGTAATACAGGGATCACTAGGGACATTATACACCGGAGCTCTCTATATAGTGTACAGGTAATACAGTGATTACCAGTGACATCATATACAGGAGCTCTGTATATAGTATACAGTGTATAGTGTCAGTGTACAGGTAACATACTGACTCACTGGTGATATCTTTAGCTGAAGTCCTTCATCTTCGCTTTTCTTTTCATGCAGCGCAGACCGCCATCATTTCTTCCAGACAGGACTCGTCTCTGCATAAAATAACACAGTTACCCAGAGTACCGCTTCCAGAGCCCATTCCCCACTTTTTCCTTTTCTTTTACACTACGCACCTAAATAGAGATGTGCACCCACCATTAATATATAGTTATTATTCAATCCACCATTCCAAATATAAATTTTAATCCACCATTGTGCCCCCACCAACTATAAATAGCCATTTTCCCGACCTAATAAATATATAAATTAATTATCCCCTGTACTCTTTCCCCCAATTCATTACCAGTCACTGCATCCTCAATGCCCCCTACTCTGAACCTCCCGCTCCCCCGATTCATTATATTTACAAGCCCCTTCTGCCCCAATTCATTGTCATATCTTCTCTCTATCCCACCCCCACCCTTTATTCATTGTCAACTGTTCTCCCCCCACATTCAATACATCATTTACTCCCACCACCCTCAAAATTCATCATTATTTGCTCTCCGCCAGGTCATCGTTTGCTCCCCCAACCCCCACCTTCAATTCATCATTTGCTCTCCCTATCCCCATCTTCAATTCAATTGCTGTCCCTCCATCATGTGCAGTCCCCCTCCGTTCATCATGTGCAGTTCCCCGTCCCCTCCCTCACTTCATCATGTGCAGCCCCCTCCATCATTTTTAGCCCTCTTCATCCTCTTCAGCCCCTCCATCATTTGCATCCCTCCATTCATCACTTGCAGCCCCTCCATCATTTGCAGTCCCTTCATCATTTGCAGCCCCCTCCATTATTTGCAGCCCCCTCCATCATTTGCAGCCCCTTCATCATCTATAGCCCCCTCCATCATTTGCAGCCCCCCTTCATCACTTACAGCCCCTCCATCATTTGCAACCAACTTCATCATTTGCAGCCCCCATCATCATTAGCAGCCAACTTCATCATTTGCAGCTCCCTTCATCATTTGCATCCCCCTCCATCATTTGCAGTCCCCTTCTATCATTTGCAGCCCCCCATCCCTCACCCTCAATTCATCATTTCCAGTCCCCCCTCCCCCACTTCATCATTTGCAGTCCCCCTCCATCATGTGCAGTCCCCCTCCGTTCATGTGCAGTTCCGTCCCCTCCCTCACTTCATCATATGCAGTCCCCTCCATCATTTGCAGCCCTCTTCATCACTTGCAGCCCCCTCCATCATTTGCAGCCCTCCATTAATCACTTGCAGCCCCTTCCATCATTTGCAGCCTCCTTCATCATTTGCAGCCCCCTCCATCATTTGCAGTCTCTTCATTTGCAGCCCCCTCCATTATTTGCAGCCCCTTCATCATCTACAGCCCCCTCCATCATTTGCTGCCCCCCTCATCACTTACAGCCCCTCCATCATTTGCAGCCCCTTCATCATTTGCAGCCCCCTTCATCATTTGCAATCCCTTCTCCTCCCTTCACCCATTAAATTTATTTTATAAAGAAATAAAAAAAACAAAACGTTTTTCATACTTACCTCACAGACGATCCCGATCAGATGCAGCTCTGCTTCTGATGTCTTCGTTCATGTCGGCGCTTACGCGAAGACACCTGACCAGAAGTCCAGGGAAGGCGGAGGGAACGGGAGCTGTGCAGCCATCAAGGTTAGATGGCCATGCACAGCTCCCAAGCCCCTGCGCCGACATGTGTACCACACCGCACAGCACTTTAGTGCATGATGGGGCCTGGTGAGCAGAAGCACAGGAGGTGGGGCCCTGGGCGCCTTACTGTACCGCTGCTCACCGGGCCCCATACAGCAGTAAGGGCAGTAATGCCCTGATGGCGGCCCTGTACAGGTGTAATCTAATTATGTGAACTCTGCTCTCTGAATCTATAAAAGACAGGTTTCCTGGTCTTGGAACCATATGGATTTGGTATGTCTATGACTAAGGACTCACAGCAGTACGAAACGCATAAGACTGATACAGTGATGAGCAAAAGGAGCACCGTGCTTTCTCCTGTTGCCTCCACCTGGCTATAGGAAGGTGCAGCCAGTATAATTCTGTGTCCTGCAGAATTCTGCTTCCCTGGCATATCCCAGCAGGGGATACACTGACGAGTAAAAAGGTAACAATGTTTTGAACTTTTGACTTTCAGGCTCCATATCTCACCATCCACTACTGCTTCGAATGTGATACTACCATCATTTTATAGACAATCATCTTGGCTATCTCATACATAAATATGACTTGCAACTATTTTGCATATGATTAGTTATGGAAATTCTTGTCATGTCACTGCATTGTTACTATTTTGTTCCTAAAAATGTTTTTTTTTTTAAATTTTGCTAGTATTTTGTAAATCCACCTTTGGATTCAACAGATCCTAAATCCCTTGTTTCTTCCAGACCCATTTGCACCCATCAGAGCCAAGTCTATTGACTTTCATCTCATCACACTAATCCGTTTCCAATCTTCTACTGTCCACTTTTCATATTTTTTTGCAAACTTGAACCATTGCTTCTTAAGACGATAGTGAAGTCGAGGCTTCTTTACCTTTTTTTGGGGCAACCATACCAGACTTGTGTAACATGCGTCACAAGGTGCTTGCATGAACGTCTGGGCATTCACCATTACAACACATATAAGCCTCCTCCACTGCTGTTTGTTGCGCCAGAACTGATAGACCTTGTGATGAGCCCACTTGATGATTCTGATATTTTACCTAGACGTCCACTTCTTGGCTTTTGAATTAATGGACGGGCTTCATTTTGTATTCTTCCAACTGTCATGGCACTCACATGATGCAGTTTGACAATTTTCTTGGTCAAGAGCCCGCTATCAGTGAGCTGGATGATGAGGTTTCTCTTTTCTTGGGAAATTTTCTTCATGGCTGCTCCTCGATTTGAACCAGTGACCTTTCACTTAGGAATCAACCTAATAACACTCTCAGCTATTAGGGAATGTGAGAACATGTTGTATTTTGCACTATACAGGAAGAAATGTAGTGACATGACAAGAATCTGCATAACTCATCATATGCTAAATAATTGGAAGTCAAATTTATGTATGCGATACCCAAGAGCAGCTATTTATGCATAAGACAGTTATTGTCTATATGATGATGGTAGTCTCACGTTCAAAGCTGTAGTGAATGCTGAGATATGGAGCCTGAAAGTCAATAGCTCAAAAAACTGTTACCCTTTTACTCATCAGTGTACATAATATTTTCCACTGAATCTTTTATTCTATTTTATGTAGACAATTGTTTATTAAAGATCATCTTTTTAACTATCTTTGCGGTGTTGGATTACAAACCTTTTTATTTCCATTGCTGCTCGAGAATAGAGGCCTGGAGTTTCCGTGCATCGCTCACATCATTCATATATGGCGCATCTTGTACTAGTCTTGAGCTGCTAAAAGTTTTTTCTAGTTTAGCTAATGTTTAGTTCCCGCACAGAAGTGGAGGCAGAGAAAACTGGAGAAGAGGAAGAGTGGGTAAAGCAGGTCACTTTTTCATATAATGTATATGGAGACAAACACTTACTATTGTGTACATATACCATCCAGAGCATAGGCAGACATACCATTGGTGGAACCTACATGGCTGCACTGGGGCCCAAGAGGTCAGGGACCACTATCACCTCCAAAGCCAGTGTAATTGTGAATTATGATGAGCTAGTGAAGTTCAAAGGGCCCATATACTGCTCCTGCACAGAGGCCCTCTCCTGACCGTGTCCACGAGTGATTCAGAGCCAACAGAGAGCCTACAGGTGAACATCCAGGGTAAGACATTTACACTTCAGTGTGACACAGCAAAGGAGTTTACAGCATTGTGGTGTTGTCGGAAATTTTCCTGTAAAGAGGTACCCTTCTTTAATGAATGTAATAGCTGGCTAATAAAAAAACATATCATCCCTGACAGCCTCTCTACATATTTTTTCACTATCTTCACATAAATTAAAATAAATTTAAACAATTATTCAACCCTTATTGAAAATTAGATTTGTTACCAAAATTTACAATACTTTGTGTTAAATTGTTAAATCAATTTAAAATAAAATGCCACTTTTACTAAACACTCCAGGCTCAGAATTATTCAACCCATTCATGACAAGCATCTTTCTTACTTAGTAGACTACCTTTGGCTGTTATAACCGGCTGCAAATGTGAGGCATAGCCAGATAGCAGTGTCTGACAATGTTTTTGAGGAATCTCAAGAGAGTGGTCCAAGGAGTTAAGCCCCCGTCTCACATAGCGAGATCGCTAGCGAGATCGCTGCTGAGTCACTAGTTTTGTGACGCAACAGCGACCTCCATAGCGATCTCGCTATGTGTGACACGTACCAGCGATCAGGCCCCTGCTGCGAGATCGCTGGTCGTGTCGGAATGGCCTGGACCTTTTTTTGGTCGTTGAGGCCCCGCTGACATCGCTGAATCGGTGTGTGTGACACCGATCCAGCGATGTCTTCACTGGTAACCAGGGTAAACATCGGGTTACTAAGCGCAGGGCCGCGCTTAGTAACCCGATGTTTACCCTGGTTACCAGCGTAAATGTAAAAAAAAAACAAACAGTACATACTGACCATCTGATGTCCGTTAGGTCCCTTGCCGTCTGCTTCCTGCTCTCACTGACTCCCGGCCGTACAGTGAGAAGTGAGAGCACAGCAGTGACGTCACCGCTGCGCTCTGCTCTCGCTGTACGGCGGCTCAGTCAGAGCAGGAAGCAGACGGCAAGGGACCTGGACACCGAAAGGCGAGTATGTACTGTTTGTTTTTTTTGGTAACCAGGGTAAACATCGGGTTACTAAGCGCGGCCCTGCGCTTAGTAACCCGATGTTTACCCTGGTTACCGGGTGCTGCAGGGGGACTTCGGCATCGTTGAAGACAGTTTCAACGATGCCGAAGTCGTTCCCCTGATCGTTGATCGCTGGAGAGAGCTGTCTGTGTGACAGCTCCCCAGCGACCACACAGCGACTTACCAACGATCACGGCCAGGTCATATCGCTGGTCGTGATCGTTGGTAAATCGCTTAGTGAGACGGGGCCTTTAGGAGAAGAAATCATTGCCTTGCACAAATAAGATTATCTAAAACACTGAACAATCCAAGAGAAATAGTTGTAGTCATAGTTTGCAAGTTCAAAGTTAAAGAAACGCTGACAATATCACCTGAAAAAAGAGGATGCTATCACCAGCTGCCACCAGATTCCTGAGGAGGCAGGTAGTCAAAAATCCTGAAGTGACTGCAAATGGCCTGTACCTAGATGGTGGCACCAGGCACTGAGGTTTCAGTTTATTCAGTAAATAGCATGAGAAAAACACTGAAGGTCTTCATGCCCAAACTCTTAGACATTCACCTCATCTGACCCAAAAGCACATGGAAAGTCAGAGCCGATATGCTTAATTTCATATAAATAAGCCACAAAAGTTTTGAGATTCTGTTCTGTAAGTGATGGAATTTTTTACACCTGTGGATAAGCGGTATGTCTGGAGGAAAAAGTTAAGCATATTCTGAAAAGATTACCTTGTCTACAGTGAAGCATTGTAGTGGCTCAGTGATGCAGGGCGTTGGCGCAGTGATGCCTACAGTGAAGCATGGCGGTGGCTGAGTGAGGTTCTGAAGATGCTCTGCATTTGTGACACTGAAAACCTGCAGTGAGGGGAGTGCAAGATACATACATGTCTTCTGTGATGAACCTGAAGCTTGGGAGTCATTGTACCTTCTAATAGGACAACGATTACAAGCAAAACTCAAAGTCTACCAAGGCTTGGTTTCAGA
The DNA here is from genome assembly GCF_051348905.1 of Ranitomeya variabilis. Classification (NCBI taxonomy): domain Eukaryota; kingdom Metazoa; phylum Chordata; class Amphibia; order Anura; family Dendrobatidae; genus Ranitomeya; species Ranitomeya variabilis. The sequence continues at coordinate 103,392,475 of NC_135239.1, read as the reverse complement.
AAAAAAGTTCTAGAAAATTCTGTAGTGGCTGTCAGAAGCTGATATCTGGCTTTGTGTCACATTTGCAGCAGGTCAGCCTAAGGTGCTCTACTAAGAATAAAAGATGCTTGCTTGTCATGAAAGGGATGAGTAATTCTAAGAATACAAGGGTCAGTAAAAGTGGAATTATGTGCTAAATTTGGATAAACAACTTGTTTTATTAGTTGTGTTGTGGTATTTAAATTATTCTTGTTAAGGTTGGCCATTACAAATAGCTGAATAGTTGATAGTTGAATAATTTTGATTGCAACTGTACATGTTGACTTTCAATAATTGACTACATTTAAGAGATAGTATAGATAAATGGCTGGGAAGTAATTGTGTGTTTAGAGTTTGCTGCATTACGTCACCAGAGAGTATCATGAATTCTGGTCTACACATAACTATCCCTTTCTAATATTGTACAAAGATCATGCACATGAAGCAGTGTGCTATTTCTAAGGGCCCAGGTTTCATATTGGGCCATGTATTAAGAAAGACCATAGTTCATTTGAGTGTTCATCTCATGCGGCCATATGCAGTGTAAATGTGCAAAAATTGCACAACTGATATTCCTTAACATATGCTATTAATATTCTAGCATTTTCTAAACTACTTCCAGATGTGATGTGAGGTATATGGTGGAGGCACAACAAGTTCTGTTGTTCATAATTTGAGAATTGCAGTCCACCCCCTCTTGTAACAATATTCAGATGTGGATAGACTGGAACAAGGTGAAATGTGAAGGCCATAAAAGCATTCTTTGTTTATTATGCGCTGTTACCAGTGATGGGCGAATGTGCTCGGATAAGGTCTTATCCAAGCATGCTCGAGTGCTAACCGAGTGTCTTCAGCGTACTTGAATAATATGTTCGCGTTCCAGCGGCTGCGTGCTGCATGCCTCACAGCTGTTCAACAGCCTCAACACATGCAGGGGTTACCTATTTGTTAGACAGTCGCAACACATGCAGAGATTGACTGTTTGTTAGGCAATCCCATCATGTGTTGCGGTTGTCTAACAGCTGCACAACATGACGCCCCGGGGACTCAACATATTTGCAAATATCTGGAGGGCTGTCACAATGTATAGTGATGATCCTTATTCTCAGCGGCCCATGGAAACACAAGAAGTAACGGAATGAAACTGAAAGGGAGAAGATACAGATTAGATATTAGATCAAACGTTTTGACAGTGAGGGTGATGAGTGAGTGGAACAGGCTGCCACAAGAGGTGGTGAGTTCTCCTTCAATAGAAATCTACAAAAAGAGTCTGGACAGACATTTGTCTGGCATGATTTGGTGAATCCTGCATTGAGCAGGGACTTGGACATGATGACCCTGGAGGTCCCTTCCAACTCTAACATTCTATGATGTTTTTCGAGCACGCCATAGACACTCGGTTAGCCCCCGAGCCTGCGCAGATAACACGTTATCCGAGCACATTCGCTCATCACTAGTTGTTACTTTTATATTGTACTGTTCTGTGTACACAGACAAATGACAAGACGCCAGCCATTTACTGTAAACTGCCCATGCATGTAAGAGTTGGCAACAATAGCTGATTTTGATTAACCATTTATTTAAAATTAAATGCAAACTATCGGTCACGAACACTAATGGCAGACAGTATGTTAAAATAAAATAGCCTATTCACAAAAAAGGTATAGAGTCATAGGATATATAAATATTTAATTGCTTCATAATAGAACATACTGTAATTAAAAATAGGTTAAAAACACTACGAAGAGTGTACAGAGGAAAGCAACAGACCATTGCAAAATGAGATGGCACTACAGGTCAAATCATGTCCATAATATATCAGCACATTCTCTGTTAACCATATGAAAAGAGCATATATACAGGTGCTTTTCACAAAATTAGAATATCAAAAAGTTAATTTATTTCAGTTCTTCAATACAAAAAGTGAAACTCATCTAATATATAATTGCCTAGAATACTACTTCCTGCAATTTGTGCCAACTTCCGTGGCTTTGTCCGGAGCTAATGTCCGGAGCTAATGTCCGGAGCTAATGTCCGGAGCTAATGTCCGGAGATAAGTGACGTCACCAGTGTCCTACACCCAGGCAGAGCACAGGGGCCCCAGGCAGCATATGGGGCCCCAGGCAGAGCACAGTGGCCCCAGGCAGAGCACAGGGGCCCCAGGCAGCATATGGGGCCCCAGGCAGAGCACAGTGGTCCCAGGCAGAGCACATGGGCCCCAGGCAGCCTATGGGGCCCCAGGCAGAGCACAGTGGCCCCAGGCAGAGCACAGGGGCCCCAGGCAGCATATGGGGCCCCAGGCAGAGCACAGGGGCCCCAGGCAGCATATGGGGCCCAGGCAGAGCACAGTGGCCCCAGGCAGAGCACAGGGGCCCCAGGCAGAACATGGGGCCCCAGGCAGAGCACAGGGGCCCCAGGCAGAGCACAGGGGCCCCAGGCAGCATATGGGGCCCCAGGCAGAGCACAGGGGCCCCAGGCAGAGCACAGGGGCCCCAGGCAGCATATGGGGCCCCAGGCAGAGCACAGGGGCCCCAGGCAGCATATGGGGCCCCAGGCAGAGCACAGTGGCCCCAGGCAGAGCACAGGGGCCCCAGGCAGCATATGGGGCCCCAGGCAGAGCACAGTGGTCCCAGGCAGAGCACAGGGGCCCCAGGCAGCCTATGGGGCCCCAGGCAGAGCACAGTGGCCCCAGGCAGAGCACAGGGGCCCAAGGCAGCATATGGGGCCCCAGGCAGAGCACAGGGGCCCCAGGCAGAGCACAGGGGCCCCAGGCAGAACATGGGGCCCCAGGCAGAGCACAGGGGCCCCAGGCAGAGCACAGGGGCCCCAGGCAGCATATGGGGCCCCAGGCAGAGCACAGGGGCCCCAGGCAGCATATGGGGCCCCAGGCAGAGCACAGTGGCCCCAGGCAGAGCACAGGGGCCCCAGGCAGAACATGGGGCCCCAGGCAGAGCACAGGGGCCCCAGGCAGAGCACAGGGGCCCCAGGCAGCATATGGGGCCCCAGGCAGAGCACAGGGGCCCCAGGCAGCATATGGGGCCCCAGGCAGAGCACAGTGGCCCCAGGCAGCATATGGGGCCCCAGGCAGAGCACAGTGGCCCCAGGCAGAGCACAGGGGCCCCAGGCAGCATATGGGGCCCCAGGCAGAGCACAGTGGTCCCAGGCAGAGCACAGGGGCCCCAGGCAGCTTATGGGGCCCCAGGCAGAGCACAGTGGCCCCAGGCAGAACATGGGGCCCCAGGCAGAGCACAGTGGCCCCAGGCAGAGCACAGGGGCCCCAGGCAGAACATGGGGCCCCAGGCAGAGCACAGGGGCCCCAGGCAGCGCACAGGGGAATGGAAGAGAAAATTTGTTCCAGCTCCAAATAGTAAAATTCCGATTCTTTATTGATCCATATTAAAAACATGGGCTGAATAACTCTCCATGGCACGGTAGGACATGAGCTACGCGTTTCGATCTTTCTCAATACAAAACTCACAAAAATTAATACATATGCGTGGCCGAGAGACAAGGATTGTTATATCTCTCCCAATATTTCTGTCCGAAACAATAGGACAGTCTAGGAAACTCCCCAATAAATACAAAACAACAGAACGGAGTATACAAGTCCCAATACGCATTTTATTTAAAAATTGTATAATTTTATTTATATTATCAAAATATATAATTCAAACTGAGTAATCAAATATAAATACAATACATATAAATAACAGGATTAGTGGAGGAGGAAACACTATAATAGTGGCGGAGCGGATGACAACACCTATCACATCATATCAAAAGGACTGCTATTGTGGGAGCCATAGTATGAAAACAGTCTGTGGCAATAGCCCTAATCATCATCGCTATATTGCTCAAAAAAAAAAAAAAAAAAAAAAAAAAAGTTGCAACAGTGCAGGTTATATCACTAGCTAAAGTGCCATAGTGCCTACAGGACTCATCACCTCATATCATATAAAGCAGCTTACCCATTAGGTCTGAGATGTCTCACCACGCTCCACACACCACCCCCTTGACGCACGTTTCGCGGTCGCTTTCTCAAAAAGGGGTTTCACCCCTTTTTGAGAAAGCGACCGCGAAACGTGCGTCAAGGGGGTGGTGTGTGGAGCGTGGTGAGACATCTCAGACCTAATGGGTAAGCTGCTTTATATGATATGAGGTGATGAGTCCTGTAGGCACTATGGCACTTTAGCTAGTGATATAACCTGCACTGTTGCAACTTTTTTTTTTTTTTTTTTCTTTTTTTTTGAGCAATATAGCTATGATGATTAGGGCTATTGCCACAGACTGTTTTCATACTATGGCTCCCACAATAGCAGTCCTTGTGATATGATGTGATAGGTGTTGTCATCCGCTCCGCCACTATTATAGTGTTTCCTCCTCCACTAATCCTGTTATTTATATGTATTGTATTTATATTTGATTACTCAGTTTGAATTATATATTTTGATAATATAAATAAAATTATACAATTTTTAAATAAAATGCGTATTGGGACTTGTATACTCCGTTCTGTTGTTTTGCGTTTCGATCTTTGCAGATCTTTGTCAAAGCTCACAGAGCACAGGGGCCCCAGGCAGCATATGGGGCCCCAGGCAGAGCACAGTGGCCCCAGGCAGAGCACACACCAAATCGGAGGCCGAGGGGCCCCGCCAACCAAATCGGAGGCCGAGGAGCCCCGCCCACCAAATCGAAGGCCGAGCGGCCCTGCCCACCAAAGCGGAGGCCGAGGGGCCCGTCCCCGCCCACCAAAGCGGAGGCCGAGGGGCCCCGACCACCACATCGGAGGCCGAGGGGCCCCGCCCAGCAAATCGGAGGCCGAGGGTCCCCGCCCACCAAATCGGAGGCCAAGGGTCCCCGCCCACCAAATTGGAGGCCGAGGGTCCCCGCCCACCAAATCGGAGGCCGAGGGGCCAAGCCTACCACATCGGAGGTCGAGGGTCCCCGCCCACCAAATCGGAGGCCGAGGGTCCCCGCCCACCAAATCAGAGGCCGAGGGGCCCAGCCTACCAAATCGGAGGCCGAGGGTCCCCGCCCACCAAATCGGAGGCCGAGGGTCCCCGCCCACCAAATCGGAGGCCGAGGGGCCCCGCCCACCAAATCGGAGGCCGGGGGTCCCCGCCCTCCAAATCGGAGGCCGAGGGTCCCCGCCCACCAAATCAGAGGCCGAGGGTCCCCGCCCACCAAATCGGAGGCCGAGGGGCCCCACCAACCAAATCGGAGGCCGAGGGGCCCCGCCCACCAAATCGGAGGCCGAGGGTCCCGGCCCACCAAATCGGAGGCCGAGGGGCCCCGCCAACCAAATCGGAGGCCGAGGGGCCCCGCCCACCAAATCGGAGGCCGAGGGTCCCCGCCCACCAAATCGGAGGCCGAGAGTCCCCGCCCACCAAATCAGAGGATAAGGGGCCCCGCCAACCAAATCGGAGGCCGAGGAGCCCCGCCCAACAAATTGAAGGCCGAGCGGCCCCGCCCACCAAAGCGGAGGCCGAGGGGCCCGGCCCCGCCCACCAAATCGGAGGCCGAGGGTCCCCGCCCACCAAATCGGAGGCCGAGCGGCCCTGCCCACCAAAGCGGAGGCCGAGGGGCCCGGCCCCGCCCACCAAAGCGGAGGCCGAGGGGCCCCGACCACCACATCAGAGGCCGAGGGGCCCCGCCCACCAAAGCGGAGGCCGAGGGGCCCCGACCACCACATCAGAGGCCGAGGGGCCCCGCCCAGCAAATCGGAGGCCGAGGGTCCCCGCCCACCAAATCGGAGGCCAAGGGTCCCCGCCCACCAAATTGGAGGCCGAGGGTCCCCGCCCACCAAATCGGAGGCCGAGGGGCCAAGCCTACCACATCGGAGGCCGAGGGTCCCCGCCCACCAAATCGGAGGCCGAGAGTCCCCGCCCACCAAATCAGAGGATAAGGGGCCCCGCCAACCAAATCGGAGGCCGAGGAGCCCCGCCCAACAAATTGAAGGCCGAGCGGCCCCGCCCACCAAAGCGGAGGCCGAGGGGCCCGGCCCCGCCCACCAAATCGGAGGCCGAGGGTCCCCGCCCACCAAATCGGAGGCCGAGGGTCCTCGCCCACCAAATTGGAGGCCGAGGGGCCCCGCCAACCAAATCGGAGGCCGAGGGGCCCCGCCCACCAAATCGGAGGCCGAGGGGCCCCGCCCACCAAATCGGAGGCCAAGGGGCCCCGCCCACCAAATCGGAGGCCGAGGGTCCCCGCCCACCAAATCGGAGGCCGGTCCCCGCCCACCAAATCGGAGGCCGAGGGTCCCCACCCACCAAATCGGAGGACGAGGGGCCCCACCAACCAAATCGGAGGCCGAGGAGCCCCACCCATCAAAAGTAAGTGCGGCCCCAAAAGTAAGTGCGCCCCCGGGTGCAAAAGTAAGTGCGCCCCCGGGTGCAAAAGTAAGTGCGCCCCCGGGTGCAAAAGTAAGTGCGCCCCCGGGTGCAAAAGTAAGTGCGCACCCGGGTGCAAAAGTAAGTGCGCCCCCGGGTGCAAAAGTAAGTGCGCCCCCGGGTGCAAAAGTAAGTGCGCCCCCGGGTGCAAAAGTAAGTGCGCCTCCGGGTGGAAAAGTAAGTGCGCCCCCGGGTGCAAACGTAAGCGCGCCCCCGGCCCCGGGTGCAAAAGTAAGCGCGCCCCCCAGTCCCGTGTGTGAAAAGTGCTGCTGTAAAGCTGGTAGCGCTGTTCAAGCACCATGTATTTCCTTCAGGAAATGCCCATCTAATATATAATTGCCTAGAATACTACTTCCTGCAATTTGTGCCAAGAAAGAACATACCAATATACATAGTTATTGATACATATTATTTATTATTTACATTATTGTTCTTAAGCAAAGAACCGTTGTTGTGGCATTTGCCACAACACGCAAAGTTGTTGTCTGATGTCTTTTATCACTCCCCTCATAAGCATGTTCATGGATCCTGTGTAACTGTACCTTAAATAACAAGAATTGTCAAGAGCTGGTGAGTGCAGCCATTTTTTGTTCTTTCTTACTATTATTTATTAATTGTATTATTCTTACATTTGAATAAATAAAGTATATATGGATTCTAGACTCCCGATTCTTTAGAATCGGGCTGCCAGCTAGTATATTATATACACTGCGTGCAGCATTATTAGGCAAGTTGTTTTTTGGATCACATGATACTTTTTATACATGTTGTCCTACTCCAAGCTGTTCAGGCTTGAGAGCCAACTACCAATTAAGTAAATCATGTGATGTTCATCTCTGTAATGAGGAGGGGTGTTGTCTAATGACATAAACACCCTATATAAGGTGTGCTTAATTATTAGGCAACTTCCTTTCGTTTTGCAAAATGGGTCCGAAGAGAGATTTGACGGGCTCTGAAATGTCCAAACTTGTGAGATGTCTTGCAGAGAGATGCAGCAGTGTTGAAATTGCCAAATGTTTGAAGCGTGATCACCGAACAATCAAGCGTTTCATGGCAAATAGCCAAGGGTTGCAAGAAGTGTGTTTGGGCAAAAAAGGCGCAAAATACCTGCCCATGAATTGAGAAAAATCAAGCGTGAAGCTGCCAAGATGCCATTTCCCACCAGTTGTGCCATATTTCAGAGCTGCAATGTTACTGGAGTAACAAAAAGCACAAGGTGTGCGATACTCGGGGACATGGCCAAGGTAAGGAAGGCTGAAAAACAAACACCTTTGAACAAGAAACATAAGATAAAACGTCAAGACTGGGCCAAGAAATATCTTAAGACTGACTTTTCAAAGGTTTTATGGATTAATGAAATGATTGTGACTCTTGATGGGCCAGATGGCTGGGCCAGAGGCTGGATCAGTAAAGGGCAGAGGGCTCCACTCCGACTCAGACGCCAGCAAGGTGGAGGTGGGGTACTGGTATGGGCTGGTATCATCAAAGATGAACTTGTGGGACCTTTTCGGGTTGAGGATGGAGTGAAGCTCAACTGCCAGACCTACTGCCAGTTTCTGGAGGACAACTTCTTCAAGCAGTGGTAGGTGGTCGGTATCGTTCAAGAAAAACATGATTTTCATGTAGGACAATGCTCCATCACATGCCTCCAGAGTCATTACAAACAGAGTGATCTATTTCTTGTGTTTATTTCTGTTAATGTTGATGATTATGGCTTACAGCCAATGAAAACCCAAACGTCATTATCTCGGTAAATTAGAATACTTTATAACACCTGCTTGAAAAGTGATTTTAAAATCCAAAATGTTGGCCTACTGAAATGAATGTTCAGTAAAAGCAGTCAATACTTAGTCTGGGCTCCTTTTGCATCAATTACTGCATCAATACGGCGCGGCATGGAGGCGATCAGCCTGTGGCACTGCTGAGGTGTTATGGAAGCCCAGGTTGCTTTGATAGTAGCATTCAGCTTATCTGCATTGTTGGATCTGGTGTCTCTCATCTTCCTCTTGACAATCCATATTTTATAGAAGTATTAATAAAAGTTACATTTTAGGTCTGTCTTTTGGTAGAAGATCTTCTAATTGGTTTATCAGACCTATATATTTAATTGGTTTGTCCTCGTGACAAAACCCCAGAGATTTTCTATGGGGTTAAGCTCAGGCGAGTTTGCTGGCCAATCAAGCACAGTCATTCTGTTGTTTGTAAACCAGGTATTGGTACCTTTGGCAGTGTGGACAGGTGCCAAGTCCTGCTGGAGAATGAAATTTCCATCTCCAAAAAACTTGTCGGCAGATGAAAGCACGAAGTGCTCTAAAACTTCCTGGTAGACGGCTGTGCTAACTTTGGTCTTGATAAAACACAGTGGACCTACACTAGCAGATGACATGGCTCCCCAAAACCATCACAGATTGTGGAAACTTCACACTAGACCTCAAGCAGCTTGGATTGTGTGCCTCTCCACTCTTCCTCCAGTCTCTGGGACCTTGATTTCCAAATGAATGCAAAATGTACTTTCATCTGAAAACAACACCATGGACCACTGTGTTCTTTTTCTCCTTGACCTGGACAAGACACTTCTGGCTTTGTCTATTGGTCATGAGTGGCTTGACACAAGGAATGCGACACTTATAGCCCATGTCCTGGATATGTCTGTGTGTGGTGGCTCTTGAAGCAAAGACTCCAGCAGCAGTCCACTCCTTGGGAATCTCTTTCAAATTTTTGAATGGCCTTTTCTTAACAATCATTTCAAGGCTGCGGTTGGCCCGGTTGCTTGTGCACCTTTTTCTACCACACTTTTTCCTTCCACTCAACTTTCCATTAATATGCTTGGATACAGCACTCTGTGAACAGCTAACTTCTTTAGCAATTACGTTTTGTGGCTTACCCTCCTTGTAGAGTGTGTCAATGACTGCTTTCTGGGCATCTGTTAAGACAGCAATCTCCCCCATGATTGCGGAGCCTACTGAAACAGACAAAGGGGGACCTTTATAAATGCTTATGAAGCCTTTGCAGGTGTTTTTGTTAATTATTCTAATTAACTGAAATAATGACTTTTGGGTTTTCATTGTCTGTAAGCCATAATCAACAACATTAGAGCACAGTGGCTCTGTGGTTAGCACTGCAGCCTTAGGGTACCGTCACACATTGAAATTTTCATCGCTGCGACGGCACGATCCGTGACGTCGCAGCGATCGTATGAATATCGCTCCAGCGTCGTAGACTGCGGTCACACGTTGCAATCACGGCGCTGGAGCGATGCCGAAGTCCCCGGGTAACCAGGGTAAACATCGGGTAACTAAGCGCAGGGCCGCGCTTAGTAACCCGATGTTTACCCTGGTTACAAGCGTAAACGTAAAAAAACAAACCGTACATGCTCACCCGTCGGTGTCCTTCAGGTCCCTTGCCGTCTGCTTCCTGCTCTGAGTGCAGCCGTACAGTGAGAGCAGATCGCAGCACCTGGCCGGCCGGCTCCGTTGTACCCCTTTTGAGAAAGCAGACCGCGAAACGTGCGTCAGGGGGCCGCCTGTGGAACCGGAGGGAATTATCCACCATTATGGGTAAGCTGATTCACTGACGTTAGCAACTGTGCCTTTACATATGGTATTGGGATATTGGATTTCTAAGTACAATAGTCTTGATGATATAATGGACTTTGTATAGAGCTACTTGGGACTGTGGGATTGTGGCATACACCCATAGTGTGATCAGCACATGCTTCTTCAGCAACCCAGGGTTTAACTTTTGATTTTTCCCTCCTATTCCTCATGCATACCATTGGTTTCCTCCACACCTTATTTTTGGCTATGTGCCTGTTTTGTACTGTTATTTAAGTTGTAAGTATTGGTTAAATAAAATTTATACTATTTTTTAACATGAGTCTTGGGATTTTATTACTCCGTTCTCTTGTATTATAGGTCAGAGTTAGTCGTAGCCAGGACAGCAGGTGGCGCCACTGCAGGCTCGCATCGTTGGACGTTCTGAGTGCACCACCCTTGCGCACTCCGATGGCGAGTGTAGGTCACCTGGTCCCCTTTACATAGAAGTTGGTTGTCACATCAGTTGCGGGACGGGGTCTTCACGTTGTACCTGGTAAAGAAGACTTCAGTCGGCAGTCCCGGTTCCTGTATAGAGCCCCAACCCCGTTTCGGGTGAAAGGCTAGTACAGTCCCCTGTTTTACCAAGTTTTTCTTACCGCGTTCAGTCTTTGGTTCTTGTACTTTCGGTGGGTCTCTTTGTTCTGTCTCTTTTCGGTTTTTCCAGTGTAGAATTAAGCACTGTTTATATTGTTCCCAGGTGAGCACAGCAATGCTGAGGCCCTCCTGCCTGGCCCCATCTGGCCCAATCCTTGGGGTATCCCATTGGAAGATCACCCCCTCTGAGCTCACATCTAGTGGTTCCCCCATAGTTGTCGGTAACGGAGGCACCAGCTTCTCCATAGTGTCGGGGGTTATCACTACCAGCTCAGCGGCGAGGAATCGGTCATTGTCGGGATGGGGAGCGGTCGCGGGAGCAGGATCGGTCGCTAGAGCAGGGGCGCTTTCCATACCTGCGTCTGATGTGGTTCCACCGATGCCGGTCCGTTCCATTGACGAGGACACTGGAGTCGGCAGCGGCTCGGACCGCGGTTCTTCCAATGCGACCCTCTGGGACAGCTCCGACTTCCATTGCTTCACATCTGCTGGCTCTGTGTTCGGGATAGGTGGACTCGGCTCCTCCGCCCGTGGCTCCGAGAGGTCCGGATCCTCCAGCTGCGGTGGGTTCGGATCCGCCTCTGGTCGGTGGGGATAGTCCGGGATCACTTCGTCGTCGTTCAGGTACTCGCTGGTCACCCTCGCTGTTTCGCTATCGGCAGCTGTACACACACATGGTTCAGCCATTTTCTGAAGGTGGAGCTCCTTCTCCTCTTGGTTCCCGCCGTTGCAAATCAGGGGGTGGTTCTCCTGTACTTCGGGGCATGTCGTCTTCTCGCAGCAGTAGTCGGAGGGGGCGGTCGTCACTTTCAGCGCCACTTGGTTAGTTCCCTCCCATGGCACACCCTTCTTCTTCCCCTGCGCTCCTCGTGGCGCTGTAATGGCGGCGGTTTTGGCGGGAATTTTTGGCGGCAAATAACAATACACAGTTTTTGCAATAAATCACGGTTCAAGCACAATTCAGTCACAGTTCCAAGGCACACATGACCTGATTCATCAGGCTTAAGTAGATCTTGTTCGTGACGTCAAGTTGGAGCGGCCCCCAAACGCAGGGCAGCGGGGTACCCGGTACCGGGTCTCTCGGTTCTGGGGATGTCACGGTGGCCTTACCCGGTCCGTGGCCTGCTAAGGGGCGCCCAATTAAAGATGTAGGTGACAATGTAGGTTGCAGTAAATAATGAGGACACAGGGTTTCAGTCTCTTTACCTTTTTACTGATGGCTTCAGCATCCGCAATCCAGAGCACTGCTAACAGGGCTGGCTGAGACCGGCCGGTCCGAAGGCACATCCAGAGTTCCCTTTGCAGGTGGAAATCAGTAGCCTACCTACTAGCGCCTGGGTGTTGTAGCACTTCCCTGCTGAGCACCACGAGATAGTCCTCACAACTGTCGTGTATGTTTCTGTTCTTTCTCTCCGTCCCCCAGATGATATGGATAGGACGCACCCGTATGACGGGGTATGCCTGGAGTTATTTTATAGGGACCCTAGAGACGCCCCTCTCCCACAATTGCCTCCGTTGTCTTCATTAGGTGAAAAGGTGAGGCAGCCAACCTAGAGTTAACTGCCCTGCCGTAGTTCAAAGTAATGCGTAGAGTCTATTACTTCCTCGGCGTTCCGGCCGCTGGCTACGCGCCTCAGAAGGATGTTGCCGATCTCGGAGCATGACTCCTTCTGGTTCTATCGCCTTTGTGCTGTGATCTCGTTTCTCACTTCTCCACAATATACTTCGCTTCGTGTCCTTTCTTAAGTTGCTGCCGCAATGAGGTGCAGGCACGGCTCCGTAACGATCTGTCCTGTGCTAGGCCACTGTCAGGATCCCACCCCTGACAGGGACCTCCCTGAGTCCTTCCAAGCAACCTCTTCTCTCACTAGAGGTTACCTGGGCAAAACCCAGTCACCTTCTTTCTAACTTCCTATCTAACCCCCAGTTTTACCAGAGTGTGAGGAGTGGCCTAATACATAGAACCTTTTTGCTCCCCCTGGTGGCCAGAGTGTGAAGTGTAATGTGTGACTGTGATACCTGGTCAGGTGAACCCCTTTAGTGCCATCAGACGTACCATCACTCCCCTTAGCGGCGGAGCGACAACACTGCAACGACCAGGACTCTGGGGCGCTGCAATTGCTCAGTTTGGCTGGACGGCCAGGTCTAGGAAGACTTCTAGTGGCCCCAAACTTCTTCCATTTAAGGATTATGGAGGCCACAGTGCTCATAGGAACCTTGAATACTGCAGAAATTCTGTTGTAACCTTGGCCAGATCTGTGCCTTGGCACAATTCTGTCTCTGAGCTCCTTAGCCAGTTCATTTGATCTCATGATTCTCATTTGGTCTGAAATACACTGTGAGCTATGAAGTCATATATAGACAGGTGTGTGCCTTTCCAAATCAAGTCCTATCAGTTTAATCAAACACAGCTGGACTCCAATGAAGGAGTAGAACCATCTCAAGGAGGATCACAAGGAAATGGATAGCATGTGACTTAAATATGAGTGTCTGAGCAAAGGGTCTGAATACTTATGGCCATGTGATATTTCAGTTTTTCTTTTTTATTAAACTTGCAAAAATTTCTACATTTCTGGGGGTTTTTTCAGTAAAGATGGGGTGCAGATTGGACATTAATGTGAAAAAATGAACTTTTTTTTGAATTTACCAAATGGCTGCAATGAAACAAAGAGTGAAAAATTTAAAGGGTTCTGAATACTTTCCGTACCCACTGTAAGTGGGAAGTAGGTTAAATATCTAGACAATGCACTTTTGGAGTGCTAAAATGGTAACTGTGCAATAAACCTATAAAAAGGAGTAATCGATGGATGAGTTAAAATGTCCCATTACCTGTCAGATTCCTGTGGTAAGGAGGAAGATCTTCGTTAGTCAAGATGAATGCTTTAGCACTGAGGTAAGACCATTCAGATTATCACTCAAGAACAAGATGATACGTCCATGAGGTATATGGTTGAGGGGACTGGGTTCTAATACCTTGTTTAACACCATCTGAGCTTTGACCAATACCATATGAGCTCTGTATCTCTTTGTAACTGAATCGCTTCGTCATGGAGAAAAAAAGTGGTGTATCAGAGGTGATGTATAACACTTGGTTTACTTAGTCACTTTGCTCCAAAACAAATCTGTTTTACCCTCCGTCACATACAATATTCGGACTAACGAGTTCACATACAATGTGCCTGTCAGGCGCCTGCTGGAAAAATACCTATAATATCTAATGTTTGCAATTTCAGTGCTCTAAAAGTGATCAGTGACCTTCATAGGAATGTAATAAAAGAGACTACACATAATCAGTTGCAAAAAAAACCATTTACTTAACATAAAACTAATAACTATGAAATACAAACTTTTCAAAACTCCCGCCAAATAGTCCCCAGTTCGACTCTCTCAAAAAAATGTACAAAGAAAATTTTTGAACACAAACTTAATTTTAAGGTACCTTAAGTACTATTAAAAACATATTCAATCAGAAGTAGATGCTGAGGTTTCCCCAGAAAAGTCACACTTGCAGAGCAAATAGCAAGAATTACACACCATTTTTGCATGTGTCAGGCAAATTGCTTTATGACATTTGAGACATTCATAATTTGAAAGCCTTCTGGTTCCGCTTTCCGTTTGGCAGGTGGTGCATCTCCTTCTTTTGTGAGGTGGTGCAGATGGTGACTTTTCACCATCATCTTCTGGGCGGAACCTTTTGAGCTGAACTTGAAGGCGAGAGGGGATACCGATTGTTTTCACGCTTCTCCTGCGTAGCTCTCCAAGTACTAGTTCATGGGCCAATTTTTTCAGATACAATCGTCTACGGAGTGGTTCAAGCTTGTTTTCAAGATAAATCACTTGTGAATTTATACCACCCAAATTCAACATAGCACAAAATATGACCATTGGCCAGCGTTTGATGTTGTGAATTGACTTTTTTGGCTCCCTCTTGTGGTCACTAGTGATATGACTCTGGGATTGTCTTTCCTCAGTTTGGCACCCACCTGGGTTGTTAGTCCAGGGGTGTTGCTATATGAACTTCCTGAATTCTCAGTCTGGTGCCTGGCATCATTGTAATCGGTCCTTTCTGTTTGCTCCTGTCTGCTGGTCCGGGTTCTTGCAAAATTAAGCTAAGTCCTGCTTCCTTGTTTTTTGGTTATTTGCATTGCTCTTATTTTTTGTCCAGCTTGTACTAAATGTGATTCCTGATTTTGCTGGAAGCTCTAGGGGGCTGGTATTCTCCCCCCGGGCCGTTAGATGGTTCGGGGGTTCTTGAATATCCAGCGTGGAAATTTTGATAGGGTTTTTGCTGACCGTATAAGTCATCTTACTATATTCTGCTATTAGTCAGTGGGCCTCTCTTTGCTAAATACCTAGTTCATTCTTACGTTTGTCTTTTCTTCTTACCTCACTGTTATTATTTGTTGGGGGCTTGTATCCAACTTTTGGGGTCTTTTCTCTGGAGGCAAGAAAGGTCTATCTTTTCCCTTCTAGGGTTAGTTAGGTCTCCGGCTGGCGCGAGACGTCTAGAACCAACGTAGGCACGTTCCCCGGCTGCTGCTATTTGTGGTGCTAGGATTAGATATACAGTCAGCCCAGTTACCACTGCCCTATGAGCTGTTTTTTTGTGTTTGCAGACTTGGTATTTATTTCTGAGACCCTCTGCCATTGGGGTCATAACAGTTTGATGTTTCTGCTGACGTTGAAAGTGGAGCACATCTGATCTGCTGTATCCACACCCCCTTTGGTTGCATTGTAAAATGTAATTATCTCCGGGTTTTTTTCTGCCCCAGTCCCAGAATTGATGGCAGCATCATCATGAAGTGTTGATAGAAGAAGTACGATTTTTTTGGCATGTGGTACATAGGAAACTAAAGCCTTTCCATTATGGAATGCAAACATACTGCTGTACTGTTGTCTCTCTTTCACACTTACAAACTGTGGCGGCAATTCCCTTTTGTTTTTTCTTACAGTTCCCACAAAAGACAGCTTCTGAATTTTCAGATAATCAATCAGATCACAACTTGTAAACCAATTGTCAGCTGTAATATTGCGACCCGATCCAAATAAGGGTTCAGCCAGGCTTTTTACAACATCAATGGGTTTGTTGCTCACACAGTAAGGACCTTCTGGTTGTTTTCCTGCATAAACTTCCAGGTTGTAAGTGTAGGTCTTACTGGCATCAACAAGGGCATAAATTTTTATTCCATATTTGTTTGGCTTTGATGGAATATATTGACGAAAGGCACATCTACCACGAAAACCAGGGAGCATTTCGTCAATAGTGAGATTCTCTCCAGGGTAATAACTTTGTTTACAGTTTACAACAAATCTTTGAAATATATCACGAATTGGAGCAAGTCGGTCATGTGTTTTGCGTTCGGTTCGGGTAGTTCTGTCGTCAAACCGAAGGCAACGAATTAGAATCTTGAATCTGTTTATGGACATAACAAGGCTAAATTTTTCAACTCCATTCCCATCTTTACCCCAAAGTTCCTCCAAACTTTGTCTATTTGCCCTATAAGCTCCTGCAAGGTACAGTAATCAAAAAAAAAAGCACGCAGTTCTATTTCATCTGTGGGCTTGATGGTTCTGTTGCAGATGTACTTGTCCTTTATAATGTCTATATATTGGTTGGTATATGTGACAATAGAGTCCAGAATGTCATCTGTAAATATATTGTTCCAGCATTCAACTGCAGTTTTTGCATTACGTGCAGTTCCTATTACTGCAGGAAGGTGAGTAATAATGTTTAAAGGTTCCCTACGTTTTTTCAGGAATGGCTTCTTGTTCCATTTAGTATTTTTATCTTTTCCAATATAATATGATCCAACTTCTTCATCCTCACCACTGTCACCATCTTGCTCTGTTTCAGAATCCAGGACACATTCTTCCACCTCATCATGAGAATCAATCTCACTTTCCTCTCCTAAATCCTCATTCAGTGTGAGGTCTCTATCATCTAACAGCATGTTTGTTACTTCCTCAACATCAAGTTGTTTGGATAAATTGTACATTTTCCTCTCCATTTCAGCAGATAATCTGAAGCAAGAGAAGGAATATGTTAGGGAACTACTGTATATGCCTGAGCAGCACACTTTCTTTTATAAAATCTTCCTTATTTCTATGAAATATCCTCACATGTTGTGCTATACATTCATAAAACAAGCTAAATAAACTATTGTGATGAATAAAAACATAAAATACCAACCTTACTGAATGTGACGTATTCATATACAATGAGCCTGAGAGATCTGTGCAGCTATATCCTCTCCCCTGAAGCTCTGAAATCCAACTGTGATATCAGGTTTCACAGACCTTCAAGAGACAGGAGACTACCTGGAGGGAGGGGCTTTCCTCACAATCTGGTGAGGAAGGAGAAATGAAAGTAAAAGAGAAGCGCCTGTCAGATCAGTTGTATGTGACGGAGGGTTAACTGTTTTCAACTAACGATCTTCATGGTTGGAATAGATTATTAGCATCCATTTAAGTTGCAGAATTGATGCCATTCTAGAAAATAGGTTAAGTTCTATCATCTCTAAATGAATATTTGATCGTGGCTCTTTTTCATATTTAATAGCTCAGATCTCTTTTTTGCCTAGTCTAGTTGTATCAGCTCAGCTCTTAGTACTTGGCTAGATTACAGCAACCTGAAATTTTCTAAGGTAGAAATCTCGAACTACAGTTTTCCGTTTCGGCTTAAATACATTTCTTAGGAGGACTTAACGTTATATCCTAAGGGACACACAGCAAAAAAATAAGATTTTTAAGGGGAATCTGTCACCCCCAAAATTATATATGAGCTGCGGCCCCCGGCATTAGTGGCTTATCTACAGCATTCTGTAATGCTGTAGATAAGCCCCCGATGTAGCCTGAAAGATGAGAAATAAAGGTTATATTATACTCACCCAAGGGCGGTCCCGGAGCGGTCCGGGTCCGATGGGCATCGCGGTGCGGTCCAGCGACTCCTATCTTCATATGATGACGTCCTCTGCTTGTCCTCTTGCCGCGGCTCCGGCACAGGCGTACTTTGTCTGCCCTGTTGAGGGCAGAGCAAAGTACTGCAGTGCGCAGGCGCCGGGTCTCACTAACCTTTCCCGGCACCTGCACACTGCAGTACTTTGCTCTGCCCTCAACAGGGCAGACAAAGTACGCCTGCGCCGGAGCCGCGGCAAGTTCCTCCATTAGAAAAGAAGCTTTCCCATGCTCCATCATTCATCATTGCATTATACAGCTAACAAGACAGGACGGTATGTCATAAAACACTCAATACCCTCAATACCATCCATCCCCTGGGTTTGAATGAAAATATTAGTTTTGCATCGTTCCTCTAGTCATCTAGTTGCTGTGCTTTGATGTATTCTCGCATCATTGCTTTTATTATTTGGTTTTAATTCTTATGTTTTTATTCGTATATGTTTTGAGGTCTGGGAGTTGCTCTACATCTGTGATCCTATTGCATCTCTACAGAGGAAGTCAACTTCTATCACTAACTTTTGTTGCAATTGTATATACTGCATGTATGCTATTGTGGAGGTGTGCACACTGTAATACATATGTAAGTCTCTGGGGAGTTTTAGTGCATGACCGTGTGGTTTACAGGTATTTACTTGTATATCTATTACTATGGTATAAATTTGGGCACCATTGACATTTTATGATATTACATGATTGTATCATAGTTCTTTATTGAGTGACATGTCCCACATAAATCAATGGCTGTATGGATATTATTTGTTATTTTGCATTCATGTATGTTCCATTTTCTGACTGCATCTATCATTAAGATGTGACACATATCATCGAAATATCAGGCCTCCTGAGGAGCCTAAGTGGGCGAAACGTGTTGAGGCGTCATTAAGCTATGGCGGGTGGAGAGCTACTGTTAACACGACCAGAGATGAGTATTGTTTTTCACCTATTCCACTGATTATTATCCTTCTATGCAGTACCTGCTTGGCATTAGTACTGGTGGTACCTGCAGGAGACGTATACTGTCTAATTAATTACACAGGTCAACAAAAAAAAAATTTTTTTCTGGTGTCAAAAATATTTTAATGAATTTGGGGTATTTTTGGGGTGCTGATTCTGAATATGCTATCAGTTTTGACAGATTGGCTCAAGTTTTTGAGATTTTTGGTATCTTATTTATAGCACTTGTTGGTAAATGCGACGCATCATCTCATTAATTTCTTTGGATTAGTACTTGAACTGAGCAGTTCTCAATATAGTTTTGTGTTAATTAGTGTTCTAAAAGTTTGTTCATAGCTTGATATTTGCACTAACTTTATGTTGTTGTCTGTTTTCCAGTGAAAAGCATGAACTCATCAAGAAGAAGTTGTCTTAACGATCCAGACTCATTCTGTTACATTTGTGGTGAATACACACTGCCAAAACATAGAAGAAACATAACAGACTTCGTAAAAAAAGTGTATTTTGCCTATTTTGGGGTTATGCTTGGGGACCAAGACAAGTTTTGGGCACCACACATAGTGTGCAAAGCATGTATCGAATTATTACGAAAATGGAGCAAAGGACGAAGAAAAAGCTTCAAATTTGGTGTTCCAATGGTGTGGAGAGAGCCAAAAAATCATCATGATGACTGTTATTTCTGTGCAGTGCAAGTGCAAGGATTCAATAAGCATAAGAAACGAAAATGGGAGTAACATGGAATATGCAAGAAGGCCTGTCCCTCATTGTGAAGATGTGCCTGTACCTGTGTTTACCATAAATAACAGTCATCATGATGATTTTTTGGCTCTCTCCACACCATTGGAACACCAAATTTGAAGCTTTTTCTTTGTCCTTTGCTCCATTTTCGTAATAATTCGATACATGCTTTGCACACTATGTGTGGTGCCCAAAACTTGTCTTGGTCCCCAAGCATAACCCCAAAATAGGCAAAATACACTTTTTTTACGAAGTCTGTTATGTTTCTTCTATGTTTTGGCAGTGTGTATTCACCACAAATGTAACAGAATGAGTCTGGATTGTTAAGACAACTTCTTCTTGATGAGTTCATGCTTTTCACTGGAAAACAGACAACAACATAAAGTTAGTGCAAAAATCAAGCTATGAACAAACTTTTAGAACACTAATTAACACAAAACTATATTGAGAACTGCGAACTGCTCAGTTCAAGTACTAATCCAAAGAAATTAATGAGATGATGCGTCGCATTTACCAACAAGTGCTATAAATAAGATACCAAAAATCTCAAAAACTTGAGCCAATCTGGCAAAACTGATGACATATTCAGAATCAGCACCCCAAAAATACCCTAAATTCGATGAAATATCTTTGGCACCAAAAATGCTGTTGACCAGTGTTATCAGGATAAAATATAAGAGAGGTCTCCTTCTGAATGGTATAGGTTACTGGTTTCCCTTTTGGGTCTATAAAGTGGAGTATTCAACAAATGCTTGACCTGTGTAAATCACTCTGGCTGAAATAGACGTGTTCATCAATGGAACGGTACATCCTGTATAAACCCGCCATGTGTTCATACCATGTTTTTATACGCACTGGGGACCTAGTATTTCCCTAGCTTAGAATTTCTCTGTATAGTGATAGAGGACCCTTTAGCCTGTGGGTAGGGGTCTCACTAGTGGCTGCAGGTCGCATCAGGGCGTGCAGGGTCAGCCATCGTTGAGCGGGGGCGCCACAACGATTCCCCTTAGGGCGTCAACCTCCGCAGCCAGGTAGGGGCCTATAGATAGCTTCTCGCTAGGGTCTTCTAGTAATCCCCTATAGGTTAAGGGTATTTGTTTTTTTGTGTTTGAGCACTTTTTGTGTCTTTTTTTTTTGTTTCACTTTTGAGTTTGCCTTGGTTTTTAACAATAAAGTTTTTTAGTTAGGGCATTTCTACATGATTATTATTGCATCTCTGTTTTAGCATTGTAGTAGTATATCTCCTGTAAACATTGCTTATAGCTTTATGGATATACACTGTGTTCCAAGTTATTATGCAAATTGGATTTAAGTGTGATAAAGATTTATTGTTTTGTTTTTCAAATAAACTCGTGGATGGTATTGTGTCTCAGGGCTCAATGGATCACTGAAATCAATCTTAAACACATGGGATAATTAGTTTTCCAGGTGATTCTAATTAAAGGAAAACTACTTAAAAATGATGTTCCACATTATTAAGCAGGTCACAGTTTTCAAGTAACATGGGAAAGAAAAAGGATCTTTCTGCTGCTGAAAAGCATCAAATAGTGCAATGCCTTGGTGAAGGAATGAAAACATTAGAAATTTCCCGAAAACTTAAGCGTGATCATCGTACTGTTAAGGCTAGGTTCACATTGCGTTAGGGCAATCCGTTTAGCGCTAGCGGATTGCGCTAACGCAATGTTTTTTTAGGGGCCGCGTTAACATCCCCGATCAGCGAGAGCGGGGAACGGACCTCGGGCGCGCCGCGGACGCTGCAAGCAGCGTCCGAGGCGCGCCACAAAAGAACGGCACATCGCTAGCGCGAGCCGAAAAAGGCACGCGCTAGCAATGCGCTACAGGGAAACTTCACATTGCTGTCAATGGGTGCGCTAACGGACCCGTTGCACGGCGTTAATTGCGACATTTTCGCCGTGCAACGCTGTCCGTTAGCGTGCACACATTAACGCAATGTTAACCTAGCCTAAGAGATTTGTGGCTGTATCTGAGCACAGATGTGTTCTTGCTGATAAAGGCATAATGAGGAAGATTTCTGCCAGGCAAGTTCATCGGATTAAGAGAGCAGCTGCTAAAAAGCCATTACAAAGCAGCAAACAGATATTTGAAGCTGCTGGTGCCTCTGGAGTCCCTCGAACCTCAAGGTGTAGGCTCCTTCAAAGGCATGCTGTGGTGCATAAACCTAATATTTGGCCACCCTTAAACAGTGTTCACAAGCAGAAAAGGTTGCATTGGGCCCACACATACATGAAGACTAATTTCCAAACATTCTTGTTTACTGATAAGTGTTGAGCAACCCTGGATGGTCCAAATGGATGGAGTAGTGGATGGTTGGTGGATGGCACCATGGCCCAACAAGGCTGCAACAACAGCAAGGAGGTGGAGGAGTCATGTTTTGGGCCGGAATCATGGAGAAACAGCTGGTAGGGCCCTTTAAGGTTCCGGAAGGTGTGAAAATGACCTCTGCAAAGTATATAGAGTTTCTGTCTGACAACTTTCTTCCATGGTATAAAAAGCAGAAATGTGCCTTCAGGAGCAAAATCATCTTCATGCATGACAATGCACCATCTCATGCTGCAAAGAATACCTCCGAGTCATTGTTTGCTGTGGGCATAAAAGGAGATAAACTCATGGTGTGGCCACCATCTTCCCCTGACCTCAACCCTATATAGAACCTTTGGAGTATCATCAAGCAAAAGATCTATGAGGGTGGGAGGCAGTTCACATCAAAACATCAGCTCTGGGAGGCTATTCTGACTTCATGCAAAGAAATACAAGCAGAAACTCAATGGATGCAAGAATAGTGAAGGTGATATCAAAGAAGGGTTCCTATGGTAACATGTAACTTGGCCTGTTAGGATGTTTTGGAGTTAAATAGCTTTTTGTTCAGTGAATGTGACCTCCTAATGCTGTAAATTCCACAAATGAGCATTCTCAGTTCTTTAAAACATATCAAATGTTTAGAAATTCTACTGTGCCTAATAATTTGGATTCGGAACAGTGCATTTTGAGTTTTTATTCATTTTGGAGATTATACTGTTATCATTGGGAGGTTTATTCAATAAAATTCGATGTATACTCTAACGGGTGATTACTTTTATTAGACTGACTGTCATTTGCACCAACCATTTAGGAAAATCAGAGAAAAATGTCATTTGCATAATAATTTGGAACATAGTGTATATGTATTTAGAACGGTTACCATGGCAATGTTATCACCTTCATTGTGGTTAATTGTAGTAATGTATATGAGCTGTATGTGTATCTGTAGTGCTCATTATGGGTAGATGTGTGCTTTATAGATGGATATGTGCATATGTATATATATATATATATATATATATATATATATATATATATATATATATATATATATATATGTGGTTCTGCATGTTTAATTGGACTATGTTACTATCTCCACCATGACTTGCAGCAATATACAGTGGGGCAAAAAAGTATTTAGTCAGTCAGCAATAGTGCAAGTTCCACCACTTAAAAAGATGAGAGGCGTCTGTAATTTACATCATAGGTAGACCTCAACTATGGGAGACAAACTGAGGAAAAAAAATCCAGAAAATCACATTGTCTGTTTTTTTTATCATTTTATTTGCATATTATGGTGGAAAATAAGTATTTGGTCAGAAACAAAATTTCATCGCAATACTTTGTAATATATCCTTTGTTGGCAATGACAGAGGTCAAACGTTTTCTGTAAGTCTTCACAAGGTTGCCACACACTGTTGCTGGTATGTTGGCCCATTCCTCCATGCAGATCTCCTCTAGAGCAGTGATGTTTTTGGCTTTTCGCTTGGCAACATGGACTTTCAACTCCCTCCAAAGGTTTTCTATAGGGTTGAGATCTGGAGACTGGCTAGGCCACTCCAGGATCTTGAAATGCTTCTTACGAAGCCACTCCTTCGTTGCCCTGGCGGTGTGCTTTGGATCATTGTCATGTTGAAAGACCCAGCCACGTTTCATCTTCAATGCCCTTGCTGATGGAAGGAGGTTTGCACTCAAAATCTCACGATACATGGCCCCATTCATTCTTTCATGTACCCGGATCAGTCGTCCTGGCCCCTTTGCAGAGAAACAGCCCCAAAGCATGATGTTTCCACCACGCTTTACAGTGGGTATGGTGTTTGATGGATGCAACTCAGTATTCTTTTTCCTCCAAACACGACAAGTTGTGTTTCTGCCAAACAGTTCCAGTTTGGTTTCATCAGACCATAGGACATTCTCCCAAAACTCCTCTGGATCATCCAAATGCTCTCTAGCAAACTTCAGACGGGCCCGGACATGTACTGGCTTAAGCAGTGGGACACGTCTGGTACTGCAGGATCTGAGTCCATGGTGGCGTAGTGTGTTACTTATGGTAGGCCTTGTTACATTGGTCCCAGCTCTCTGCAGTTCATTCACTAGGTCCCCCCGCGTGGTTCTGGGATTTTTGCTCACCGTTCTTGTGATCATTCTGACCCCACGGGGTGGGATTTTGCGTGGAGCCCCAGATCGAGGGAGATTATCAGTGGTCTTGAATGTCTTCCATTTTCTAATTATTGCTCCCACTGTTGATTTCTTCACTCCAAGCTGGTTGGCTATTGCAGATTCAGTCTTCCCAGCCTGGTGCAGGGCTACAATTCTGTTTCTGGTGTCCTTTGACAGCTCTTTGGTCTTCACCATAGTGGAGTTTGGAGTCAGACTGTTTGAGGGTGTGCACAGGTGTCTTTTTATACTGATAACAAGTTTAAACAGGTGCCATTACTACAGGTAATGAGTGGAGGAAAGAGGAGACTCTTAAAGAAGAAGTTACAGGTCTGTGAGAGCCAGAAATCTTGATTGTTTGTTTCTGACCAAATACTTATTTTCCACCATAATATGCAAATAAAATGATAAAAAAAACAGACAATGTGATTTTCTGGATTTTTTTTTCTCAGTTTGTCTCCCATAGTTGAGGTCTACCTATGATGTAAATTACAGACGCCTCTCATCTTTTTAAGTGGTGGAACTTGCACTATTGCTGACTGACTAAATACTTTTTTGCCCCACTGTATATGCAGTGTATACTATATTGACCTGGTATGCATATCAGGATATTTTGCTGAATGATAAACATATGCAATATTAGACTAATACCCACACAGTTATTAAGTATAGATGGCTTTAATTGTTGAGATCTGTGGGTTTGCGTAGATATGCTTTGCCAGTAAATTAGCCCACATCAAATATGGCTCCTCTGTATCTTCTATCACGGTGCGCATGCGCTATGGTGCCGTGCGGTCCGTCTACTGTATGTCTGACTCAGCGGTGTGCCAACTTCCGGATCACGTGGGGCCGTCGTGATCATGGGCTAAATAAAATAGCTCCTTATTCACAGACAGTGGTGTGCTGCTTCCTTTTTTGGACTACTACATGCAAGGTTTGGTATATGCCTGTGGAAGCTCTTTTGCACCCAGATTCTTTCCATGCTGAATGTGCTGCTAGATTTTATATATATATATATATATATATATATATATATATATATATATATTGTAAGGTTTCTCTTACTGAGAGTGTTGGGGGACACTCGCTTAGCCGCGATATTTAAGCACACAGCATGGGTTTTTATATCAAAACAGTTCATACGGTTTATTAAGCCACGTAAACCGGGTTTAAACACAGTTCATTACATAGAACACAACAGGCACCAACAGTCTCTTTGGTACCTGACGGGAGCTCCTGCTCCACCTTGCCGACTCTTCCAACAGCCTTTGGGTAAGCTGCCTAACGGGGATCACCAACTCGCCTGGTCAATACACAGTAGTCAGTCCAGACCTCACCGAAGGACTCCAGCTTCCCCACACTCTGTTAACCCTCTTCCGGGTAAGCTGCCTAACGGGGATCACCAACTCGCCTGTCCGGCATACAGTAGTCAGTCCAGACCTCACCGAAGGACTCCAGCTTCCCCACACAGTAACAGACACCGGCCCAGCAGATCCTGGTGCTCACCTCGTACCCACAGGTCCTGGACCCCGTCCTCCACCTGTTAGCTTAGGTCCTGGACCCCGTCCTCCACCTATCAGCTTAGGCCCTGGACCCCGTCCTCCACCTGTCACAACAGGTCCTGGACCCCGTCCTCCGCCTGTCAGCTTAGGTCCTGGACCCCGTCCTCCACCTATCAGCTTAGGTCCTGGACCCCGTCCTCCACCTGTTACCTTAGGTTACCAGGATCACGCCGGTGGCCTAGTCCATGTTCTCAGGTGCTCTCCGGACCCTAGTCGTTCCTAGGACAATCCAGCACCTTCACCTCGTTCTCTGGTGCTTGCAGGACCCTGGTCATTCCCAGGCCAATCCAGCAGCATTCAGGACCCTAGTCATTCCTAGGACGGTCCTGCATCTTCGGGACCCTAGTCATTCCTAGGACTGTCCCCGGGACCCTAGTCATTCCTAGGACGGTCCCACCGGTCAGCGTTGTTCGGGACCCTAGTCATTCCTAGGACGATCCCCGGGACCCTAGTCATTCCTAGGACAATCCCCCCCCGGCCAGGTCCATACACAGGAACCACACAGGTTTCACACAGGACCTGCCGGACACGCCTCCCATGTGACCCACAACCTGGTCACATTATATACCTGAAACCACACCCCTGGATGGGTGTGTGGATGTGTGGCTAGTCTGACCCTCCCGTCTCTCATGACTAGCCTAGTAAGTCACCCAAACTTAACTATACACATTGCAACAAAACTCTTGAGGGACTACAGGTCCCAGCATAACCACAATACATCTGACTTACTACGCAGACTCCTTCCGCGACACACATCGGCCATTCATAACACTGCCGATTACAGGTACACCATGAATATCACCACAACAGATACGCTTCCATGCATATCTCACAGAGCGCACAGAGCGCACAAAGCGCCCCCTAGCTACCACAGGGGTCACTACACCATCACATATATCACAATATATATATATATACTAGAGGGAGGCCCGATGCCATTGCATCCGGAGGGTGGTGACGTCCCGATGGGGGCAGGCTTTGCAGCAATGAGATGGCTGCCCGGCTGGGAGGGTGCCCTGTGGTCTGGATCCGAGCGGCGGCCGGGATCCCACCGGCGGCCTGGATCACAGTGGTGGGGATGAGTTCTTGCGGTGGGGGAGTCCCAGCAGTGGGGATCTGGCGATGACCCGCTGGTGGTACTGCGCAAAGGCCTGGTACCACCAGCGGGTGCCATATCGGAATACCCATCACTTGGGTATTCCAATATGGCGGTTGGTGTACTTCTGGTGTGGCGCGGTGGATTGTGGGATTCGAGGACATCCAGACGGAAGTGGATGACAGACAATTTAAAGGGAATCTGTCACCCAAAAATGGCCTATAAACTAAGGCCACCGGCATCAGGGGCTTATCTACAGCATTCTGTAATGCTGTAGATAAGCCCCCGATGTAACCTGAAAGATAAGAAAAACAGGTTATATTATACTCACCCAGGGGTGGTCCCGCTGCGGTCCGGTCCGATGGGCGTCGCAGTCCGTGTCCGGCTCCTCCCATCTTCATATGATCACGTCCTCTTCTTGTCTTCTTGCCGAGGCTCCTGCGCACTGCAATACTTTGCTCTGCCCTCAACAAGGAAGACACAGTACACCTGCGCTGGAGCCGCGGCTGGAAGACAAGAAGAGGACGTCATCGTATGAAGATGGGAAGTGCCGGACCCGGACCGCACAGCCAGGAGGGGACAGTATACCAAGGAGGGGGAGTGTGATGAGACAGTACAGTATAAATACTGGGACCTATAGTGGGGACACAGTATGAGAGGACAGTGTGAAGAGGGGGCCAGTATGGAAAGGAGAGGTCAGTGTAAAGAGCATGTACCATAAGAGGGACAGTGTGGAAGTCATATTTTGTGCAGACAATATAGTGAGGGGCAATTTTTTATACAGAAGCATTATAATGACACTTCTATCTTTAAGGGCATCATGTGGAGATTTTCTGCAAAAGCGGAGAAGATGGAAGTCTGCAGAGACGGTTGTGGATGAGAAAACTCATCATGAGGTCTGGACAAGATGAAGAAAAGAAGAACGGCTCCAGAGACAACGTCATCTATAAGGTACCTGGATGTAAATGTTTTTTTGTGATACTGACTAATTTTCATGCTTTTATTTATGTTAGGAGCATTAAAGGGGATGTCCAGGTTTGTAATGAGTCTGCAGTCATTCTTTGAGACCGCAGACTTCTGAGTTCTCACAGTGCGCACTGCATGCTGTCAGGATTCTCTCGTGCTGGCGATTTACATACATGCAGTCACGTGCTGACTAGACATGTGTGGCCTCACTCAATGAAAATGAACTCAGCGAGGCCGGGCACGTCTAGTCGGAATGTGGTCACAAGTATACAAATCGCATGCTTGTGCTGACATGACTGTCCTCCGGCAAGGGAGAATCCTAAAAGTGTGCAGTGCAATAGTTGTGAGAATTCAGAAGCTGTGATGTCAGGACTCAGCTCTGCAGGTTCCAGTAGTCGTCACATGGACACTTCACTCACATGTAACTTTCATACTTGTGGTCCTGTGACACCGAGCTTCTCTTCTGCTTCTCTGTTTTTCACTGAATGTTGAGAGCATTAAGGAGAGGAGCTCGTGAGTACATGACTAAGTGTGCAAATTGCATATGTCCTTGGTGGTGGTGGTGGTGCGCCAAAATGAATTCTTGCCCGGGTGCCAGAAACCCTAGATACACCTCTGGGTTTCATGATGTGTCCATGCAGCCTGTCATCCAGCAGAGCGGACCCCATTCACTTGAATGGGGGGCCTGACAGTACAGTGTTTGCCCCTGTCATATGCATGACAGTGTGGCAAACACCGCTTCTGATTGGCAGGGAAATCATCCCCGCCGGTCAGAGAGCCGCAGGTCCCACGCTGTCAGAAGCATAATAATCTTTATTTTTATATAGCGCTAACATATTCCGCAGCGCTTTACAGGTTGCACAAATTATTGTTGCTGCCCCCATTGGGGCTCACAATCTAAATTCCCTATCAGTATGTCTTTGGAATGTGGGAGGAAACTGGAGTACCCGGAGGAAACCCACGGAAACACAGAGAGAACATACAAACTCTTTGCAGATGTTGTCCTTGGTGGGGTTTGAACCCAGGACTCCAGCGCTGCAAGGCTGCTGTGCTAACCACTGCACCACCATGTTGCCCTTTATTGGCATGCACAAAGAGAAAAAAAAGCATGAAAAAAAGTAACAAAAAACGCACCTAAACCTGTGTTTTTGCCGCAGCTTCTTTCCTGTCAAGAAGATCAGGTTTTGTTGAAGAAAAAAGAAGCAAAAATGCCCTGTGTGAACTTAAGGCCCCGTCTCACATAGCGAGATCGCTAGCGAGATCGCTGCTGAGTCACAAGTTTTGTGACGCAACAGCGACCTCAGTAGCGATCTCGCTATGTGTGACACGTACCAGCGATCAGGCCCCTGCTGTGAGATCGCTGGTCGTGTCGGAATGGCCTGGACCTTTTTTTGGTCGTTGAGGTCCCGCTGACATCGCTGAATCGGTGTGTGTGACACCGATCCAGCGATGTCTTCACTGGTAACCAGGGTAAACATCGGGTTACTAAGCGCAGGGCCGCACTTAGTAACCCGATGTTTACCCTGGTTACCAAAAAAAAAAAACAGTACATACTCTCCTTTCGGTGTCCAGGTCCCTCGCCGTCTGCTTCCTGCTCTGACTGAGTGCCGCCGTACAGTGAGAGCAGATCACAGCAGTGACGTCACCGCTGCGCTCTGCTCCCAGTGTACGGCGGCTCAGTCAGAGCAGGAAGCAGACGGCAAGGGACCTGGACACCGAAAGGCGAGTATGTACTGTTTGTTTTTTTTGGTAACCAGGGTAAACATCGGGTTACTAAGCGCGGCCCTGCGCTTAGTAACCCGATGTTTACCCTGGTTACCCGGGTGCTGCAGGGGGACTTCGGCATCGTTGAAGACAGTTTCAACGATGCCGAAGTCGTTCCCCTGATCGTTGGTCGCTGGGGAGAGCGGTCTGTGTGACAGCTCCCCAGCGACAAAACAGCGACTTACCAACGATCACGGCCAGGTCGTATCGCTGGTCGTGATCGTTGGTAAATCGCTATGTGAGACGGGGCCTTTACCCTAAACAACAACCACAAGACGGCTTTCTTCCACCATGGTATTTAAATCAGTATAACAGCGCCAACCTGACAGAGTGTGTAGTTTACTTAGCAAAATTCTGTTAAAAACATTTTTAACTTTTTGCATGCTTCAGTAGTCTCGATGGGA
Organism: Ranitomeya variabilis; assembly: GCF_051348905.1. Taxonomy (NCBI): domain Eukaryota; kingdom Metazoa; phylum Chordata; class Amphibia; order Anura; family Dendrobatidae; genus Ranitomeya; species Ranitomeya variabilis. Next base: position 103,362,961 of record NC_135239.1, on the reverse strand, counting down.
GACTAGAAGCTGCAGTTGTCTGATTGGCTCTGCTACATACAGGCAATGATCAGATCGCCTGTATGTAGCAGAAATGCTTACTTGCTATGAGCGCCAACCACCGGACGGCACTCATAGCAATCCGGCTATGACAACCATAGAAGTCTGCTGCAGAGATTGACAGCGGCATTTAACTAGTTAACAGCCGCAGGTGGATCGCGATTCAACCCACGGCTGTTGCAGGCACGTCTGCTGTAAATATCAGCTGCCACATGCCCGGAAAGGTGCAGGCTTATCGCCGGAGCCTGCACCAAATAGGGGAAGTCTAACATCGGCATACTATTATGCCTGATGTTGGAAGGGGTAAAGGACCTATAACTCTGCTCTTCACCTCGCCAAACAGACCTATTTCACCACCCTGATCTCCTCACTAACAGTCCAAAAAAAACATTTACAATACTTTTCACTCCCTCCTCAGTCCGAAGACACAGGCCCCTATCATAGACATTTGTGCTGATGACCTGGTCTCCCATTTTACAGAGAAAATAGAGAATATGTCAGGAAATCCGCTCCCAACCACTAAGTGCAGCGACTCCCATCCCCCCTGCATTTCCCCTGGCTCACTCTCCACATTCGATCCCATCACAGTAGTGTCCAAGCTCCTCTCTTCTTCTCATCTGACAACATGCACTGCTGACCCCATTCCCTCACATTTCCTCCCGTCTCTCTCTCCAGTCGTCACAACTCATCTAACTACAATCTTTAATCTCTCCCTCTCCTCTGGCATTTTCCTGTCCATCTTCAAACACTCTATCATTACTCCATTATTAAAGAAATCCGCCCTTGACCCATCCTGCACAAACAACTACAGACCAGTCTCCAATCTCCCCTTCATCCTTAAAGGGCACCTGTCACCCCGTTTTTTCAGTATGAGATAAAAATACTGTTAAATAGGGCCTGAGCTGTGCATTACAACAGTGTATTTTGTGGACCCCGATTCCCCACCTATGCTGCCGAAATACGTTACCAAAGTAGTCGTTTTCGCCTGTCAATCAGGCTGGTCTGGTCAAAAGGGCGTGGTGTCTTCCCCCAGATCTTGCTTAGTTTTCCGTTGGTGGCGTAGTGGTGTGCGCATGCCCAAGGTCCCGAATCCACTGCACAGGGGAGTTAAAAGAGCGCAATGTGCACGATTTCATTGGTGATAGGTGGGGGCTGCCATCTTCCTTTGGCCACGCGTGCGCAGAAGCGGCGCTCTGCTGGCCGCGGCTTCAGGAAAATGGCCGCGGGATGCCGCGCGTGCGCAGATGGAGATCGCGGCGGCCATTTTCCTGAAGCCGAGATGCGAACTCATTTAATGTACGCTACCATGATTGTACAGCCCAGTTATGGGGGCGCACAGCAGCTGTGGAGGAGCCGCCTGTGGTTTACAGTCCACACTCCAATATAATAGGGACAATGGCCTACAGATATTTACACATAGCTGTAGGGTGGGCCCCTGGGGTCCATTCCCCTGTGAACCCCTGGGTTCCTGGTTCATATGTGCTTGTAAGGTAAGTGTTTAGATAATTTATATCATATTTAGTTATTTATTTCCTTCTCTTCCATAGTGCACGGGTTAAATTGGGTATAGGCTTCACCTTTGAGTGGAAAAAATGCCAAAATATCATATTATAGTCTTACTCTATTTACCGATATATTGATATTGATGACACAAAGGCATTATCTCAGCTAGGCTGCAAAAGCTTTTGCACATTGTTATTCATTTATGTATATTGGCATCTTTGGAATTGAAGTACATCTACCTGAAGATATAGCAAAGCATTGATCTGACACATAAGAAATTTATGTAATATATGCAATAGGTGGTCAGATTGCTACAATTATGTTTTAAGCTTATATGACCAGTTTTTTGGATTGGAGGTACTTTGCACATTATATAATTATGGATACTAAAGAGATGTAATAATTTTATGGATGAAAAATAAACTTTATATTTTTGAACTAAACATTCTGTGGCCTATATAATATCTTGAGGGGTCTTTAGGTATATTGAATCTTTGGATGTGTTCTTTTTGAATTTGTATGGACTAATATGTATAAAAAGCTGTAGACACATGTACAGGGACACAGTGGTGGCGGTGATGTGTCCTTCCTGAACGATCCGATACAAAGAGCCGGCTCCCTGCTGTGAATGAAAGGAGTCGGCTCTGCAGTGTGAGTGAGCGTGTGAGTTTCTTTTCCTTTCCTGGCTGGTGCCTGGAGCTTATCAGGTTCAGCTTAGTGAACCCTGACTGTGACTCCTGTGGGAGGAGCAGTGAGGAGAGAGGTAGATGTGACTGTTAGTAAATGCATGTGAGTACTGGAGAAATGGTGCAGACAAGCCCCGGACAGGGAGGATGGGAAAAGGATAAAAAAAAGGGCTTCCTATTGTTAACTCTTCAGTGCCCCCAGACTGCAAGCATTAGTGTTCCACCATCATTCAGTGCTGGAGACAGGATCTGAGTTACCTTAGTCCCAAATATATAGTTTACTGGCCTCATTCATGGCATATACTGTATATACCGAGTATAGGAGGAGGGACTCGGCACATTGTTTGGTATCATAGTATTAGTCAGGACTGAGGAGGATTCAGGACAGGAACACTACAGGGAGGAGGATGGATCAGTTGTTGCTGCGGAGGGTAAATAAGATAAAGTGATTTTGTGCAAACCCTGTGGCGACATCTAGTACAGCTCCAATCATATAGAGTTACGCTGATTTCACACTTGCATATTTCGCAATCTATGTGACAATGGCTGCACACGGATCCATTTTTGTCTCCATTGACTTTCAGTGGTGACAGATGGGACTTGCGTGTGCATCCAGCTGTTAGGCTAGGTTCACATTGCGTTAGTGGGTGATCGCTAACGGACAGCGTTGCACGGCGAAAATGTCGCAATTAACGCCGTGCAACGGGTCCGTTAGCGCACCCATTGACAGCAATGTTGTTTCAGCCTGTAGCGCATTGCTAGCTCGTGCCTTTTTCGGCTCGCGCTAGCGATGTGCCGTTCTTTTGTGGCGCGCCTCGGACGCTGCTTGCAGCGTCCGCGGCGTGCCCGAGGTCCGTTCCCCGCTCTCGCAGATCGGGGATCTGCGAGAGCGGGGACGTTAGCGCGACCCCTAGAAATACATTGCGTTAGCGCAATCCACTAGCGCTAAACGGATTGCCATAACGCAATGTGAACCTAGCCTTACTGTTTTCCCACGGATCCGTATATCTGCATATTTTACCAAACGCACAAAAACACAACTTGTTGCAGCTTTGTGTCGTCTGAAAAACACGCAGGGACAGGCACAGATCCGTGGCTACACGTCTGGAATTACCATGGAGCATGGATCCAGGACAACACGGATCTGTGTGCTTCCATGTGCAGGGATCTGTTATGCGGGACTGAGCATGCTCAGAAGCAAGGGATGTGCTGTATGGGAAAGTGATGAAACTGTATGGGAGTAGGATGCAGACATAGTGTAGACTCTGCCTGCTGTGCTGTCATGCAGTGAAGGGCTTGTGCCCCATGTTAGTGTGCTAATGGTAATAAAATGTATTGGGAGCCTGTATGGAACATGGGGCACCTGGTTGGGGCTGCCTTCACACTAGCGCTTTGGTACGGTGCGTTGTGCTGTGTAGCAATCCTGACGCGTCCTGATCCAGATTGCATCCCTACACTTAACATAGGGAAGCCTGGACCCGCATTTGCATCAGGATTTCTCATGTGCTCCCAAAACGCAGCTTGTTGTGGATTTTGGGTGTTAAAAAAAATCTGCAGACATCCTGGTACATGGCAGTGCGTCCAAAAGACATCCGACTGTCAATGTAGGAGCGCCCGAATCAGGCTGCTGCGTCCAATCTGCATGTGGATGTCACACTGCGCAGGCGCGGAGCCCCATTTTATCCTTTCACCAGTCTCTTCTCTCCCCTCTGCCCAGGCAGAAGTCAGAGTTTCACATTTCCACCCAAATCCTGATCAGGAGGCAGTTCCTGCGTTTGCAGAAAAAGTCCGGATGCAGATAAATGGTGGCCAAGAGGGAACGACTACAGCAATGTACAAAACCGCCACTTATTAGAGAGTAATACAGGTTAAGACTACAACCGAGTAGCAGGGGGGCGCTGTGCACAAGATCTGAGGAAACAGCAATGCTGAACAGTGTGTCCTGCTTCACCACATACTTATACAGGGGTATACTGAGGAGCTCACTGTACAGGCAAACACCTGGAACCATCACTGTGGAAAACGTAGTTCTATTTTTTTTTTTAAAAAAAGAGCCGGTTGGTGAGCGGAGAGAGCCGGTTGGTGAGCGGAGAGAGCCGGTTGGTGAGCCGAATAGTGAGCGGAGCCGAGAGAGCCGGATCACCAGAAAGAGCCGGACTGGCCTGCCCAGTGCCCATCACTACACTCCGGCTCACAAGAGCGTGACTCCTCCCACACACGTGATCACGTGGCCGTGACGTCCCACGGGTCCTAGCGCTTTCAGTGTCCTTGTCTCTGCCGGATAATTCTCATGGACGGTCCTGATCGGCTAAGTCCTGGTACCCGGGAAGGGGAGGAGCCATGGATAGAGCAACACCCGAAGGTGATGGGGGGGTAATGTGCTCAGCGGCTGCGGCCATGTGTGGCGGTGTGTGTATAATACAGGGCTCCGTCTACACCTCCTCTGCAGTGACATCACTGGGCCCCGCACTGTGACAGCCACATTCTCCAATCTTCCCAGTGGGACAGACGGGTGCCTCTGCTCACCATCAGCGTGCTGCGGCACATGCGCTGTGTGGGCGAGGATGCCGGCGTGTGCGCGCTCCGGGGGGGGGATCTCGCCTGGTGTCTGTAGTCGGCTCCTGCCGTGTCCATCCCAGGCGCAGAGTTCCGGGAGCCCGGAGAGCAGGATACGCAGCCCTATACGCAGCCCTATACGCAGCCCTATACGCAGCCCTGTCGTCATGTGATTGACCTGTAAGGGTCAGACATTATAGAGGCGTACAGATCCCATGAAGGAGCCGTGTGTCCCACTCCCGGCTCATCACCTTATAACGCCTACGACCTCGGTCAGACAAGCATTGCGCGTTATATAGGGGTGCACGGGCTTTGTGCCAGTGAGTGGAGCAGTGCTCTGTGACCTACTTCTGTGTGGAGCCACTATTAGGGCTCCTTTCTACTTGTGAGATAAACGTCTGTGTCTCGCATATGGAAACCAAGCTGTGGCGCTGGCACTTTGGAGCGGAGCGTGCGGCCGCATAGCAATACATGGAGCTGCACGCTCCGCTCCAAAGTGCTGGCGCCAGAGCTGGGTTTCCACATGTGAGACACAGACGTTTATCTCGCAAGTGGAAACAAGCCCTAAGGGTCACTCTTGTCTCCCTAATAAACCAGTGAGTGCCCGCCGCATACTGAACACAGTGCCCCACCGTCCTGCTAATCCATGGGCCTAATAATGCAACAGAGGGGTGTCCATCAGGGGTGTTGATGGCCGCTCATTACAGGACAGGTAAAGGGCTCGTCCAGACTCTGTGACTGCAGACTGCCTAGTCGTATTCTCCGTGAGTGGTCGCGTCTACACAATTTTAATTCTTGTGGTCAGGTGCGGACTGGACTCACTTGCAAAGATGGCAGCAAGTCAGCTTGTGGCCACAAGTATGGAAGTCTTACACATGGGGTCACATCGGGGACACCGGGGAATCGGGACTGCAGACCATGTAGAGAGCCGCCGCTGCAGCAGGCAGAGACCGTCAGACAGCCTGACGGACATTAAGCCCTGGGGTCTCTGCCTCTTCTGCTCCATATTGACTTCTTTGATCATCAGAGAAAAATAAAATAAAGGACTCATGTTATTGGAATTTTTTTTTTTGCAGTTCAAGGAGATGAAGATGATGGACGGGGCAGAAAGTACCCAAGTTTATACAGCATTTCTTGTGTACATGGATCTCCTAGAAGGTAACCTGTGTTAGCATTAAAAGGGTTTTCTAGGATGAAAGGACCCTGTCAGCTTCCCGCCACCATGTATGCTCCCTGTTCGCTTCCATCAGCACATATGCTGATGGTCTCCATGGTGACCCCCGGTCGCAAGATGGCTGCGGGGTCCTGCAGGGAAGGTGGCTTGTGAGCACCTGCTAATGTCAGTAGCTAATACACCGCCTTCCCTGCCTGTCAGATGCTGCTCTGATGCTCTGCAGTGCAGAAGTATTACAGAGTATCAGATCAGCGACCTGTCGCTGTCCTATTCTGGGACAATGTAAATCCCCAAATAAAGAACACAAAAAAAATTAATCCAATAAATACATCTATTTCTGTAAAACAAATAAACACAATAAGGGTCTCTGCACAAGTTGCGGATTTGCCTGCAAATCCGCAGCAGTTTTCCATGCGTTGTACAGTACCATATAAACCTATGGAAAACCAAATCCACAGTGCACATGCTGGGGAAAATACCACGCAGAAACGATGCAGTTTATTTTCCGCAGCATGTCAATTCTTTGTGCGGATTCCGCAGCGTTTTACACCTATTCCATAATAGGAATCCGCAGGTGTAAAAACGCTGGCAAAATCGCCACAAAAACTGCAGGTAAAACGTAGGGCGTTTTTAACTGCGGATTCTGCAACGTGGGCACATACCCTAAGAGTACACATATTTGGTATCACCGCATCCGGAATGACCCGACCTATAAAACTGCCCCACTAGATAACCCCTTAATCGAACACCGTAAAAAAAAAAAAAGGCAAGGATAAATAAAAAGTGAGGCAAATAACTTGTTTTACCATCATACGCCCGAACAAATAGTGCAATAAAACGCGATCAAAAAGATGAATGTAAATGCAAATAGTTTCTCTGAAAACATGATCTTGTCCCACAAAAAAACAAGCCATTATACAGCTCCATTAGCAGAAACATAAAAAAGGTATAGCTCTTAGAATAAAGTGATGCAAAAATATTTTTTTCTATAAAATATTTTTTATTATGTAAAAGCGCCAAAACATAAAAAGGCTATAAATGAGGTATCGCTGTAATCGTACTGACACGAAGAATAAAACTGCCTTATCAATTTTACCATACGCGGAACGGTATACAAAAAAAAGAAACAAAAACAAAAAACAATTTCTGAATTGCTGGTTTTTGATAATTCTAACTCCAAAAAATCGGAATAGAAAGCGATCAAAAAAATATTGTGTGCCCGAAAATGATGCCAATAAAAACAACAACTTTCCCCTTAAAAAACAAGTTCTTACATGACACTGTCGGCCGAAATATGGAAAAATTATAGCTGTCTAAATATGGCGATGCAAAAACTAGTTTTTGCAATAAAAAAGTCTTTTAGTGTGTGACAGCAGCCAAACATAAAATTCTGGTATCACTGTTCTCACACCGACCTGAAGAATAAAGTTGCCTAATCACTTATACCAGGCAAGGATTGGCGTAAAAATAAATAAAACCGATTCTTCACCTGCTGTTGATTGTTCATGTTGCCTCCCAAAGATCGCATTAAGGCTCGGCGCACATTTATCCTGCACTGAGCGCTTACACCGGGGTTTTCGTGTAACTGTCTGAAATACGTGATTCAGACGAAACCTCTGGCGGAAGATTCCCTCTAATGAGGCAGATGGAGGAACTGTGGATGCCATCCGACCTATGATCAGGCGGTGTACATCTTTTTATGATTGTATAAAAGCCCAGTTGACCGCAGTTTTGTGCACTTCTAAAAAGGACACCACTGAACAGAGGTAAGACGGAGTCCAGAGTAAATCTGCTGCCTCAATATAGTGAATGGATCCCTCCAGGGTTTCATCTGTCACGTCACTCTGAGATTTAGATGGAAACCTCACAGTTAAGTGCTCGGTGTAGAGCGCCGCATAAATGTGATCCTAAATGTTATGTAAGATGTTCCCAGTAAAAGCTTCAACTCAATCCACACAAAAAAAGCAAGTCCCCATTCAGGTCCGTCATCTGTCAATGGAGGTATGGGGCTTCCATGTTACTGGTAGCACAAAGGCTCTGGAATAGCGAAATGGCTCCTCACCCTCGAAAAGAAATTCAGCAAATGCCCCCTTCCTTCTGAGCCCCAGTGTGCCTAATCCACATTTAGCGCCCACATGTTTGGCATTTCTGTAATAATGAGAGCCCTCCTAATTTACAGGTGCGTGTCTCCAGAAACATGAGTTGGGGATAATGTACTGGTCACTATAATGGCAGTTGCAATTTTCACTCAGCAACATCCACTGATGGTTTCTGGAAAACACCTATGGAGTCAAAATCGTCACTACACCTGTAGATAAATTCTCAAAGGGGGTTAATTTTTAAAATAGGGTAACTTGAGGTGGATTCTGCTTTTCTAGCACTTAGGGGCTCTTTATATGGTGTCCACAAACTATTCTAGAAAAATCTCTCCAGGAGGCAAATAGCGTTCCGTTCCTCCCGAGTCTCTCCGTATGGCTAAACAGTACTGTACAGCCACATATGGGGTACTTCTACATTCAGTAGAAATTGTGGGACACATTTTGATGCCATTTTACCCATTTCTCTTGTATGAAAATGTCAAATTTGGGGCTAACACAAACTTTATGGTAAAAAAGTAAATTATATTTTCTTCACTGCCCAATGGTACAAAAGTCTGTGTCACACCTGTGGTGTCAATATGATCACTGCACCCCTAGATGAACTCATTGAGAGGTGGAGTTTGTAAAATGAGGTGACTTAGGCTACTTTCACACTAGTGTCGGCAACAACCCGTCGCTGTGCGTCGGGCCGAGGTTCCCGACGCTAGCGTGGTCTCCGCCGCACAACGTGGGCAGCGGATGCATTTTTCCCACGCATCCGCTGCCCCATTGTGAGGTGCGGGGAAGTGCGGGGAGGTGGGGGCGGAGTTCCGGCCGCGCATGCGCGGTCGGAAAAAGCGGACCGTCGGGAGCAAAAAACGTTACATGTAACGTTTTTTTCTCCCGACGGTCCGCTACCACACGCCCAAGCGTCGCAAAACGGACGCGACGTTTTGCAATGCGTCGCAAATGCGTCGCTAATGTTAGTCTATGACGAAAAAACGTATCCAGCAAGAACTTTTGCTGGATGCGTATTTTCGGCAAAACGAAGCATTTGCGACGTATTGCAGTTAACGCTAGTGTGAAAGTAGCCTTATGGGGGGGTTCTGCCAGTGAGACATTGCACCCTCAAAACAGTGCAGCAAAATCTGCACTGTAATATGGTAAAACAGAAGAAAATCCTGCTCAACAAACTAGTGAACAAACTTCTTTCTTCATTCACATTGATGTCGCATATGTAACTTACAACGCTGATGCTGTTTTATCTTCTGAGCACGTTTGGTGAATAAAAAAAGAAGTTTGTTCACAAGTTATTTGAGCTGGGTTTTCTTGTGTTTTGTGATTGCTCTACGCCTTGACACAGCGTTTCCTGTGCTCCGAACACCTAAGGACATCTATTACTGTCTGGACTTATTTCTGTTTCAACTGTAATATGGTGCCCTTTCCTTCTGAGCCGTGCCTCAAAAGTAGTTTTCGACCACATTTGGGGTATCTGTTTACACAGGAAAGATTGCACAACAAATTGTATAGCGCAATTTATCCTGTTGCCCTTATGAAAACGCAAAACTTGATGCCAAAAATAATTTTTGTGGGAAAAATGTGATTTTTTTAATTTTTTTTTTATTTTTTATGGCTTAACGTTATAAACCTCTGTGAAGCATCTGGAGGTTCAAGATGCTCACCACACATTTTGATAAGTTCTCTGAGGGATCAAGTTTCCAAAATGGTGTCACTTGTGGGGGGATTTCCACTGTTTAGGCACATCATGGGCTCTACAAACACGACATGGCATCTGCTAATTCCAGCAAATTTTTCATTAAAAAAGTCAAATGGCGCTCCTTCCCTTCCGAGCCCTGCCGTACGCCCAAACAGTGGTTTTCCTCCCTCATGGGGTACCGGTGTATTCAGGAGAAATCGCACAACAAAACGTTTGGTCCATTTTCTCCTGTTGTTCTTGTGAAAGTAAAACATATTAGGTCTATAGTACATTTTTGAAAAAAAAGGAAAATGTTTATTTTTTCCTCCCATGTTCCATTTATTGCTGTGAAGCACCCGAAGGGTTAATAATCTTCTTGAATGGGGTTTTGAGCACCTTGAGGGGTGCAGTTTTTAGAATGGTGTCACTTTTGAGTACTTTCTGCCATATAGGCCCCTCAAAGTCCCTTCAAATGTGAGGTGGAGCCTAAAATAAAAATGGTTCTCTAACTTTTGTTGTAAAAATGAGAAATCGCTGCTCAACTTTTAACCCTTCTAACTTCCTAACAAAAAATAATTATGTTTCAAAAATTGTGCTGATGTAAAGTAGACATGTGGGAAATGGTATTAATTAACTATTTTGGGTGACATAACTCTCTGATTTAAGGGCATAAAAATTAAAACTTTGAAAATTATAAAAGTTTCAAAATTTTTCACAGATTTCTGATTTTGTTTTCACAAATAAACGCAAGTTATATCGAAGAAATGTACCCACTATAATAAAGTACAATATGTCATGAGAAATCATTCTCAGAATCACTGAGATCCCCATTGAAGTGTTCCAGAGTTATTACCTTATAACGTGGCAATGGTCAGAATTGGAAAAAGTGGCCTGGTCAGGAAGGTGAAAACCGGCTTGAGGGTGAAAGGGTTAAGTTGCTCATAATTGGGGCCCAGTTATCCATTGGTCAGGTGCGGAGTGGCAGCCTGTCACACACAGACAGAAGAGAGGTAATGGCGGCCTGCGATGCCTCTTGCTCAGCAGCCGCCTGTCTGTTTGCAGACACACATGTTCCTCTCTGACAGAAAACGTGTCCTGTGTGTTGTAGTGAGGCCAGCTATACCTTGAATTCCTCCTCAGAAATGTATTACAGGGAGGGATTTTGCTCTGTAAATTGTATATTTTCTACCACTAGGCTATGAGCTCTTGTGTTGCTTACTTGCACCATCTTTTACTTGTACATCTTTTTATTTTTGTGTAGTAAGGAACTGGAACGACGTGCAGATCCTGAGCTCACCAGAACTTCATCTCATTTACTTGTGTGGGAAAGAAAAAGATGACGACAGTGCTCCTCAGGTCATAATCCCCACACCAGTCAGCACGTCGTGCAGCCATGGCAGGTACGCTGTCTAGCTACAAAGCTATCATTGTGCCTAAGGTCCCGTTCAGTACTTAGTCAGTATTTTATCACTTTGTAAGTCAAAACCAGGTGAGGAACAATCAGAGGACAAATATAATAGAAACACGTCACCACTTCTGTATTTATCACCCATTTCAGGTTTTGGCTCACACATACTGATGTAAAATACTAACCAAATACTGCTCGTGTGAATGTGGCCTTATTAGTGAAGACATATTGTATGTAGAACCAGTATTTCATCAGATGATGATATTGGCTACCTATGTCAGAGGAACACTTGTTATGGTATGTGTCCACAGTCCGGTTTACATCCGGATTAGCTGCGGATTGAACGCTGCATTCAACCGCAGCGTTCAACCCGCAGCGTTCACATGTTACAGCATAGTGGAGGGGATTTTATGAAATCCCATCTCCACTGTGTACGAACACGGACCCGGCAGCCCTGCATTTATGGACATGCGGTGCGTCTTTTTAGACAATGCTCCGTTGCCGCAAGGTAAATCACAGGGCCCTATGCATAGGGTGTGGAGATTCCGGATGTGTGCAATGAACACATCCGGAATCACCGCTCGTACAGAAGGGGGCGGCGCTTTGGGCGGAGCTGGTGTTTCGCTCCGTCCAAAGCGCCATAAATCCGGAAAGTGGACACGCACCCTTATGGTTCCTTAGCTGTGGTGAAATTTTTAATGCTTTCTCTATAGTATGATTATGTGCATTTGCACTTTCATAAGGGCAATAGTGACTGTAACCATTAAAGTACCACTTCATTTTTTTTTAAAATTATTTCACCATCGGTTACGTATCAGTAATGTATGTTCCTCCATTTGTAGTAAAATACTTACTGTCCAGCATCTTCTGCTGTTCCCAGCACCGATCTGGTCATCTTTTGCACCTCATGACCGGAGTTGTGACCTGCTGGATCAGTCTAGCGTTTGCTGGGCAGACCAGAAATCACTTCTGAGGGCTCATACCCATCACCGTAAAAAAAAGAAAAGGTCCGATTTTGGTCCAGAAAAGTGGGACGAGTGTCATGCGATTTTTCATGCAAGTACAATACGATTTTTAACACCTAACATTCGATTTACATCCAATTGGAATGCGATTTTAAAATGAGCATTTTCAAAGAGAAATTCTCTATGTAATCTACACACAGTTTTGCAAAGTAATTTATAGAGAGAGAGAGAGTTCAGATAGTTATACAAAAAGTTCAATATAAATATGTGAGTGAGAGATATAACCAGTGCTTTGTGTGTGTAGTTTATTGTACATGTTTTTTTTTTTTTATTAAATAAATTCCTTTTGGAAAAAAAATTGGCGTAGGATTCCCCAACATTTTATTAACCAGCAGGGGGAAAGCGGACATCTGGAGGCAGATATTTATAGTCTGGGATGGAGGTAATACCCATGGAGCTTCCAAGGCTATTAATATCAGCTCACAGCTGTATACATAGTTTTTACTGGTTTTTAAAATAGGGAACCCCCTAAAAAAAAAAAAAAATTACGTAGTGTCCCCCTATATTTTATAACAAGCAAAGGCTAGGCAGACAGCTGCGGGCTGATATTAATAACCTAGGAAGGGGCCATGGATATTTGCCCCCTCCCAGACTAAAAATATCAGCTCTCAGCCACCCCAAAAATGGCGCATCCATAAGACGCGCCAACTCTGGCACTTAGCCTCACTCTTTGCACTTGCCCTGGTGCGGTGGCAAGTGGGGTGATGGGGGGGGTTGATGACACCTTTTGTATTATCAGGTGACATAAAACCCAGAGGTTTGCAATGGAGAGGCTAACTAACTAACTATTGTATAAAAAACACACACCCAGAATAAAGTCCTTCAGTTGAAATAATGACACTGACTCCTTTATTAAATCTAAATTAAACCAAACCATCTATATTTGTGTCAACGCCCAATCCACTGAAATCAGTGTCCCCTGTAATAGAATTAAAATAATAACCATATTCCTCACCTGTCCGCTGAGAAGATAATCCATTTGTCCAGCGTCTGGCTCTGCTTCATCTAGATTGCAGGCTACATTGTTGCTTGATGCGACTATACAGCCTGCCATCCAGCAGTGACACTGATCTGTGCATGCTCAGAAAAAATAGGCCCCTAAAATGTAACGTTTAATAATCGACTAAAAGTAAAACACTCACAATTACACTTAAAAAATGTTGCTCTACCAGGTATGAGCCATCAGGCAAATACAAGTATAGACATTTAAATATCATGATCCAATACAGAAATATGTGGCTAGTCTCTCCCTAGAATGCCCTGAGAGTCACCCTACCTACCAGTGGAGGTTGGCACCCTAGTTGTTGATGTGCCCCCCTGAACGTCAGTAGCCCTGAAGGCCCTGGTGCACCCTTAACATACTAGGACATAAGGTAAAGAAACACACATACATCAATAGAACCATAAAAAAAACCCTTTATTGGGGAGACCGAGTAGCCTCGTTGGAGAAAAAAGTCCTAAACAATCAAGTCCTAAATAACAATATCTCGAAGCCCTGAAATGCTGTCCAATTGGTTGTATGTTGCTATTTCAGCCCTGTATAGGATAGAACCAAGGCGTATAATGATGTGCATATCAACACATCGATTGTACTCTATAGTCTGACACCTTTGAAAAAAGTACCATGTTTTCTACATGGAATCAATAAGCACGGCTATAAAGCTTCTATTTCAGAATTGCTACATGGTGGTCATGGACTTAAAGTTTATGTACTATCACATCCCTATTCTCCAAGCCATCAAAAATTTCTGAGAGTTGCCTTATTTGTACAGGGGGAAATAAAACACTTCAAAATCAAAGCCCTGCCCTTCATCCTATCTGAGAGTGTTCACCAAAGTAATAGCAGAGATGACCGCTCATCTTTGAGTTCAAGATACTCTGATTGTCCCATACCTGGACGACTTCCTAATTGTTTGGAAATCAGAGGAATATTGCGCAGCGCAGCTGGAAGGAGTCAGGAACATCTTAGAAAAGCTGGGCTGGATTGTGAATACACAAAAATCAAGACTAAGGCAAGGAAAAATTCAGTCCTTTTTAGATCGTATACTAGATTCGGAGATCCAGATTTGCCTCCTTCAAGAAGGGAGAAAAGACAGTGGTAACGCTGGTATCAGCAGCAGTGGACAATCGGAGAATGACATTGAGGAAGGTAATGTCATTGTTGTGGACTCTGACTTCCTGTATCCCAGCGGTGCTATGGGCCCAGTTGCTTACAAGACAGCTTCAATGGGAAATATTGTCAGCGCAAAAACAATTTAGAGGGCATTTGGAAGGAAGCGTGATTCTTTCGTCTGTAACCAGAAGTTCCCTCTCATGGTGGATAGGCAGGAAAAATCTGTAATCAAGCGTTCCATGGATGCCCCAAATAAGCGCTACTATTACCACAGACACAATCAGGACTGGTTGGGGGACACATCTGAGAGATCAGGCAGTACAGGGTTCATGGTCATTTTATGAGAGAAGGAAGTCTTCTAACCTAAAGGAGCTATGGGCAGTGGACAAAGCACTAATAGGGTTCCTTACATCCCTCACGTCCGTATTATGTCAGACAATCATGCTACAGTGGCGTATATCATTCACCAGAGGGGAACAAGATCTTACTCCCTAATGAAAGCAGTAAAAGATCGTTTTCAACAGGCTGGTCAACACCTTCTTTCCCTCACAGTGTTACACATAAAGGGGATAAAGATCGACAGGGCAGACTTCCTAAGTCACAATAGACTAAGGCAAGGTGTATGGGTCCTGAATTCCACTTGAGGTGTGTCAGCAGATAGAAGATAGATCTGTTCGCAATCAAGGAGAACAGAAAATTGGAGAGGTTCTGTTAGTTGAATCAAAGAGAAAGCTCTCGTGCTGTAGATGTCCTTCAGATCTCTTTGGATTTCAGGATAGCATATGCATTTCCTCCAATAGTTATGATTCCAACGGTCTTGTGGAAGATCAAGGAAGATCATGCGAGGGTGATATTGATAGGTCCATTTTAGTCAAATAGACCATGGTTTTCCTTTGAGACTAATGTCAGTGTCTGATCCATGGATCTTGCTGGAGATTTAGGTCCTACTCACTCCGGGAACAATCTGTCACTCTCAGGTGAAAGGTTTCCATCTGACATCCTGGAATTTGAAAGGGCACTGTTTGGGCAAAAAGTGTTTTCTCCAGGATTAGTTTCCACCTAATGAAAGAGTAGGAAACAAGTAACAAAAAGATTTATGGCAGAACTTGGAAAAAGTTTTAGACTTTTCAGGGGAAAAATTAGGGGAAGGTCCCAATTAAAGCCATTAGAACTTCTCCAGAAAGGGTTAGAGCTTGGATTAGCTACTAGTACCCTTAAGGTTCAGCTATCAGCCGTTGGAGCATTATATGATTGTAACCTGGCAGCTAACAGGTGAATATCAAGATTCATCAAATCTAGGCCAGTCCCTAATCCAAGAATTCCTCCTTGGAATCTAAATTTGGTTCTTGAGGCGCTAAACCAAGGGTCCATTTGAACCTTTGCAAGAATCATCAGTTAAGGAATCTTACCCTGAAAGCAATAATATTGGTAGCACTGACCTAGGCTCATATGGTTAGTGATATCCAAGCCTTATCAGTGAACTCTCCTTATACTTAAGTTTGTGATGATAGGCTGGATCAGGTCTCAACACTATTCTTACCTCCCCCAGGTAGCTATTAGATTTCAGAGGAGTCAGGAGATCATACTACCTTCCTTCTGTAATAATCCTAGAAACCTAGACAGTCTAGATGTCAGGAGAGCATTGATAGACTATATGTCCCTATCAAGTCAGTGGAGAAAGAGCCAGTCCTTGTTCGTTGTCTTTCCAGCTGCCAGGCAGAGGTGTAAGGTGTTGAAAAGTACCATAGCAAAATGGATTAGGGATGCTATTACCGTTTATACTCGAGTGTAAGCCGACCCTCCCTAATTTTGCCCCCCAAAAATTGGAAAACTTAATGACTCGAGTATAAGCCTAGGGTGGGAAGTGTAGCAGCTACTGGTAAATTTAAAAAATAAAAATATATACCAATAAAAGTAAAATTAATTGAGACATCAGTAGGTTGTGTTTTTGAATATCCATATTGAATCAGGAGCCTCATATAATGCTCCATACAGTTCATGATGGGCCCCATAAGATGCTCCATACAAAATACGCCCCATATAATGCTCCATACAGTTTATGATGGGCCCCATAAGACGCTCCATACAAAAATATGCTCCATGTAATGCTACTGCAATAAAAAAAAAATGACATACTCGCCTCTCGTCGCTGCCTGCTGCTCCTCACCGTCCTGTCTCTCTGCAGTGACTGTTCAGACAGAGGGCGGCGCGCACACTAACACGTCATGGCACCCTCTGACCTGAACAGTCACAGCCAGAAGACGCGGAAGACGGAGCGGCGCCCAGCGGTGGAATGGGGAAAGGTGAATATAAAATGCTCACCCTCGTCGTTATACTCACCTGCTCCCAGTGCGGTCCCTGGCAGCTTCTCCCGGACAGATGGGCGCCGGCACCTTCTTCCTCTGTTCAGCGGTCACTGGTACCGCTCATTACAGTAATGAATATGCAGCTCCACCCCTATGGGAGTGGAGCCCATATTCATTACTTTAATGAGCGGTACCACGTGACCGCTGAACAGAGGAAGAGCTGCCGGAGACCATCGGACATGCGGGGACCGCGCAAGGAGCAGGTGCGTATGTGACAGCCGCCACTCCCCCTCACCCACCAACAATGACTCAAGTATAAGCCGAGAGGGGTACTTTCAGCCTAAAAAAATGGGCTGAAAATCTCGGCTCATACTCGAGTATATACGGTAGGTTAGCTTACTACGCCTGTGAAGTTCCAGTTCCGGTGGGCTCATTTCACCAGAGCTGTCACGGCCTCCTGGGTGGAAAAGGTGGAGGTATCCAGAGACTACATTTGTAAGGCCTCAACTTGGTCCTCACCTTCAACATTCTTTAAGCACTACAGACTGGATCTATCCTCCTCTACTGACCTAACCCTTGGTAGATGGGAGCTGCAAGACGTGGTCCCTCCCTAAGGTAATTTGTTTTTCTATAAATAGGTTTTCTATGTGATTCAGGTCTGGAAGAAGTGCAGGCCACTCTTTTTCAGGTACCCCGTACTCCAGAATTTGTTCGCTAATGTTGCGACCTCGACTAGCTGTATTATTGTCATCCATGAAGATGAAATTGGGTCTGTGTTGTTCGTGCAGAGGCACAATGACTAGATTGATGATGTTGTTAAAGTAGTAGGAGCTTGTCAGGTTCACAAAGTGTAGGGTAGTTCTGTATTCATTAGACACACATGCCCACACTGTACCATCACCAGAGGATCATATGGTGACAACAATGGCTGATGTGTAGTGCTCTCCTTGAAATCTGCAATATCGCTGCCATCATTTTTGCTCAGTGTGAACCGACTTTCATCAGTGAACAGCACCAAGGCCCGCTGATCCTTTGTCCAACGTAAATGCTCCCTGGCCCATGAAGGATGACCCATGTGCCTGGTGGTGTGTCCAGGTGCACTTGCACGTCATCTAACATGCAAACAACGCTGATATAAACGGTTTTGAATAGTCTGATGTGACACTTGGATGCCTCTCACCTCCCTTAAATGTGCCTGGAGCTATGTGGCATTCATCATCCGGTTCTGAAGGGCATTGTTCACAATGAAGCGTTCATCGGAGTAGGATGTGGGGAAATTTCCAAATTGGGGAGAACCCCAAATAAACCCTCATGAGAAGACCATAAAATTTAACTTTTATTTCTATTAATTAAAATAAAGTGGGTAGCAAAGAGTATAAAACATTTTGTTTCTAATGTCTCAAAATTCTGCAGTTATTTTATGCAGTATTCCTGCTAATTTATATTTATAAAGTGTATAGCACCCGGTATGCTAATACATATTGGCAGAATAGGACAACAGATTTTATCACCAGCGTCC
Source organism: Ranitomeya variabilis (assembly GCF_051348905.1). Classification (NCBI taxonomy): domain Eukaryota; kingdom Metazoa; phylum Chordata; class Amphibia; order Anura; family Dendrobatidae; genus Ranitomeya; species Ranitomeya variabilis. The sequence continues at coordinate 103,344,858 of NC_135239.1, read as the reverse complement.
CCCAACACGTTTCACCACGCTAGCGGTGTCATCAGGGGATGGGACATAGGCTTCGTGGAGATGTGGTGAAAGGATATCCACTTCTCTGCCATTCTGTGACTCTCCCAGCCTCTCTGTACTTCTGTTGCAATCGGCTGATGACTCTCTCTAAGCTCAGTGACCACTTCCATCTGAGAGCATCCTGCTTGAAGCCTCGCAATGGATAGGTACTGTTGATCATTTGGGTCTTCTTGGTCTCATTATGTCCTAATGTGAACAGCATGATGAGGAGGACTGTTTAAATTGAACCCTGACATTTATTGGGCAATTCATGGATCAAATACCTATTGTGAATTTTGCCTTGTGTGCACTGGCTGGTCTAAATGTGGGGTTAAAAAAAAAACTGCATCTACTATTAGCCGACCAATAAACAATAGTCATCATGTCCTGCAATATACAATGGGGAAAATAAGTGTTTGATACGCTGCCAATTTTGCAAGTTTTCCCACCTACAAAGAATGGAGTGGTCTGTAATTTTTATCGTAGGTATGCTTCATCTGTGAGAGACAGTCTAAAAATAAAAACCAGAAAATCACATTGTATGACTTTTGCATAATTTGCATGAATTAAGTATTTGATACAATAGAAAAAGAACGTAATATTTGGTACAGGAACCTTTATTTGCAATTACAGAGGTCAGACTTTCCTGTAGTTCTTGACCAAGTTTGCAGACACTGCAGCAGGGATTTTGGCCCACTCCTCCATACAGATCTTCTAAAAATGTTGTATCATTTTAAATAATTAATGTACTCTAAAAAGGATTATGTTCATAGTTTCATATTCCTCTGTGGGAAGAGGGCTTCATTTTTTTTATTATTTCCATCTCATATAGTGATATGTTCCAGAGTTTATTCCCCCCCCCAGCAGCCTCTGCTTTTGTCATAGAAGGCGCTGCCAATGCAGCTTTAATCAGGGCTTAGTACATAGTGAGCAGGGCGTAACCACAGCTCGGCACTGACAGCCGGCTCACCAGTATACTAGCATAGAGTCTGCTATCAGTCAGTGCTGCACTTTATGTACATGCTCAGTAGTGACCAGTGCTGTGGAGTCAGAGGTGAGATGAATCTGTGCTACACTTTATGTACATGCTCAGTAGTGACCAGTGCTGTGGGGTCGGAGGTGAGATGAATCTGTGCTGCACTTTATGTACATGCTCAGTAGTGACCAGTGCTGTGGGGTCGGAGGTGAGATGAATCTGTGCTGCACTTTATGTACATGCTCAGTAGTGACCAGTGCTGTGGAGTCAGAGGTGAGATGAATCTGTGCTACACTTTATGTACATGCTCAGTAGTAACCAGTACTGTGGGGTTGGAGGTGAGATGAACTTGTGCTGCACTTTATGAACATGCTCAACAGTGATGAGCGAGTATGCTCGGGTGGTCTGCGAGTATTTGTGAGTGCTTGGAGATTTCATTTTTGTTGAAGCAGCTGGATGATTTGCGGCTGTTAGCCTACTTAAATACATATGGGGATTCCTTAGCAACCAGGCAACCCCCACATGTAATCAGGCTGTCTAGCAGCCGTAAATCATGCAGCTGCCTTGACAAAAACTAAATCTCCAAGCACTGACAAATACTCGGAGACCACCCGAGCAACGAGTATACTCGCTCATCACTAATGACCACTGCTGTGGGGTCGGAGGTGAGATGAATCTGTGCTGCACCTTATGCACATTATCTCCGTAAGATAAATAGACATGCTGCAGTCTAGAAAGATGCGCAGCATGTGCGTATACGTAGATCTGTCACCTGCGTCTTTGAACGCATAGTGGAGACGGTGTACAGCTGCAGCATCCATTCCACTATGCTGTAACATCTGGCGCTGTGGATTGGATGCTGCAGCTGTACACAGCATCCAATCCGCATCAAATACTGAGCGTGGAAACATACCCTAAGGGTTAGTGACATGCAGTGATTTCACCAGGCTGTCACTTGTGTCTATGTGCAGTATTTTGAGAGATTACTGTATATTAGGGGTCCCCAGCTGTGGCTCATTGGCCCCTTATTTGGCTCATGACTATCTGGTCAAGAGATTGCCACCCTTAAATGCAATCTGTCAGCAGGTTCTTGCTATGTAATCTGAGGATAGTAAGAGATAGGGGCTAAAACATAGATTTCAGTGCTGTCACTTATCAGGTTGTGTGCCATTGTTTACTTACAGTGAAGGTTTTAACACCAGGACATTATCATTGCTGTGACTAGCTGGCGTGCGGGCACTCATCCGAACATACCACCTCCTGTGATGAGCAGCTCACTGTCTATAGACTATGTACATACAGAGCCTGGTGTGGGCCGGAGCAGATTTCTCAGATCAGCTACATCTAAGAACCCTGATCGTGTTACAGCTGCTGCACCCAGTAAACTAAGTGATACATCTCTGGATTCAAGGTTTCGGTCCCTACATCATGCTGCTCTCAGATGAGACCTAAGATAGAAATAAAATGAGCATATACCCTGCTATTAGTAAGTAAAAAGCAGTAATGCATATAAATAACATAGGGTACTTAGTAAACACTGTTTTTGATTAAAAAAAAGTGTAAAGGCCATCCCACCAGCGCCAAGGCGTACCCAGTTGGGACAGTTCTCTCCTTTAGTATTAAAACCTTATCATGTTTCAAAAATGACCTCAGTGTGAATAAGGGCCAAGCAGGACCGGGGCCGACTATGGACACCCAGCCTTGGGAAGCCATATAAACGTAATGCCCAGCTTTGTTTGAGCTACATAAGAAAGCTTGGGGGCCCTGCTGGAGATGCTATTCCTTGATGTGCTGCCGTCCAGGAGTGTGACGTGTTTGATGGGCACACTCCCTCGCCTTCCAGCTGCGGAGTGACAATACTTCTTTATTACTAGGGTATAGCTGATAGATTCCGTTTCACACCATCTATTATTTTTGTCTGATACATGTAGTGCATGCTCCATTGCTTACCTGTAAAAAGGAGAACTTTGCCAGCTATATACATAATGTATGTGTCGCTCAATTTGGTGACATTTTAACTTTAACTCCAAATTTCCATGAAAGCTTTGAATTTCCGTAGACACTTCTACATTTGCAGCCACACAAGTGCGCGATTGTTCAGGATCTTCCCTGGGGAACGGCTTCCTTTCATTTCTTACAGTCCCTTGCACAAACGCTCTGTGGTGTGTATAGCTCCTGTGTCCGTTGTCTGTCTTTGCATATTCAGGAGTTTTAGGAAGAACAGGGCTGGAGTGGAGGCTCTGGTGTTCTTATGCTCGGCTATAGAGCCATTACTGTTCCCATGAATGTCTTCTATTCAGCTGCATTGTCAGGTTGTATTACACATAAGGGCAGAGCATGTCCCTTTTTATTCCAATACTGGGCATTTTAAAGGCATTCACTTTCTGAAAAATAGGATTCAAGAGGAAATCAGTTTAGTGTGCCAGTGCTTTTCTACAATAAGGCAAAGTAGAGTGCACAAAGCACCCATTATAATATGTAGTAATGTGCTCCGTGTATTGGCTATAACACCAGACCGATCATGCTGTTTGTAGAGGTTTAACCCTTTCGCGCCACAGCCTATTTTTGCCTTCGTGACCGGGCCAATTCTTACAATTCTGACCACTGTCGCTTTACAGTTATATGAAAAAGTTTGGGCACCCCTATTAATCTTAATGTTTTCTAAAAAATTTTTTTTTTTGCAACAGCTATTTCAGTTTCATATATCTAGTAACTGTTGGACACAGTGCAATAAACCTCATTTCAAGGCAGAAACATTACTGTGTCCAACAGTTATTAGATATATGAAACTGAAATAGCTGTTGCAAAAAAAAACAATTTTTATAAAATATTAAGCTTAAGATTAATAGGGGTGCCCAAACTTTTTCATATAACTGTATGAGGTTATAACTCAGAATCAGTGGGATACGTTGAAGAGTTACAGAGATTTGTTTTTGCGTGACATATTATACTTCATGATAGTGGTAAAATTTGTTCAACATGATTTGCGTTTATATCTGAAAATATCAGAAATTTGGCTAAACTTTTGAACATTTCACAATTTTAAATTTTTTTATTTTTTTGCTTTTAAACCAGAGTTACCGTATATACTCGCGTATAAGCCGAGATTTTCAGCCCATTTTTTTTTAGGCTGAAAGTGCCCCTCTCGGCTTATATTCGAGTCACCCCCACCAGTCTGTCTCCCGTCACCCCCACCGGTCTGTCTCCCGTCACCCCCACCGGTCTGTCTCCCGTCACCCCCACCGGTCTGTCTCCCGTCACCCCCACCGGTGTGTCTCCCCTCTCCCCCGGTCCGTCTCTCTTCCCCAGGGGTGTTTTACCCCTTCCTTCCCAGCTGCAGTGGCGGAGCAGCTCGATCCTAGCATGTATGGAGTCCCGGCGGTAGCGGCGTGCTGGTAACCCATGGAGCAAGTGGTAGCGGCGGAGCAGCGCCGTCGTGTCATATATGGAGTCCCGGAGGTAGCGGCGTGCCGGTAACTTATGGAGCAGCAGTCGGCAAGGCAAGCGCTAGCCGTACGGCAGGTGGAGGTTGCGGGTGAACTGTATTATCTGTGAAGTTGGGGTCATCTCAGGGAGCACACCCTGCATTATCATTGTAATGCAAAAATTTGTGGATGGCCTCAAAATGTTACAGGTCATAGTCATGGGGAACACTTGAGAACTCGCCACCTCTCGTAGCATCCTTTTCCACTTATTGATCAACCTCACTTTCAAAAAAGTTATTTCTAATATCTAATCTGTATTTTCTCCCTTTCAGTTTAAATCTATTTGCTTCTCGTGTTTCCATGTGCAAATGAGAATAAGGATGATCCCTCTACACTATGACATCCCTTCAGATATTTGCAGACAGCTATTAAGTCTCCTCTTAGTCTTCTTTATTGCAAGCTAAACATTCCAAGATCCTTTAACCGTTCCTCGTAGGACATATTTTGCAGTCTGCTCACCATCCTGGTAGCTCTTTTCTGAAGTTGCTCGTAAAATGTGACCAGAACTGGACACAGTATTCCGTAATTAGGACTAGTGAGAAATTTTTTCATGTATGCAGTGTTTGTGTGTACCAAATTTTACTATCCCTAATCTAGTCCTATCATCTAATCTAAATTACTTTTTATACAATTCTTTTTTTCACACAAAAGAAAAAACAACCGGATGCAGATTAGTGATGATCATCATTGACCAGTGCTCAACGGCTGTAGGACACAATGCACGGATGTGGTGCAAAAGGGGGATAAAATATAGGGGGAAAAAAATCTTGGAAAAAAACGAGTGCTGGTGCCTATCAGTGATTTGTGTCATTCATCAGCACTCGGCGGCTGCAGAGCTCACAGGTGGTGCAAAAAAGGATGACATTAGTAAGGAGGAAAAACAGCGAGCAAAGGTGCCGATCAGTGATCGTTTGGCAGCTGCAGGGCGCACAAACAAAGAAACTGCCAAAAAACGAGCAATCAAGTACTGATTAGTGCTTGGCTGCAGGAGGGGGTTAGAAATGGGGTGGGGAATGGGGTGCTTCAGGAACATCTTCTTACAGGAATCACAGCAACCCTAGCAGCGTTGATGGTATGGGCTTGGAAAAGTCTGTGGCACCACAAGACCCAGCAAAGCACGACAGAACAGCACAGTGACCACTCTGTAACGCGCCCAAGCCGGAATGAGGAAGTGCAGAGCAGCCACTGTGGGGTCAGATCGCGTCTGTGCACTTTGGTGCAATTGACATCATTGTCCGATCGCACATATCGGTGCTTGGACTTTTTTTTTTCCTGTATGTAAAAAACTAATTTTCATCAATGTTTTGCATCAGATTTTCATCAGCATTTAGTCAGTGTGTCAGTTTTTGCAAATGTTTCATCATCATCATCATCATCATCATCATCATCATTTTTCTTATATGTAAAATAAAAACTGATGAAGGTTTGCTAGCTTCTCCTAGCAGTTAGAGAAACTGTTTTTTTTTTTTTTTTATTACGGGCCAATATAGTAATCAAACAAGTAGGTGGCTCACTGTCATGAGTCATTATGGGATTTGTGGCCGCTCTGGGTCTGCTGGTCCAGCGAGAGTTAATGTCAGTCTCTTGTTGGCAGCTTCTTTCAGGCTGGTCAGCTGATGTTGGTTGGTAACCACTCCCACCTCCCTTTAAATAGTCACATGTCCCATCAGCTGATCATCGGTTATAGAGTTGCTTCAATGCAAACTAGTTTGGTGTGTGTAGCTCTCCTGTGACGGTGGTATTGCCGCTGCTGGAGTTCTGTTATCCTGGTACCGTTTACTTTGCTGCTGTGGAACGTAGCAGCAGATTCTGAGCTGTAGTCTTTCTGTCTGTCCCTTGTTTGTTTCTCTCCCTGTGTAATTAATATTGCCTGCAGTGGCAAGGCTAGCGTCCTTGCCAGCCAGTGCAATAGCCAGGGTTAGTAGAGGTGACTGCAGCGGGGTGAAGGACCTGCATAGGGCATTAGGTGAGAATAGGGACAGGCAAAGGTTGGTGCCAGGAGGTGTCCCATCCACCTCTCCCTACCGTTAGGGCCTTCCTCTCCTTTTATCACTATGTTGTACGTATATGTTGTGTTGTCTGCCGGACATACCAGTGTCTGTTCGTGACACGCGCCAGTTAAATAGTTAGCTTGAGAAAGGTGCTAGTTCCTCTGGAGCCAAGCATTGATCTTCTGTAGACCAACAGTAGACTGAGTGAAGGAACTGTGTGACACACTACAGGCCTTGATACAGCTGGATCTTGGTTGCCCCTGTTTGGGGGAATCCCATTCCTCTACCTGGACCTGTAAGCATTGAACATAGCCTATATTTCGGATGAAGGGTCTTCACCCAAAACGTTAATGTAATACTGTACTTACCGCGGTGTATCCGATGGATATGACATACTGACACCCTATTTGAAGCATCTCCAAGTGCCTTTAGGTGTGCAGTTCCTTCACTCTGTCTACTTTTTACAGGCCCATAGTTGTGCATTGGTGAGTTTGATCCGTGACTTGGATCAAAAATGTACGTCTCAGAGTGTCACCCATCCCAGCCTATCTGTTAAAATAAATAAGTTCACATATGTAAAACTCTGACGTCTGGATGAGGCTTTAGGCTCCACACTGTGTTTTTGCCCATGTTTATTGGTCCCATTGGGGCTTACATCCGCCCCTCCCCCCATAAAACTGAATTCGGCCAGTTTCCTGCAGACCTTTATTATTGTACTGTTCTACAGCCCTTCATCGAACAATCTGCCTTCTGTTACAGCCAAATATCTCACACTAGATGGTAGCCCAATTCTAACGCATCGGGTATTCTAGAATATGTATGTAGTTTATTTATGAAGATTTTAGAATAATGCAATTTATACACAGGATTCGGCCGGCCGGGCGCGACCAATTAGCGAAGCGTGGTTCAAATCCCGCACCAATTCGCGGCTGGACTGCGCCTGTCACTGATTGTTCGTGGCCGGCCACGTAGTATATAGCACAGCCACATAGTAAATAGCACTCCACGTAGTAAATAGCACTCCACGTAGTAAATAGCACAGCCACGTAGTAAATAGCACAGCCACGTAGTAAATAGCACAGCCACGTAGTATATAGCTCAGCCACGTAGTATATAGCTCAGCCACATAGTATCTAGCACAGCCCACGGAGTATATAGCACAGCCACGTAGTATATACCACAGCCCACGTAGCATATGACACAGCTAACGTAGTATATAACAGCGCACGCAGTATATAACACAGGCCACGTAGTATATAACAGCCCACGTAGTGTATAACACTGCCCACGTAGTATATAGCACAGCCCACGTAGTATATTGCACAGCCCACGTAGTATATTGCACAGCCCACGTAGTATATTGCACAGCCCACGTAGTATATTGCACAGCCCACGTAGTACATTGCACAACCCACGTAGTATATTGCACAGCCCACGTAGTATATAGCAATGTGAGCATCATATCCCTGTTAAAAAAAAAGAATTAAAATAAAAAATAGTTATATACTCCCCTTCCGTTGGCCCCCGGATACAGGCGATGCGTTTACCAATGCTCCTCGCTCGCTCCGGTTCCGAGAGTGGATTGCAGTCTCGCGAGATGATGAGGTAGCTGTCTCGCGAGACCGCTACATCATCATCTCGCGAGATCGCAATGCATGGAGCGGTCAGCGGAGCGTCGCGAGGAGCGGGAAAGGCCTGTTCTGGATCCGAGGGGCCGACGGACGGTGAGTATATAACGATTTTTTTTTAATTTATTTATTATTTTTAACATTAGATCTTTTTACTATTGATGCTGCATAGGCAGCATCAATTGTAAAAAGTTGGTCACACAGGGTTAATAGCAGCGTTAACGGAGTGCGTTACACCGCGGCATAACGCGGTCCGTTACCGCTGCCATTAACCCTGTGTGAGCGCTGACTGGAGGGGAGTATGGAGCAGGCACTGACTGCGGGGAGTAAGGAGCGGACATTTTGCCACCGGACTGTGCCTGTCGCTGATTGGTCGTGGCTGTTTTGCTGCGACCAATCAGCGACATGGGATTTCTGTTGCAGACAGACAGAAGGACAGACAGAAAGACAGAAGTGACCCTTAGACAATTATATAGTAGATTTTGACTCTTCAGTCCAGAGCACCTGCTGACATTTTTGTGCGTCTTCGTTCCTACGATTTCATCCATAGTTGAGTCGCTTGCATATGTTTCCATATAGAAAGTATGGCTTTTTGCCACAATCCTCCTATGAAGACCACTTCTGGCCAGTCTTCTGTGAACAGGAGATGAGTGTAGCTGGATCCCACTGGTTCAGTTCTGAGCTGATGGCACTGCTGGATATGAAAATTAGAAAGTTGAGTAAGCAGGATGTGTCTCAACATCTGCACCAAGTTTCCTTGGCCGACCGCGGCTTCTACAGTCCTCAGCGTTGCTCATCTCTTGGTGTCCTCAATATTTAGAAATACAGGCAGACCATCTTTTGATCATCCTACAATGGATCCTACATGGAGGCATCTGATTGGCGCCATATTTATGCTGTAGCAGAACAATAACCCCAAACCTACAGTCAACATTGGCAAGAACTGTCTTATGTGTGAAGAGAAACATGGAGTCCTGGAAGTGATGATAGAGCCCTGATGTCAATATATATATCAAAAAAAATGTGAATTTAGTTATATCTTTATTTAAAATTTTTTTTTTCTAAAAGCTGTTATTCCTAATAATAATAGTGTCTGGTGACTAAGAAATAGACTTTTATGGTCAGTTTGGGGTCTAGTAGGGTGTGGTGGTTTGTGTGTTGAAAACGGCATGAAGTGCCAGTTCATACAGCTTTACAGAATTCTAGGGTCTAGTATAACTGGCACAACACTGGATTCTGAAAGCTGATTTTTATACCTTGGATTTGTAAATGTCCTTGCAGCCTAGATTTTTCTTTTTTTGTATTTTTTTTTTTAATTTGTATAATTTGGGGTTAAAACTGTGTGCCTTGTTCATTAGCTAGTACAGCTTTATAGCAACATTATATTACTAGTCTATGAAGAACGGCTGTGCATTCTTTAATTAGAATTGGTACAAATTAAATTAGTTCTCTGTTTCCAGACCAATGTTTACCTGAATATGTGCCCCAGAGACCTTTTATCCTTTGTCCTTTTTACAAGGTACAGGCAGTATGACTGCTTGTGTTAATAGACGACCTGTAGGCAGTTTTACAGCAGATACTTTGGCCATAATCACAGACAGGGTCATTTTCTTTCATATCCATTTTTCCTAACCATTACCTTTGATCCATTGTTTCCCTGGATGTTTGCAAATTCTTGGCAAGTAACTGCTATACGGTGATAAAAAGAAAAATGTTCAAATATATTAAGCAAGAAATACATAAAAAGAAGCTTCTCCTTATGTTAAAGACTCCGTACAAGGACGTCTTGTAATTTGTTATATCGGATATGAATTCTATGTGCTCAAAATGTACAGTAATTATTGTAAGTTATTTTATTCTTATTTTTCAGAATTCAGCAGCTTCTGAAATTGAATCACACATCAGAGGAGAACCCAAAGGCTGACAATTCTGTTCTCTTAGCTATTGTGGAAACAGACTCAACAATAGTGTACTACAAATTGACAGATGGATTAGTAACACCAGATCCCCCAGATTTTGCTGAAGATGTGGACAATAAGCGGTGGAAAAAAAAGAAACTGAGGTTTTTACGCTAACCGAAAGTCTTCCTCTGTGGCGGATATAACTACTCTCCGCAGTGGGATTAGGGCGCTAGACGCACCTCGGGGCAGCAGTTTCTGGCCACAAGTTCTCATCCTGAAATGAGAAGATAAATTAGATTATGTAGGTTTGTGATACTGGAAGCCGACAAGAGCAGCTGGTAGTATTCATCACTGTTTGCGGCTGTTAACCGGATGAATTTCTAAGCGCTCTAGACTGAAGTCTTTAATACACTATGTGTAACAAATCTAGAAAGGGTCAAAAATATACGTTACGGCAAAAGAGGTTTTAATGGGGAATCTTTCTCTATTGGATTCTGCTAAATGATTTTTTCCATCTTTACAAAATGTTGTTGGATAGTGTTGATAAAAACAAGACTTTCAGCCATTCCTGAGAAAGTAACACTTTTATTTACTGCTTGTTGCCTAGGAAACTGACCACCACTGCTGTCTAACTTGTAAGCGCTGCACAAAAGCTGGTTGGGATTAGGAAATGGCTGTACGCTCCAGCGATACCAGTTGGCTTTAAAACAGTGCTTAAAATCTCAGTAGAAAAGCAGTTGTAAGCACTCTGCATGTTTGGCCACTGCTGCTAAACAGAAGCGGTGGTCGGTCACCAAGGAAACAAGCTGTATTCAAAATATATTAATATTTCAAGAAGTGCTACAAATTGCTTGTTTTTAGAGGCACTGACAATATCCATCTATTAAGATGGGAATATCCCATTACCTAGATATTGCCATGCTTTGATGTGCTGCCTGTAGCCAGTAACACAATCAGTTGTGTAGTATGTGCCTTTATCCTGATCACTGCATAGCCCAGTGCCTGGATTACAGTAGATGCATGTGGGGCCTTGTTTACATCTGCAGTGTGACCCTCACGGATAGCTGATGTCACAGTTCTCCGTCACATCCATACACCGCAAGCTCCACCTGGACCTGACACCTTAGTCGCATATAATGGCATCTCTGTGTTGACCTGTTTTTTTCTGTTTCTTGTTTTGTTTTTTTTACAAAAAAAAGACACTACTTGCTGCTGTTTTTTCTGTTAAATATGATAGAAAGATCCAGGTATTCCTCATAGAATATTTTATTTTTCCTTGATTTTTCTCTTTGCTTTGTTTTATGAAGCAGTAGTTACAGACTTTATGGATAAAGTTTATCAGATTTCCACCAATAAATATTATTTTAATGTTATTGCATTGTGCTACTGATATCATTGTGAAACCATGTGTTTTGTGAAAATGACTACACCATATCAAAGTAGGCTGGAGAAAAAATGGTGCAATAGGGAACTATCCTACAAACACTTAAAATTAAGAACGGCAGATTATGCTAACCTGATCCATAGAATTCTGTGCTTTAGCGTTGTGTTCAGCTGCTGCAGATCCACAGGTTGTCAGACCAATTGCAGTAAAGACCAGGAAGAATTTGTGGACTTGTTCGTGCTGCTGATTTTTGAAGACTCCAATTTAAGAAAGTTACATAGACATTAGGATTTTTTTCAATGCGTTGCAAAGTATAATATACTTCTTCCTCAGGAAAAAACATACATCTAAGCCCCCTTTCACACATCAGTTTTTTGCCATGAGTCACAATCCGTCAAATTTTGAAAAAAACGGATCCAGCGACTGATGCTTCCGGATCCGTTTTTTTCTCATAGATTAGATTAGTGACGGATTGCGACGGATGGCCTCACGTTTCATCCGTCGTTCGCCGGATCCGTCGAAAATTGTTTGTCCGGCTGCCGGAGACAACGGACAAAGTAACGTTTTTTGTGTACATCGAAAAAACAGACAGCGACGGATCCGTCGCCATCCATCGTTTGCTAGAGTGGAAGCCTATGGCGCCTGATCCGTCAAATTTCACACACCAGTTTTTGTGCCGTCAGTCGCAAGCAGTTGGCTCAACGGATCCTTCGCAGATTGTGAAAAACTGATGTGACGGATCTGTTTTTTGGACGGATCCAACTAGCGGATCTGGCTAATTGGATCGGAGCATGCTCAGTTAAAAAAAATGGATTCCGTTGCCAGATTCCGTCATTTGATGGATCGGGTGCCATACGCTTCCATTCTAGCAAACGATGGATGGCGACGGATCCATCGCTGTCCGTTTTTTCCATGTACACAAAAAGCATTACTTTATTCGGCGGCCGGAGACAACAAACAAACAATTTTCGACGGATCCTGAGAATGACGGATGAAACGTGAGGCCATCCGTTGCAATCCATTGCGAATACAAGACTATGAGAAAAAAACGGATCCGGCAGCATCAGTCGCCGGATCTGTTTTTTTTCAAAATTCGACGGATTGCAGCTGATGGCAAAAAACTGATGTGTGAAAGGGCTCTAACTTTTTTGTGTCAGTCCAAAAAACGCACAGCGATGGCCCCTTTCACACATCAGTTTTAGGTTTAGTAGTAGCTGTAAATCATTCATCTGCAGCGATGAAAACTAAATCTCCGAGCAGTCACAAATACTCGGAGACCCACCCGAGCATGCTCTGGAAAACCCGAGCAACGAGTATACTCGCTCATCTCTAGTCGCTATCCTTCTCTCCGTTAATTTTTGAGGAAATTCAGGATTGGATTACTCCATAGAACAACCAACATATGAAAACCAAAGTATTCACTAAACCACTCACATAAAAAGCTTTGGCAAGTGTTCAGGGTTGCAGATCAACGTTGGAAGAAAACAAATTCGCAAGATGACTTCACTGCATTCAAACAGGCAATGCTCGCTTTCAAATCTGCCCTCACCTCTGCTGAACAGCCCTACTTCACAACCCTCGTATCTTCCCTATCCTACAACCCCAAACAGTTATTCAAAACTTAATTCCCTCCGCCCACCACTGCCCCCTCCAACCTCTCACATCTCTGCTGAGGACTTTGCCACACACTTCAAAAATAAGATCGACCAAACGAGGCAAGTCTTTATTGTTCAATCACCACAACCCCTTTGTATACCAGACTAGTGCCCAAACCCCATAACCTCCCTGTCCAACGTCACTGAAGGAGAGCTTAATTGTCTCCTCTCCAAATCACACCTCGCCACTTGTACACTAGACCCCATCCCACCTCCTCTCCAACCTCACCACCACACATCCCATCCCTAAACCATCTCTTCAACCTATCACTAACTTCTGGTACCTTCCCTTCTGCTTTCAAACTTGCCTCAATCGCGCCTATCCTTAAAAAGCCAACCCTCAACCCAACCACTATGTCCAACTGTCGCCCAATATTGCTGCTCCCTTTCACTTAAACTCCTGGAGCAGCACGTCCACACTGAACTTTCCTCCCACCTCTCATCTAACTTGCTCTTTGACAATCTACAATCTATTTTCTGTCCCCATCATTCCACTGAGACTGCCCTGACCAAAATAACTAACAACCTACTTACAGCCAAAGCTAACAGACAATAGTCTATACTCCTTCTTCTAGACCTGCCCTCTGCTTTTGACACAGTTGACCACTGCCTCCTACTACAGATCTTCTCCGCCTTTGGCATCAAAGACCTCACCCTATCCTGGATCTCCTCATACCTTTCCAACATTCATCATCTCCCACTACCTCCTCACCCCACCCTTTCTCTGTTGGAGACCCACAAGGCTCTGTTTTAGGACCCTTACTCATCTCAATCTATACATTTGGCCTGGGACAACTCATAAAGTCCCATGGATTCCAGTACCACCTGTATGCTGATGACACTCAGATCTACCTCTCTGGCCCAGACGTCACCTCTCTGCTGTCCAGAATCCCGGAGTGTCTATCAGCCATATCCTCCTCTCGTATCCTCAAACTCAATGTGGACAAATCTGAACTTATCATCTTTCCTCCATCTCACAGATCTTACCTGATCTATCTATCACAATAAGTGACATCATGCTTTCCCGTGTACCGTAAGTCCGCTGCCTCGGAGTAACCCTTAACTCTGCCCTGTCCTTCAAACCGCACATGCAAGCTCTTTCCACCTCCTGTCGCCTCCAGCTCAAAAATATCTCCAGAATCCGTCCTTTCCTCAACCCTCAATCTACTAAAATGCTTGTGCATGCCCTCATCATCTCCCACCTTGACTATTGCAACATCCTTTTCTGTGGCTTCCCTGCTAACATTCTCGCATTTCTCCAGTCTGTCCTTAACTCTGCTGCCCAACTAATTCATCTCTCTCCTCACTACTCCTCTGCAAATCACTTCACTGGCTCCCTTTCCCTCTGTGTATCCAGTTCAAATTACTAATACTGACCTACAGAGCCATCCATAACCTGTCTCCTCCATATATCTCTGAACTAATCTCCCCTCACGTAATCTCCAGTCCTCCTCCACACTTATTTGCTCCTCACCTAATCGCCTCCAAGACGTCTCCCGAATATCCCCCCCCATCCTCTAGAATTCCAACACGTCTGGCTACCAGCCACATTCGGATCCTTCAGACGGAACCTGAAAACCCACCTCTTCAAGAAAGCTTACAGCCTGCAATGACCCCACTGCCTCCTCACCACTACCGGAGCTACTGCATCACCAAAACCAGAGCTGCCGCAACCCCCCAACCTACTGTCTCCTTCCCAACTATCCTGTAGAATGTAAGCCTGCAAGGGCAGGATCCTCTCTCCTCTGTATCAGTCTATTATTGTTAGTCTGTTTACTGTAATTTGTAGGTAAACCCTTCTCATGTACAGCACCATGGAATCAATGGAGCTATATAAATAAATAATACTAAATAGTAAAATACATTTTTATTAATGCACTTTAAAAAAACATTTGCAACAAGTACACATATGAGAAATTTAAAGAGGATAAAGTAAAGAAAGTCAATAGAGAGTCCTAATGGCCAGGGTTAGTATTGGTTACATATGGTGTATTCAAAGATGGCTGCCACACATTTACACACACAGTCTGGAATTGACCCCCATAAGAAAGGCAAAGCCATATAAGTAAAGTTAGTAAAGTATTATACCTTACCCATAATGTAATGAATGGATCGTTAAGATCACCACTGCTACCCCGACACGCGTTTCGCATGGATTCTTTATCAAGGGGAGTGCGTCAGATATTCTCTCCTGCACCCCTTCTATATCTAATAGTACTCACATATGGGCCAATCAAGCGGTGCAACCATATTAATATTGCATTATTAATATTACGGGTTTCAAACAAAAGCGTTTTTAGTCATAGTACTAAGGAGTTTCATATTTTTTTTTGTATTTTTAATATGGTTTAATAATGGAAAACCGCTTTATTCACTTTCTGGACAAGATGCTGGATATTACTTTCCCTCTCACTGTATCCAGTATTAGCCCCCATATTGCCTTCTATATACTGTGTGAGCCCCCATGTAGCCTCCTGTTTACAGTGTGAGCTTTCACATTGACTTTGTAAACACAGTATGAGAACCCCACATAGCTTCCCTATATACAGTATGAGCCCCCACGTAGCCCTTCTAAATATAGTATGAGCTGCCACATACAGTTAGGTCCATATATATTTGGACAGAGACAACATTTTTCTAATTTTGGTTATAGACATTACCACAATGAATTTTACACAAAACCATTCAGATGCAGTTGAAGTTCAGACTTTCATCTTTCTTTTGAGGGTATCCACATTAAAATTGGATGAAGGGTTTAGGAGTTTCAGCTCCTTAACCCTAGAACGCATACCCATAGAAATCTACACATTCACACACCTGGGGCCTTTTAGGCCTGTGTGCAAATAACACGGAATAACTCAAATAAAAATACTTTTCAAAATTTATTTGACAATTGCAAGGTAAGGATCCATTCCAACTAGCGCTGGGGTCCGCCAGGAGGGGATCCGTAATGGATCTGACCTCCTGGTGACCCCAGCTAAGGCTGGCGGAATCCTGCCATTCCGGCAGCCTTAGCTGGAGTTACCAGGATGTCAGATCCATTATGGATCCCCTTCTGGCGAACCCCAGCGCTACTGGGAACACAGCCTAAGATGTGTATATTTCAAAACAATTATGTGCATAAAACAACAAAAAAGTAAGTAAACGGGCACGCCAAATATAGGCATTCTATATGCAATTTTTTTATGAAAACATTTTTTGGTTGTAGCAAACTTGGTGCAGGAATATTTATTTGTAACTTTACATATTCCCCCGACAATTCTCGCATATTATTTTTTCGGCTGAATGTTCCTTGCATACATTTTGTCCGCAAGTAGAACAGAAACGCTCTGATTTTCTTTCCTTCTTTGCTGGACAAATATAGCAGCGCTTTCTTTTTTTTTCTCTTTGCTCTGGATGTTCCAGAAAGCGTATTCCACATCAGATCATTGCCTCCGTAATTTGCCTTCACATGTAAACAAAAGTATCACATGTAAACCTAGTACAGGCCTAAAAGGCCCCAGGTGCGTGAATATGGGGTAGTCCCAAAAAAAGGTTGTTATACCGAAATGTCTGTAACATAAACATATATGAATAACTGGAAATTACTAACAACTATATACCTGAGGATTACCTAGATTTTCAAAATTCTAACTAAAGTACTTTTACAGCAAATAGAAAACAAGTAACCTGGCAAGCCTGCGAGGCCCCAGGTATGCGTTCTAGGGTTAACATGTGCCACCCTGTTTTCAAAGGGACCAAAAGTGATTGGACAATTGACTCCAAGGCTATTTCATGGACAGGTGTGGGCAATCCCTTCGTTATGTCATTCTCAATTAAGCAGATAAAAGGCCTGTAGTTGATTTGAGGTGTGGTGCTTGCATTTGGAAGGTTTTGCTGTGAAGTCAACATGCGGTCAAAGCTCTCCATGCAGGTGAAACAAGCCATCCTTAAGCTGCGAAAACAGAAAAAAACCATCTGAGAAATTGCTACAATATTAGGAGTGGCAAAATCTACAGTTTGGTACATCCTGAGAAAGAAAGAAAGCACTGGTGAACTCATCAATGCAAAAAGACTTGGGCCAGCACAGTTCTGGAAGAATATTCTTTGGACAGATGAAACCAAGATCAACCTCTACCAGAATGATGGAAAGAGAAAAGTATGGCGAAGGCATAGTACAGCTCATGATCCAAAGCATACCACATCATCTGTAAAACACGGCGGAGGCAGTGTGATGGCTTGGGCATGCATGGCTGCCAGTGGCACTGGATCACTGCTGTTTATTGATGATGTGACACAGCACAGAAGCAGCCGAATGAATTCTGAGGTATTCAGAGCCATACCGTGTGCTCAGATCCAGCCAAATGCAGCCCAACTGATTGGTCGTCGTTTCATACTACAGATGGACAATGACCCAAAACATAAAGCCAAAGCAACGCAAGAGTTATACACATATACACTGTGATCCTTCATGTCACTTCAGTATGAGCCCCCACATAGCCTCCTATGGACATGAAAACATCCCATACACATGAAAGAAAACCACATACTCCTGTTTCTCTTGCACTCTGCTCCTGTCTCTGCACAGCAAACGCGATGTAGTGACGTCAAGGCATCCGTTATCTCAATAGCACACGCTGATTGATGGAAGGAGCCGGCAGCCCCTCCTCCACCAATGTATTCCGAGAGCATGGTGCAGCTTGTGGACCACTATTTCAGCCCTTTGCTTTCTCTGGGGTGCGGGCCTGGACTGGAACAGCCAGTGGGCCTTATGTCTGCCGAAGTTTGCCGAGCTCTGATTAAGAGTATTCTTTCCGCTCTATGAGACTGGTTTTAAAATGTAATGAAAAACAATATGAATAGGTAACTACAAAATTGTGGGAGGCAAAGATTGAATTAAATGGAACCTGTTATGTCAGATAACACTATTTACCTGCAGTTACAGGGTTAATGTTCAGGTAATTGGCATTCGAAAGGTGCCCGACCGCTGTACTGGATGCGCAGCTCCCAGGAGAAAATGAGCTTAATTCTTCCTGGGAGTTGCCGGCTTCAGTAATACAGGCGTGCCCGGAGCAGCTGCAGATACCGCTCCCAGCACTGAGATTGGCGGCTGTGAGCATGCACCAGCACTTTGACTGACAGCTGCCTCTGCAGTGCATGTGCGTAGAGTGACCTGTGCAGGGCGCACTTCCAGCTGCCACTTACAGCATGATAAGTGATGACTGTAGTCACTCGGTGCACGTGCTTATTACTGTAGGCTGGTAGCTCCTAGGAGGTATAAAGCTTTATTTTCTCCTGGCAGTTGTGCACCTTTCTACCACTATTTACCTGCAGATTAACTCAGTGTCTGCAGGTTAATAACGTTATCTGTTCTGTTATGGTCTAGTGACCTTGGAGCCGCATTAAACTTTCTCTGGAGTTGGTGGAACCTGTACTGACCGCAAATCCTGAACTAACACCGCAACTAGAAGTAGCCGTGGGGTGTGCCTAACATACCCTAGACACCTCGACACAGCCGGAGGACTAAATACCCCTATAGATGGAAATAGGAACGCTACCTTGCCTCAGAGCAGACCCCCAAAGGATAGGCAGCCCCCCACGAATAATGACTGTGAGTAGGAGAAGAATAGACACACGCAGGTAGAAAACAGGATTTAGCAAAATAAGCCACTCTAGCTAAATAGGAAAGGATAGGACAGATTACTAGGCGGTCAGTATTAAAACCCTTCCAAAAATATCCACAGCAGATAATACAAAAAGTTCCACAATCTAACTAAAGACATGGAATGTATATCTGCCACTCCAGAGAATCCAACAAGACTGAGAAAATACTGACACAATCTAAGCTGGACAAGAAAACACAAAGAATAGCACTGAATTGTGAAGCACATAGCATGTGTGCCACAGGAAAAAGAAAAACAGACACTTATCTTTGCTGATTTGGCAGAAAGGCAGGAGGAACCAAGCAGAGGTCCAACACCTCCCAACAACAATTGACAACTGGCAAGGACTAATGAATCCTGCACGCCTAAATACCCCAGTCAGAACTGCAATCAGCAGATACACCTGACCAGGACTGCAACTCAGGGGCAACTGCATTACCACCTACAACCAACGGAGGGAGCCCAAAAGCAGAATTCACAACAGTACCCCCCCCTTGAGGAGGGGTCACCGAACCCTCACCAGAGCCCCCAGGCCGATCAGGACGAGCCAGATGAAAAGCATGAACCAAATCAGCAGCATGGACATCAGAAGCAAAAACCCAAGAATTATCCTCCTGGCCATAACCCTTCCATTTGACAAGGTACTGAAGCCTCCGCCTCGAAAAACGAGAATCCAAAATCTTCTCAACCACATACTCCAACTCCCCATCAACCAAAACAGGGGCCGGAGGATCAACAGAGGGAACAACGGGCACCACATATTTCCGCAATAAAGATCTATGGAAGACATTATGGATAGCAAAAGAGGCCGGAAGCGCCAATTGAAAAGACACCGGATTAATAATCTCAGAAATCCTATAAGGACCAATAAACCGAGGCTTAAACTTAGGGGAAGAGACCTTCATAGGAACATGACGGGAAGACAACCAAACCAAATACCCAACCCGAAGCCGGGAACCAACACACCGACGACGGTTAGCAAAACGTTGAGCCTCCTCCTGAGACAACACCAAATTGTCCACCACATGAGCCCAAATCTGCTGCAACCTGTCAACCACAGAATCCACACCAGGACAGTCAGAAGGCTCAACCTGCCCAGAAGAAAAACGAGGATGAAAAACAAAATTACAAAAAAAAGGCGAAACCAAAGTAGCCGAACTAGCCCGATTATTAAGGGCAAACTCGGCCAATGGCAAAAAGGCCACCCAATCATCCTGATCGGCAGACACAAAGCATCTCAAATAAGTCTCCAAAGTCTGATTAGTTCGCTGGGTCTGGCCATTTGTCTGAGGATGAAATGCAGAAGAAAAAGACAAATCAATGCCCAGCCTAGCACAAAAGGCCCGCCAAAACCTAGAAACAAACTGGGAACCTCTGTCGGACACAATATTCTCCGGAATACCATGCAAACGAACCACATGCTGAAAAAACAACGGAACCAACTCTGAGGAGGAAGGCAATTTAGGCAAAGGCACCAAATGAACCATCTTAGAAAACAGGTCACAAACAACCCAGATAACCGACATCCTCTGGGAAACCGGAAGATCAGAAATAAAATCCATAGAAATATGCGTCCAGGGCCTCTCAGGGAGCGGCAATGGCAAAAGTAACCCACTAGCACGGGAACAACAAGGCTTGTCCCGCGCAGAAGTCCCACAGGACTGCAAAAAAGAACGCACATCACGTGACAACGAAGGCCACCAGAAGGACCTACCAACCAAATCTCTGGTACCAAAAATACCAGGATGACCAGCCAACACACAGAACAGTGAACCTCAGAAATCACTCTACTAGTCCATCTGTCAGGAACAAACAATTTCCCCACAGGACAGCGGTCAGGTCTATCAGCCTGGAATTCCTGAAGAACCCGCCGTAAATCAGGGGAAATGGCAGAAAGGACCACCCCTTCTTTCAGAATGCCGACCGGTTCAAGGACCTCAGGAGAATTAGGCAAAAAACTCCTAGAAAGGGCATCAGCCTTAATATTCTTAGAACCCGGAAGATACGAAACCACGAAATCAAAACGGGAAAAAAACAAGGACCATCGAGCCTGTCTAGGACTCAGCCGTTTGGCAGACTCGAGGTAAATCAAATTCTTATGATCGGTCAGGACTAGGGTTGAGCGAAACGGGTCGATCATTTTCAAAAGTCGCCGACTTTTGGCTAAGTCGGCGTCTCATGAAACCCGATCCGACCCCTGTGCTTGTCGGCCATGCGGTACGCGACTTTCGCGCCAAAGTCGCGTTTCAATGACGCGAAAAGCGCCATTTCTCAGCCAATGAAGGTGAACGCAGAGTGTGGGCAGCGTGATGACATAGATCCTGGTCCCCACCATCTTAGAGAAGGGCATTGCAGTGATTGGCTTGCTGTCTGCGGCGTCACAGGGGCTATAAAGGGGCGTTCCCGCCGACCGCCATCTTACTGCTGCTGATCTGAGCTTAGGGAGAGGTTGCTGCCGCTTCGTCAGAAGCAGGGAGAGCGTTAGGCAGGGTCCACTAACCACCAAACCGCTTGTGCTGTAGCGATTTCCACTGTCCAACACCACCTTCGGTGTGCAGGAACAGTGGAAGCTATTTTTTTTTTTTTCCTCAGCGCTGTAGCTCATTGGGCTGCCCTAGAAGGCTCCGTGATAGCTGTATTGCTGTGTGTACGCCACTGTGGAAACCAACTGCTTTTTTCAAAGCACATATCCTCTTGTTCCTTTCTGCACAGCTATCTTTTTTGTTTGTCCACACTTTTTATTTAATTTGTGCATCAGTCCACTCCTATTGCTGCCTGCCATACCTGGCTTAGATTACTGCAGGGAGATAGTAATTGTAGGACAGTCCCTGTTTTTTTTTTTTTTTGTGGGAGATTAAGATTGGCATTTCTGCTACAGTGCCATCCCTGTGTGTGCCATCTCTCACTGAGTGGGCCATAGAAAGCCTATTTATTTTTTCCGTGATTTGTGTTCTAAATTCTACCTCAACACAAAAACACTACATCAATCAGTGGTAGAAAAATATTGGCCTCAGTCAGGGCTTGTGTGCCACTGCTGTGTGTGCTATCTCTTATTCAGTGGGCTATAGAAAGCCTATTTATTTATTTATTTTTTTTCTTATTATTTGGTTTCTAAAGTCTCCCTGAAAAAAAAATAAATAAATAAAAAAACAGTGGGAGAGTAATATTGCCCTTTCAGCTTGTGTGCCAGTCTTGACTCCTGGGTGTGCCACCTCTCTCTCTAATTGTGGGCCATAGAAAGCCTTTTTTTTTTTTTTTTTTTTTTAAATATTATTGGGTTTCTAAAGTCTCCCTTAAAAAACAAAAAATACATAAAAAAACAGTGGGAGAGTAATATTGCCCTTTCAGCTTGTGTGCCAGTCTTGACTCCTGGGTGTGCCACCTCTCTCTCTAATTGTGGGCCATAGAAAGCCTTTTTTTTTTTTTTTTTTTTTAAATATTATTTGGTTTCTAAAGTCTCCCTTAAAAAACAAAAAATACATAAAAAAACAGTGGGAGAGTAATATTGCCCTTTCAGCTTGTGTGCCAGTCTTGACTCCTGGGTGTGCCACCTCTCTCTCTCATTCAGTGGGCCATAGAAAGGCTATTTATTTTTTTTGTTTTTTTAATATTATTTGGTTTCTAAAGTCTCCCTGAAAAAAAAAAAAAACATAAAAAAACAGTGGGAGAGTAATATTGCCCTTTCAGCTTGTGTGCCAGTCTTGACTCCTGGGTGTGCCACCTCTCTCTCTCATTCAGTGGGCCATAGAAAGGCTATTTTTTTTTTTTTTTTAATATTATTGGGTTTCTAAAGTCTCCCTTAAAAAACAAAAAATACATAAAAAAACAGTGGGAGAGTAATATTGCCCTTTCAGCTTGTGTGCCAGTCTTGACTCCTGGGTGTGCCACCTCTCTCTCTCATTCAGTGGGCCATAGAAAGGCTATTTATTTTTTTGGTTTTTTTAATATTATTTGGTTTCTAAAGTCTCCCTGAAAAAAAAAACAACATAAAAAAACAGTGGGAGAGTAATATTGCCCTTTCAGCTTGTGTGCCAGTCTTGACTCCTGGGTGTGCCACCTCTCTCTCTCATTCAGTGGGCCATAGAAAAGCTAATTATTTTTTTGGTTTTTTTAATATTATTTGGTTTCTAAAGTCTCCCTGAAAAAAAAAAAAACATAAAAAAACAGTGGGAGAGTAATATTGCCCTTTCAGCTTGTGTGCCAGTCTTGACTCCTGGGTGTGCCACCTCTCTCCCTCTCATTCAGTGGGCCATAGAAAGCCTATTTATTTTTTTAAAAAAATATTATTGGGTTTCTAAAGTCTCCCTTAAAAAACAAAAAATACATAAAAAAACAGTGGGAGAGTAATATTGCCCTTTCAGCTTGTGTGCCAGTCTTGACTCCTGGGTGTGCCACCTCTCTCTCATTCAGTGGGCCATAGAAAGCATTTATTTATTTTTTTCCTTGATTTGTGTTCTAAAATCTACCTCAACACAAAAACACTACATCAATCAGTGGGAGAAAAATATTGGCCTCAGTCAGGGCTTGTGTGCCACTGCTGTGTGTGCTATCTCTCATTCAGTGGGCTATAGAAAGCCTATTTATTTATTTTTTTTCTTATTATTTGGTTTCTAAAGTCTCCCTGAAAAAAAAAACAAACATAAAAAAACAGTGGGAGAGTAATATTGCCCTTTCAGCTTGTGTGCCAGTCTTGACTCCTGGGTGTGCCACCTCTCTCTCTCATTCAGTGGGCCATAGAAAGGCTATTTATTTTTTTGGTTTTTTTAATATTATTTGGTTTCTAAAGTCTCCCTGAAAATAAAAAAAAAAAAACTTAAAAAAACAGTGGGAGAGTAATATTGCCCTTTCAGCTTGTGCGCCAGTCTTGACTCCTGGGTGTGCCACCTCTCTCTCTCTAATTGTGGGCCATAGAAAGCCTTTTTTTTTTGTTTTTTTTTTTATATTATTTGGTTTCTAAAGTCTCCCTTAAAAAACAAAAAATACATAAAAAAACAGTGGGAGAGTAATATTGCCCTTTCAGCTTGTGTGCCAGTCTTGACTCCTGGGTGTGCCACCTCTCTCTCTCATTCAGTGGGCCATAGAAAGGCTATTTATTTTTTTGGTTTTTTTAATATTATTTGGTTTCTAAAGTCTCCCTGAAAAAAAACAAAAACATAAAAAAACAGTGGGAGAGTAATATTGCCCTTTCAGCTTGTGTGCCAGTCTTGACTCCTGGGTGTGCCACCTCTCTCCCTCTCATTCAGTGGGCCATAGAAAGCCTATTTATTTATTTTTTTAAATATTATTGGGTTTCTAAAGTCTCCCTTAAAAAACAAAAAATACATAAAAAAACAGTGGGAGAGTAATATTGCCCTTTCAGCTTGTGTGCCAGTCTTGACTCCTGGGTGTGCCACCTCTCTCTCATTCAGTGGGCCATAGAAAGCATTTATTTATTTTTTTCCTTGATTTGTGTTCTAAAATCTACCTCAACACAAAAACACTACATCAATCAGTGGGAGAAAAATATTGGCCTCAGTCAGGGCTTGTGTGCCACTGCTGTGTGTGCTATCTCTCATTCAGTGGGCTATAGAAAGCCTATTTATTTATTTATTTTTTTTCTTATTATTTGGTTTCTAAAGTCTCCCTGAAAAAAAAAAATACCTAAAAAAACAGTGGGAGAGTAATATTGCCCTTTCAGCTTGTGTGCCAGTCTTGACTCCTGGGTGTGCCACCTCTCTCTCTCATTCAGTGGGCCATAGAAAGGCTATTTATTTTTTTGGTTTTTTTAATATTATTTGGTTTCTAAAGTCTCCCTGAAAAAAAAAAAACATAAAAAAACAGTGGGAGAGTAATATTGCCCTTTCAGCTTGTGTGCCAGTCTTGACTCCTGGGTGTGCCACCTCTCTCTCTCATTCAGTGGGCCATAGAAAGGCTATTTATTTTTTTGGTTTTTTTAATATTATTTGGTTTCTAAAGTCTTCCTGAAAATAAAAAAAAAAAACTTAAAAAAACAGTGGGAGAGTAATATTGCCCTTTCAGCTTGTGCGCCAGTCTTGACTCCTGGGTGTGCCACCTCTCTCTCTCTAATTGTGGGCCATAGAAAGCCTTTTTTTTTTTGTTTTTTTTTAAATATTATTTGGTTTCTAAAGTCTCCCTTAAAAAACAAAAAATACATAAAAAAACAGTGGGAGAGTAATATTGCCCTTTCAGCTTGTGTGCCAGTCTTGACTCCTGGGTGTGCCACCTCTCTCTCTCATTCAGTGGGCCATAGAAAGGCTATTTATTTTTTTGGTTTTTTTAATATTATTTGGTTTCTAAAGTCTCCCTGAAAAAAAAAAAAAACCTAAAAAAACAGTGGGAGAGGAATATTGCCCTTTCAGCTTGTGTGCCAGTCTTGACTCCTGGGTGTGCCACCTCTCTCTCTCATTCAGTGGGCCATAGAAAGGCTATTTATTTTTTTGGTTTTTTTAATATTATTTGGTTTCTAAAGTCTCCCTGAAAAAAAAAAAAAACATAAAAAAACAGTGGGAGAGTAATATTGCCCTTTCAGCTTGTGTGCCAGTCTTGACTCCTGGGTGTGCCACCTCTCTCCCTCTCATTCAGTGGGCCATAGAAAGCCTATTTATTTTTTTAAAAAAATATTATTGGGTTTCTAAAGTCTCCCTTAAAAAACAAAAAATACATAAAAAAACAGTGGGAGAGTAATATTGCCCTTTCAGCTTGTGTGCCAGTCTTGACTCCTGGGTGTGCCACCTCTCTCTCATTCAGTGGGCCATAGAAAGCCTATTTATTTATTTATTTATTTTCTTATTATTTGGTTTCTAAAGTCTCCCTGAAAAAAAAAAATACCTAAAAAAACAGTGGGAGAGTAATATTGCCCTTTCAGCTTGTGTGCCAGTCTTGACTCCTGGGTGTGCCACCTCTCTCTCATTCAGTGGGCCATAGAAAGGCTATTTATTTTTTTGTTTTTTTTAATATTATTTGGTTTCTAAAGTCTCCCTGAAAATAAAAGAAAAAAAACTTAAAAAAACAGTGGGAGAGTAATATTGCCCTTTCAGCTTGTGCGCCAGTCTTGACTCCTGGGTGTGCCACCTCTCTCTCTCTAATTGTGGGCCATAGAAAGCCTTTTTTTTTTTTGTTTTTTTTTTAATATTATTTGGTTTCTAAAGTCTCCCTGAGAAAAAAAAAAAAAAAAATTAGGTGGGAGATTAATATTGACATTAGTGCTTGAGTGACAGTCCTGCGTGTGTGTCATCTCTGTGATTTTGTGCCACAGAAAACAGAGTGTGTAACATTGTGCCTGATTTTCCTTGTGGTCTCACCAACCTGTTAAGGGATATTGAAATCATACTGAAGTTATAGCTCACCGTGTAAGCTGTTTGACAGCAACAAATAAAGTTACTTTGGTTAAGATTTTAAAACAATGAGGAAGTCTGGTGCAAGAGGTCGTCGTGGGCGTTCATTGTCAGCTGGTAATGATGGTAGTGATAGTGGAGCATCAGGTGGTCGTGGGGATAAAAATATTCCACCTAAGTCTGGAGCTGTGGAGCCAGTTTCGTCGTCAGGCTACACAAGGCCTCGAACGCTCTCTTTTCTGGGAGTAGGAAAACCGCTTTTAAAGGCGGAGCAGCAACAGCAAGTTTTGGCTTACATTGCAGACTCAGCCTCTAGCTCTTTTGCCTCCTCTTCTGAAACTGGTAAATGTAAAAGCAGCGCGTCGCTTGTGGATGTTCACGGTCAGGGACAAGTCGCTTCCTTGTCCTCCTCAGCAAAAACTACAACAAGAGAGAAGGATGCAGCAGGCGACACAACGGGTCACTCCATGGAGCTCTTTACACATACCGTCCCTGGCTTAGAAAGTGAAACATTTAACAGGCCATGCCCATTACAAGTAGATTCTGACATGGAGTGCACTGATGCACAGCCACAGCCAGAGTACTATGCTGCTCCTTTGACTCAGACCACCACATTGCCCTCTCAGGGTACAGATCCACAATCAGACCCTGATGAGACTATGTTGCCCCGCCACGAACGCTATACCACCGACCGACACAGTGACACAGACGAAGTTGCACACGAGCTCGAAGAGGAGGTAATAGATGACCCAGTTATTGACCCCGATTGGCAGCCATTGGGGGAACAGGGTGCAGGCGGCAGTAGTTCAGAAGCGGAGGTGGAGGAGGGGCCGCAGCAGGCATCAACATCGCAACAGGTTCCATCTGCCGGGCCCGTATCTGGCCCAAAACGCGTGTCAAAGCCAAAACCTGTTGGAGGACAGCGTGGCCATCCGGTTAAAGCTCAGTCTGCAATCCCTGAAAAGGGATCCGAGTCTAGGAAGAGTGCAGTCTGGCATTTTTTTAAACAACATCCAACTGATCAGCGCAAAGTCATCTGTCAAAAATGTTCAACTAGCTTAAGCAGAGGTCAGAATCTGAAAAGTCTAAATACTAGTTGCATGCATAGACACTTAACCACCATGCATTTTCAAGCCTGGACTAACTACCAAACGTCCCTTAAGGTTGTAGCACCCTCGGCCAATGAAGCTAGTCAGCAACGCAACATCCCTTCCGTCACTGTAAGGCCACCATTTTCCGCACCACCGGCAGTATCTGTGCAGGTTTCTTTGCCAGCCAAAAGCAGTCAGGGTCAGGGAACCACCAGTTTTGTAGGAGGAAATATTGCATCTAGGGCACCGGCGGAAACAATACCGTCTCCAACCGTCTCTCAGTCTGCCATGTACACCGGCACACCCGAAAGTTCCACGATCTCCAGCTCTCCAGTCCAGCTCACCCTACATGACACTCTGGTTAGAAAAAGGAAGTACTTATCCTCGCATCCGCGTACACAGGGTTTTAACGCCCACATAGCTAGACTAATCTCGTTAGAGATGATGCCCTACCGGTTAGTTGAAAGCGAAGCTTTCAAAGCCCTGATGGAGTACGCTGAACCACGATACGAGCTACCCAGTCGACACTTTTTTTCCAGAAAAGCCATCCCAGCCCTGCACCAGCATGTTAAACAGCGCATCGTCCATGCACTCAGGCAATCTGTGAGTACAAAGGTGCACCTGACTACAGATGCATGGACCAGTAGGCATGGCCAGGGACGTTATGTGTCCATCACGGCACACTGGGTGAATGTGGTGGATGCAGGGTCCACAGGCGACATCAATTTAGGGACAGTTGTGCCTAGCCCACGGTCTAGGAAACAGTTGGCTGTAGGCGTTCGCACCCCCTCCTCCTCCTCCTCCTCGTCCTCCTGCAGAAGCTACAGCTCTTCCACAGAACGCAGTCTGCCAACCACTCCATCGGCAGATGACACTGTTGCACACCAGTTGTCCCATTATGGGCCAGCTACTGCCAAGTGTCAGCAGGCTGTATTGGCTATGAAGTGTTTGGGCGACAACAGACACACCGCGGAAGTTCTGTCCGAGTTCTTGCAACAAGAAACGCAGTCGTGGCTGGGCACAGTAGATCTTGAGGCAGGCAAGGTAGTGAGTGATAACGGAAGGAATTTCATGGCTGCCATCTCCCTTTCCCAACTGAAACACATTCCTTGCCTGGCTCACACCTTAAACCTGGTGGTGCAGTGCTTATTGAAAACTTATCCTGGGTTCTCCGACCTGCTCCTCAAAGTGCGTGCACTTTGCTCACATATCCGACGTTCGCCTGTACACGCCAGCCGTATGCAGACCTATCAGCGGTCTTTGAACCTTCCCCAGCATCGCCTAATCATAGACGTTGCAACAAGGTGGAACTCAACACTGCACATGCTTCAGAGACTGTGCGAACAGAGGCGTGCTGTTATTTATTTGTGGGAGGATACACGGGCAGGCAGTAGGATGGCAGACATGGAGTTGTCAGGTGTGCAGTGGTCTAAGATACAAGACATGTGTCAAGTCCTTCAGTGTTTTGAGGAATGCACATGGCTGGTTAGTGCAGACAACGCCGTAATAAGCATGAGCATCCCCCTAATGCGTCTGCTGATGCAAAGTTTGACGCACATAAAGGAGCAGGCGTCTGCACCAGAGGAAGAGGAAAGCCTTGATGACAGTCAGCCATTGTCTGGTCAGGGCAGTGTACAGGACGAGGTAGCGGGCGAAGAGATGGTGGAGGACGAGGAGGATGATGGGGATGAGTATATTTTTAATGCCGAACCTTTCCCGGGGGCACAGGAAATTGGTTGTGTGTCACGGCCGGGTTCTGTTTTTTTGAGGGACACAAGTGACGTAGATTTGCCTGCAACTGCCCCTCAACCAATCACAACCGGAGATTTGACAACTGGAACTTTGGCCCACATGGCGGATTATGCCTTACGTATCCTAAAAAGGGACACACGCATTACGAAAATGATGAACGATGACGATTACTGGTTGGCCTGCCTCCTTGATCCACGCTATAAAGGCAAATTGCAAAATATTATGCCACATGAGAACTTGGAACTAATATTAGCAACCAAACAATCAACTCTTGTTGACCGTTTGCTTCAGGCATTCCCAGCACACAGCGCACGTGATCGTTCTCACACGAGCTCCAGGGGGCAGCAGACTAGGAGTGTTAGGGGTGCACACATCAGAAGTGGCGTTGGACAGAGGGGTTTTCTGACCAGGTTGTGGAGTGATTTTGCTATGACCGCAGACAGGACAGGTACTGCTGCATCAATTGAAAGTGACAGGAGACAACATTTGTCCAGTATGGTTACTAACTATTTTTCATCCCTTATCGATGTTCTCCCTCAACCGTCATTCCCATTTGATTACTGGGCCTCCAAATTAAACACCTGGCCAGAATTGGCAGAATATGCATTGCAGGAGCTTGCTTGCCCGGCAGCAAGTGTCCTATCAGAAAGAGTATTCAGTGCTGCAGGTTCAATATTAACCGAAAAAAGGACTCGTCTGGCTACCCAAAATGTTGACGATCTAACATTCATTAAAATGAACCACAACTGGTTTTCGAAATCTTTTGCCCCACCTTGCCCGGCCGACACCTAGCTTTCCTATGAAAAGCTCTTGCCTGTGAATTACTTTTCTAATGTCTAATTTGCTGCAGCTGATTGTACAGCATACGACATGTTTACACCTCCCTAAATGGCAAAACTCCCCACACGGGGCCGTGGTATCGCGACTTGGCGCAAGCACCCGTGAGACTGCTGTTTGTCTGAAGAGGTGGGTGTGCTCGCTTTTGGTTGACGGCATTGCTACTGGGTCCCTCATAGTACAATGTAGTGTCTCTGGCGGTGGTGGTGCGCACCCGTCAGACACACCGTTGTAACATGAGGGGCCCTGGGGCGGTCCCGCCGGCCTCAAGAGAGTTCCCCCCTACCCCAGCTCAAAATGTGCTCTACCACGTCCAAAATTATGTCGCACAGCTCCACCAATCTTTAGTCTATTCGCTGACATCATTCAATGTCTGGCACTGACAATACAAATTTGTAGACATCTATGATGCAACTTAAAGTAGTCTGTGTCTGTGTCCTATATTGGCACCATTAAATAGTTACTGCCAAATTACTATGTCAGAAACTCAGTAGATGAGCCCACCCCTGTACCTAAGTATGCCACCTTTTTTTTTGTTTTGGTTGTTTTGCGAGACATTAACATCTATTTATATTTTGGGAGTACTGGGACAGACACTCCTTGCACTACTCCTCCACTCACCACCAAGCTGCCTGTGTATCCATGTAACCGCTGTAAAGCTGCCATGAGCCTATTGTTTGTTATTTTAGGCCTTTGATAGCCTGTCTGCGGTCCCTACTTTAAATACTCCTCCACTCATCACCAGCTGCCTGCCCGTGTATCCATGTAACCGCTGTAAAACTGCCATGAGCCTATTGTTTGTTATTTTAGGCCTTTGATAGCCTGTCTGCGGTCCCTACTTTAAATACTCCTCCACTCATCACCAGCTGCCTGCCCGTGTATCCATGTAACCGCTGTAAAACTGCCATGAGCCTATTGTTTGTTATTTTAGGCCTTTGATAGCCTGTCTGCGGTCCCTACTTTAAATACTCCTCCACTCACCACCAGCTGCCTGCCCGTGTATCCATGTAACCGCTGTAAAACTGCCATGAGCCTATTGTTTGTTATTTTAGGCCTTTGATAGCCTGTCTGCGGTCCCTACTTTAAATACTCCTCCACTCACCACCAAGCTGCCTGTGTATCCATGTAACCGCTGTAAAACTGCCATGAGCCTATTGTTTGTTATTTTAGGCCTTTGATAGCCTGTCTGCGGTCCCTACTTTAAATACTCCTCCACTCATCACCAGCTGCCTGCCCGTGTATCCATGTAACCGCTGTAAAACTGCCATGAGCCTATTGTTTGTTATTTTAGGCCTTTGATAGCCTGTCTGCGGTCCCTACTTTAAATACTCCTCCACTCATCACCAGCTGCCTGCCCGTGTATCCATGTAACCGCTGTAAAACTGCCATGAGCCTATTGTTTGTTATTTTAGGCCTTTGATAGCCTGTCTGCGGTCCCTACTTTAAATACTCCTCCACTCACCACCAAGCTGCCTGCCCGTGTATCCATGTAACCGCTGTAAAACTGCCATGAGCCTATTGTTTGTTATTTTAGGCCTTTGATAGCCTGTCTGCGGTCCCTACTTTAAATACTCCTCCACTCACCACCAAGCTGCCTGTGTATCCATGTAACCGCTGTAAAACTGCCATGAGCCTATTGTTTGTTATTTTAGGCCTTTGATAGCCTGTCTGCGGTCCCTACTTTAAATACTCCTCCACTCATCACCAGCTGCCTGCCCGTGTATCCATGTAACCGCTGTAAAACTGCCATGAGCCTATTGTTTGTTATTTTAGGCCTTTGATAGCCTGTCTGCGGTCCCTACTTTAAATACTCCTCCACTCATCACCAGCTGCCTGCCCGTGTATCCATGTAACCGCTGTAAAACTGCCATGAGCCTATTGTTTGTTATTTTAGGCCTTTGATAGCCTGTCTGCGGTCCCTACTTTAAATACTCCTCCACTCACCACCAAGCTGCCTGCCCGTGTATCCATGTAACCGCTGTAAAACTGCCATGAGCCTATTGTTTGTTATTTTAGGCCTTTGATAGCCTGTCTACGGTCC
Source organism: Ranitomeya variabilis (assembly GCF_051348905.1). Classification (NCBI taxonomy): domain Eukaryota; kingdom Metazoa; phylum Chordata; class Amphibia; order Anura; family Dendrobatidae; genus Ranitomeya; species Ranitomeya variabilis. Next base: position 103,313,102 of record NC_135239.1, on the reverse strand, counting down.
CTACTTTAAATACTCCTCCACTCACCACCAGCTGCCTGCCCGTGTATCCATGTAACCGCTGTAAAACTGCCATGAGCCTATTGTTTGTTATTTTAGGCCTTTGATAGCCTGTCTGCGGTCCCTACTTTAAATACTCCTCCACTCACCACCAAGCTGCCTGTGTATCCATGTAACCGCTGTAAAACTGCCATGAGCCTATTGTTTGTTATTTTAGGCCTTTGATAGCCTGTCTGCGGTCCCTACTTTAAATACTCCTCCACTCATCACCAGCTGCCTGCCCGTGTATCCATGTAACCGCTGTAAAACTGCCATGAGCCTATTGTTTGTTATTTTAGGCCTTTGATAGCCTGTCTGCGGTCCCTACTTTAAATACTCCTCCACTCACCACCAAGCTGCCTGTGTATCCATGTAACCGCTGTAAAACTGCCATGAGCCTATTGTTTGTTATTTTAGGCCTTTGATAGCCTGTCTGCGGTCCCTACTTTAAATACTCCTCCACTCATCACCAGCTGCCTGCCCGTGTATCCATGTAACCGCTGTAAAACTGCCATGAGCCTATTGTTTGTTATTTTAGGCCTTTGATAGCCTGTCTGCGGTCCCTACTTTAAATACTCCTCCACTCACCACCAAGCTGCCTGCCCGTGTATCCATGTAACCGCTGTAAAACTGCCATGAGCCTATTGTTTGTTATTTTAGGCCTTCGAAGCCTGTCTGCGGTCCCTCCTTCCACTAGGCCTCCACTGACCAGACCACTGCTGCCCGTGTACCCCTGGAACCAATTTTAAAGTGCCTACAGCCAGCCCATTTTATTGTGTTAGGCCTTCGAAGCCTGTCTGCGGTCCCTCCTTCCAATAGGCCTACACTGACAAAGGTACACCTGACAACAGACACATGGACCTGTAGGCATGGCCACGGAAGGTTACGTGTCCTTTGTGGCTCAATGGGTTAATGTATTGGATGCATGGTCCACACAGGGGACAGCCTGCTAAGTCTGTATGCAGTCCCTAATTCAAGTTGTCCTCAACTGAATAAAGCTGAGCTTCAACCTTCTGGCTCTCATTAAGTGTTTTTTAAAAAACAAAATGGTGGTTAGGGCCTACTAACGGCTTCTGCCCCTCCCTGGTGTTGCCCTCAACTGAATAAAGCTGAGCTTCTACCTTCCGGCTCTGATTAACTGCTGTTTTTAAACACATTGCTGGTTCCGGCCTACTAACGGTGTCTGCCCCTCCCTGGTGTTGCCCTCAACTGAATAAAGCTGAGCTTCTACCTTCCGGCTCTGATTAACTGCTGTTTTTAAACACATTGCTGGTTCCGGCCTACTAACGGTGTCTGCCCCTGCCTGGTGTTGCCCTCAACTGAATAAAGCTGAGCTTCAACCTTCTGGCTCTCATTAAGTGTTTTTTAAAAAACAAAATGGTGGTTAGGGCCTACTAACGGCTTCTGCCCCTCCCTGGTGTTGCCCTCAACTGAATAAAGCTGAGCTTCAACCTTCTGGCTCTGATTAACTGCTGTTTTTAAACACATTGCTGGTTCCGGCCTACTAACGGTGTCTGCCCCTGCCTGGTGTTGCCCTCAACTGAATAAAGCTGAGCTTCAACCTTCTGGCTCTCATTAAGTGTTTTTTAAAAAACAAAATGGTGGTTCCGGCCTACTAACGGTGTCTGCCCCTGCCTGGTGTTGCCCTCAACTGAATAAAGCTGAGCTTCAACCTTCTGGCTCTCATTAAGTGTTTTTTAAAAAACAAAATGGTGGTTAGGGCCTACTAACGGCTTCTGCCCCTCCCTGGTGTTGCCCTCAACTGAATAAAGCTGAGCTTCTACCTTCCGGCTCTGATTAACTGCTGTTTTTAAACACATTGCTGGTTCCGGCCTACTAACGGTGTCTGCCCCTGCCTGGTGTTGCCCTCAACTGAATAAAGCTGAGCTTCAACCTTCTGGCTCTCATTAAGTGTTTTTTAAAAAACAAAATGGTGGTTCCGGCCTACTAACGGTGTCTGCCCCTGCCTGGTGTTGCCCTCAACTGAATAAAGCTGAGCTTCAACCTTCTGGCTCTCATTAAGTGTTTTTTAAAAAACAAAATGGTGGTTAGGGCCTACTAACGGCTTCTGCCCCTCCCTGGTGTTGCCCTCAACTGAATAAAGCTGAGCTTCTACCTTCCGGCTCTGATTAACTGCTGTTTTTAAACACATTGCTGGTTCCGGCCTACTAACGGTGTCTGCCCCTGCCTGGTGTTGCCCTCAACTGAATAAAGCTGAGCTTCAACCTTCTGGCTCTCATTAAGTGTTTTTTAAAAAACAAAATGGTGGTTCCGGCCTACTAACGGTGTCTGCCCCTGCCTGGTGTTGCCCTCAACTGAATAAAGCTGAGCTTCAACCTTCTGGCTCTCATTAAGTGTTTTTTAAAAAACAAAATGGTGGTTAGGGCCTACTAACGGCTTCTGCCCCTCCCTGGTGTTGCCCTCAACTGAATAAAGCTGAGCTTCTACCTTCCGGCTCTGATTAACTGCTGTTTTTAAACACATTGCTGGTTCCGGCCTACTAACGGTGTCTGCCCCTGCCTGGTGTTGCCCTCAACTGAATAAAGCTGAGCTTCAACCTTCTGGCTCTCATTAAGTGTTTTTTAAAAAACAAAATGGTGGTTCCGGCCTACTAACGGTGTCTGCCCCTGCCTGGTGTTGCCCTCAACTGAATAAAGCTGAGCTTCAACCTTCTGGCTCTCATTAAGTGTTTTTTAAAAAACAAAATGGTGGTTAGGGCCTACTAACGGCTTCTGCCCCTCCCTGGTGTTGCCCTCAACTGAATAAAGCTGAGCTTCTACCTTCCGGCTCTGATTAACTGCTGTTTTTAAACACATTGCTGGTTCCGGCCTACTAACGGTGTCTGCCCCTGCCTGGTGTTGCCCTCAACTGAATAAAGCTGAGCTTCAACCTTCTGGCTCTCATTAAGTGTTTTTTAAAAAACAAAATGGTGGTTCCGGCCTACTAACGGTGTCTGCCCCTGCCTGGTGTTGCCCTCAACTGAATAAAGCTGAGCTTCAACCTTCTGGCTCTCATTAAGTGTTTTTTAAAAAACAAAATGGTGGTTAGGGCCTACTAACGGCTTCTGCCCCTCCCTGGTGTTGCCCTCAACTGAATAAAGCTGAGCTTCTACCTTCCGGCTCTGATTAACTGCTGTTTTTAAACACATTGCTGGTTCCGGCCTACTAACGGTGTCTGCCCCTGCCTGGTGTTGCCCTCAACTGAATAAAGCTGAGCTTCAACCTTCTGGCTCTCGTTAAGTGTTTTTTAAAAAACAAAATGGTGGTTCCGGCCTACTAACGGTGTCTGCCCCTGCCTGGTGTTGCCCTCAACTGAATAAAGCTGAGCTTCAACCTTCTGGCTCTCATTAAGTGTTTTTTAAAAAACAAAATGGTGTTTAGGGCCTACTAACGGTGTCTGCCCCTCCCTGGTGTTGCCCTCAACTGAATAAAGCTGAGCTTCAAACTTCTGGCTCTCATTAAGTGTTTTTTAAAAAACAAAATGGTGGTTCGGGCCTACTAACGGTGTCTGCCCCTCCCTGGTGTTGTCCTCAACTGAACAAAGCTGAGCTTCCACATTCTGGCTTTCGGCCTATACTATCAGATATTAAACTGCATTTGGCCTACTAGTGTGGTTAGGCCCTTGAAACAGTGTCTGCTGCTCTTGGGTTTGCTACTCCACTGAACAAAGCAATGCCGCCTGTTTAGTCCTGTTACCAATTTTGATCTGCATTTAGCCTACTTTATTCTTTGGCCCTATATCTGTTTCCTCATCATCCTGCCCATTGCCCAGCCACTGCTAGATGAGTCTGCTGGTACATTGACCTAGACCACTACATTCCCCTTGTACTCTACACAGCCAGAATCTGACCCTGCTGAAAGTAAGGTTCCCCTTCCCGCATATTATACCACCTTACACAGGGACAAAGAGGAAGGTGCAGATGAAAGTGCAGGTTCCTTCATCAGGTGGGGGGGCATACTCGTTGGCGACGTCACTGGCACAGGGCCACTCAGAGTACGCAAAAGTGTCGCTGCTGGTGGGAGGCGCCCCCGCCATGCAAACACACCGCCGTACTTTGAGGGGCCCTGTGCCAGTGCCAATGCGAACGAGTGGGCCCCCCCTGCTTGCTCAGGATCACAGCACTTGCAACGTTGAAATACTTACCTCTCCCTGCTCCACCGCCATGACGTAGTCCATGTTTCCTGGGCCCACTAAAACCTTGAACCAGCCCTACCCCCACAACTTTTGCCAAATGACCCCCAATTTCCAGTGCCCAACTATTATTATAAAGTTAATTAAGATTGACAAGCTTCAGAAAACAAGAATGGATGTTTTTGGCAGTAAAATGTGCACTGTAGGTGTTTTCCTGGCCTCCACTCACTGCCGGCTATGCTTCCCCATTGACTTGCATTGGGTTTCGTGTTTCGGTCGATCCCCGACTTTTAGCGATAATCGGCCGACTTCACTCGACTCGACTCTGGACTAAATCGGGTTTCACAAAACCAGACTCGATCTTAAAAAAATGAAAGTCGCTCAACCCTAGTCAGGACCACAATACGGTGCTTAGCTCCCTCAAGCCAATGTCGCCACTCCTCAAACGCCCACTTCATAGCCAACAACTCCAGATTGCCGACATCATAATTGTGTTCAGCAGGCGAAAACTTGCAGGAGAAGAAGGCACACGGTTTCATCAAAGAACCAACAGAATCCCTCTGAGACAAAACGGCCCCTGCCCCAATCTCAGAAGCATCAATCTCAACCTGAAACGGAAGAGAAACATCTGGTTGGCGCAACACCGGAGCAGAAGTAAATCGGCGTTTAAGCTCCTGAAAGGCAGAGACAGCCGCAGAGGACCAATTCGCCACATCAGCGCCTTTTTTCGTCAAATCAGTCAAGGGTTTAACCACGCTGGAGAAGTTAGCAATGAAACGGCGATAAAAATTTGCAAAACCCAAAAATTTCTGAAGGCTCTTCACGGATGTGAGTTGAATCCAATCATGAATGGCCTGAACCTTAACCGGATCCATCTCCATAGATGAGGGAGAAAAAATAAAGCCCAAAAAAGAAACCTTCTGCACCCCAAAGAGACACTTAGACCCCTTCACAAACAAGGCATTGTCACGAAGGATCTGAAATACCATCCTGACCTGTTCCACATGAGACTTCCAATCATCGGAAAAAATCAAAATATCGTCCAAATATACAATCAAGAATTTATCAATATAAGTCCGGAAGATATCATGCATGAAGGATTGAAAAACAGATGGAGCGTTAGTGAGCCTGAATGGCATCACAAGGTATTCAAAATGGCCTTCGTGTGTATTAAACGCAGTTTTCCATTCATCACCCTGCTTAATTCGAACAAGATTATATGCCCCCCGAAGGTCAATCTTTGTAAACCAACTAGCCCCCTTAATCCTAGCAAACAAATCGGAAAGCAAAGGTAAAGGGTAGGGTTGAGCGAAACGGGTCGACCATTTTCAGAAGTCGCCGACTTTTGGCAAAGTCGGGTTTCATGAAACCCGACCCGACCCCTGTGTGGGGTCGGCCATGAGGTCGGCGATCTTCTGAATCTGGTATCGGAATTCCGATACCGAGTTCCGATATGTTTGCGATATCGGAAATCGGTATCGGAATCCACATTTAAGTGTAAAATAAAGAATTAAAATAAAAAATATTGATATACTCACCTCTCCGACGAGCCCTGGTAGTAATCGGCATCTTCCGTTCCTAAGAATGAGCGCGTTCAGGGCCTTAGAAGACGTCACGGCTTTGTGATTGGTTGCGGCGGCCCACGTGACCGCTCAGCGACCAATCACAAGCCGTGACGTAATTCTCTTAGGTCCTAAATTCCTCATTCTAGGAATTTAGGCCATGAGAATTACGTCACGGCTTGTGATTGGTCGCTGAGCGGTCACGTGGGCCGCCGCGACCAATCACAAAGCAGTGACATCATCTAAGGCCCTGAACACGCTCATTCTTAAGAAGAAAGGCTGCCGGAAAGAAGCCGAGGGTGAGTATATTCCTATTAGGTATATACTCACCCTCGTACGTGCCCTGCTTCTTTCCGGCAGCCTTCCTTCTTAAGAATGAGCGTGTTCAGGGCCTTAGATGACATCACTGCTTTGTGATTGGTCGCGGCGGCCCACGTGACCGCTCAGCGACCAATCACAAGGGCTCGTCAGAGGGTGAGTATATCAATATTTTTTATATTAATTCTTTATTTTACACTTAAATATGGATCCCAGGGCCTGAAGGAGAGTTTCCTCTCCTTCAGACCCTGGGAACCATAGTATCCCATTGCACTGCATTGGGTTTCGCGTTTCGGCCGACCCAGACCCCGACTTTTTTATAGGATCGGCCGATTTCACTCGACCCGACTTTTGAGAAAGTCGGGTTTCGTGAAACCCGACCCGATCCTATAAAAATAAAAGTCGCTCAACCCTAGTAAAGGGTATTGAAACTTGACCGTGATCTTATTCAAGAGGCGATAATCAATACAAGGTCTCAAGGAGCCATCCTTCTTAGCAACCAAAAAAAACCCTGCTCCCAACGGTGAATAAGATGGCCGAATATGCCCTTTCTCCAAAGACTCCTTAACATAACTCCGCATGGCGGTATGTTCAGGCACAGACAGGTTGAAAAGTCGGCCCTTAGGAAACTTAGAGCCTGGAATCAAGTCAATAGCACAATCACAGTCCCTATGCGGTGGAAGGGAACTGAACTTGGGCTCATCTAATACATCCTGAAAATCAGACAAAAACTCTGGAATTTCAGAAGAGGAAGAAGAGGAGATTGACATCAAAGGAACATCATTATGAACCCCCTGACAACCCCAACTAGTCACAGACATAGATTTCCAATCCAACACAGGATTATGTACCTGCAACCACGGGAAACCCAGCACGATAACATCATGCAAATTATGCAACACCAGAAATCGACAATCTTCCTGATGGGCTGGCGCCATGTGCATGGTCACCTGTTCCAAAACTGGGGCTTATTTTTAGCCAAAGGTGTAGCATCAATCCCCCTTAAAGGAATAGGGTTCTGCAAAGGCTGCAAGGGAAAACCACAACACCTGGCAAACTCAAAATCCATTAAGTTCAAGGCGGCGCATGAATCCACAAACGCCATGACAGAAAATGATGACAATGAGCAGATCAAGGACACCGATAACAGAAATTTAGGTTGTACAGTACTGATAGTAAATGAACTAGCGATCCTTTTTGTCCACTTAGGGCAGACTGAAATGACATGAGAAGCGTCGCCACAATAATAACACAACCTATTCTGACGTCTGAATCCTTGTCGTTCCGTTCTAGACAAAATCCTATCACACTGCATTGGCTCAGGACTTTGCTCTAAGGACGACGCCACAGCGCTCACAGTTTGACGCTCCCGCAAACGCCGATCAATCTGAATGGCCAGAGACATAGAATCACTCAGACCGGAAGGCGTGGGAAACCCCACCATAACATCTTTAACAGATTCAGAAAGACCCTTTCTGAAAATTGCCGCCAAAGCATCATCATTCCATTTAGTCAACACAGACCATTTTCTAAATTTCTGACAATACAATTCTGCCGCCTCTTGACCCTGAGACAGGGCCAACAAGGTTTTCTCCGCTTGATCCACAGAATTCGGTTCATGATATAATAATCCTAAAGCCTGAAAAAAGGAATCTACATTAAGCAAGGCCGGATTCCCAGATTCCAGGGAAAATGCCCAATCCTGTGGATCGCCACGCAGCAGGGAGATGACAATTTTAACCTGCTGAATGGAATCACCGGAGGATCGCGATCTCAGAGCAAAAAACAGTTTACAATTGTTTTTAAAACCCCAAAATTTGGACCTATCACCAAAAAACAAATCAGGAGTAGGAATCTTGGGCTCTAAAGCAGGAGTCTGAACAATATAATCAGAAATATCCTGTACCCTAGCAGCAAGCTGGTCTACACGAGAAGCTAATTCCTGAACATCCATGCTGGCACAAGACTCCTCAGCCACCCATAAATAAAGAGGGAAGAAAAGACAAAAACAGACTGCAGAAAAAAAAATGGCTCAACACCTTTCTTCCCTTCTTCTGAGATGCATTTAACTCATTATTGTCCAGTTGTACTGTTATGATCTGGTGACCTTGGAGCTGCATGAAACTTTCTCTGGAGTCGGTGGAACCTGTACTGACCGCAAATCCTGAACTAACACCGCAACTAGAAGTAGCCGTGGGGTGTGCCTAACATACCCTAGACACCTCGACACAGCCGGAGGAATAAATACCCCTATAGATGGAAATAGGAATGCTACCTTGCCTCAGAGCAGACCCCCAAAGGATAGGCAGCCCCCCACGAATAATGACTGTGAGTAGGAGAAGAATAGACACACGCAGGTAGTTAACAGGATTTAGCAAAAGAGGCCACTCTAGCTAAATAGGAAAGGATAGGACAGATTACTAGGCAGTCAGTATTAAAACCCTTCCAAAAATATCCACAGCAGATAATACAAAAAGTTCCACAATCTAACTAAAGACATGGAATGTATATCTGCCACTCCAGAGAATCCAACAAGACTGAGAAAATACTAACACAATCTAAGCTGGACAAGAAAACACAAAGAATAGCACTGAATTGTGAAGCACATAGCATGTGTGCCACAGGAAACAAAAACAGACACTTATCTTTGCTGATTTGGCAGAAAGGCAGGAGGAACCAAGCAGAGGTCCAACACCTCCCAACAACAATTGACAACTGGCAAGGACTAATGAATCCTACATGCCTAAATACCCCAGTCAGAACTGCAATCAGCAGATACACCTGACCAGGACTGCAACTCAGGGGCAACTGCATTACCACCTACAACCACCGGAGGGAGCCCAATAGCAGAATTCACAACACTGTTCCCTTTAAGGACTAGACCAGGAGAGAGTCGTGCTCAACTGTTCCTCAAAAACTAGTCAAACAACTCATTCCAATGCAGTTTGAGGCAAAAAAAGAGAAAGAAAGCAACATAACTTTTTAAGAGATGAGCAATAATCAGACTGAGGAAATCGCCAACAAAAGATGAAAAAGAGAATGATGGGGAAAGACAGAAACACTACTGGACAGCAGATTCGAGCTCTGGCCTACCAGACACCATGGGGACACAAGCTGGTTCCCATACAGCGCCATCTGCTTTCAGGTCTATCGAGGAGATCGCTTTAGCGGAAGAAGAACGAGGGCCCATGGAATGAAAAAGAGAAAACGTGTTGTGGTGTAAAATAAGGTGCTGATAATGTGAATATGATTCATCTGACAGAATATACTCTAAATGTGTATCACTCTTGTCGAGAGGTCTGAATTTTTGCATTGCAGAAGTATTTGATTTTGTTCGAGAATGTAAATAAAATGAGCCTTTTCAGGTGTCTCCACAAAAGCAATAAAAATAAAGTGAGACAGATTAGGGTTAGTTATCCATTTCTGTGGATCCATTAGGATTTATATTTAACATTGAAAAGAGAAGCCATATTGGCACGTCCTAGTTTGCTGTAGGAAAATTTTGATCAAGATGTTGATATGCCAATAAGAGAGGAAATAATTTTCACTTCAGGTGTGAAATCTGCATTTTCCCCACCTGTGCAAATCTCCTTCATTTTTTCCTAACCAAGGTTATAAATGATATAGAATCTGTAGTCTATCCTACTAGAATAGGCTGAAAGAGAAAAATGACACAGTAGTGAAAAAAGTGACAAAGGGGAAATACTGTTTTAATGCAAAAGGTATATTATTTGAAAAAAACACAAAGATGACTCCGAGACTCCGAAGCGTATGAGCGATTACAGAGACCCACTATCTTAAAGAGGACCTTTCATTGGTTGGATTTTCTCATTTAAAAAGAGTCACTCCATTTAGTGCTAATGCTCCATTGATTCTGGAACCATTTTACTTTTTCTTCTGTGCCCCTCCATTCCATAGTTATGGGCTGGCCCCTGATAATAAAGATGCAAATTTTCCTTTCCTCCAACTGGACGTATTTCACAGAACTTCTCTGTGGGTGTGGCCATATTTTGATTGATCAGCATCAGAGGGGGAAAGGCAAATGCCCTCAGAGAAGTTCTGTGGTACACACCCAGACTGTTCAAGGGAAAATTCACACCATTGTTGCCGAAGAGGAACACTTTGGAATGGAGGGACACAAAAGAAAAGGAGTCCTGAATCAGTGGAGCAGCACCAAGTGGAGGAGGTACTCCGTTTAAATTAAAAATCCAGTCAAAAGTCCCCTTTAAAACACTGTGTTAGGCTAGTTTCACATTTGCGTTAGAATCCACAGCGTTTAATCCGCATGCGCAAGTGCAGGAAAAAACGCTTAGAAACACGTCCAAACGCTGCGTTTTTTAGACGCATGCGGTTAAAAAAACGCCGCGTTTGCACGCTTCTCAATGCGTTTTTTCCTGCATTTGCGTTTTTGGTTTGCATGGTGACAAATTTTACAGGAGAAAAATCTAGATAATCAGACACCGTCAATGGGACTACAGAGGGCGTGTATTATGGGATCTCTATATATAGACCCTAGGGCTGCTGAAATCTTAACAGTGTGCTACTGTATCCTGTGTCATGATGGATCTTCACATGGAGAGCTTTTATTTCAACCTGGATTTAAGCATCAAGCTGTTTCTTGCCTGTGCGTTTGCTTGGGAGCAAGACAGAAATCGCGAAAGATGGAGAAGGAGACGTCGTAGGCGTTTTTGGAGACAACCCATTATTGAATTACATGAGAGACGTGGAGCCTATCACACGCTGTATGGCGAGCTTAATGACAACCCGGACAAATTCCCAAAATATACAAGGATGTTGCAAGACTCGTTCCGGGATTTGCTTGCTCGTGTCCAAGGAGCCATATGGAGACAAGACACCCAGCTCCGTAGAGCGATTCCACCAGAGGAACGTCTACTGGTTACATTAAGGTACGTAACAAATCTAAACCAATGGCAGTGCTAAGTTTGGGTGTTCTGACATTTTTTTTTGTGTATTTGCCTTTATGTCTTTAGCATAACAACACCATAAATAGAATTGATTGTAATTGTTTTTTTGTTTTTTTTCCTTCCAGATTTCTGGCAACCGGAGAGAGTTTATCATCCCTCCACTTCCAATACCGGCTTGGAATTTCCACCCTGTCCGGAATAGTTGCGGACACCTGCCGGGCTTTGTGGAACGTACTCCGGGATGAGTTTATTCCCCTACCCTCCTTGGACATGTGGATTGAAATTGTAGAAAAATTCTGGAGTTTGTGTGATTTCCCCAACTGTTTGGGAGTGGTGGATGGAAAGCACATCTGCATTATCAAACCAGCCAGAACAGGATCGGAGTACTTCAATTACAAAAAATATTTTTCTGTTGTGCTCATGGCAATAGCCGATGCGGACTGTCGCGTCATCGCCGTGGACATTGGAGCTTTTGGCTGTGGCAACGATTCCCAGACTTTTCAGAACTCTGATATGGGCCGCCGTGTTTATGGCAAAAATTTAAATTTTCCACGGCCGCTCCCCAACACTCAAGGTCCACCAATGCCATTTGTTATGGTTGGTGATGAGGCCTTTCAGATGTGTGAAAACCTACTGAAGCCATATTCCAGTCGTGACTTGAACCACACTAAAAGGATTTTTAACTACAGACTGACCAGGGCACGAAGAACAGTAGAGTGTACCTTTGGGATTCTGGTCTCAAAATAGCGCATTCTTGCATCAGCCATTAATCTAAAAATGGAGACAGTCAACTAGGTGGTCAAAGCCTGTGTGGTTCTGCACAATTACATAATGGCTAAGGAGCAGCCCAACATTGAAATGGAGGAACCAGTTGCACACCCACTGCCCGATTACCAAGATCACCCGCTGCGGTCAACAGCTGAAGTTGGCCACATGCGGGACCAATTTTCTGCCTTTTTTGATTCGGATATTGGGCGTGTGTCATGGCAGGACAATGTTGTGTAAATGTCCTGTTGGGATTTTATCTGTACCAGTTATTTTCTAAAATGTTACTAATATTTCTCGTTAATAAACCTTATTTTTTGGTGTCTTGACCGTGTCTCCTATGTCCTCTACAAACCAAGGCTGTCCTCACACTAGCTGTATTTGGTCTGTATTTCATATCAGTATTTTTAATCTAAAACCAGGAGTGGGTGATAATAGCTGAGGTGCTAGATACTGTATGTTATTATTATAATTTTCCTCTTAACATTTTCCTCTAATTGTACCAATCATTGTTTTGACTTACTGATATAAAATACTGACCACATACTCTTAATGTGACGACAGCCATGTTGTTTTAAAGGTTGTTGATGTCATTGCATCCGGATTCTGTTCTGCAGTATCCATTGGACACAGACTGAAGGGACAATGACTGTCATACAAAACAGATCTATACTCATCAGGTGTCAGAAATAATGAATTCATGATGCACATAGCCTCGTGAATTCACTATTTCTGACACATGTACAGGTGAGCATAGATATGCCATGTATGACCGCCATCGTCCCTTCACTTTGTGTGAAATAGATTACGTACACAGAAGAGAAAATGGAGGTTATACAAGGCAGTTCTCTACTCACCAGGTCAGGTGTCCTAAACCTAATGAGTTTGTGGACACCTGACCTGTTGAGTATAGTTCTGCATTTTATTTCTGCCATTTTCTCTTCACTCTGCAACACTAGTCACAGACTAAGCAGAAGGAAGAGATTATGGAGATAATATAAGTATAAATATTTTGGCCCACCTCATATCTCTATACTAAAAACACACAAAGCTGCAGTCTTTTATTTGCTAACTACTGTAGCTATGATGTGGCCAAAAAATTAAGTGTTCGGCGCACGGTGTGTGTTGACGGCGGCGAAATACACATGTAAACCACACATAATTGGGGGCAAAAAACAATATTATTTATTTTGTTATAGACAAAATTTTTATTTACTGCGCCTGCTTGGGGTAGAGTGATGTAAACAGGGGGTGTGAAGCAGTGAGGCCTGGCTAACCGTGGACGACGCAGAGGTGGCAGGAGAAGAGGCAATGAAACATGTGGGGTCTGGTAGTTCGAGGATAGAGCTTGAGACATGAGACGCACTGGAAGGGTGAGACAAACCTGACATTACAGACACACTGGGTGGTGAAGGGGGAGGAATACTAAGAGTCCGCTGTTTTTTGTTTTTTTTTCCTTTCTGGGATTGCCGGGTTCTGGTAAGCCTCGGTGTACTCATATGTCGTGACATGGTCATGGTGGGTGACCTGTCAGGGTCCGGCTGCACAGTGTCAGAGTCCATACTGCTCATAGAGCGTGCAGCCATGCCAGAGTCCATAGTGCTCGTAGAGCGTGCAGCCATGCCAGAGTCCATAGTGCTCATAGAGCGTGTAGCCATGCCAGAGTCCATAGTGCTCGTAGAGCGTGCAGCCATGCCAGAGTTCATAGTGCTCGTAGAGTGTGCAGCCATGCCATAGTCCATAATACTCATAGAGCGTGCAGCCATGCCAGAGTCCATAGTGCTCGTAGAGCGTGCAGCCATGCCAGAGTCCATAGCGTGTTATGACCCCAATGGCAGAGGGTCTCAAAAGTACATACCAAGTCTGCAAACACAAAAAAACAGCTCATAGGGCAGTGGTAACTGGGCTGACCATATATCTAATCCTAGCACCACAAATAGCAGCAGCCGGGGAACGTTCCTACGTTGGTTCTAGACGTCTCGCGCCAGCCAGAGAACTAACTAACCCTAGAAGGGAAAAGATAGACCTTTCTTGCCTCCAGAGAAAAGACCCCAAAAGTTGGATACAAGCCCCCAACAAATAATAACGGTGAGGTAAGGAGAAAAGACAAACGTAAGAATGAACTAGATATTTAGCAAAGAGAGGCCCACTGACTAATAGCAGAATATAGTAAGATGACTTATATGGTCAGCAAAAACCCTATCAAAATTTCCACGCTGGATATTCAAGAACCCCCGAACCGTCTAACGGCCCAGGGGGAGAACACCAGCCCCCTAGAGCTTCCAGCAAAATCAGGAATCACATTTAGTACAAGCTGGACAAAAAATAAAAGCAAAGCAAATAACCAAAAAACAAGGAAGCAGGACTTAGCTTAATTTTGCAAGATCCAAGACCAGCAGACAGGAGCAAACAGAAAGGAACTGATTACAACGATGCCAGGCACAGGACTGAGAAACCAGGAAGTTTATATAGCAACACCCCTGGATTAACGACCCAGGTGGGTGCCAAACTGAGGAAAGACAATCCCAGAGTCATATCACTAGTGACCACAAGAGGGAGCCAAAAAAGTCTAATTCACAACAGTACCCCCCCTTTAAGGAGGGGTCACCGAACCCTCACCAAGACCACCAGGGCGATCAGGATGAGCAGCGTGAAAGGCACGAACTAAATCGGCCGCATGCACATCAGAGGCAACCACCCAGGAATTATCCTCCTGACCATAGCCCTTCCACTTGACCAGATACTGAAGCCTCTGCCTGGAGAGACGAGAATCCAAGATCTTCTCCACCACATACTCCAACTCGCCCTCAATCAACACCGGAGCAGGAGGCTCAACAGAAGGAACCACAGGTACAACGTACCGCCGCAACAAAGACCTATGGAACACGTTGTGAATGGCAAACGACACCGGAAGATCCAAGCGAAAGGACACAGGATTAAGGATTTCCAATATCTTGTAAGGACCGATGAAGCGAGGCTTAAATTTAGGAGAGGAGACCTTCATAGGAACAAATCGAGAAGACAGCCATACCAAATCCCCAACACGAAGTCGGGGACCCACACCGCGGCGGCGGTTGGCAAAACGCTGAGCCTTCTCCTGTGACAACTTCAAGTTGTCCACCACATGATTCCAGATCCGCTGCAACCTATCCACCACGGAATCTACCCCAGGACAGTCAGAAGGCTCCACATGTCCCGAGGAAAAACGAGGATGGAAACCAGAGTTGCAAAAAAATGGCGAAACCAAAGTAGCGGAACTAGCCCGATTATTAAGGGCAAACTCAGCCAACGGCAAGAAGGTCACCCAATCATCCTGATCTGCAGAAACAAAACACCTCAAATAAGCCTCCAGAGTCTGATTAGTTCGCTCCGTTTGTCCATTAGTCTGAGGATGAAAGGCAGACGAAAACGACAAATCAATGCCCATCTTAGCACAAAAGGATCGCCAGAACCTGGAAACAAACTGGGATCCTCTGTCAGACACAATATTCTCAGGAATGCCGTGTAAACGAACCACATTCTGAAAGAACAAAGGAACCAGATCGGAAGAGGAAGGCAGCTTAGGCAAAGATACCAAATGGACCATCTTGGAAAAGCGATCACATACCACCCAGATGACAGACAGGCCCTGAGACACCGGAAGATCTGAAATGAAATCCATGGAAATGTGTGTCCAAGACCTCTTCGGGACAGCCAAGGGCAAGAGCAACCCGCTGGCACGAGAACAGCAAGGCTTAGCTCGAGCACAAGTCCCACAGGACTGCACAAATGACCGCACATCCCGTGACAAGGAAGGCCACCAAAAGGACCTAGCCACCAGATCTCTGGTGCCAAAAATTCCCGGATGCCCTGCCAACACCGAGGAATGAACCTCGGAAATGACTCTGCTGGTCCACTTATCAGGAACAAACAGTCTGTCAGGTGGACAAGAGTCAGGTCTACCAGCCTGAAATCTCTGCAACACACGTCGCAAATCCGGAGAAATGGCTGACAGGATAACTCCCTCTTTGAGAATACCAACTGGTTCTGCGACTCCAGGAGAGTCAGGCACAAAGCTCCTTAAAAGAGCATCAGCCTTCACATTCTTTGAACCTGGTAAATACGAGACCACAAAGTCAAAACGGGAGAAAAACAATGACCAGCGGGCCTGTCTAGGATTCAGGCGTTTAGCAGACTCGAGATACATCAGATTTTTGTGATCAGTCAAGACCACCACACGATGTTTAGCACCCTCGAGCCAATGACGCCACTCCTCAAATGCCCACTTCATGGCCAACAACTCCCGATTGCCCATATCATAATTCCGCTCAGCAGGCGAAAACTTCCTAGAGAAAAAAGCACATGGTCTCATTACAGAGCAACCAGGGCCTCTCTGCGACAAAACGGCCCCTGCCCCAATCTCAGAAGCATCCACTTCAACCTGAAAGGGAAGTGAGACATCAGGCTGGCACAAAACAGGCGCCGAAGTAAACCGGCGCTTCAACTCTTGAAAGGCTTCCACGGCTGCAGGAGCCCAGTTAGCAACATCAGAACCTTTCTTGGTCATATCCGTCAAAGGTTTAACAACGCTAGAAAAATTAGCGATAAAACGACGGTAGAAGTTAGCAAAACCCAAGAACTTCTGAAGACTCTTAACTGACGTGGGTTGAGTCCAATCATGAATAGCTCGGACCTTGACTGGGTCCATCTCCACCGCAGAAGGGGAAAAAATAAAACCCAAAAAGGGAACCTTCTGTACTCCAAAGAGACACTTTGAGCCCTTAACAAACAAAGCATTCTCACGCAAAACCTGAAACACCATCCTGACCTGCTCTACATGCGAGTCCCAATCATCAGAAAAAACCAGAATATCATCCAGATAAACAATCATAAATTTATCCAGATACTTCCGGAAAATATCATGCATAAAGGACTGAAACACTGAAGGAGCATTAGAGAGCCCGAAAGGCATCACCAAGTACTCAAAATGACCTTCGGGCGTATTAAATGCAGTTTTCCATTCATCTCCTTGCTTAATGCGCACAAGGTTGTATGCACCACGAAGATCTATCTTGGTGAACCACTTGGCACCTTTAATCCGGGCAAACAAGTCCGACAACAGAGGCAAAGGATACTGAAATTTAACAGTGATTTTATTCAGAAGCTGATAGTCAATACAAGGTCTCAAAGATCCGTCCTTCTTGGCCACAAAAAAGAATCCAGCACCAAGAGGGGAAGAGGATGGACGGATATGCCCCTTCTCCAGAGATTCCTTGATATACGAACGCATTGCGGTATGCTCAGGTACAGACAGGTTAAATAATCTTCCCTTAGGAAATTTACTACCTGGAATCAAATCTATAGCGCAGTCACAGTCCCTATGAGGAGGAAGAGCACTGGACATTCATGTCTGCAGCAAGCACAAGCCACTCAGAGGTAAAGGGGAGGAAAAAAGAGAGGAAAGAAAAAAAAAAAAAAAACTCAGACTTTCCTTTCTTGTAATCCCACTTCTGCAATGCATTAAACATTCAACCTTGTCCTGGCATACTGTTATGACCCCAATGGCAGAGGGTCTCAAAAGTACATACCAAGTCTGCAAACACAAAAAACCAGCTCATAGGGCAGTGGTAACTGGGCTGACCATATATCTAATCCTAGCACCACAAATAGCAGCAGCCGGGGAACGTGCCTACGTTGGTTCTAGACGTCTCGCGCCAGCCGGAGAACTAACTAACCCTAGAAGGGAAAAGATAGACCTTTCTTGCCTCCAGAGAAAAGACCCCAAAAGTTGGATACAAGCCCCCAACAAATAATAACGGTGAGGTAAGGAGAAAAGACAAACGTAAGAATGAACTAGATATTTAGCAAAGAGAGGCCCACTGACTAATAGCAGAATATAGTAAGATGACTTATATGGTCAGCAAAAACCCTATCAAAATTTCCACGCTGGATATTCAAGAACCCCCGAACCGTCTAACGGCCCGGGGGGAGAACACCAGCCCCCTAGAGCTTCCAGCAAAATCAGGAATCACATTTAGTACAAGCTGGACAAAAAATAAAAGCAAAGCAAATAACCAAAAAACAAGGAAGCAGGACTTAGCTTAATTTTGCAAGATCCAAGACCAGCAGACAGAGAAACCAGGAAGTTTATATAGCAACACCCCTGGACTAACGACCCAGGTGGGTGCCAAACTGAGGAAAGACAATCCCAGAGTCATATCACTAGTGACCACAAGAGGGAGCCAAAAAAGTCTAATTCACAACAATAGAGCTTGTAGAGCAGAAGGCCATGCCAGGGTCCTGCTGCATCGTGGTGGTGGCGGTACGGAAGGCCATGCTTGGGTCCTTCTGCATCGTGGTGGTGGCGGTATGGAAGGCTATGCCTGGGTCCTGCTGCATCGTGGTGGTGGCGGTACGGAAGGCCATGCCTGGGTCCTGCTGCATCGTGGTGTCAGTGAAGGAGGTCCAAGCAGGAGCAGCGGTTGTCATGGTGGTGGCGGTGGGCTGTCCAACAGCACTCGGCATGGTGGTGGTGCTGTTCTGGTGTCTGGCAGTGCTAGGAGTAGAGGTGGCCGTGCAGTCGTATTCAGCAGAGGTCGGCATTGAGGTTAATCGTGACAGTGAAGGCACAGGTGGATATGCCGCCACTGTCTGCCGAAAATACCGACTGTTGCATAGCCTGTACCTAAGCAGCATTGCAGGCCCACTAAGCTGGAGATCAGGAGTAAGGTGTTCCATCATGCCCTGCTCAATTTGGTTAAAAAAATGATGTGCTGGCCTCTGGAGGTCGGCTTTTACTTGGTCAAGGCTTTTGGTGACCTCCTGGATACGTGTATTCATGTGGCTAAGGGAAATATCCATTCGGTCACCCAAAGCCTTGAGTCCTTCGTGAAAAACCGAGCTCAAGTGCAAAAACTCGGGCATGAGGGACCTGTCCGGTGCCCTCTGCCGCTGCCGGGAGGAGCCCAAGAAAAAGGGGCAGTGGCAGAGGACTAGCAAAGGGGATGGCTGCTGGATGGCTGGGACGGGTCCGTGGCTGTCTGATGAAGGACCGCTCCAGAACCTGGGCCAACAGTGCTGCTCCATGTGCTGTGAAAAAAGGAAAAAAAAAATAATTACAAAAATTAACCAGATGCCAACTCCTGTGGAATAGAAACATACAGATTATGGCAATACAACAAAACCTAATGCACGGAAGAAATACTTACATTCTCTGGGCAAGGACCGGTCTTAAAAATGCCAGAACGCAATGGTATTTGTACTTTCTGATCCTTGCTCCTGAACCACTGGGAACACGGCTCTCTTGACGCAGGTCCTTGTTGAAGCGGTCCTTCATCGAACGCCAACGTGTTTTGACTCTGCCCACTGTTGAAAAAACAAAACATAATGGTCAGACAATGGACTTTTGGCCGTGCTCACACAACTGTGTGTGATGAGAGAAACTCCTGAGAGTTTATCTCATCACACACAGTTGTGTGAGCACGGCCAAGGTATATGCTGCTTCTCACTGCATTGCAATACTTACCAAATGCATTTCGGACCCGAGTTGGGGCGTTGTCCCAGCCATCCCACATCTCTTTGGCCACCTCATTCCATAGGCGCCGGATCGTCACATTGTCCGAGTGCTGTGGAACCCGTGTGTCCCACAACGGGACTCGCTCCTGGACCAGGGAGATGAGGAGGTCATTTTCTATGAGGTCTTCATCCCATTCTGGAACCTAAAAATTAAATAAAGACATTAATGTTGGATACATTAACATAAGGAAAAGAAAGAAAACAGAGGCTGAGAAATGGCATGAATATGGAAAGTCAAGATACAAAAGGATTCCAGAAGAATAATGTAAAGGAATAGGAATGTGTTATGATCCTTAGTGGTTGAGGATCACAAATTACTCCAGCTAAGTAACAAACATAGGACAAGCTCTAGGGAGGTGGCAAGCTGGACTGACCGCAAATCTGAACCTAACCAAACACACTAGAAGTAGCCGGTGAACGTGCCTGAATTCCTAGACGTCTCGAGCCAGCCTAAGGAACTAACTACCCCTAGAGAGAAAGAAAGACCTCTCTTGCCTCCAGAGAAATAATCCCCAAAGATATAGAAGCCCCCAACAAATAATAACGGTGAGGTAAGAGGAAGGCACATACACAGGGGTGAAAGCAGATTCAGCAAATGAGGCCCACTAATACTAGATAGCAGAAAATAGAAAAGGGAATCTATGCGGTCAGTAAAAAACCCTTACAAAATATCCACTCTGAGATTTCAAGAACCCCCACACCAACTAACGGTGTGGGGGGAGAAACTCAGTCCCCTAGAGCAACCAGCAAGCGAAGAAATCACATTTTAGCGAGCTGGACTAAAAACATAATGAACACTGATAATCAAAAAATGATCAAACAAAAACTTAGCTTGTCTTGGAGAGACTGGGAGCAAGGTAGACACACGGAATCTGAAGAGCACTGAATACATTGATAGCAGGCAAGGAACTGAGTATCCAGGTGGGCTAAATAGAAAACCAACCAAGGATAACGAACCAGCTGATGAAGCCAACCTGCAGAAGGACAACACTACACAGTACCGCTTGTGACCACCAGAGGGAGGCCAGAAATAGAGTTCACAACAGTACCCCCCCCTTGAGGAGGGGTCACCGAACCCTCATCAAGACCCCCAGGGCGATCAGGACGAGCTGCGTGGAAGGCGCGAACCAAATCGGCCGCATGAACATCAGAGGCGACAACCCAGGAATTATCCTCCTGACCATAGCCCTTCCACTTAACCAGATACTGAAGTCTCCGTCTAGAGATACGAGAATCCAAAATCTTCTCCACCACGTACTCCAATTCGCCCTCAACCAGCACCGGAGCAGGAGGCTCAACAGAAGGAACCACAGGTACCACATACCTCCGCAACAAAGACCTATGGAACACATTATGGATGGCAAACGATGCCGGGAGATCCAAACGAAAAGACACCGGGTTAAGGATTTCCAAGATCTTATAAGGACCGATGAAGCGAGGCTTAAACTTAGGAGACGAGACCTTCATAGGAACATACCGAGAAGACAGCCACACCAAATCCCCAACACGAAGTCGGCGACCCACACCGCGGCGGCGGTTGGCAAAGCGCTGAGCCCTCTCCTGTGACAATTTCAGATTGTCCACCACATGGCTCCAAATCTGCTGCAACCTATCCACCACAGAATCCACCCCAGGACAGTCAGAAGACTCAACCTGACCTGAGGAAAAACGAGGATGGAAACCAGAATTGCAGAAAAAAGGCGAAACCAAGGTAGCAGAACTAGCCCGATTATTAAGGGCAAACTCGGCCAATGGCAAAAAAGTCACCCAATCATCCTGATCAGCAGAAACAAAACATCTCAAATAAGTCTCCAATGTCCGATTAGATCGCTCGGTTTGCCCATTAGTCTGAGGATGGAAGGCTGTCATGATTCCCCAATGGCATGGGAACATCAGAAACACAAAATAACAGACTAGCCCTCGGGTGATGGAAACTCAAGCTGACCGTGACCTAAATCTACCACACAACTAACAGTAGCCAGGAAGCATTCCTATGGCTGCCTAGATGCCATGCGCCAGCCGGAGAACTAACTACGCCTGGAAGAGGAAGGAACAGACCTGGCTTACCTCTAGTGAAATTCCCCAAAGATGATAGTAGCCCCCACATATATTAACGGTGAGTTCAGAGGAAAAGACATACACAGTATGAAGGTAGATTTAGCAAAGCGAGGTCCACTTACTAGATAGAGGAAGGATACAAAAGAGGACTTCACGGTCAGCTGAAAAACCCTTTCAAAAACCCATCCTGAAATTACTTTAAGACTCCTGTGTCAACTCATGACACAGGAGTGGCAATTTCAGTCCACAAGAGCTTCCAGTAACAGGAAATGACAAACTGTAAACTGGACAAAAAATACAAAACAAAAAGGACAAGAGTCCACTTAGCTGATCAGCAGACTGGTAGCAGGAACATGCAACTGAAAGACTCAGGTTACAATGATGACCGGCAAGGAAGTGACTGGAGAGCAAGGCTAAATAGGGAACTCCCAAAACTGATGGAAGCAGGTGAGCTGAGGCAGAAAAGAACACACAAGTCTCCAGTACCACCAGCCACCACTAGGGGAGCCCAAAAAGCGGATCACAACAGTGCCCCCCTCTTAAGGAGGGGGCACCGAACCCTCACAAGAACCGCCAGGGCGACCTGGATGAGCCCTATGAAAGGCACGAACCAAATCCGAGGCATGAACATCAGAGGCAGTTACCCAAGAATTATCTTCCTGACCATAGCCCTTCCATTTAACCAGATACTGGAGTCTCCGCCTGGAAATACGGGAGTCCAAGATCTTCTCTATAACGTACTCCAATTCACCCTCAACCAGCACAGGAGCAGGAGGCTCAGCAGAAGGAACCACCGGCACCTCGTATCTCCGCAACAACGACCGATGGAACACATTATGGATAGCGAAAGATGCCGGGAGGTCCAAACGAAAGGAAACAGGGTTAATAATCTCCAAAATCCTATAGGGACCGATGAACCGAGGCTTAAATTTAGGAGAAGAAACCCTCATTGGGACAAAACGGGAAGATAACCACACCAAGTCCCCAACACGAAGGCGAGGACCAACCCGACGCTGGCGGTTAGCAAACCGCTGAGTCCTCTCCTGGGACAAATTCAAATTGTCCACCACTTGTTCCCAAATCCGATACAACCGATCCACCACAGCATCTACTCCAGGACAATCCGAAGACTCCGCCTGACCAGAAGAAAAACGGGGATGAAACCCCGAATTGCAAAAGAAAGGGGAAACCAAAGTGGCCGAACTAGCCCGATTATTAAGAGCAAACTCCGCCAACGGCAAAAAGGCAACCCAATCATCCTGATCCGCAGACACAAAACACCTCAAATACGTCTCCAAAGTCTGATTAGTTCGCTCCGTCTGGCCATTAGTCTGAGGATGGAAGGCAGACGAAAAAGACAAATCAATGCCCAACCTGGCACAGAATGCCCGCCAAAATCTAGAAACGAACTGGGTACCCCTATCAGAAACGATATTTTCAGGAATACCATGCAAGCGAACCACATTTTGAAAAAACAAAGGAACCAACTCAGACGAGGAAGACAACTTCGGCAATGGCACCAAATGAACCATCTTAGAAAAACGGTCACACACCACCCAGATAACAGACATCCTCTGAGAGACAGGAAGATCAGAAATAAAGTCCATCGAGATGTGCGTCCAAGGCCTCTTCGGAATAGGCAAGGGCAACAACAACCCGCTAGCCCTAGAACAACAAGGCTTGGCCCGAGCACACACATCACAAGACTGCACAAAAACACGCACATCTCGAGACAGAGATGGCCACCAGAAGGATCTAGCCACCAAATCCCTGGTACCAAAAATTCCAGGATGACCCGCCAGCGTAGAAGAATGAACCTCCGAGATGACTCTACTGGTCCAATCATCAGGAACAAACAGTCTACCAGGTGGACAGCGATCAGGTCTATCCGCCTGAAACTCTTGCAAAGCACGTCGCAGATCTGGGGAAATAGCGGATAATATCACCCCATCCTTAAGGATACCTGTAGGTTCCGAATCACCAGGGGAATCAGGCTCAAAACTCCTAGAAAGGGCATCTGCCTTCACATTCTTAGAACCTGGTAGATATGAGACCACAAAATTAAACCGAGAGAAAAACAACGACCAGCGCGCCTGTCTAGGATTCAGGCGCCTGGCAGACTCAAGATAAATCAGATTCTTGTGATCAGTCAAAACCACCACCTGATGTCTAGCACCCTCAAGCCAATGACGCCACTCCTCAAATGCCCACTTCATGGCCAAAAGCTCCCGATTACCGACATCATAATTTCTTTCGGCGGCAGAAAATTTTCGAGAAAAGAACGCACAAGGTCTCATCACTGAGCAATCGGAACTTTTCTGCGACAAAACCGCCCCCGCTCCGATCTCGGAAGCATCGACCTCAACCTGAAAGGGGAGAGAGACATCAGGCTGGCGCAACACAGGGGCAGACGAAAAGCGGCGCTTAAGTTCCCGAAAGGCCTCCACAGCGGCAGAGGACCAATTGGCAACATCAGCACCCTTCTTAGTCAAATCCGTAAGAGGCTTAGCAACACCAGAAAAACCAGTTATAAATCGACGATAAAAATTAGCAAAGCCCAAGAACTTCTGAAGACCCTTTAGAGAAGTAGGCTGCGTCCAGTCACAAATAGCCCGAACCTTGACAGGGTCCATCTCAACAGAAGAAGGGGAAAAAATGTACCCCAAAAAGGAAATCTTTTGAACCCCAAAAACACACTTAGAACCCTTTACACACAGAGAATTCTCCCGCAAAACCTGAAAAACCCTCCTGACCTGCTGAACATGAGACTCCCAGTCCTCAGAAAAAATCAAAATATCGTCCAAATACACAATCATAAATTTATCCAGATATTCACGGAAAATATCATGCATAAAGGACTGAAAAACTGAAGGTGCATTAGAAAGGCCGAAAGGCATTACTAAATACTCAAAGTGGCCCTCAGGCGTATTAAATGCGGTTTTCCACTCATCCCCCTGCTTAATTCGCACCAAATTATACGCCCCACGGAGATCAATCTTGGAGAACCACTTAGCCCCCCTTATGCGAGCAAACAAATCAGTAAGCAGCGGCAACGGATACTGATATTTGACAGTAATTTTATTCAGGAGTCGATAATCAATACAAGGCCTCAGCGAGCCATCCTTTTTAGAGACAAAGAAAAACCCAGCTCCTAAAGGTGATGAAGAAGGACGAATATGTCCCTTTTCCAGGGACTCCTTAACATACTCTCGCATGGCAGCATGCTCAGGTACAGATAGGTTAAACAAACGACCCTTTGGAAATTTACTGCCTGGAATCAGATCTATGGCGCAATCACACTCTCTGTGGGGAGGGAGAGAACCAATTTTAGGCTCTTCAAAAATATCCCCAAAATCCGACAAAAATGCCGGAACCTCAGAGGGAATAGATGACGAGATAGAAACCAAAGGTATGTCCCCATGAGCCCCCCGACATCCCCAGCTTAACACAGACATAGTTTTCCAGTCCAGTACTGGGTTATGAGATTGCAACCATGGTAATCCAAGCACTAACACATCATGTAAATTATGCAACACGAGGAAGCGAATCATCTCCTGATGGTCTGGAGTCATACGCATAGTCACTTGCGTCCAGAACTGTGGTCTATTACAAGCCAGAGGTGTAGAATCAATACCCTTCAGAGGTATAGGAACTTCCAGAGGCTCCAAATCAAACCCACAGCGCCTGGCGAAGGACCAATCCATGAGACTCAGAGCGGCGCCAGAGTCCACATAGGCATCCACGGTAATAACTGATAATGAACAAATCAGAGTTACAGACAGAAGAAATTTAGACTGTAAAGTGCCAATAGAAACAGACTTGTCAACCTTCCTAGTACGTTTAGAGCATGCTGATATAACATGCGCGGAATCACCACAGTAGAAGCACAAGCCATTTTTGCGCCTATAATTCTGCCGCTCGCTTCTTGACAGAATTCTGTCACATTGCATTTTCTCTGGCGTCCCTTCAGAAGATACCGCCAAATGGTGCACGGGTTTGCGCTCCCGCAAACGCCGATCAATCTGAATCGCCATTGTGATGGACTCATTCAGACCTGTGGGCGTAGGAAACCCCACCATGACATCCTTAACGGCATCAGAAAGGCCTTCTCTGAAAATTGCCGCTAGGGCACACTCATTCCACTGAGTAAGCACAGACCATTTATGAAATTTTTGGCAGTATATCTCAGCTTCATCTTGCCCTTGAGACAGGGCTATTAAAGCTTTTTCAGCTTGAATCTCCAAATTAGGTTCCTCATACAGCAACCCTAAAGCCAGAAAAAACGCATCCACATTGAGCAACGCAGGATCCCCAGGTGTCAATGAAAATGCCCAATTTTGAGGGTCACCTCGCAGCAAAGAAATCACAATCTTAACCTGCTGAACAGGATCTCCAGAGGAGTGAGGTCTGAGAGAAAGGAATAATTTACAATTACATTTGAAATTCAGAAACCGAGATCTATCTCCGGAAAATACCTCTGGTGTAGGAATCTTAGGTTCAGAAATAGGAGTACGTATAACATAATCTTGTAAATTCTGAACCTTCGTAGCAAGATTATTTAAACCTGCAGCCAAACTCTGAGAGTCCATCCTTAAACCGGAGAGATCAGAGCCATTCAAGGATTAGAAGGAGAGAAAGGCAAGGCTGTAAATAGAGCAGAAATACAACTGAGCCAACTAAGTAGCAAACATGTGAGGAAAAAAAAAAAAAAAAAAAATCTACAGACTTCTTTTACTCTCCTTTCTTCTGCCAATTACTTTAACAGTGGCCGGTCATACTGTCATGATTCCCCAATGGCATGGGAACATCAGAAACACAAAATAACAGACTAGCCCTCGGGTGATGGAAACTCAAGCTGACCGTGACCTAAATCTACCACACAACTAACAGTAGCCAGGAAGCATTCCTATGGCTGCCTAGATGCCATGCGCCAGCCGGAGAACTAACTACGCCTGGAAGAGGAAGGAACAGACCTGGCTTACCTCTAGTGAAATTCCCCAAAGATGATAGTAGCCCCCACATATATTAACGGTGAGTTCAGAGGAAAAGACATACACAGTATGAAGGTAGATTTAGCAAAGCGAGGTCCACTTACTAGATAGAGGAAGGATACAAAAGAGGACTTCACGGTCAGCTGAAAAACCCTTTCAAAAACCCATCCTGAAATTACTTTAAGACTCCTGTGTCAACTCATGACACAGGAGTGGCAATTTCAGTCCACAAGAGCTTCCAGTAACAGGAAATGACAAACTGTAAACTGGACAAAAAATACAAAACAAAAAGGACAAGAGTCCACTTAGCTGATCAGCAGACTGGTAGCAGGAACATGCAACTGAAAGACTCAGGTTACAATGATGACCGGCAAGGAAGTGACTGGAGAGCAAGGCTAAATAGGGAACTCCCAAAACTGATGGAAGCAGGTGAGCTGAGGCAGAAAAGAACACACAAGTCTCCAGTACCACCAGCCACCACTAGGGGAGCCCAAAAAGCGGATCACAACAGAAGGCCGACGAAAAAGACAAATCAATGCCCATCAAAGCCCGCCAAAACCTGGACACAAACTGGGATCCTCTATCAGACACAATATTTTCAGGAATGCCGTGCAAGCGAACCACATTCTGAAAAAATAGAGGAACCAAATCGGAGGAGGAAGGCAGCTTAGGCAAGGGCACCAAATGGACCATCTTGGAAAAACGATCACACACCACCCAGATGACAGACATTCTCTGAGATCCTGGCAGATCCGAAATAAAATCCATGGAGATGTGCGTCCAAGGCCTTTTCGGGACAGGCAAAGGCAAAAGCAACCCGCTGGCACGAGAACAGCAAGGCTTAGCCCGAGCACAAATCCCACAAGACTGCACAAAGGAACGCACATCCCGCGACAAGGAAGGCCACCAGAAGGACCTAGCCACCAAATCTCTGGTACCAAAAATCCCAGGATGACCCGCCAACACCGAAGAATGAACCTCGGAAATAACTCTGCTGGTCCATCTATCCGGGACAAACAGTCTCTCTGGTGGACAACGGTCAGGTCTATCCGCCTGAAATTTCTGCAGCACTCGTCGCAAATCTGGAGAAATGGCAGACAAAATCACTCCCTCTATAAGAATACCAGCCGGCTCAGAAACTCCCGGAGAGTCAGGCAGAAAGCTCCTAGAAAGTGCATCAGCTTTCACGTTCTTCGAACCAGGCAGGTATGAGACCACGAAGTTGAAACGGGAGAAAAACAATGACCAACGAGCCTGTCTAGGATTAAGGCGCTTGGCCGACTCGAGGTAAATCAGATTTTTGTGATCAGTCAGGACCACCACACGATGTCTAGCTCCCTCGAGCCAATGACGCCACTCCTCAAATGCCCACTTCATAGCCAACAACTCCCGATTACCAACATCATAATTTCGCTCGGCAGGCGAAAACTTTCTTGAAAAGAAAGCACACGGCTTCATCACAGAGCCCTCAGAACTTCTCTGTGACAAAACAGCCCCTGCTCCAATCTCGGAAGCATCAACCTCGACCTGAAAGGGGAGAGAGACATCTGGCTGACATAAGACTGGAGCTGAAGAAAACCGGTGCTTAAGCTCCCGAAAGGCCTCCACGGCCGCAGGAGACCAATTAGTCACATCAGAGCCCTTCCTGGTCAAATTCGTCAAAGGTTTAACCACGCTAGAAAAATTAGCGATGAAACGACGGTAAAAATTAGCAAAACCCAAGAACTTCTGAAGACTCTTAACAGACGTGGGCTGAGTCCAGTCATGAATAGCCTGGACCTTGACTGGGTCCATCTCCACAGCAGAAGGAGAAAAAATAAAACCCACAAAGGAGACCTTCTGTACCCCGAAGAGGCATTTTGAGCCCTTCACAAATAAAGCATTGGCACGCAGGACCTGAAACACCATCCTGACCTGCTTCACATGGGACTCCCAATCATCAGAAAAGACCAAAATGTCATCCAGATAAACAATCATAAATTTATCCAGATATTCACGGAAAATGTCATGCATGAAGGACTGAAACACAGAAGGAGCATTAGAGAGTCCAAAAGGCATCACCAAGTACTCAAAATGGCCTTCGGGCGTATTAAATGCTGTTTTCCATTCATCTCCCTGCTTAATGCGCACAAGATTATACGCACCACGGAGATCTATCTTGGTGAACCAACTGGCACCCTTAATCTGAGCAAACAAATCAGATAATAGTGGCAAAGGATACTGAAATTTGACTGTAATTTTATTCAGAAGGCGATAATCTATACACGGTCTCAAAGAACCGTCCTTCTTGGCCACAAAAAAGAATCCTGCACCAAGAGGGGAAGAGGAGGGGCGAATATGTCCCTTCTCCAAAGACTCCTTTATAACTCCGCATCGCGGCATGCTCTGGTATAGACAAATTAAAAAGTCGTCCCTTAGGGAATTTACTACCAGGAACTAAATTTATAGCACAGTCACAATCCCTATGAGGGGGCAGGGCACTGGACCTGGGCTCATCAAATACATCCTGGTAGTCAGACAAAAACTCAGGGACCTCAGAAGGAGTGGAAGAAGCAATAGACTCCAATGGAGTATCGCCATGAATTCCCTGACAACCCCAACTAGACACAGACATAGCTTTCCAATCTAAAACTGGATTATGAGCCTGCAACCATGGCAGACCCAAAACGACAACATCATGTAAATTATGCAGAACAAGAAAGCGAATCACCTCCTGATGAACGGGAGTCATGCACATGGTCATTTGCGTCCAATACTGAGGTTTATTCTCAGCCAATGGCGTAGCATCAATTCCCCTCAGAGGAATAGGAAATTCCAAAGGCTCCAGGACAAAACCACAGCGCCTGGCAAATGACAAATCCATCAGATTCAGGGCAGCACCCGAATCCACAAAGGCCATAACCGAGTAGGATGACAAAGAACAAATCAAAGTAACAGACAAAATAAACTTAGGCTGTATAGTACCAATGGTGACAGGTTTAGCGACCTTTTTTAAGCGTTTAGAGCATGCTGAGATAACATGAGCAGAATCACCACAGTAAAAGCACAACCCATTTTGACGTCTATGACTTTGTCGCTCAATTCTGGTCAGAGTTCGATCACATTGCATAGACTCAGGTCTCTGTTCAGAAAATACCGCCAAAGGATGAGCAGATCTGCGCTCCCGCAAACGCCGATCAACCTGAATGGCTAAAGCCATAGAATCACTCAGACTTGTAGGGGTGGGGAACCCCACCATAACATCCTTAATGGCTTCAGAAAGACCTTCTCTGAAATTTGCAGCCAGGGCACACTCATTCCATTGAGTAAGCACTGACCATTTCTGAAATTTTTGACAATACACCTCTGCTTCATCCTGCCCTTGAGAAAGGGCCAGCAACGCTTTTTCTGCCTGATTCTCAAGATTAGGCTCCTCATAAAGCAGTCCAAGAGCCAGAAAAAACGCATCCACATTAAGCAATGCAGGATCTCCTGGCGCCAGAGAAAAGGCCCAATCCTGAGGGTCGCCACGTAACAAGGAGATAACAATCTTTACTTGCCGAGCAGAATCACCAGAGGAACGAGGTCTCAGAGATAGAAATAACTTACAATTATTCTTAAAATTCTGAAACCTAGATCTATCTCCAGAAAACAACTCAGGAATGGGTATCTTTGGTTCTGACATAGGGCTATGAATAACAAAATCCTGAATACTTTGCACCCGTGCAGCAAGATGATCCACACTAGAAGTCAGAGTCTGAACATCCATGTCTGCAGCTGAGCTCAAAACCACCCAGAATTCAAGGGGATGAAAGAAGCTAAACAGACTGCAGCAAAGGAAAAGCGGGAGGAGGAAAAAAAAAAAATGTATTCAGGTCTTCTTTTTATCCCACTTCTGCGATGCATTAAACACTTTTAGGCCTGCTATACTGTTATGATCCTTAGTGGTTGAGGATCACAAATTACTCCAGCTAAGTAACAAACATAGGACAAGCTCTAGGGAGGTGGCAAGCTGGACTGACCGCAAATCTGAACCTAACCAAACACACTAGAAGTAGCCGGTGAACGTGCCTGAATTCCTAGACGTCTCGAGCCAGCCTAAGGAACTAACTACCCCTAGAGAGAAAGAAAGACCTCTCTTGCCTCCAGAGAAATAATCCCCAAAGATATAGAAGCCCCCAACAAATAATAACGGTGAGGTAAGAGGAAGGCACATACACAGGGGTGAAAGCAGATTCAGCAAATGAGGCCCACTAATACTAGATAGCAGAAAATAGAAAAGGGAATCTATGCGGTCAGTAAAAAACCCTTACAAAATATCCACTCTGAGATTTCAAGAACCCCCACACCAACTAACGGTGTGGGGGGAGAAACTCAGTCCCCTAGAGCAACCAGCAAGCGAAGAAATCACATTTTAGCGAGCTGGACTAAAAACATAATGAACACTGATAATCAAAAAATGATCAAACAAAAACTTAGCTTGTCTTGGAGAGACTGGGAGCAAGGTAGACACACGGAATCTGAAGAGCACTGAATACATTGATAGCAGGCAAGGAACTGAGTATCCAGGTGGGCTAAATAGAAAACCAACCAAGGATAACGAACCAGCTGATGAAGCCAACCTGCAGAAGGACAGCACTACACAGTACCGCTTGTGACCACCAGAGGGAGCCCAGAAATAGAGTTCACAACAGGAATGTAATAGTATACAGTAAACAGTCAGCCTTGTATACGTACACGCTGCCACCGTGCCACCAGACCGTCACTCCGCTGCTCCTGCCCAGTCTCTGCCGCAGTAGAAGTGCTCTAAAAAAATGAAAAACAAAAATTGTCATATGTGTAGATGTGACAGTGAATACTTACCAATCTGAGGTGAGTGAATACTCACTTCACTGACATGTTCTACTTCAGAAGGCCCAGGACCTTGCTCCTCATCAGAAGAAGAAGACATTCTGATGCATGCAGAAAGAAAGAAATGGCAGAAATTAGGACATGTAGAGACAGAAAATAGAAAATAAAGGCATTGGCTAGGATATACTCACATTGTTCAGAGGCTTGTTTGCTCCAAGGTGCTGTGGTCTGTCTGCTCTGCTTGGCTGTCTGCTGAGTACCTGTAGAAGTGCAGCAGCACGAAACGGCCGTCGTCCGTTCATTGCACGTTCTCCCTATAGGTTACCTGCACATGTTCTAAATAAAGGATCGTATTACAGAGGACCGGTGAGTGCACTTTTGTTTTTTCTACAAATGGACTTGTCTGCTGAGTAGTGACCTGCAAATGTCCACTCCCTCCCTTTATCACCTTGTATGTGGGGGGTGGCTAATCAGTGTCTAGACATGTTTTTCTCTGGTGCAACGCATGCATTCACATAGACAGCAATGCGTTTTTTTGGCACATTCCTTACGCAATCGACCGCATACATTTCTAGGCGGCAAATTGACGCCTCTAAAAATTACTACATGTAGCATTTCCGCGACAAACCGCAGACAACGAAACGACGCATGCGTCGTCAATCGCGGCAAAAAGCAATTGATCGCAGACGCATGCGTCCCTAATGTTAAATATAGGTGCACACAAACAGAGAACAAGCGTCAAGCTATGTGTAAAGGACCACCACTAGAATATATATATAATTATATGATTTTTATTTGTCAGCCAAAAAAAAAACCCAACAAACACCACACTATTAAAATCACTTAAAACCTAAACCCAAATAGATCATGGGTTCTATGGGTTTTTTTGGTTGACAAATAAAAATCATATAATTATATATATTTTCTAGTGGTGGTCCCTTACACATAGCTTGACGCTTGTTCTCTGTTTGTGTGCACCTTACTTAAGTCAAGTTTGGGTTGACCCCCTTTTTTAAGTATTGCTATTATGCTTTGATGGTGCCCTCCACTTTCTGCTTTTATAACCTAATGTTAAATATAGGAATACACAACGCATGCGGATATTTGCGGAAGAAACGCTGCGGACACAACTGCAAATGTGAAACCGGCCTTAGTTGCAGATATTTTTCAGAGAAAGTGTTTGAAAAGATGTGATTACTAGGTGACTTGCTGAGAGACTCTCCACAGTACCCTAAGCATTTTGGTATTTCTTGCTTGGTTCACAAAACATTTGTCTCTCCTGCTAGACAGCCAAATATTGCTTGGATAGGCGGTGTCAATGAGCCATTATCTAAATATATACAGATGTGGGCAAAACTGTTGGTATCTTCTGTTAAAGTAATGAAAACCCACGGTGGTCACTAAAATAACTTTGATCTGACAACATTTTCAATTTAAATTTACGCAATATCAATGAAAATCAGACATTGCTTTTGTATTCTTGTTCAACAGAAAAATCACTGGAAACCAATTATTCCTGTATCTCTCAATGAGACTTCTGCGCTTGTTCACATGTATTTTTCTCCACTCCTCCTGAGCAAACTGCTCTCGCTGTCTCAGGTGTGAAGGCACCTTCTCCAGACTGCAGCTCCTTTCACAGATGTTCAGTAGGATTTACATGAGGGCTGATAGAAGCCACTTTAGAATAGTTCAATGCCTTTCACTTAGCCATTCTTGTTTTTAGCTGTGTGTTTTGGGTCATTATCGTGTTGTCTTAGATGGCCCATGACCTGTGACTCAGACCAAGCTTTCTGATTCTGGGCAGCATATTTTGCTCCATAATGCCTTGAAAGTCTTGAGATTTCATTGTACCCTGCACAGAATTAAGACATCCTGTGCCAGATGTAACAAAGGGGCCCCAAAACATAATCGAGCCTCATCCATGTTTCACAGTGGGCACAGTGTTTTTATTTTTTTGTATGCTTCACTGTTTCTTCTTGTGAACATAGAGCTGATGCAATTTGCCAAAAAGCTCCAGTTTTGTGTCACATATACAATCGACATTGTCCCAGAAACTTTGCGGCATATCAATATGCATTCTGGGAAATTCCGATCTTGCACTTTCATGATTTGCTTTCAACAGTGGTTTCCCCCTTGATCTTCGTCATTGAAGTCCACTTTGGCCAATACAGCGATGGATGTTGTGATCTGATACTGATGTACGTTGACTTTGGAGTTTAGCTGAAATTTCTTTGGAAGTTCTTCTGGGTTCGTTGGTTACTAATAATATTATCCGTCTCTTCAATATGTCACCAATTTTCTTCTTGTGGCCACCCCCAGGTAGAGTGCCTACAGTTCGACTCCCATAGACTCTAGACTTGCAGACGACTTCTTGTAGTCATAATCTGCTGATAAAAAGCTGATTGTGTTGAAACCGCAAAATTCACACCAGTAAGTGACACTGGAATCAGGATTTCTGCTTCTACATTAGGGTGCTCTCAGATTACATAGCAAAAACCTGGTGACATTTTCCCTTTAATTTATTGTGCTACAGTACTGAAGCAATTGCTCAGATATGCATGGGTCAATGTCAGTCCATCCCTCAGAGAAATGCCATATTTTATTGTTTTACTCATTCACTAAATTGCTCTAAACCTGCAGATGTTTCCAGCCCACAATGGGATAAAACTGTGCATTCCAGACAAGCTAGAACATGGGATATTCACAGCTGTTACTGGTGTTCTCCTCTGCAGCAGTAGTGAGGAGCACTGTAGCTGAAGCTCCTGTAGCTTGTGTGCCCCTGTAGCACATAGGTCACATTAGCAGTTCACCAATGGTCACATTCTTTAGATTCTGATGATGTTCAGTATGTTTCTGTAGTTTACTGTCTTGGAAAGTAGCAGTTTGGTCAGTGTTAGAGACATCGAGTGGGAAAGTGCTGGGACTCTCAAGAAGCCTGGATAAAGTGACTGGTACAGACTAATTAGATATCGGCACAGACAAGTTGCCAGGATTGCCTGCACGGATATCATACCTGTATTGCATCTGTCTGCAGGCTGCATGTTCTTCTATGGCACATACTTTTCATTTAGGGTAGCGCTTTAACCCCTTGCTGTCAGTGGTCTCTGGACATTCTGCGGCTTTTGTATCCAGGATAACTTTTTCCCTCCTAAAGTAGACATGTAAAACTGTATTAATAAATTACAAAGTGAGGATCTGTAGGGGATGCAGCCTGCGATGACCCAACCGATTAGCTCCAACTGTGTAATCTGAGAGCAGCGTGATGTAGGGGCAGACACCCTGATAATATTGATAGTGTGTGTGGTTTCAATAAAATCCAGTGTTTTATCAGCAGGAGATAATCACTGCAGGAAAGGCTGCCTCTTTCCTCCCAGTAAAACCATTATTTATTTATTTTCTCATAAATCCATACTTCGTGTGAATATAAGAAATTTTGTGAGATCTTAACAGAGAAATCTGCTTCTTTCTCCTTCTAAACTGAGCTTCAATCTCAATTCATGGTGAAAAGCTGTAAAATATGCCTTCAGTGAATACAGATTTCCCCAGTGCTGAGATAGGAGATGGCAGGAGGTGCTTATAAAGCTCTATGGAGAAGGGAAGATGGGGGAGCTAGAGGGAAATGCAGGTGCTCTCCTGGAAGGACAGGTACACTTTTTAATTTCCATTTAATGGAACTGTAATGGAATGGTTATGTCAGACATCTGCGATCAGCCAGGATTACCCCATGAAGGGCCTGTCCGCATTATACAGATGTACCTCACATGCATTGTCCAAGTCATGTAAAACTGACCTCATTGTAATCAAAGGGAGTTGTCTCTCCGGCTTTATCCTTTCTATTTTCCTTGTGATGAGGGGTAGGAATGCCGTTCACATAAGTGCAATCACTGTTTGTATCTATAATAAATGTTCTTGATAGATTTTGAATGCACTGTTTCTATAAAAGCAAAAATCATTGCAGTAATTTATATAAGCTTAGGAGGCGATACACCAGTTTACTGGCATAAAACACTTTGAAAAGTCATAAAATAATTTCAACTGTTACCGTGCTCTCCTCTACAAACCTAGTCCAGCATTTATTATAACTACCTAAATCATTTGGTGTTTTTTTGCAATATTGTTTACTGGGGATTTTGATGGACTTTATCTCTTTTTACTGTTGTGTAACTTTTCACTATGGATCCTGCAGTTAAAACCCATAGAAAAGAACAAGCTGCTCAAGTTTTTCTTAGTTCCACTAATCCCAATGACACCACGCCTGATTTGCTAAATATTGTCCATGAGGATACAATCAATATCAACCAAACCAAAAGAACATGTATGACACCAATTGTCATCATGTGACGGGGGTCGGCGATGCGCTCATTTCCAGCCGCCCGGCCGGAAGTGCCGGTTAAATGACTGCGTTTGACAGCGGCATTTAACTAGTTAATAGCGGCGGGTGAATCGCGATTTCACCCGTTGCTATTGCGGGCACATGTCAGCTGTTCAAAACAGCTGACATGTCCTGGCTTTGATGCGGGCTCACCGCCGGAGCCCTGCATCAAAGCGGGGATTCTGACCTCGGACGTACTATCCCGTCCAAGGTCAGAAAGGGGTTAAAGAAAAATTAAGCCTTACATGTCTTATGTACCTGGATCCATTAAATATTCCTTTATAGGACACTAATAACATTTTCTCTTTCTCCAGAAAAAAATCCTTATTTTTACCCTGTCCAGATACAGACACGAGCCATGTATGAGTTTGAGGAAAAGATCCAGAGGAACCTTAAGAAATTACAAGACGGGTCAAGGGGTTTCTCTACAAAACTCAACCTATCTAAGTCTGAACTTGTTGCTTTGAACAATTTACATGCCAGAACTACCGTAATATCGTTAAGATGTCAGACAAGGGCAGTTCCATAATTGTTGTGAATGACAAGGATTATGTATCTTCTATAGAAGGGATGCTCGCAACAAGCTTTCATGAGAGATTAATGCTTGTTACATAGGTCTCATGACGCTGTAAGGCACTAACCGCCGATACCACTATCCATTCTTACATGGAGGACTCCCCTGCCTCTCCCATACCTCCTCTCCTTCATCTGATTTTCCCCACCCTACTTTCTCTATCTGTCTCTATGTATCAATGTTATAATTTAAGATCTATAGGTGTGTACACATTGGGTTAGACTCCTTCCTTATAAAACAGTAGAAAAATGAAGACAAATTGTTGTGGAATGAAAGATTGTAACTTCTACTTTGATTAATCTTAACATGTACTATGTGACGACCTAATGAAAGAACTTTTGACAACATTCTATTGAAAAAACACACACACCCTGTTATGTAGTTTTACATTATAGTTTATTTGTGTTATATAACCCAATAAAAAGATGTTTAAAAGAAAAAGAAGGGATGCTCGCAAGATAATGATACTTATACAGCTCTGGATAATGATCTAACTTTATTCTTTATAGAAAAACTGAACATTTTTGTTGAAGAGGGTTGATCTTTAGGAATTTTAACCCAAGAACAATCTGAACAATTAATTATAGAAGATAATCCTGTCATCCTCATAATGCACACATTACCAAAAAAATCCCTTAGTCTTGTGCATAGGATCTTTAGGGGAACCCCTTGGTCAATGGCTGAATCTTTCTTTATGACCTCTAGTACAATGCATCCCATGACGTCTGCAAGATTCCTGTGATGTATTAGATAAGCTGCGAAATGTATATTGGTTTCGTTATATACTAGCAGACACACCACACAGCCATTTTGGCTGCTAACCATCATCTTATTAAGTACAGTTCGTACTCCCCTGATCTTCAAAGTTTAATTACATCAGTTTTGGCATTTCATTTTGACATAATTATTCCATGTTCAATAGAACAACTACAAACATAGTATTAAAATACTGCGTCTTGCGTTCTGTAATATGATGTGGTATTTCTTATATATTTGATAATTATTGTTAAATACCTGAGTAATTTTGCTGCTAGAAATATCATGCACTTGCACCTTCGTATTGCTTGAGAAAGGTCCACACTTTCAGGACCAAAACGTCGCCAGATGGGCAATTAAATTGCACGTGAATTGACTCCACTACGGTGTACTGCTTTCATTTTTTTGGACAGAATATATATATAGCAGGACAGTGGCTCGATGTTTAGCACTGCAGAGCTGGGGTCCTGGGTTCAAATCCCCACCAAGGAAAACATCTGCAAAGAATCTGTATGTTCTCCCCGTGTGTGCGTGGGTTTCCTCCGGGTACTCCGGTTTCCTCCCACATTCCAAAGACATATTGAGAGGGACTCTAGATTGTGAGCCCCATTAAGGACAGTGATGATAATGTGTGCAACCTGTAAAGCGCTGCGGAATATGTTAGCGCTATATAAAAATAAAGATTATTATTATCTAAATGATAACCAAGTTAACCTTTTTTTCCAGTTTTTCCCATCATCCCCTTGAACTTAGGGGCCATTTCCAGATATACATATAGAAAACCCTCATCGGGTAATACTATATTACATGCCCAAAGCTTTCACCCACGACATCCGGTCAGGTCCATTCTACTTGGTGAATTCACCAGAGCCAAAAGAAATTGCAGCAATACTAATCTTTTTCAGGAAGAATCAAAGGTTATTAAACGAAGATTAAAACATAGACAATACCCCTCATGATGTTTAAATCGGGACATCAATATTGTAGAGTCAAAACCAAGAATCAATTTAAATAATGAGATTCATACACCTAAAAAGGCAATTACTGTATACAAACAGCAACAAATGTACTAAACCAGTCTTGGTTCCTAAGTACAATGTTCATTTTAAAGGGAACCTGTCAGCAGGATTATGCACAGTAACCTACACACAGTGTCAGGTCTGCGCTGTTATACTGATTAAAATGAGACCTGGGTGATGAAATCCGTCTTGTGGTTGTTGTTTAAAGGGAACCTGTCACCCCCAACATGGAAGATGAGCTAAGCCCACCAGCATCAGGGGCTTATCTACAGCATTCTGTAATGCTGTGGATAAGCCCCCAATGTATCCTGAAAGATGAGAAAAAGAGGTTAGATTATACTCATCCAGGGGCGGTCCCGGTCTGGTTCTGGTCCGATGGGCGTCACGGTCTGGTCCGGGGCCTCCCATCTTCTTATGATGATGTCCTCTTGTCTTCATGCTGCGGCTCCGGTGCAGGCGTACTTTGCCCTGTTGAGGGCAGAACAAAGTACTGCAGTGTGCAGGCGCTGGGAAAGGTCAGAGAGACCCAGCGCCTGCGCAGTACAGGGCAGACAAAGTACACCTGCGCCGAGCCGCAGCAAGAAGACAAGAAGAGGACGTCATCGTAAGAAGATGGGAGGCGCCGGCCAGACCGCAACTTCCATCGGACCCGAACAGAACCGGGACCGCCCCTGGGTGAGTATAATCTAACCTCTTTTTCTCATCTTTCAGGATACATCGGGGGCTTATCTACAGCATTACAGAATGTCACGTGACCGCTCCGCGACCAATCACAGGCCGCGACGTCATCTAAGGACTTTCAAGCGCTCATTCTTATGAACGGAGGCTGGCGGTTACAACCAGGGCGCGTCAGAGGGTGAGTATATCAATATTTTTTATTTTTATTCTTTATTTTACACATTAATATCGATCCCGATACCGATTCCCGATACCACAAAAGTATCGGATCTCGGTATCGGAATTCCGATACAGCAAATATCGGCCGATACCCGATACTTGCGGTATCGGAATGCTCAACACTATTTACCACATGTCTACTTTACATCAGCCCAATTTTGGAAACAAAACTTTTTTTGTTAGTAAGTTATAAGGGTTAACAGTTGACCAGTGATTTCTGATTTTTACAACAAAATTTACAAATTTTTTTAAAGGACCACCTCACATTTGAAGTCACTTTGAGGGGTCTATATGGCAGAAAATACCCAAAAGGGGCACCATTCTAAAAACTACACCCCTCAAGCTGATCAAAATTACATTCAAGAAGTTTATTAACCCTTCAGGTGCTTCACAGGAATTAATGGAATGTGAAAGGAAAAAATGAACATTTAGCTTTTTTTCACTAAAATGTAAATTTAGACTAATTTTTTTTTTATTTCACAAGGGTAGCAGGAAAAAATGAACCACAAAATTTATAACGCAATTTCTCCGGAACATGCCAATACCCTATATATGGGAAAAAACACTGTTTAGGCGCATGGCAGAGCTCGGAAGGAAAGGAGTGCCGTTTGACTTTTTCAATGCAAAATTGGCTGGATTTGAGATCGGACACCATGTCACGTTTGGAAAGCCCCTGATGTGCCTAAACAGTGGAAACTCCCCACAAGGGACCCCATTTTGGAAACTAGACCCCCCAAGGAACTTATCTAGATGTGTAGTGAGCACTTTGAACCCCCAAGTGTTTCACTAAAGTTTATAATGGCCCGGCCGTAAAAATAAAAAATCATATTTTTTCCACAAAAATGATATTTTAGTCCCCAATTTTTTATTTTCCCAAGAGTAACAGGAGAAATTGGACCCCAAAAGTTGTCCAATTTGTCCGGAGTACCCTGCTACCCCATATGTGGGTGGAATCACTGTTTGGGCGCATGGCAGAGCTTGGAAGGGAAGGAGCACCGTTTGACTTTTTCAAACCAAAATTGGCTGGAATTGAGATCAGACGCCATGTCGAGTTTGGAGAGCCCCTGATGTGCCTAAACTGTAGAAACCCCCCATAAGAGACCCCATTTTGGAAACTAAACCCCTAAGGAACTTATGTAGATGTGCCTAAACAGTGGCAATGCCCAACAAGTGCCCTCTTTTTGGAACTAATCTACTGCTTCCTGTTATGCTAACTTTATAATGTAGTGGCATACGTGAGTTGTGTAGTGTTTGTCAGGTTGTCATACGTCAGTTGTGTAAGTCAGAAATTAATTTAGTAGTGCATGGAGGTGTAGTACAATCTGAAGTATTCTTTCATACAAACCATGTTTATTGGGGCATGTGTCGCATTGTCCTTGCGTATTCCCCTTTTGTAACACACTCAGCACCTTTTTTGCTGCTAACCTTTTTCTCCAGTTTAAGGGACCTCCCCCGGGAAATGTTGACCTGGTACAATACGAGTGCCTTCAGTTCCGGAAGTACTGGGGCCTACTCCTTCCTGAGTGACAAATATCAGGAAAAAACACCAAGAAAAAAACAAGGATCCCTAAAATATAACTTTTAATGAAAAAAAGTTAAAAACATGTTCCAAAAGAAAAATGAAAAAGTGAAAATGTGTCCTAGTAGGCCCTAGTAGGTCACTACTCTGAGACCTGTCTGGCAGTGGAGGTTGGTACCCTAAATTTCTGCGGTTGGCGCCCCCACTCCTCAATGACTCAGTCTGATGTCCCTATTAAACCCTAAATTGTAAGAAATTGTCCCAAATACACCGTTACCCATATTCAAAAGCAAAAACCTCACAAAAAATGGTGGAAAAAAGTGATCACTAAAAAAATGAAAATTATATTTCTATGTCAAATATCAAAATTATTCTTAAAAATGCTATGTTAATAAATATTAAGCCTGATATTATGTGTACAAATGAGAAGTAGTATCAGGCTACTTAACAGATAAGTGTTTCTTAATTAACAAAAATATGGGTGAACAGGTAACAATAATCATATATTCATCAAATACTCATCTCATTGTCCCATTAGAGTTCATAAATACAGAAAACATGGGAGCCCATTGAAAGCCCCAGTCAGGTATCAGCCATAATAGAACTAAAAAGGTGCTTTAAATGTAATAAGACAGATGTTTAAGACAAACTGTGAGTATATATGATACAGTAATCATGTACTCATCTGGCTACTGAAGTTAATCATCTGGCTGCTGGAGTTAATCAGTTAAATAGCAGGGATTCCCATGCAGATTCAAGCCTCAGTCAGTCACCAAAACCATGTAGCAACATCCCATTTCAATACCCACATCCCATTTCAATGCCCGACGCATGCCCTGTAATTGGCGCAATCGATGGTGTGATGGACGATTGCAATCAGTGGGGCCAGGCCATGCCTGGCATGCTAGGTACTGGCCTAGGATCGGTGCTCTTATAATTCCGATCCTAGGCAGACCGCAATCACACCGCAGCTGTGCCCTGCGATTGGCGCAATCGATGGCACAATTACAATCAGTGTCTGTTCCGGCGATGACTGGCATTGCCAGGCACCAGCCTAGGATCGGTGCTCCTGGAGCACCGATCCTAGGCTGAGACATCATTGTTTCAGGCAATCTGATTGCCTAAAACAATGAGAAATGCTGCGATTGGCTGTTCAGAATTGAACAGCCAATCACAGTGATCATGGGTGCGGGAGGGTGGCAACACCCTCCAGGATGACGGCACCATCTACCAAGAGGTAAAATGGCGCCAGAATTTTAATGTGATCACCACGACTTTGGTCGCAGTGTTGCATTAAAAAAATGACCTAATATTCCATC
This sequence comes from Ranitomeya variabilis, assembly GCF_051348905.1. NCBI lineage: Eukaryota > Metazoa > Chordata > Amphibia > Anura > Dendrobatidae > Ranitomeya > Ranitomeya variabilis. The sequence goes on along the minus strand of NC_135239.1, from coordinate 103,271,476 downwards.
CATGGTCAAATAGGCCGGAACATTACGTCAGATGTCAGAAAGGGGTTAAACATTTTTTTAAAAAATCTTTAATTTTTTTTCTTTATTTTTTATCTTTATTTTGATAACATTAAAAACAAATATTTCTTTTTATTTGAGCTTTTCAGTTTTCTATATGTGGGATATAAGGGTGGGTTTGTAAATACCTGTATTTCTATAAGTCAACACCACACAGGATTGTGATTGATTGCTTAGGGATGTTTGGAAGACCACACTCATGTGTCGCAACCCGGGTTCAAAGCCGTGCAATCCGAATGGGCACCTGCCCGCCGCAGTGTCCGGCTTGGATCCTGCCGAGCACACAGGAGGGGAACCAGTGTCTGCAGGACATTCGGGGAGCCGCCCCTTTGTGTGTGGTCAGAGGCCCTAACTTCGTTCGTTGCCTGTGTTCAAGTGAGTATTGCTGTTCGCTGAGAGAATTGCACTTTGGTTCCTCCTCCAACCCAATGGCGATTGCTCAGGGTGGGATAGGGACCAAAACGGATTATTGAAGGTTACACGGATTCCAATGTTTCGTTGAGTCCGTCTGGATATAGGGTCCCAAGTTTATATATCCAGAAGGATTCTTTGGCATTGAGAACAGATTTTCTGTTCCTGGTGGAAAATGGTATTTGCTCTAGAGGGGTCACTGTGATAGCTTCAAAGTATTTATTGTGCACCACAGTCAGGTGTCTGGACAAGGTCTGCTGTAGATAGCCCTTTTTCACGTTGTGCCTATGGCTTTTCATGCAGCTCTGCAATGTCTGGGTCATTTGACTGACCTATCGAAGCCCACAAATGGATGTGACCACATACACCATGAAGTCAGAACCACAATTGAGTTCCTGTATGTGTATGTGAACACGGTTGAGGAGTTTTTTTAGAATAACCTGTTGTGACTCGCAGTTGATAATTTTGCAACAGGGGCACCATTTGTCTTCACATTTTAACAAACCTATCCTATCTATTTGCGTATTTTTTTTTCTTTTTTTTGGATCATTGTCCCCTCAATTTGTATAAAGCTGGAAGCTATATTTTTTGAGTTGTTTTCCCCCTTCGGAACACAATTGGGAGTTTTGAGGGGACCAATTCCTTCAATATTGGGTCTTTCTTTATAAGGTACCAGTACTTGTTTAAAATCCCTCAAATTATTTCATTTTCCCTATTATATGTAGTCACAAAACTGTATTACCATTTTCCTACCTGTTCTTTTGTGTATAAACACATTTTCAAATGGTAGGTACCACAAGAAAAAATGAAGTGAGAGGTAAAAGGTACCTGAGGAAAAGGTAAAAGTCAAATACGTTTATTCAGAATATTATTCTAAAAATGTATAACACATAATAAAATTAGACAAAAAAGAGGGGGGGAACGGAAATCTCCAAAACCAAGGGAGGTACGCCACAAGAATACACACTGCGCACAGAGCTATATGTCATGAGGTAATGTATTTAGGAAGGGTGCTCATGAAAAGCAATCAGATGTATCCAGTGTATTAGCCGCAGGGTGCTATAAGAACACTTGGGAAGTGAGAAAAAACTTCACTATATGCACTGATTAGACGTATCACAAGAGCGAATCTCAATCCTTAATCGGGATATATTACCTGTAGTGGTAGATGTCAAAGGGTCTGTGCGCTCAAGTCAGCGTGGTGTGGAGGCCTCCCGCGCCCAACAAGCGCCGTTTCGCAAATTAGCTTCTTCCAAATGGGGCGTGGATGTTCTTTTGTGTGTATTTAAGTGGTGGATTTTTTTAGGCAGTCATTCTGTGTCACAGCCAAGTTTTTTAGATAGGCTGTTTCCACTAGAGCCTGTGGGTATCTCTTTCCTTTAAACACCGAGGTTAAAATTTTGGATTGATCGATATAATCGGAAGTAGAAGTGCAATTCATATTCCTTCTAATCCATCGAAATTGTCTGGATGGTATATTTTGTTTCCACTTTGGATAGTATGCACTATAAAAATCTAAATGCCCGTTGGTATCAACTATTTTGAAATGTGTTTTGCTGGAGATCATTCGATTGGTAATTGATAACTCCAAATCAAGAAAGAGCATTTTTTTCTTTGGAGATGTTAGATGTGAACGAAAGACCCCAGTTGTTTCCATTTAGTTCCTCTTCAAAGAGACTTGCCTCATGTTCGGTGCAGTTCCATATCGAATCGCCCCATAAAAAGATTTGCAAAACTTGGTGCGACCCGAGTCCCCATTGCAGTCCTGAACTGCAGGATGTAGAGTTCATCTTGAAAAGAGAAGAGATTGTGCTCCAATATGAATTTTAACCCATTGAGAAGATTTCTATTTATGCCTTATGTCTAGGTCCTCTGTGAGGAAATGAGCAACTGCCTCCAACCCCATTCTGTGCTCGATATTGGAGTATAATGCGGCTACAGCCAAGGACAAAAATAAATAATCCTCCTTCCAGGATAGATCCCTCAATTCCAATAAAAGTTGGGATGAATCTCTAAGGTCCTGTATGATGGCAATTTTATAACATATTTTTGTAAAAAGAGATCTATATAATTTGATAAAAGACTGGTGAGGGACCCAATCCCCAATATTATAGGTCTACCAGGGGGATTCTTGCAATCTTTATGTATTTTCGGTAGGTGGTAGAAAAACGCCTGGTTAGGACTCTTGTTCATAAGAAAGTGTCTTCCTTTTTTGTTTAATATTGCAAATGAATAAACCTCATTGATCATGGAGTTGTATTCTTTCAGGAAAGATTCTGCAGGGTCAAAGATGACAATTTTGTAATATTTAGTATCAGAATTTTGCGAGCCTCTGCCATCCCTATCCTGTATCAGTATACCCCCCTCCATTATCTGCCTGTCGGATTATAATTTGATCATTATTTTGTAACGATTTGAGTGCAAGTACCTCCTCTCATTTAAGATTGTTTTGGTTTTTGTTTGTCATTATTGTGTTGTTGTTTTTTTTACCCCTTGGTATGGAATTGATGGTCTCGAAATAGTGATGAGCGAGTGTATTCGTTACTATTTGCTATACACACCGATAGGACGGTATTCGGGTTACTTGTTACATTGCGAGTATTTGTGTACTCGCTCCGCTGTATTCGGATGTCCCATCCTGCAGTTTTGGCAGCTCTTTTGCAGCCTCTAAACATTCTGGGCTTCTTAACCAATCACAGTAATGCCGCAGACATCTTGGTTGTGGCATTTCTGTGATTGGCTGGTTGCCCAGCATCATATGGTCTATTGAAGCCCTGCTCCCGCCATTTTGTGCACATTGCATCCGGAGCGTGCATTCTACAAGCATAGGGAGAGATCGCTCAGCTGCTAGAGAGAGTCTTTGGGCCTCTTGATAACACAAAGGCTCTTGTCAGGGCTACCTGCAGTGTATACTAGGTCAGTGTAGAGTAGGGATAGATAGATACTCGAGCAGGGACATTTTAAAGGAGCCAGTCACTAGCTCCATAATACCACCAAAAAAGACACAACAAAGTCAGAGTACAGGGAGGGAGAGTTTGTGTATTAGGTAGGGAGAGGTTAAAGTGTTCTTCCAGTGTCATCTTAAAACAGCTCTTGTTACAGACAAAGCAATATTTTTCCTGCACAGAGAGTACAAACATTTAATGCTGCCATTTTTTTTAAAAGCACCATGCTACTGCTGTTAATATCAACCCCTTCCCATAAAAACCCCATTTCCTTCCTTCGTCAACCATGACTCAGCCCATGGGGCTAAATTTTACAAACCCTATGCACATTGTGCAGTGGACAAATCTTGAATGTAGAGTGGTCCTACCAAACTAATACTTGTCATTGGAGGCCCTTGTGACAGGTTGTCCCACATTGTGACTGAGATAAGGGATACATATTCAATAGAAATCTAGATTTGGTAGTTGTTCTTATGTATCTGTAAAAGTGGCGTAATACTGCGACAAACTTATTCCCAGAAACCATATGCGAGTCAGAAATGCATGCCTCTATATTTTCCATACTCTTCCCATTCTGTTTCATCACTTTCCCATCCATTTCAGCCTTTTCCTCAGGCCCCCAGACCCTTCTGTAGTGTCCAGCTGTAAATTACTCGCATTTCCCATTGACTTGCATTGTACTCGCTATTTGGAACGAATACACGATTTTCACAAAGTACTCGTTAAGAGTATAGCGATTACGAATATTACGGTACTCGCTCATCACTACCTCGAACTCCTCCATCACCAAGGAATAAAATGTCCCTACATGGTGGCCTTTGTGATGTAGTGGATAGAATTGTGATTCGGGTGCTACATCTTGGTGTATGAATGGATCCGGGGGGAGCCATGGGAGAATCTTTTATTTTTTTTGAATGACAAAATGTCTATCGAGTTAATTTATGGACAAAATTGTTGAGATCTAGGAAGAGTTTGAACTCTTCTGCCTTTCGTGTGGGGCAGTAGTTTAGCCCTTTGTTCAAAAGGCTGATTTTACCCCTGTCTAATACATGTCGGGATAGGTTACATATCTTTACTGTCTGAAGATTTTTTTGCTCTGGGTTCTTTGTATTTTGTTGGGATTTTCCCTTCCCTCCTTGTTTGCCTCTAATAACTCTTTTTCTTGTGTTCGTTATTGTGAGGGAGGGAAAGTAGCTCTTTGAGTATGGAGGATCCTTGATTGCTGTGTTGGAAGTGAGTTGTATGATAGGGGATGGGGACGTGTTGGTCTATTCTCTAAAAGGCTCATGTGAAATGGTGCTGTTGAGGGACGATAGGGAGGAGGAGGTTTTTCTAGCTGAGAAGGAACTGGTGTGACGTTGGTTTCAGAGATAGATAAATCGGAGAGTGTCATAAACCGTGAGATTGCTTAGGTCAGTGGGAGATAAACACTCGGTGGTGAGAGGGTCACCATCATGACTGCGGATGCATGGGAGAGCCGGTGGTAAAGAGGGATTGGGTGGGGGACTGGCTGAGTGAGTCATGTGTGCATTGAACACATGTGACTGGGTACTTGGGGAAGGTGTTGGAAGTGACTGGGAAATACCATGGGTAGGGAAGAAACCCACGGACTTGGATGGATGTGGAACTTGGAGTCAACCTGCTTGGTACTTGCCATAGAAGGTCAAGGGAGGTTAGGTTGTGTGGTGGACTTGTATCCCTGAGGGTGCGTCATTAGGGAAATGAGATACTGGCATGTTGACTCTGGGAAACATTTTTTGAAAAGACTTGGGTTTCGTCATGTTACTATAAGGCTCTTTGATATTATTGTGTCTCTTTACCAAGGGAGGTTGTACTTTGCTGTTTTGCTGACCCACCAGTTGGTCTTTTTTACATTTATATGCTTTCTTTCCTATTAAATTTTTTCCATATTTTTTTCATTTGTAATCTCATGGCAACTTCTGTATTGGTTTCATGGAAGATTGTCAGGGATTTATATTTTTTCAAATCGAGTGTACATTGTTCAAATGTACTGTTTGCTATTTGTGCTAATTCTCTACTTTTCTCAATAAGCATTTGCATTAAACCAATGGAGCTAGTGTATATATGATCTTCCCATTTTTTGTTGAAGGATACATCATTCAGAAATGTTGAGGGTATATTCACTCTCAAACCCTTCGGAATTTGTTATATATGACAAACATAATTCCAAAAAGTCTGCATCAAGTTGATGTCTGAGTTCAGTTTTTAAATTGTTCTCAACTTTCTCAAAGATCCCTGAAATAATGACCCGTAGGTTTTCCTCTTTGTACAAAACTTGGTCTTTCAGTGGATTAATTTTCATTAATTGCACATGATCAGTCAAAACAGAGATTAACTTTCTCCTGGTTTCTATTCTATTGGAATAATATTCCATTTCGCTCGGTCTGCAGCTCCTTGTCTCTCAGACGTTTTTCTCTCAAAGAACCAGTGGAAGGGGATTTCCTGACTGGTTAGTCTATGATATGGATTTCTTTTTGCAGGAACCTGTTGGAGAGAGAAAATACAGGAGCGCTACCTACCACAATAAAAGATGTAAAAAAAACTATATATGTGGGTGATATATATGTGCTCACCTGGAAGCGTAATGTAGTAGGCACAACACTAGATTGCATTTAGCGTATGAATGGAATCCTCAAGTGCGGCATGCTGCCGATCCTGAATGCGTGAAGTTGTGCTGGTCCTGGCGTGGCCACAGGTCCAAGTAGTAGTATATGGATAAAATTCCAGAGGTGCTTCCGTTTGAAGGTTTAATCCCAGTGTGTGGTCCAATCTAGTTTCCGACTGAATAACCAAACTGGTGGGAACACTTTGCTATTCCAAAATCTTTGGTAAAAGTGAAAAGAGTGAAAAACAAAGCAAAAACCTACATGTCCATTAGAAAGGATTGCTAAAAATGACAAATGTCATAAAAAGTGTGAACATGTAGCGTGGGTGCACAATGCGATTCTGCTCAAAAAGAGCCTTCATCAGGTGTATAGAGCTGTATGACTAGTAGGAGAATTTTCATATACGTGTCTCCATTTTAATGTAGGTGCAGTTTCTTCCTTGGAACTTCCCCTCTTTGCTGTATTTCTCCAATCACTATAGACAAATACCTTTGTCCCAGTTCTAAGGGGGAGGGGAAGAAACACCACCCAAAATTTCTCTCAATAACGTCTTCATTATCGGAGTGAAATTGCATTCAAAATCATTTGATTTAAAAATTCCTGCCCTGTACCTATTTCGAAACCGTGTACCGTTTATACTTGAGTATAAGCCGACCAGAGAATAAGCCAAGACCCCTAATTTTGCCACAAAAAATTGGGAAAACTTATTGACTCAAGTATAAGCCTAGGGTGGAAAATGCAGCAGCTACTGGTAAATTTCAAAAATAAAAATAGATACCAATGAAAGTAAAATTAATGGAGACATCAGTAGGTTAAGTGTTTTTGAATATCCATATTGAATCAGGAACCCCATATAATGCTCCATAAAGTTCATGATGGGCCCCATAAGATGCTCCATATTAAAATGTGCCCCATATAATGCTGAATAAAAGGTTAATGATCGCCCCATAAGATGCTCCAAATAATATTATGCCCCATATAATGCTGCACAAAGGTTGATGGCCCCTTAAGATGCTATGTAGAATATTATGCCCCATATAATGCTGCACAAAGGTTGATGGCCCCATAAGATGCTCCATAGAATATTATGCCCCATATAATGCTGTTCAAAGGTTGATGGCCCCATAAGATGGTCCATGGAATATTATACCCCATATAATGCTGCACAAAGGTTGATGGCCCCATAAGATGCTCCATAGCATATTATGCACCATATAATGCTGCACAAAGGTTGATGGCCCCATAAGATGCTCCGTAGAATATTATGCCACTTATGCTGCTGTGATTAAAAAAAATGACATACTCACCTCTCATGGCTGGGCGCCGAGTGCCGGGGGCCTGAGCAGGCGTGGACACCGGCGCGCTATGCGGGCCAGGTGCCGGAGTCGCCGCTGGCTCAGGACACAGGCACTTGCAATATTCACCTGTCCCCATTCCACCGCATGCCACTGTGTCTTGCGGGTCTCTGCAGTGACTGTTCAGGCAGAGGGCGCACACTAACCACGTCATCGCGTCCTCTGACCTGAACATCACAGCCAGAGGACGCGGAAGACACAGCGGGAACGTGGACAGGTGAATATCGCATGGCTCACCCTCCCCCATCATACTCATCCCCTCCTGGCATGGTCTCTCTGTATGTCCCTGTTTCTCCGATGGTCTCCGGCGCACCGGCAGCTTGTTCCTGTGTTCAGCGGTCACATGGAACCGCTCATTAAAAAAATGAATATGCGCTCCACGCCCATGGGAGTGGAGTCAAGTCCATATTCATTACTTTAATGAGCGGTACCATGTGACCACTGAACACAAGAAGAGCTGCAGGTGCCGGAGACCATCGGAGAAACAAGGAAGTGCAGAGACCGCGCCGGGAGCAGGTGAGTATGATGTAACAGCCTGTCAAATATGAAATACAATCTGTATAGGGCCTGGTGCTTGGGTGCGAGGAAACACAGAAGACACAGGCTTGGTTAAGTAGTTCTTGTATTACTTCATACAAGTAAGGGTGAACACAGTTGCAAGCAGGAGACAAGACAGGCAGGAATAAACCGTAAGTCCATCTAGTCACAGAAATAGGTTAAAGTCTCTCTCTCTATTTCTCTTGCCAATGTTGATGGTAAGCTGAGGGATTCCTGAGTCCACACATGTCCAAGGATCCAAAGTAGAAGGTGGTTAGGATAAAAAGTCCAAGACTTCCAGGACTTCCAGATTTGATTCTGAAGCACTGATTAAACAGCTGATGCTGCTTAAAAGGGCAATTGGCAGAGAACAGGGCGGAAACATAGAAACTGAGAACTCCATGCTGGTTAAGGGCAAGGTAGATACAGCAGGACAAAAAGCAAAATGGCCGACAGGGAAAACTAGGTTCTATTGAAAATAACAGCAGATGTGGCAAATTGTCTAAAAACCTTACACAGCCGCCACTCCTGCCACTCCCCCTCCCTAGCCGACCCCCTGGGAAAATTACTCGAGTATAAGCCGAGAGGGGCACTTTTAGCCTAAAAAAATGGGCTGAAAATCTCGGCTTACACTCGAGTATATACGGTAGATATATTTATGTATCTGCACCAAAAAAAGAGCATGAACTGCACCTTTAAAAATCATACATTGATCTAAAGCCGCTAGGCAAAAATTTATATAACTGAACATGAGGTTCTTAGTTTAACATTCTGGTCAGACTGTATGAATCCCACTGCCACGTCATGGCAAACTACGTAGTGGGTCCTAATGGAGCGGAGCTGTGCGCTGACCACCACCACAGCGGCAATGCACCAGCAGGGCAGACGGCCTGGTGCCCCACAGCACCCATGCTGCAAAACTGAGTCCCCATGATTCCAGACCGCGCCACCCCACTAGCACAAAACCACAGCAACAATGGCCAACACACAGCACCCACACCAAATGATAGGAGCATTGAAACTCACCTTCCTCCAGCTCTTCAGTGACAGCAAAAAATGGGCTAGACCCCTTACTTTGCAGTGTCCTGCTAATTTAAATCACCTGTGCCAAATGGGGGAGTGCTGGTCCAAGAAAGGGAAAAGAACATGCTTTGCACCAAAAAAAGAGCATGAACCCCACCTCCAAAAATCATACGTTGATCTAATTCCGCCAGGCAAAAATTTATGTAACTGAACATGAGGTTTTTAGTTTAACATTCTGATTGCCATGTCACGGCAAACCTCGTAGTGGACCCTATTCCCCTAACGGAGCGGAGCCGTGCGCCGACCACCGCCACAGCGGCAATGCATCAGCTAGCGGCATTAGATATTGTATAATTTTTGGAGGTGCTGTCCATTCTCTTTTTTCAGCATATTGCTGTCCTTTTTTTCCTTGGATGTGCACTCCTCCCATTTGGCACAGGTGACCATATAGTGGTAGATACCAGTGCTTCAGAACATGTAATAGTTTACAGTACAGTTACAGATAGTGACTTACAGCTGACTTTTCCATCAGGCCCAGACCGACATGACAACTTCTCCAGCCAGGACTCGGCTGCAGAGATTGCAGCAAAGACACGTTTCATTTCTCACATTTCCTGCACCGTCCCCATCTATTCCCAACCTGCACAAACTGCTTATCCTGCTGATACCCCAATACTGAGCCGCTGCTGCCTTATGTGTCCCTATTTCTGCACCTGCTGTGTGGTTCTCTGTGCCCTCTAGATGGTAAAACAAACCTCTAGAATATAGTAATGCCCAGTGCAAGGGCCCTAGAAAATAGTGCCCACATTTTTCTCCTAGAAAGTAATAATGCCCCAGCTTTTGTTTCTAGTCACATTAACCTCTCAAAAGGTTCTTCTCAACCGGTATTTAATAAATAATTATTTAATTATTTTATTATAGTTGAGGAAACCGGGAACGTTGGGCAGTTGACATAAATGGTGTAGGCATGAGGCCACCCTCTCCAGTATCGGAAGTTCAGTGGGCTGGAGAGATGTAGGCAGAAAAAGTAGCTGCCCCTCCAGTGATTCCAGAGGGCCTCAGTGCAACGGTTACAACTCAGTAGAAACGAGCGTGTAAGCACTGCACACATTTGGTTATCGCTCCTAGATGCATCGGTGGATTGGTCAGTCCCCTTCGCAATGAGCTGGAACAATAAAATACAAAAGGAAGCCAAATAAGAGAATGAAGGCAAACAGAAAAATGAGTACACTGCAAACTTGCTAATTTTTATTATGTATACCCGACTATACCAATTTTAGAAAATAGAAATATATCTGACCAACAAATTAGTTTGGCAGATGTGTCCAAATAAAGGCAAGACTACTTAAGAAGGCTGTTCCACATTATTAAGCAGCCTACATTTTTTGCCAAAAAGGGAAAGAAAAAGGATGTGTCGGCTGCTGAGAAGCAACAAATTGTGGAGTATTTAGGTCAGGGCATGACTACAATCAACATTGCCAAGACACTTCATCGTGATCATCGCACAATCAAGAAGTGTGTAGCTGATTCCCAGCACACACGTGTGCGTGCTGATAAGGAAAAATTGAGGACTCTTTCCAACAGGCAATTGCGTAAGGTTAAAAGAGCAGCTGCAAAAATGCCTTGTCATAGCAGCAGACAAGTTTTTGAAGCTGCTGGTGCCTCCAACGTCCCCAGAACAACAAGATGCAGGGTCCTTCAGAGGTGCGAAGCCATCCTGTCGACCACCTCTATCCACTGCACACAAGCAGAAATGGCTCCAGTGGGCCAAACGATACATGAAGACTGACTTCCAAACTGTTTTGTTCACCGATGAGTGCCGTGCAACGCTCCATGGTCCAAATAGATGGAGTGGAGGATGGCTGGTTGATGGACACCCCATGAAAACACATCTAAGGCGCCAACAAAGAGGAGGTGGAGTAATGTTTTGGGCTGGAATCATGGGGAGAGAGATTGTCGGCCCCTTTATGATCCCTGAAGGGGTAAAGATGAACTCCATAATCTATGTGGAGTTTCTAAAACAACACTTCCTGCCATGGTTTAAGAGGAAGAACCGTGCTTTCCGCAGCAAGATCATTTTCATGCATGATAATGCACCGTCTCATGCTGCAAAAACCACATCTGCATCTCTGGCTGCTATGGGCATAAAAGAGGACAAACTTATGGTGTGGCCACCATCTTCCCCTGACCTCAACCCCATTGAGAACCTCTGGAGCATCATCAAAAGGAGTGTCTATGATGGCAGGAGGCAGTTCACATCTAAGCAACAGCTCTGGGAGGGTATTCTGTGCACATGCAAAACAATTGAAGCAGAAACCATCAGAAACTGACAAATTCAATGGACGAGAGAGTTCAGAAGCTTCCTTCGAACAAGGGGTCCTATGTGCAAATGTAACATCACCTAGAATAAAGTTTTCACTTGAAAACTGTTTGATTTCATTTTGTAATAAGCTGATAATGCTTATAACTTCACAATTGACCATTTTTTGTTCAAAATAAAAAAAAAAGGTTGAAAACTCTGCTGTGCATAATAATTTGGAACATGCATTTTGAGTGTTTATTTTTTTTCCAAAAGATACTGTTTTCATAGGCAGTTTGTTCCAAAACATTGCAATTATACTAGAATAGTAGATGACTGGAAAATAGCAATGACTGCAATTCAGATAGGTAATTTAGAGAAAATAGGAGGAAATATTATTTGCATAATAATTTGGAACACAGTGTAGTTAATAGGCGCGGGCAGATCGCGATTCTGCCAGCGCCTATTACGGGCACATGTCAGCTGTTCAAAACAGCTGACATGTCCCGGCTTTGATGCGGACTCACCGCCGGAGCCCACATCAAAGCGGGACTTTTGACCTCGGACGTACTATCCCGTCCGAAGTCAGAAAGGGGTTAAGCACTCTGTCTGATATATTCATTTATTTATACATATAGATGTAAGGAAAGGGGGTACTGCATATATTCAGATGCAACACAGTAAATCTATACATAATAAATACCGCTTTCTCTCCTTATCGTAGTTTGACCCTACGCTATCCCTGAACTGATTCACCTCAGCACAAGGCAACTTGGGCATCATTTTCACTCAACAGGTAACTAACATCAATAGTGGTAATTTAATGTAATGTGGTTAGTCGCGCAGGTACACATATCTGGTTTATTGTAGTTTTTATTCCCTATTTGATATAGGGCTTTACCTGCAGCTGACCTCAAACATTTTGCAATAGCGCCGCTACCTTATAGTCTTCAAACTTGCTATATCTTTTTTATCTAAGTGGTGAAAAACATTCCAAACTTTGTTAAAAAAAATTGCGCCATTTTCCGATAACGGTAGCGTCTCCATTTTTCATGATCTGGGGTTGGGTGAGGGCTTATTTTTTGTGTGCCGAGCTGATGTTTTTAATTATATCACTTTGGTGCAGATTCGATCTTTTGATCGCTCGTTATAATAATAATAATAATAATAATAATTTTTATTTATATAGCGCCAACATATTCCGCAGCGCTTTACAACTTACAGAGGGGACTTGTACAGACAATAGACATTACAGCATAACAGAAATCACAGTTCAAAACAGATACCAGGAGGAATGAGGGCCCTGCTCGCAAGCTTACAATCTATGAGGAAAAGGGGAGACACGAGAGGTGGAATTGCATTTTAATGCAATGTCGCGGCAACCAAATTCTGGCGTTTTGATTTTTTTCTTGCTACGCCATTTAGCGATCAGGTTAATTATTTTTATTGATATATCTATCGATTCTGAACGTGGCGATACCAAATATGTGTAGGTTTGATTTTTTTTATTATTGTTTTATTTTGAATGGGGCGTTTATATATTTTTATTTTTTATATTTTTAAAAACTTTTTTTTTTATTTTTGGCATGCTTCAATATTTTCCATGCATGCTCAGATCACCTTTATATAGCAGAGTTACTCACTTGCTATGAGCATCGACCACTGGGTGGTGCTCACAGCAAGCCGGCACTGGCAACCATAGAAGTCTCCAGGAGACCTCCAGTTGTCATGCCAACAACACACCGGTGACCCCCGATCACATGACATGCGTCACCAGTGGGTGGATTGCCGGAAGTGCTTGTTAAATGCCGCTGTAAGAGTTTGACGGTTAATTGCTGTGAGTGGATCGCGATTTCGCCCGCAGTTATTCTGGGCACATGTCAGCTGTAAATGTATGCCCGATGTCTGAAAGGGGTTAATTTTTCTTTTCTGTCTCTTAGGTGTGGATTTTCATTTTTATTTTTATTTTTAAAATATAATGTACTAGCATATATCCATACACATATACCTAAGGCATGCATGTAGCTGGTATGCTCAGACGGCATTAGGGTCATGTAATGGACGCTAAGCCACGTACGCATATTTATTAGTAACATAAATTAATGCATTATTCAACACATCATGCATATATAGAAGTATTTCCACAGACAGGATGTACAAATAGCAGCATACAGTAGAAACTGTGCATAGAAATGTAACTGTGAATCTTGTGTTTTTTCTTCCTGTGAGTAATCGCTGCCCTCTGGTGGTCTGAAATGTTCTATTAATCAACTGATGGTTTACAGGGAGCCTAAAGTAAAGTCTCTCCTTGTGTAGAGCCCTAAGTTGGCATAAGGAGACTTATAGGCCATGCAATGCTCTGCTGAGAAAGTAAAGAGAATCTGTCAGTATGGTCAACCCTCCAATGCCATCTATATGGGCAGCTTCTGCGATTGTGCTGGCTGGCAGCACTTGCCTGACACGACCCATACTATTACTGATTTGACACAGCGACCCTTTGACCCACGCTGGGGCGAAACGTTTTCTTTTGTTTGTCGCTCTTCTGACTTGACACAGCTTACCCCATGTGTGTTCATGTACATTTAAATTCCCAATACAATTCTGCATCTCTCCTCTTCCAGAGTGCGGGGGATTCTTTTCTCTTGATATATGAGCACGCAGGTCATAGGAAGCTGAATAAAATGACACCTTGATATCTGTGATCTGATGTGTTATTTCAGAGTAAGCCACGTTTTTCTTATATGTAAATGAGCTATTAAGATCCATGGGTCGGACACTGATCTGCATGAGAATCTGCCTCCAGAGATTATTATTATTTAATATTATTATTATTATAGTGCCATTTATTCCATTGCACTTTACATGTGAAAAGTTGTGTACATAATAAAGAGCAAGTACAACAACCATGAAAAATAAAAGTGACCGACGGGTACAGGAGGAGAGGACCCTGCCCACGAGGGCTCACAGTCTACAAGGGATGGGTGAGGATACAGTAGGTGAGGGTAGAGCTGGTCGTGCAGCGATATGGCAGAACGAGGGTTACTGCAGATTGTAGGCTTATCGGAAGCCATGAGTCTTCTTGGGAATGATGCAACAAGTTTTTCACAACTGGACTTGGGGATCCTCTGACATTCTTCCTTGCAGATCCTCTCCAGTTCAGTTATGGACCCGCCATTTTTATACTTTCCAGCGTGCTTCCTGTGTAAGAATGACCAGGCGCTTCCTGTTTTGGGATGACCAGGTGTTTCCAGTGTCATCGCACTTGCATATATGTGTCAAATGGCTTGTGAGGTCTAATGGCCCTACTGCGCATGCAGTACGCTAGATAGTGCAGCACGGGGGACATATAAAAATGGTGGACCTAACAGTGCCAGCATCACCACTAGCTGATCTACGTACACGCCATCACCTCTGCAGGTAAATTGCACACAAGGTGATTGAGATATTGTAAGTTTTCTATTTTGTTACACTTTTTTACTCTATAACCCATAGGCTAGGTTCACATTGCGTTAGGGCAATCCGAGCGCTAGTGCTAGCGGATTGCGCTAACGCAATGTATTTGTAGGGGCCGCGTTTAGGGGTCGCGGTAACGTCCCCGCTCTCGCAGATCCCCGATCTGAGAGCGGGGAAAGGACCTCGGGCGCGCCGCGGACACTGCAAGCAGCGTCCGAGGCGCGCCACAAAAGAACGGCACATCGCTAGCGCGAGCCGAAAAAGGCACGCGCTAGTGATGCGCTGCAGGCGAAATTTACATTGCTGTCAATGGGTGCGCTAACGGACCCCTTGCACGGCGTTAATTGCGACATTTTCGCCGTGCAACGCTGTCCGTTAGCGATCACCCAATAACGCAATGTGAACCTAGCCATAGTGGTTACATAAATTCCTATCTCCATTGTTGCACAGACAGTATAGGTTTAAGATTTTCTCTTTGGGACTTACTAAATAGCGTTTATAAAAATGTACCCAGATACTAGTGGATACCCGCATACTTTGACTCCTCATTTCTCCGGTAACCTTGCTCTATTTAGTGGGACACAATATGCTCCTATTACCATCATTATATTGTCCCTTAGTGATTGGCCTAAAGTAACCAGCGTATATGCTATATCTGTAGGCAGGGTATATTCGATGTCTCTAGGCAGGGTATATTCGATGTCTCTAGGCAGGGTATATTCGATGTCTCTAGGCAGTGTGTATTCGATGTCTCTAGGCAGGGTATATTTGATGTCTCTAGGCAGGGTATATTCTATATCTCTAGGCAGGGTATATTCTATATCTCTAGGCAGGGTATATTCTATATCTCTAGGCAGGGTATATTCAATGTCTCTAGGCAGGGTATATTCGATGTCTCTAGGCAGGGTTATGCGATGTCTCTAGGCAGGGTATATTCGATGTCTCTAGGCAGGGTATATTCTATATCTCTAGGCAGGGTATATTCTATATCTCTAGGCAGGGTATATTCAATGTCTCTAGGCAGGGTATATTCGATGTCTCTAGGCAGGGTTATGCGATGTCTCTAGGCAGGGTACATTCGATGTCTCTAGGCAGGGTATATTCGATGTCTCTAGGCAGGGTATATGCGATGTCTCTAGGCAGGGTATATTCTATATCTCTAGGCAGGGTATATTCTATATCTCTAGGCAGGGTATATTCGATGTCTCTAGGCAGGGTATATGCGATGTCTCTAGGCAGGGTATATTCTATATCTCTAGGCAGGGTATATTCGATGTCTCTAGGCAGGGTATATTCTATATCTCTAGGCAGGGTATATTCGATGTCTCTAGGCAGGGTATATTCTATATCTCTAGGCAGGGTATATTCGATGTCTCTAGGCAGGGTATATTCGATGTCTCTAGGCAGGGTATATGCGATGTCTCTAGGCAGGGTATATGCGATGTCTCTAGGCAGGGTATATGCGATGTCTCTAGGCAGGGTATATTCGATGTCTCTAGGCAGGGTATATGCGATGTCTCTAGGCAGGGTATATTCTATATCTCTAGGCAGGTTATATTCTATATCTCTAGGCAGGGTATATTCGATGTCTCTAGGCAGGGTATATGCGATGTCTCTAGGCAGGGTATATTCTATATCTCTAGGCAGGGTATATTCGATGTCTCTAGGCAGGGTATATTCTATATCTCTAGGCAGGGTATATTCGATGTCTCTAGGCAGGGTATATTCTATATCTCTAGGCAGGGTATATTCGATGTCTCTAGGCAGGGTATATTCTATATCTCTAGGCAGGGTATATTCGATGTCTCTAGGCAGGGTATATTCGATGTCTCTAGGCAGGGTATATTCGATGTCTCTAGGCAGAGTATATTCGATGTCTCTAGGCAGAGTATATTCGATGTCTCTAGGCAGAGTATATTCGATGTCTCTAGGCAGAGTATATTCGATGTCTCTAGGCAGAGTATATTCGATGTCTCTAAGCAGAGTATATTCGATGTCTCTAGGCAGAGTATATTCGATGTCTCTAGGCAGAGTATATTCGATGTCTCTAGGCAGGGTATATTCGATGTCTCTAGGCAGAGTATATTCTATGTCTCTAGGCAGAGTATACTCGATGTCTCTAGGCAGGGTATATTCGATGTCTCTAGGCAGAGTATATTCGATGTCTCTAGGCAGAGTATATTCGATGTCTCTAAGCAGAGTATATTCAATGTCTCTAGGCAGAGTATATTCGATGTCTCTAGGCAGAGTATATTCGATGTCTCTAGGCAGGGTATATTCTATGTCTCTAGGCAGAGTATATTCTATGTCTCTAGGCAGAGTATATTCGATGTCTCTAGGCAGGGTATATTCGATGTCTCTAGGCAGAGTATATTCGATGTCTCTAGGCAGAGTATATTCTGTGTCTCTAGGCAGGGTATATTCGATGTCTCTAGGCAGGGTATATTCGATGTCTCTAGGCAGGGTATATTCGATGTCTCTAGGCAGAGTATATTCGATGTCTCTAGGCAGAGTATATTCTGTGTCTCTAGGCAGAGTATATTCGATGTCTCTAGGCAGAGTATATTCGATGTCTCTAGGCAGAGTATATTCGATGTCTCTAGGCAGAGTATATTCGATGTCTCTAGGCAGAGTATATTCTGTGTCTCTAGGCAGAGTATATTCGATGTCTCTAGGCAGAGTATATTCGATGTCTCTAGGCAGAGTATATTCGATGTCTCTAGGCAGAGTATATTCGATGTCTCTAGGCAGAGTATATTCTGTGTCTCTAGGCAGAGTATATTCGATGTCTCTAGGCAGAGTATATTCGATGTCTCTAGGCAGAGTATATTCGATGTCTCTAGGCAGAGTATATTCGATGTCTCTAGGCAGGGTATATTCGATGTCTCTAGGCAGGGTATATTCTATGTCTCTAGGCAGAGTATATTCTATGTCTCTAGGCAGAGTATATTCGATGTCTCTAGGCAGGGTATATTCGATGTCTCTAGGCAGAGTATATTCGATGTCTCTAGGCAGAGTATATTCTGTGTCTCTAGGCAGGGTATATTCGATGTCTCTAGGCAGGGTATATTCAATGTCTCTAGGCAGGGTATATTCGATGTCTCTAGGCAGAGTATATTCGATGTCTCTAGGCAGAGTATATTCTGTGTCTCTAGGCAGAGTATATTCGATGTCTCTAGGCAGAGTATATTCGATGTCTCTAGGCAGAGTATATTCGATGTCTCTAGGCAGGGTATATTCGATGTCTCTAGGCACTCTTCTACAGATTTCTCTTTTTCTTTTCTTTTGCAATTTTGTTAAACCTTTACAATATAGTGCTGCTTTCCCTAAAATCCATATTTCATATATATATTATTCTTTTTGGCTGATATGTGACATACAAACTCGAGCATTACCTTTCTGTTTATTAACAATAGTCATTAATTGTGCTAACTCAAACAGCCCTAGTCAATTACTCATTATTTAATTACATTTTTTTTTTATTTATTTTTTTAATATGCTGATCTTATATACTAATACTTTGTGTCTTTATACAGATTTATGCTTGAAAAAAGGCTTTAATAAGCTGAAATGTCGCTTTGAAATTATCTGTATTCAAAGGGTCATATTTTGCATTTTCCTTTTTTCTTTTTTTATATCCAAAAGGATTGTGTCGTTCATTCACTATTTTGTTTTTGCCTCTGTTTTGCCTCTGTTTGACATATGACA
Source organism: Ranitomeya variabilis (assembly GCF_051348905.1). NCBI lineage: Eukaryota > Metazoa > Chordata > Amphibia > Anura > Dendrobatidae > Ranitomeya > Ranitomeya variabilis. The sequence goes on along the minus strand of NC_135239.1, from coordinate 103,253,061 downwards.
ATAAAACTTAATGTTTGAGTGCCGATGTTTTTTGGATTTTTCAAGTTGATTTCTTCAGAGCATCAATATTTCCTATATAAATAGTGAGCACCCCTTTATTCTTTGGCCATATGTGGCGCTAACATGATACTTGACTTAAACACCAGGTCTGATAAGTTACATAGCAGCTGATGAGCTCCAAATGAACCGTGTGTAGTGAGCGCCTCCTAGTGGTGCACTTTATGATTAATTTTGGTTTCTGAAATATGATTCAAAGTTCCGAGGACCTTGAAGCCATATTTTTAGCATTATTTTTTGAGACCTCCATTTCTTTTTACTTAGTTACAGTAGGGTTTGTGCTGATTTTGCTTCTTGTAGGTTTTGTACAATTAGGTACATGGTTACGATGGTTACGACCACTAGCAACTAGCTAACTGTCACTATATCAGTGGTCATAACCATGGATACCTAAGATCCTGCAATGCCTGCACATGAGGAAAGAGACATAGCGAATCAGGAAAACTATACTACATTTCTAAATGGAGGTACGGTATTTGCAAATATTATTGTTATTATTACACCTACTACATATTAGGATAGGATCTTGGAGATGGGCATACCCCTTTAAAGGTGGATTCTTTACAGTTACCGTATATACTCGAGTATAAGCTGAGATTTTCAGCCCTCTTTTTTGGGCTGAAAGTGACCCTCTTGGCTTATACTCGAGTCAGTGTCGGCGTGGGGTCGGCGGGTGAGGGGGAGCGGCGGCTGTCACATACTCACCTGCTCCTGGCGCGGTCCCTGCATGTCCCATGGCCTCCGGGCAGCTCTTCCTGTGTTCAGCAGTCACGTGGTACCGCTCATTACAGTAATGAATATGCACGCATATTAATTACCTTAATGAGCGGTATGTGACCGCTGACCACAGGAAGATGACGCCGGCTCCCAGAGACCATCTGACAGTGAGACGCTGCCAGGGACCGCGCCGGGAGCAGGTGAGTATATCAGGGGAGGGGGAGCATTGCGCGATAGTCACCTTCCTCGTTCCATCGCTGCGCGCTGCTCTGTCTCGTCCTCTGGCTGTGACTGTTCAGGTCAGAGGGCGCGATGATGCGATTAGTGTGCACGCCGCCTTTTGCCTAAACAGTCAGTGCAGAGGATGGAAGACAGAGCAGCGCGCAGCGATGGAACGAGGAAGGTGACTATCGCAAGTGCCGGGGGCCTGAGTGAAGAGAGGTGAGTATGTGATTTTTTTTATTTTAATCACAGCAACAGCAAATGGGGCAAATGTATGGAGCATCTTATGGGGCCTTAATGTGTGGAGCATCTCATGGGGCCATAATGTGTGGAGCATCTCATGGGGCCATAATGTGTGGAGCATCTCATGGGGCCCCTAATGTGTGGAGCATCTCATGGAGCCACAATGTATGGAGCATCGTATGGGGCCATAATGGGTGGAGCATCTCATGGGGCCACAATGTATGGAGCATCGTATGGGGCCATAATGTGTGGAGCATCTCATGGGGCCATAATGTGTAGAGCATCTTATGGGGCCATAATGTATGGTGCATCTCATGGGGCCACAATGTATGGAGCACCTTATGGGGCCATAATGTATGGTGCATCTCATGGGGCCACAATGTATGGTGCATCTCATGGGGCCACAATGTATGGAGCATCTTATGGGGCCATAATGTGTGGAGCATCTTATGGCGCCATCAACCTTTATGCAGCATTGTATGGGGCAAATGTTTCTATGGAGCATCTTATGGGGCCATTATTAACCTTTTGTGCAGCATTATATGGGGCATATTTTAATATGGAGCATCTTATGGGGCCCATCATGAACTGTATGGAGCGTTATATGGGGCTCCTGATTCAATATGGATATTCAAAAACACTTAACCTACTGATGTCTCAATTAATTTAACTTTTATTGGTATCTATTTTATTTTTGACATTTACCGGTAGCTGATGCATTTCCCACCCTAGGCTTATACTCGAGTCAATAAGTTTTCCCAGTTTTTTGTGGCAAAATTAGGGGGGTCGGCTTATACTCGGGTCGGCTTATACTCTAGTATATACGGTAACAGCGGAAGTCAAAGGAATTCATACTGGTTGGTGCTTCCAAGCTAGTCGTGACTAAGTAGAGGTAATATTCGGTGATCTGTGTACTTTATTGCAATTTATGGGGCTTTGAGGACCTTTCTTGTCTGGGTCTTTATATATGTTTAAATGTATGGCACAAAAGGTGTAGAATATATTGCCTTAGTAAAGACAGACTCCTGGTAACAAATACCTGATTGAAAGAATTAATCTTTGCAAATATATTACTGGCTGTATAGAAATGAATTACGATGTGTCTCTGCTTAAGTAATGCGAGAAGTAATCTCAGTGAAGTATACGCTTCATTAATGAAGAGAATGGATGCGACCTTAGAGACTTTGCCCACACACCAGTGCAGCGCTTCATTAGCCATCTTACAATTCCACAAGAGAAGCCGATTACTTGCATTGGTCATTCAGGCTTTGAGCCATAGAAGTGACTGCCAAACGTAAAATCTCAGATTTGTCCTGATTACTGCAATATAGCACCTAAATCCATTGTGCAAACTTGTTTCTCTTGCTCAAATCAAAGAAAAAAAACAAAACATGTATTTTTGGTTTTCTATAAGATCAAATTATAGAAGTGATAAAACGAGCAAGGTCCTTGGAGATCTATGACCTAGGAGAGTTTATCACTTCCTTAATAATATAGGTGTTTTGCTAACAGGCTGCAGTACAGTAGCTGAACCCTTCAACAACCAAGGAATTTGTTATTTTTGTGTTTTCATTTATTCCTTCGCATTCTTTAAGGGCCATAACTTTTTATTTTTCTGTTGTCATGGCATATAAGGGCTTATTTTTTGCACACTGAGCTGACGTTTTTATTAATACAATTTTGGTATAGATACAATGTTTTGATCGGCCGTTATTGCATTTTATTGCAATGCAGCGGCGACCGAAAACTTAATTCTGAATTTTGAATTTTTTTCTCATTGCGCTGTTTAATGATTAGGTTACTTCTTTTTTTTATATTGATAGATCGGATGATTCTGAACTCGGCGATACCTAATATGTGTATATTTGATTGTTTTTTATTGTGTTATTTTGAAAGGGGCAAAAGGGGGATGATTTGAGCTTTTAAATTTTTTTTTATTTTTAAAACCTTTTTTTTAATTTTTAGTATGCTTCAATAGTCTCCATGGGACACTAGAAGCTGCAGTACTTTGATCATCTCAGCTACACAGGCAATGATCAGATCGCCTGTCTGTAGCAGAAATGCTCACTTGCTATGGGCGCCGTCCACTGGGCTGCACTCATAGCAATCTGACTATGACAACCATAGAGGTCTGCTGGAGACCTCTGGTTGTCATGTCAACGCATCGGTGACCCGCGGTCATGTGACGGAGGATTAGTAACACGCTTCAGGTAAGTGCGAGTTAAATGCCACTGTCAGAGATTAACAGAGGCATTTAACTAGTTAACAACTGCAGGTGGATCGGCTGTCATGTGCCCAGAAAGGAGCAGGCTCGGCACCGGAGCCCACACCAAACAGGGAATCCGACATGTGCGTACTATTACAGCACATGTTAATAGTTAAAGGGAACCTATCACCCCGTTTTTTAAAAATTAGATAAAAATAGTGTGAAATAGGGGCAGAGCTGGGCTTTACATTAGGGCCTTTTTGGTGCCTTTACACCCCCGTTAGGCTGCCGAAATACCTTTGTGAAGTGGCCGTTTTGTCCTGTCACTCAAGTTGGTCAGGTCGGATGGGCGTGGTCACAGCGCTGTTTCTCCCCCAGAATCCTGCTCATCATTACGTTGGTGGCGTAGTGGTGTGCGCATGTCCAAAGAGAAGATCCACTGCCCAGGAGATTCAAAACAGCGCGGTCTTCGCTATTCGCCGTTTACCGGTGGGCGCGGCCATCTTTCCTGTGGCCGTGCGTGCACAGATGGAGCGCTCTGCTGCCCGGGGCTTCAGGAAAATGACCGCGGGATTCCGCACGTGCGCAGATGGAGATCGCGGCGGCCATTTTCCTGAAGCCCCGGGCAGCAGAGCGCTCCATCTGCGCACGCGCGGCCACAGGAAAGATGGCCGCGCCCACCGGTAAACGGCGAATAGCGAAGACCGCGCTGTTTTGAATCTCCTGGGCAGTGGATCTTCTCTTTGGACATGCGCACACCACTACGCCACCAACGTAATGATGAGCCTGATCTGGGGGAGAAACAGCGCTGTGACCACGCCCATCCGACCTGACCAACTTGAGTGACAGCAGAAAACGGCCACTTCACAAAGGTATTTCGGCAGCCTAACGGGGGTGTAAAGGCACCAAAAAGGCACTAATGTAAAGCCCAGCTCTGCCCCTATTTCACACTATTTTTATCTAATCTTTAAAAAACGGGGTGATAGGTTCCCTTTAATAGTGTTAATAGTGTTCAGAGTTGCCCGGCTCCCACACTGAGAGCCCCACTGCCTGGAGGAAATTATATCATATAGGTGTGGCCAGTGTAAGAGGCCCGACCAGGGCAGTAGTCATGGCCGAACACCCCAGCTCCGCTTTGTGCGCCATCAGGGTCACCTCTATTTCGCCGTAGTCTCCCATCAGTCGGTGTTATAAAGATTGAGACACAGTCCTATTCAACTTTCAAATAAACAACTTTACTGTTTCCTTTATGCAGCACATCCATATTCTTCACAGCATTAACTGTAGGATTCGCATTATACATGTCTACTTCTTTCCCTGTGCCTTCCTTTCTGTCACACAGCACACACCCGGGTCGGTCCGTGCTGCACAGTTCCTCAGAGTCCTCCCAATTGTATGTGGTTTTGTCTTTCAATAGCTCATTCATTTGGTTTCTCTATGTAAAAGTATCCATCACTACAATTAGGCCACCCTTATCTGCTTTTTTTACAACTATTTCCTTCATATTTTTAACCCCTTAAGCCCCGAGGGTGGTTTGCACATTAAAGAAGTTGTCCACTACTATAACCTTTTTTTTTTTTTCATAAATCTTGCTATTATGTGCCACTGAAAACATCTACTGTGTTTATTTTAGCAATATTACCTTTTATCATGCTGTAGCAGCACATCTTCAGTGCTGGATCCAGCTCTCATGGGGTTAATCGACAACTTCCTTTCTCCTGAGATATTGTGCTCTAATACTACAAGTTCCATGATGCATTGCACTGGCCTCTAAGCCCGAACCTACCACACCCACTCCAAAACACACCCAACCCCTCCCTCCTCTCCCTCCTCTAGCTTCAAAAAGATTTGTGATGTCATTTCTGTCCAACCTCCTCTTTTACATTTGTCCAACCCACACTCCATTACACACAGATAGAGGGATAGATAGATAGATAGATAGATAGATAGATAGATAGATAGATAGATAGATAGATAGATAATATTATTATTATTTTTATTATTTATTTATATAGCACCATTAATTCCATGGTGCTGTACATGAGAAAGGGGTTACATACAGAGTTATAGATATCATTTACAGTAAACAGGTTTACAGTGACACACTGGTACAGAGGGGAGAGGATAGATAGATAGATAGATAGATAGATAGATAGATAGATAGATAGATAGACAGATAGATAGATAGATAGATAGATAGATACAGATATATCTATGTCTATTTCCATAGATATGTCCATAGCCATGTTTCTAAACCCCTTCACCCCTGGAGCTTTTTTCGTTTTTCGCTCCCCTTCTTTCCAGAGCCATAATTTTTCCGTCAATATGGCCATGTGAGGGCTTATCTTTTGCGGGACAAGTTCTACTTTTGAACGCCATCATTGGTTTTACCATGTCGTGTAACAGAAAATGTGAAAAAAATTCAAAGTGCAATGAAATGGCAAAAAAACTGCAATCCCACACTTGCTTTTTGCTTGGCTTTTTTGCTAGGTTCACTAAATGCTAAGGCTGTGTGCACACGTTGCGGATTTAATTGCAGATCCGCAGGGTTTTTTGCCGCACTGAATTGCATCAAATCCGCAGTGTAGTGCACAACCATTGTAAGTCTATGGGAGCCGTAGACTTGTTGTGCACATGCTGCGGAAAAAGCCGCACCAAAACGCAGCTTTTTTTTCTCGCAGCATGTCTCTTCTTTTGTGCGGAACTGCATCGTTTCTGCAACTTTACACTTTCATTGAGTTGGGCACATCCGCAGCAAAGCCGCAGATGTAAAAAAGATCTGCAGTTTTGCTGCGGATGTGGGTCCGAGAAACGCTGCAGCTCGGGAGGAGGGAAGTGTGTGGGCGGTGACGGTGTGCATGTATGTGTGTGCGGGCGGGGTCTGCAGGCTGTTCGGATGTGTGCGGCGCTGTGTGGGACTGTTCAGGTGTGTGCGGGGTCTGCGGGCTGTTCGGATGTGTTTGGGACTGTTCAGATGTGTACAGCCCTGTGCGGGACTGTTCGTGTGTGTGCGGGACTGTTCAGGTGTGTGCGGGGCTGGGCAGGGGGTCTTTTGGGGTGTGTGCAGGCATCATCCGATGGGACTACAAGTATGCAGCATCCAATCTGCAGCTCATTCGGATGTAATCCGGACAGTGGACACACACCCTACGCTATCCATACATCTATCAATAGATATATCTATCCAGCCACATCGACAGATAGATATATGAATAGATAGATGTATGCATCTATAGATCTATCTATATGTAGATCTGTCTATCCATTTCATCTATCATCTATCTATCATCTATCTGTCTATCTGTGTGTTTAATGGAGTGTGGGTTGGACAAATGTAAAAGAGGAGGTTGGACAATAATGACATCACAAATCTTTTTTTCTTTTTGTTCAATAATACATCTTTATTTTGCTTTGAAAAACGCACCAAAACGCCTAAAAAACATGCAAAAACCGCAAAAAAAGCGATTTAAAAAATGCATCAAAACCGTGCAAAAAACTGCAAAAAAACGCATCAAAACTGAAAAAAACACATCAAAACCGCACCATAATTGCATCAACACTGCACCAAAACCGCACCAAAAACTGCATCAAAAATGCACAAAAACCGCACCAAAAACTGCATCAAAACCGCACCAAAAACTCCATCAAAACCGCACCAAAACCACACCAAGAACTGCATCAAAACCGCACCAAAAACTGCATCAAAACCACACCAAAACTGCAAACTGCACCAAAACAGCAAAACTGCACTAGGTTTTGATGCAGTTTTTGGTGCGGTTTTAATGCCGTTTTTTGAAATAAGAAAATAAACGGAAAATGTGCATGATTTGAATGGAAACATGCATGAAAAAACGGATTCCAAGCTCGGATTCATCATTTCACAGCTCAGTTTCATACTTTTTTTGCTGGATCCGTCACTGTGCGTTTTTTCGCTGGACAGAAAAAACGTTCCTCTGTATGTGTTTTCCATCCGGCGGAAACAGCTTTTTTGACGGATCCGGCAAAAAACGGATGAAACGTGTGGCCATCAGGCGCAATCCGGCGCTAATACAACTCTATGAGAAAAAAACGTATCCTGCGGAAAAAAATGCATCCTTTTTTTTCAAAACTCACCGGATTGTGCCTCATGGCAAAAACCTGATGTGTGAAAGCAGCCAAATATATGGATAGATACATCTATGTATCTATAGATATATCTATCTATAAATATATCTATGGATAGATATATCCATAGATATATAATAGAAAGGCCGATGTTTCTAAGGCCTCTTTCACACTAGCGTCGTGCACTGCACGTCGCAATGCGTCGTTGTGGAGAAAAAACGCGTCCTGCAAAGTTGTCTGCAGGATGTGTTTTTTCTCCATAGACTTTTATTAGCGACGCAGCGTGACGGACCCTTACCGATGCTAGTGTGAAAGCAGCCTAAGGCTACTTTCACACTTGCATTTTTAGCAATCCGTCTTTTTGGTAAAAAAACGGATCCTGCAAATGTGCTCGCAGGATGTGTTTTTACCCATAGACTTGTATTAGTGACGGATCACGACGGATGGCCACACGTCACGTCCGTCGTGCAACGGATGCGTCGTGTTTTGGCGGACCGTTGGCACGTCCGACGCGTCCGCCATTTTCTACCGCGCATGCGTGGCCAAAACTCCGCCCACTCCTCCCCGGACTTCAGAATGGGCAGCGGATGCGTTGAAAAACTGAATGCGCTGCCCACGACGTGCACAAATTTCACAACGTGCGTCAGTATGTAGGCCCGACGCATAGCGATGGACCCGTACCGACGCAAGTGTGAAACAGGCCTTAATGAGCGTTTAATTTAAAAAAAAAACGGCGTGGGCTCCCGCGCAATTTTCTGCACCAGAGGGGGAAAGCCGACGGCCGGGGGCCAATATTTGTAGCCTGCTATGAATATCAGCCCGCAGCTGTCTGCGTAGCCTTTACTGGCTAGGGTTGAGCGACTTTCATTTTTTAAAGATCGAGTCGGGTTTTGTGAAACCCGACTTTGTCCAGAGTCGAGTCGAGTGCAGTCGGCCGATTATCGCTAAAAGTCGGGGATCGACCGAAACACGAAACCCAATGCAAGTCAATGGGGAAGCATAGTCGTCAGTGAGTGGAGGCCAGGAAAACACCTACAGTGCCCATTTTAATGCCAAAAACATCCATTCTTGTTTCTGAAGCTTGTCAATCTTAATTAACTTTATAATAATAGTTGTTCATTGGAACTTGGGGGTCATTTGGCTAAAGTTGTGGGGGGTAGGGCTGGTTCAAGGTTTTAGTGGGCCCAGGAATCGTGGACTACGTCACGGCGGTGGAGCAGGGAGAGGTAAGTATTTCAATGTTGCAAGTGCTGTGATCCTGAGCAAGCAGGGGGGGCCCACTCATTCGCATTGGCACTGGCACAGGGCCCCTCAAAGTACAGCGGTGTGTTTGCATGGCGGGGGCGCCTCCCACCAGCAGCGACACTTTTGCGTACTCTGAGGGGCCCTGTGCCAGTGACGTCGCCAACGAGTATGCCCCCCCACCTGATGAAGGAACCTGCACTTTCATCTGCACCTTCCTCTTTGTCCCTGTGTAAGGTGGTATAACATGCGGGAAGGGGAACCTTACTTTAAGCAGGGTCAGATTCTGGCTGTGTAGAGTGCAAGGGGAATGTAGTGGTCTAGGTCAATGTACCAGCAGACTCATCTAGCAGTGGCTGGGCAATGGGCAGGATGAGGAGGAAACAGATATAGGGCCAAAGAATAAAGTAGGCTAAATGCAGTTCAAAATTGGTAACAGGACTAAACAGGCGGCATTGCTTTGTTCAGTGGAGTAGCAAACCCAGGAGCAGCAGACACTGTTTTAAGGGCCCAAACACACTAATAGGCCAAATGCAGTTTAATATCTGATACTTTAGGCCAAAAGCCAGAAGGTTGAAGCTCAGCTTTATACAGTGGAGAACAACACCAGGGAGAGGCAGACACCGTTAGTAGGCCGTAACCAAAGTTGAAGGCCAAATGCAGTTTAATATCTGATACTATAGGCCGAAAGCCAGAAGGTTGAAGCTCAGCTTTATTCAGTTGAGAACAAACACCAGGGAGGGGCAGATACCGTTAGTAGGCTGTAACCACCAAGTTTTTTAAAAAACAGCACTTAATGAGAGCCAGAAGGTTGAAGCTCAGCTTTATACAGTGGAGGTCAACACCAGGGAGGGGCAGACACCGTTAGTAGGCCGTAACCAAAGTTGAAGGCCAAATGCAGTTCAATATCTGATACTATAGGCCGAAAGCCAGAAGGTTGAAGCTCAGCTTTATTCAGTTGAGGACAAACACCAGGGAGCGGCAGACACCGTTAGTAGGCCCTAACCACCAAGTTTTTAAAAAACAGCACTTAATGAGAGCCAGAAGGTTGAAGCTCAGCTTTATTCAGTTGAGGTCAACACCAGAGAGCAGCAAACAGAGGTATTATGCCCCAACCAGCACTTAAAAAAAAAAAAAAAAAAATTAGAGCCAGAAGGTTGAAGCTCAGCTTTATACAGTGGAGAACAACACCAGGGAGCGGCAGACACCGTTAGTAGGCCGTAACCAAAGTTGAAGGCCAAATGCAGTTTAATTTCTGATACTATAGGTCGAAAGCCAGAAGGTTGAAGCTCCGATTTAGACAGTGGAGGACAATTTGAATTAGGGACTGCAGACAGACTTAGTAGGCTGTCCCCTGTGGACCATGCATCCACCACATTAACCCATTGCGCCGTAATGGACACGTAATCTTCCGTGGCCATGCCTACAGGTCCATGTGTCTGTTGTCAGGTGCACCTTTGTACTCACAGATTGCCAGAGTGCATGGACAATGCGGTCTTTTACATGCTGGTGGAGGGTTGGGATGGCAAAAGAAGTGTCGACTGGTTAGCTTGTAGCGTGGTACAGCGTAGTCCATCATGGCCTTATTAATAGTAAATAAAATATATAACTAGGCTCTATGAACTTTTAAATAGGTTCCAGGGGTACACGGGCAGCATTGGTGTGGTCAGTGGAGGAGTATTGCAAGAAGGGACCGCAGACAGGCTAACGAAGGCCTAACATAACAAACAATAGGCTCATGGCAGTTTTAAATTGGTTACATGGATACACAGGCAGCTTTGTGGTCAGCGGAGGAGGAGTATTGCAAGAAGGGACCACAGACAGGCTAACGAAGGCCTAACATAACAAACAATAGGCTCATGGCAGTTTTAAATTGGTTACATGGATACACAGGCAGGCACTCCAGGCAGCATTGTGGTCAGTGGAGGAGTATTGCAAGTAGGGACCGCAGACAGGCTAACAAAGGCCTAAAATAACAAACAATAGGCTCATGGCAGTTTTAAATTGGTTACATGGATACACAGGCAGGCACTCCAGGCAGCATTGTGGTCAGTGGAGGAGTATTGCAAGTAGGGACCGCAGACAGGCTAACAAAGGCCTAAAATAACAAACAATAGGCTCATGGCAGTTTTAAATTGGTTACATGGATACACAGGCAGGCACTCCAGGCAGCATTGTGGTCAGTGGAGGAGTATTGCAAGAAGGGACCGCAGACAGGCTAACAAAGGCCTAAAATAACAAATAATAGGCTCATGGAAGTTTTAAATTGGTTACATGGATACACAGGCAGGCACTCCAGGCAGCATTGTGGTCAGTGGAGGAATATTGCAAGTAGGGACTGCAGACAGGCTAACAAAGGCCTAAAATAACAAACAATAGGCTCATGGCAGTTTTAAATCGGTTACATGGATACAGAGGCAGGCACTCCAGGCAGCATTGTGGTCAGTGGAGGAGTATTGCAAGTAGGGACCGCAGACAGGCTAACAAAGCCCTAAAATAACAAACAATAGGCTCATGGCAGTTTTAAATTGGTTACATGGATACACAGGCAGGTGTTATGACCCCAATGTCGAGGGTCTCAGAGGAACAAGTAAGTCTGCGAAGTACAAAAATGCAGCTCATAGGGCAGTGGTAACTGGGTTGACCATATATCTACTCCTAACGCCAACACTAGAAGTAGCCGGGGAACATGCCTACGTTGGTCACTAGATGTCTCGCGCCAGCCGGAGGACTAACTACCCCTAGAAGAGTAAAACAAAGACCTCTCTTGCCTCCAGATAATAGACCCCAAAAGTTGGATACAAGCCCCCCACAAATAATAACGGTGAGGTAAGAGGAAATGACAAACACAGAGATGAACTAGGTTTAGCAAAGAGATGCCCACTTACTAATAGCAGAATGTAGTAAGATAACTTATATGGTCAACAAAAACCCTATCAAAATTCCACACTGGAAATTCAAGAACCCCCGAACCGTCTAACGGCCCGGGGGGAGAACTCCAGCCTCCCTAGAGCTTCCAGCAAGGTTAGGATACAGATATGTACAAGCTGGACAAAAATGCAAACAAAAACAAATAGCAAAAAGCAAGAAAGCAGACTTAGCTTAATCCAGCAGGAACCAGGATCAGTAGACAAGAGCACAACAGATTAGCTCTGATTACAACGTTGCCAGGCATTGAACTGAAGGTCCAGGGAGCTTATATAGCAACACCCCTGAACTAACGGCCCAGGTGAGCATACAAGGGATGACTGACATACCCAGAGTCAAATCACCAGCAACCACTAGAGGGAGCCAAAAAGCAAATTCACAACAGTACCCCCCCCTTAGTGAGGGGTCACCGAACCCTCACCAAGACCACCAGGGCGATCAGGATGAGCGGCGTGAAAGGCACGAACCAAATCGGCCGCATGCACATCAGAGGCGACCACCCAGGAATTATCCTCCTGACCATAGCCCTTCCACTTGACCAGGTACTGAAGCCTCCGCCTGGAGAGACGAGAATCTAAGATCTTCTCCACCACGTACTCCAACTCGCCCTCAACCAACACCGGAGCAGGAGGCTCCGCAGAAGGGACCACAGGCACAACGTACCGCCGCAACAAGGACCTATGAAATACGTTGTGAATGGCAAACGACACCAGAAGATCCAGGCGAAAGGATACAGGATTAAGGATTTCCAATATCTTGTAAGGACCAATGAAGCGAGGCTTAAATATGGGAGAGGAGACCTTCATAGGAACAAATCGAGAAGACAGCCACACCAAATCCCCAACGCGAAGTCGGGGACCCACACCGCGGCGGCGGTTGGCAAAATGCTGAGCCTTCTCCTGTGACAACTTCAAGTTGTCCACCACATGACTCCAGATCCGCTGCAACCTATCCACCACAGAATCCACCCCAGGACAGTCAGAAGGCTCCACATGTCCCGAGGAAAAACGAGGATGGAAACCAGAGTTGCAGAAAAATGGCGAAACCAAGGTGGCGGAACTAGCCCGATTATTAAGGGTAAATTCAGCCAACGGCAAGAAGGTCACCCAATCATCCTGATCAGAAGAGACAAAACACCTCAAATAAGCCTCCAGAGTCTGATTAGTTCGCTCCGTTTGTCCGTTAGTCTGGGGATGAAAAGCGGACGAAAACGACAAATCAATGCCCATCCTACCACAAAAGGATCGCCAGAACCTGGAAACAAGCTGGGATCCTCTGTCCGACACAATATTCTCAGGAATGCCGTGCAAACGAACCACGTTCTGGAAGAACACAGGAACCAGATCAGAAGAGGAGGGCAGCTTAGGCAAAGGAACCAAATGGACCATCTTGGAGAAACGATCACATATCACCCAGATGACAGACATGCCCTGAGACACCGGAAGATCAGAAATGAAATCCATAGAGATGTGTGTCCAAGGTCTCTTCGGGACAGGCAAGGGCAAGAGCAACCCGCTGGCACGAGAACAGCAAGGCTTAGCTCAAGCACAAGTTCCACAGGACTGCACAAATGACCGCACATCCCTTGACAAGGAAGGCCACCAAAAGGACCTGGCCACCAGATCTCTGGTGCCAAAAATTCCCGGGTGCCCTGCCAACACTGAGGAATGAACCTCGGAAATGACTCTGCTGGTCCATTTAGCAGGCACAAACAATCTGTCAGATGGACAAGAGTCAGGCCTACCAGCCTGAAATCTCTGTAACACACGCCGCAGATCAGGAGAAATAGCTGACAAGATAACTCCTTCCTTAAGAATACCCACAGGTTCAGCGACTCCAGGAGCATCAGGCACAAAGCTCCTAGACAGAGCATCGGCCTTCACATTCTTAGAACCTGGTAAATACGAGACCACAAAGTCAAAACGGGAGAAAAACAATGACCAGCGGGCCTGTCTAGGATTCAGGCGTTTAGCAGACTCGAGATACATCAGATTTTTGTGATCAGTCAAGACCACCACACGATGCTTAGCACCCTCGAGCCAATGACGCCACTCCTCAAATGCCCACTTCATGGCCAACAACTCCCGATTGCCCACATCATAATTTCGCTCTGCCGGCTAAAACTTCCTGGAGAAAAAGGCACAAGGTCTCATAATAGAGCAACCAGGGCCTCTCTGCGACAAAACGGCCCCTGCCCCAATCTCCGAAGCATCCACCTCCACCTGAAAGGGAAGTGAGGTGTCAGGTTGGCACAAAACAGGCGCCGAAGTAAACCGGCGTTTCAACTCCTGGAAAGCCTCCACGGCAGCAGGAGCCCAGTTAGCTACATCAGAGCCTTTCTTGGTCATATCCGTCAATGGTTTAACAACGCTAGAAAAATTTGCGATAAAACGACGGTAGAAGTTAGCAAAACCCAAGAACTTCTGAAGACTCTTAACTGACGAGGGTTGAGTCCAATCATGAATAGCTCGGACCTTGACTGGGTCCATCTCCACAGCAGAAGGGGAAAAAATGAACCCCAAAAAGGGAACCCTCTGTACACCAAAGAGACACTTTGAGCCTTTAACAAACAAAGAATTTTCACGCAAAATCTTAAAAACCATCCTGACCTGCTCCACATGCGAGTCCCAATTATCAGAAAAAAACAGAATATCATCCAGATAAACAATCAAAAATTTATCCAGATACTTCCGGAAAATGTCATGCATGAAGGACTGAAAAACTGAAGGTGCATTAGAGAGCCCAAATGGCATCACCAAGTACTCAAAATGACCTTCGGGCGTATTGAATGCGGTTTTCCATTCATCGCCTTGCTTAATGCGCACAAGGTTGTACGCACCACGAAGGTCTATCTTGGTGAACCACTTGGCACCTTTAATCCGGGCAAACAAGTCTGACAACAGCGGCAAAGGATACTGAAATTTGACAGTGATCTTGTTTAAAAGCCGATAGTCAATACAAGGCCTCAAAGAGCCGTCCTTTTTGGCCACAAAAAAGAATCCCGCACCAAGAGGGGAAGAAGAAGGACGGATATGCCCCTTCCCAAGAGACTGCTTGATATATGAACGCATCGCGGTATGTTCAGGTACCGACAAATTAAACAGTCTTCCCTTAGGAAACTTACTGCCAGGAATCAAATCTATTGCACAGTCACATTCCCTATGAGGAGGCAGTGCACTGGACTTAGACTCGCTGAAGACATCCTGATAATCAGACAAATACGCCGGAACTTCCGAAGGCGTAGAAGAAGCAATAGACAAGGGCAGGGAATCTCCATGAATTCCATGGCAGCCCCAACTTGACACCGACATTGCCTTCCAGTCCAAGACTGGATTATGGGTCTGTAACCATGGTAAACCCAAAACAACCAAATCATGCATCTTATGCAGAACAAGAAAACGTATCACCTCCCGATGTTCGGGAGTCATGCACATGGTAACCTGTGTCCAAAACTGCGGTTTATTTTTTGCCAAAGGCGTAGCGTCAATACCCCTAAGAGGGATAGGATTTTCTAATGGCTCCAGAAAAAAACCGCAGCGCTTGGCAAATGACAGATCCATCAGACTCAGGGCAGCACCTGAGTCTACAAACGCCATGACAGGATACGATGACAGTGAGCAAATCAAAGTTACAGATAGAATAAATTTAGGTTGCAAATTACCAATGGCGACAGGACTAACAACCCTAGTAAGACGTTTAGAGCATGCTGAGATAACATGTGTAGAATCACCACAGTAGTAACACAAGCCATTCTGGCGTCTATGAATTTTCCGCTCATTTCTAGTCAGGATTCTATCACATTGCATTAAATCAGGTGCCTGTTCAGACAACACCATGAGGGAATTTGCGGTTTTGCGCTCCCGCAACCGCCGGTCGATTTGAATTGCCAGGGCCATGGAATCATTCAGACCTGTGGGAATGGGAAAACCCACCATCACATTCTTAATGGCTTCAGAAAGGCCATTTCTGAAATTTGCAGCCAATGCACACTCGTTCCACTGGGTCAGCACGGACCATTTCCGAAATTTTTGGCAATACACTTCAGCCTCGTCCTGGCCCTGAGACATAGCCAGCAAGGCTTTTTCTGCCTGAATCTCAAGATTGGGTTCCTCATAAAGCAAACCGAGCGCCAGAAAAAACGCATCAATATCAGCCAATGCCGGATCTCCTGGCACCAGCGAGAAGGCCCAATCCTGAGGGTCGCCCCGTAAAAAAGAAATAACAATTTTCACTTGCTGAGCGGAGTCTCCAGATGAACAGGGTCTCAGGGACAAAAACAATTTACAATTATTCCTGAAATTTCTAAATTTAAATCGGTCTCCGGAAAACAGTTCAGGAATCGGTATCTTAGGTTCTGACATAGGATTTCTGATAACATAATCTTGTATGCCCTGCACACGAGCAGTAAGCTGGTCCACACCTGTAATCAAGGTCTGGACATTCATGTCTGCAGCAAACACAAGCCACTCAGAGGTAAAGGGGAAAAGAAAAAAAAAAATGAGAAAAAGAAAAAAAAAACTCAGAATTTTCTTTCTTATAATCCCGCTTCTGCAATGCATTTAACATTTAATACTGGCCTGGCAAACTGTTATGACCCCAATGGCGAGGGTCTCAGAGGAACAAGTAAGTCTGCGAAGTACAAAAATCCAGCTCATAGGGCAGTGGTAACTGGGTTGACCATATATCTACTCCTAACGCCAACACTAGAAGTAGCCGGGGAACATGCCTACGTTGGTCGCTAGATGTCTCGCGCCAGCCGGAGGACTAACTACCCCTAGAAGAGGAAAACAAAGACCTCTCTTGCCTCCAGATAATAGACCCCAAAAGTTGGATACAAGCCCCCCACAAATAATAACGGTGAGGTAAGAGGAAATGACAAACACAGAGATGAACTAGGTTTAGCAAAGAGAGGCCCACTTACTAATAGCAGAATGTAGTAAGATAACTTATATGGTCAACAAAAACCCTATCAAAATTCCACACTGGAAATTCAAGAACCCCCGAACCGTCTAACGGCCCGGGGGGA
This sequence comes from Ranitomeya variabilis, assembly GCF_051348905.1. NCBI lineage: Eukaryota > Metazoa > Chordata > Amphibia > Anura > Dendrobatidae > Ranitomeya > Ranitomeya variabilis. Next base: position 103,236,316 of record NC_135239.1, on the reverse strand, counting down.
GAACTCCAGCCTCCCTAGAGCTTCCAGCAAGGTTAGGATACAGATATGTACAAGCTGGACAAAAATGCAAACAAAAACAAATAGCAAAAAGCAAGAAAGCAGACTTAGCTTAATCTAGCAGGAACCAGGATCAGTAGACAAGAGCACAACAGATTAGCTCTGATTACAACGTTGCCAGGCATTGAACTGAAGGTCCAGGGAGCTTATATAGCAACACCCCTGAACTAACGGCCCAGGTGAGCATACAAGGGATGACTGACATACCCAGAGTCAAATCACCAGCAACCACTAGAGGGAGCCAAAAAGCAAATTCACAACAGGCAGGCACTCCAGGCAGCATTGTGGTCAGTGGAGGAGTATTGCAAGTAGGGACCGCAGACAGGCTAACAAAGGCCTAAAATAACAAACAATAGGCTCATGGCAGTTTTAAATCGGTTACATGGATACACAGGCAGCTTTGTGGTCAGCGGAGGAGGAGTATTGCAAGAAGGGACCGCAGACAGGCTAACGAAGGCCTAACATAACAAACAATAGGCTCATGGCAGTTTTAAATCGGTTACATGGATACACAGGCAGCTTTGTGGTCCGCGGAGGAGGAGTATTGCAAGGAGTGTCTGACACAGTTAGTACTCCCAAAAAATAAATAGATGTTAATGTCTCGCAAAACAACAATAAATTAAAAAAGGGTGGCATACTTAGGTACAGGGGTGGGCTCATCTGCAGAGTTTATGACAAAGTAATTTGGTAGTAAATTACTATTTACTGGTGTCAATATAGGACACTGAAACAGACTACTTTAACTAGCATCATCGATGTCAACAAATTGGTATTGTTTGTCAGGGCCAGGCATTGAATGATGTCAGCGCATAGACTAAACATTGGTGGAGCTGTGCGAGATAATTTTGAACGTGGTAGAGCACAGTTTGAGCTGGGGGGGAACTCTCTTGTGGCCGGCGGTACCGCCCCAGGGCCCCTCATGTTACAACGGTGTGTCTGACGTTGGGTGCGCACCACCACCGCCAGAGACACTACATTGTACTATGAGGGACCCAGTGGCAGTGCCGTCGACCAAAAGCGGGCACACCCACCTCTTCAGACAAACAGCACTGTAACGGGTGCTTGCGCCAAGTGGCGAGACCACGGCCCCGTGGGGGGAGTTTTCCCATTGGGGGAGGTGTAAACATGTCGTATGCTGGACAAACAGCTGCTGCAAATTAAGAGATTGGAACACTCAGTAAGACCAGTCCACAAGCAAGCAATTTTTATAGGAAAGCTAGGTGTCAGCCGGGAAAGGTGGGGCAAAATAATTTGAAATCCAGGAGTGGTTCATTTTAATGAAGGTGAGATCATCCACATTTTGGGTAGCCAGACGAGTCCTTTTTTCGGTTAATATTGAACCAGCAGCACTGAATACTCTTTCTGATAGCACACTAGCTGCTGGGCAAGCAAGCTCCTGCAATGCATATTCTGCCAATTCAGGCCAGGTGTCTAATTTGGATGCCCAGTAATCAAATGGGAATGACGGTTGAGGGAGAACATCGATAAGGGATGAAAAATAGTTAGTAACCATACTGGACAAATGTTGTCTCCTGTCACTTTGAATAGATGCTGCAGTACCTGTCCTGTCTGCGGTCATTGCGAAATCACTCCACAACCTGGTCAGAAAACCCCTCTGTCCAACGCCACTTCTGATCTGTGCACCTCTAACACCTCTGCCATGTAGCCCCCTGCAGCTTGTGTGAGAACTATCACCGGCGCTGTGTGCTGGGAATGCCTGAATCAAACGGTCTACAAGAGTAGCTTGTTTGGTTGCTAATATTTGTTCGACGTTCTCATGTGGCATAATATTTTGCAATTTGCCTTTATAGCGAGGGTCAAGGATGCAGGCCAACCAGTAATCATCATCGCTCATCATTTTTATAATGCGTGTGTCCCTTTTGAGGATACGTAAGGCATAATCCGCCATGTGGGCCAAAGTTCCAGTTGTCAAATCTGCGGTTGTGCTGGTTGGAGGGGCAGTTACAGGCAAATCTACGTCACTTGTCTCCCTTAAAAAAACAGAACCCGGCCTTGCAATGCCACTAATTTCTGTTGGCCCAGGAGAAGCTTCCTCATTAAAAAAAGTACTCATCCCCATCATCCTCCTCGTCCTCCTCCTCCTCCTCTTCGCCCGCTACCGCGTCCTCTACACGGCCCTGACCAGACAATGGCTGACTGTCATCAAGGCTTTCCTCTTCCTCGGCTGCAGACGCCTGCTCCTTTATGTGCGTCAAACTTTGCATCAGCAGACGCATTAGGGGGATGCTCATGCTTATTATGGCGTTGTCTGCACTAACCAGCCGTGTGCATTCCTCAAAACACTGAAGGACTTGACACAGGTCTTGTAGCTTCGACCACTGCACACCTGACAACTCCTTGTCTGCCATCCAACTGCCTGCCCGTGTATGTGTATCCTCCCACAAAAACATAACAGCACGCCTCTGTTCGCACAGTCTCTGAAGCATGTGCAGTGTGGAGTTCCACCTTGTTGCAACGTTGATGATTAGGCGATGCTGGGGAAGGTTCAAAGACCGCTGATAGTTCTGCATACGGCTGGAGTGTACGGGCGAACGGCGGATATGCGAGCAAAGTCTGCGCACTTTGAGGAGCAGGTCGGGTAACCCCGGGTAACTTTTCAGGAAGCACTGCACCACCAGGTTTAAGGTGTGAGCCAGGCAAGGAATGTGTTTCAGTTGGGAAAGGGCTATGGCAGCCATGAAATTCCTTCCGTTATCACTCACTACCTTGCCTGCCTCAAGATGTACAGTGCCCAGCCATAACTGAGTTTCATTCTGCAAGAACTCGGACAGAACTTCCGCGGTGTGTCTGTTGTCGCCCAAACACTTCATTGCCAATACAGCCTGCTGACGCTTGCCACTAGCTGTCCCATAATGGCACACCTGGTGTGCAACAGTGGCAGCTGCGGATGGAGTGGATGTGCGACTGCAGTCTGTGGACGAGCTCTCGCTTCTGCATGAGGAGGAGGAAGAGGAGGAGGGGGGGCGAACGCCTACAGCCAACTCTTTCCTTGACCGTGGGCTAGGCAGAACTGTCCCAATATTGCTGTCCCCTGTGGACCCTGCATCCACCACATTCACCCAGTGTGCCGTGATGGACACGTAACGTCCCTGGCCATGCCTACTGGTCCATGCATCTGTTGTCAGGTGCACCTTTGTAGTCACAGACTGCCTGAGTGCATGGACGATGCAGTCTTTAACATGCTGTTGGAGGGCTGGGATGGCTTTTCTAGAAAAGAAGTGCCGACTGGGTAGCTCGTAGCGTGGTACAGCGTAGTCCATCAGCGCTTTGAAAGCTTCGCTTTCAACTAACCGGTAGGGCATCATCTCTAATGAGATTAGTCTAGCAATGTGGGCGTTCAAACCCTGTGTACGCGGATGCGAGGATGAGTACTTCCTTTTCCTAACAAGAGTCTCATGTAGGGTGAGCTGGACTGGAGAGCTGGAGATCGTGGAACTAGCGGTGGTGCCGGTGGACATGGGTGACTGAGAGAGGGTTGGAGATGGTATTCTTGCCGGTGCCCTACATGCAGTGTTTCCTACTGCAAACCTGGTGATTCCCTGACTGCTTTGGCCTGGCGACGAAAGCTGCACAGATACTTCAGGTGGTGCGGGAAATGGTGGGTTGACAGTGAGGGAAGGGATGTAGCGTTGCTGACTAGCTTCATTGGCCGAGGGTGCTGCAACCTTTAGGGACGTTTGGTAGTTAGTCCAGGCTTGCAAATGCATGGTGGATAAGTGTCTATGCATGCAACTTGTATTTAGACTTTTAAGATTCTGACCTCTGCTTAAGGTAGTTGAACATTTTTGACAGATGACTTTGCACTGATCATTTGGATGTTGTTTAAAAAAATGCCAGACTGCACTCTTTCTACTATCGGATACCTTTTCAGGCATTGCAGACTGAGCTTCTTTAACCGGATGGCCACGCAGTTCTCCAACTGCTTTTGGTTTTGCCACGCGTTTTTTGCCAGATACGGGCCCGGCAGATGGAACCTGTTGTGATGTTGATGCCTGCTGCGGCTCCTCCTCCTCCGCTTCAAAACTACTGCCGCCTGCACCCTGTTCCCCCAATGGCTGCCAATCGGGGTCAACAACTGGGTCATCTATGACCTCCTCTTCTATGTCGTGTGCAACTTCGTCTGTGTCACCGTGTAAGCCGGTGGTATTGCGTTCGTGATGGGGCACCATAGTCTCCGCTGGGTTTGATTCTGCCTCAGTACACTGCAAGGGCAATGTTCTGGTCTGAGTCAAAGGAACAGCATAGTAATCTGGCTGTGGCTGTGCATCTGTGCACTCCATGTCCGATTCAACTTCGAATGGGCATGGCCTGTTAACTGTTTCACTGTCTAACCCAGGAACGGTATGTGTAAAGAGCTCTATGGAGTAACCTGTTCTGTCGACTGACGCATCCTTCACTGTTGTTCTGGGTGAAGGACACAAGGAAGCGACTTGTTCCTGACCGGGAGCATCCACTGACGATGCAATGCTCTGACATTTGGCACTTTCTGAGGAGGAGGCGAAAGAGCTAGAGGCAGAGTCAGCAATGAAAGCCAATACTTGTTCCTCCTGCTTCGGCTTCAAAAGTGGTTTTCCTACTCTCAGAAAAAAGAGCGTTCGAGGCCTTGTGTAGCCAGACAACAAACCTGGCTCAACAACTCGAGACTTAGGTGCTGTACTGCTTTTACCACGACCACCTGATGCTCCACCACCACTACCATCATTACCAGCTGACAATGACCGCCCACGGCAACGACCTCTTCCACTAGACTTCCTCATTGTTTGCAAAACGTAACCAAAGTAACGCTATTTGTTACTGTAAAACAACTTATAAGGTGAACTCAAACTTCTGTAGGATTTATATATACCTTTATAGGTGCCTGACACTGAAAGGAAAATCAGGCCCAATGTTACACACTAGGTTTTCTGTGCCCCAATAATTTGAGACAGATGGCACACACAGGACCAGCACTCAAGCAGAAATGCCAATCTTAATCTCCCACTAATTTTTTTTTTTGAAAAGGGAGAATGTACCCCCCCCAAAAAAATGGCCAAGTATTACACAGTGGTTTTCGGTGGCACACAATGAGAGACAGATGCCACACACAGCAATGGCACGGAGGCAGACTTGCCAATATTTATCTCACACTAATTTTTTTTTTTTGAAAAGGGAGAATGTACCCAAAAAAAAAAAAAGGCCAAGTATTACACAGTGGTTTTCGGTGCCACACAATGAGAGACAGATGCCACCCACAGCGATGGCACGGAGGCAAGACTTGCCAATATTTATCTCCCACTAATTATTTTTTTTTGAAAAGGGAGAATGTACCCCCCCCAAAAAAAATGGCCAAGTATTACACAGTGGTTTTCGGTGGCACACAATGAGAGACAGATGCCACCCACAGCAATGGCACGGAGGCAGACTTGCCAATATTTATCTCCCACTAATTTTTTTTTTTTTGAAAAGGGAGAATGTACCCAAAAATAAAAAAATGGCCAAGTATTACACAGTGGTTTTCGGTGGCACACAATGAGAGACAGATGCCACACACAGCAATGGCACCGAGACAGACTTGCCAATATTTAGCACCCACTAATTTTTTTTTGGAAAAGGGAGAATGTACCACCCCCCCAAAAAAAAAATAGCCAAGTATTACACAGTGGTTTTCGGTGCCACACAATGAGAGACAGATGCCACCCACAGCAATGGCACGGAGGCAGACTTGCCAATATCTCCCACTAATTTTTTTTTTGGAAAAGGGAGAATGTACCCAAAAAAAAAAAAATGGCCAAGTATTACACAGTGGTTTTCGGTGCCACACAATGAGAGACAGATGCCACCCACAGCAATGGCACGGAGGCAGGCTTGCCAATATTTATCTCCCACTAATTATTTTTTTTTGAAAAGGGAGAATGTACCCAAAAAAAAAAAGAATGGCCAAGTATTACACAGTGGTTTTCGGTGCCACACAATGAGAGACAGATGCCACACACAGCAATGGCACGGAGGCAGACTTGCCAATATTTATCTCCCTGCAGTTATCTCAGAAAAGTATGGCAGGCAGCTATAAAAAGGACTGCTGCACACAAAAGTGTGGACAAACACACAAGATAGCTGTGCAGAAAGGAAGGAAAAACAGGATTTGTGCTTTGAAAAAAGCAGTTGGTTTGCACAGCGGCGTACACACAGGCACAGCAACGCAGCTATCAGGGTCAGGGAGCCTTTTAGTGCAGCCCAATGAGCTACAGCGCTGAGGAAAAAAAAATGTAGCTTCCACTGTCCCTGCAAACAAAAGGTGGTGTTGGACAGTGGAAATCGCTACAGCACAAGCGGTTTGTAGCTTTATGTACCCTGCCTATCACTATCCCTGCTTCTTAAGAAGCGGCAGCAACCTCTCCCTACGCTCAGATCAGCAGCAGTAAGATGGCGGTCGGCGGGAACGCCCCTTTATAGCCCCTGTGACGCCGCAGAAAGCAAGCCAATCACTGCAATGCCCTTCTCTAAGATGGTGGGGACTGAGATCTATGTCATCACGCTGCCCACACTCTGCGTCCACCTTCATTGGCTGAGAAATGGCGCTTTTAGCATCATTGAAACGCGACTTTGGCGTGAAAGTCGCGTACCGCATGGCAGACCCCACACAGGGATCGGCTCGGTTTCATGAGACGCCGACTTTGCCAAAAGTCGGCGACTTATGAAAATGAACGATCCGTTTCGCTCAACCCTATTACTGGCTATTAAAATAGGGGGACCCCCCAAAAAAATGACGTGGGGTCCCCCCATATTTTATAGCCAGAAAGGCTGCGCAGACAGCTGCGGGCTGATATTCATAGCCTAGAGAGGGGCCATGGATATTGGTCCCCCCCCCGGCTACAAATACCAGTCCGCAGCCGCCCCAGAAATGGCGCATCTGTAAGATGTGCCAATTCCGGCACTTAGCCCCTCTCTTCCCACTCCCGTGTAGCGGTGGGATATGGGGTAATAAGGGGTTAATGTCACCTTGCTATTGTAAGGTGACATTAAGCCGGGTTAATAACGGAGAGGCGTCAATAAGACGCCTATCTGTTATTAATCCAATACTAAAAAAGGGTTAATAAAACACGCACACATTAGGAAAAAGTATTTTAATATTCTTCATTTCACCATACTTACCATACTTCAGCCCCTGCTAAAATAATAGCACCTGTCCGCCGTAGTCCAATTAATAACGAGTGTCCCACGACGATCTCCCCTATAGAACAGTGACATCGGGTGATGTCACTGCTCTATAGGACCCTCAGTGACACACTGACAGGAGACAATGGCTCCTGCAGTGCATCACTGAGGTTACTAAAGTTCACTGGTCTCACTTTATTGCAAAAAGCTGCGTGGGAACTTCCTCACACAGCAATGCCATAAAGTGAGACTAGGGACTATTTTCTCACAGGGGCGTAGGAATACATTGTGGGAAATACATTGTGGAAGGATACCTTCCTCCCCTCATTGTGTTCCTGGGGCCCCTGGAGAGTGGTTGCATCATCTGATGCTCCTGCTCTCCACGGGAGATCGTCGAGGGACACTCGTTTTAATTGGATTTCTGCGGATCAGGGAGTATAGTGTTTATTATTTTAATATTTTTTACAGATGACAATGGCTTTGGGGATCAAAGTGACAAGTGATGGTGAGTATGTAATCTATGTTATATGTACTGTATGTCTGTATGTATGTATGTACTGTATGTATGTACTGTATGTGGCATGTCACATGATGTTGCATGTCGTCGCATGCCGCATGTCGTCGCATGCCGTCGCATGCCGCCGCATGTCGCATGTCGCCGCATGCTGCATGTCGTCGCATGCTGCATGTCTCATGTAGTCGCATGGTGCATGTCGTCGCATGCCACATGTAGTCGCATTGCGCATGTCGTCGCATGGCACATGTCATCGCATGGCGCATGGCGCATGCTGCATGCCATCGCATGCTGCATGTCGTCGCATGCTGCATGTCGCATGTAGTCGCATGGTGCATGTCGTCGCATGCCACATGTCGTCGCATTGCGCATGTCGTCGCATGGCGCATGTCTTCGCATGGTGCATGTCGCATGTCGTCGCATGGTGCATGTCGCCTGGCATGGCATGGCGCATGTCATCGCATGGCGGATGTCATTGCATGTTACATGTTGCATGCTGTCGCATGGTGCATGTCGCCGCATGGTGAGTGTCGTCGCATGGTGTGTGTTGTATGTATGTATGTATGTACTGTATATGTATATGTGGTTTTTTTTTTGTTTTTTTTTTTACATTCAACACATTAGCCGGATGATGGTACTACTACTGTCCCATCATTGGCTAATGTGTCAGTCACTGCCACTGTAGCAGGCAGAGCCCGATGGGACTTGTAGTCCCATCGGACGATGCCTGCACACAGAGACACACACACACACAACACACACCCCAAAGACCACCCCCAGCACATACCGGCGCTGGTCTGCACAGCGCCGGCGTCCGGGACCGCACAGCACCGGCACCGGGGACCGCACAGCACCGGCGCCGGGGACCGCACAGCACCGGCGCCCGCCCGCACATCCCTGCCTAGCCCCGCCCGCCCCCAGCACAGCCCCGCAGGCAGCCTCAGCCCCGCCCACAGTCCAGTCACTCTTTATGAGTGACTGCTGTCTGTGGAGCCTGGGGTCACGCCTGCTACTGACGTCACGTCAATTTCCAGAGTCTGGAAATTGACGTGACGTCGGCGGAAATGAGCGGCGGCTGAAGCCTGGGGGTCACGTGACCCGGACTCAGCCACCAGCATAGCGCCGCTCACAGGCAAAAATGGCTAAGGAAGGTATTTACACAATTCATCAGGGGCCCGGGGGGATACATTGGGGGGTTAATTGAAAGTAGTGGACAACCCCTTTAAGGCCCGCATTAGCAAGCATAAGAGCACCATCAGGACGGGCCTTACCGATTTACCTGTCCTTAAACATTTTTTAGAGAGTAAACATTCGGTGAATCAACTAAGGTTTAGGGTCATAGACAGTGTTCCTTCCCTAAGGAGAGGTGGGGACAGATTACAGTTACTCAAGAGAAAAGAGATGAGGTGGATTTATGATCTGGGTTCTTTACAACCCAGAGGTTTAAATATAGATTTTAACTTACACTCACTCGCCCCATAATGTCAATGATCTCCGTTGGGGACGTGTTGTTATCGGTTATGCTGTTTTTAATACACTGATTTTGTTTTTTATTTATGCTTTTGTCTTTTCATACAGGTATTTGATGTGACAGTCGGTCGATGGATGGATAACGATATTTTGAGTAGGATTATAATTGCTGTTGTTAAATATAATCATGATTGATACAAAATAATATAAAATTAAATAGATGGTTGAGATTCCATATTGGTTGCCTACTGTCCTCCGACTGCCCCATTATGTGTGTTTGTGTGTGCTAGTTAGGTGGGTTTCTATATATGTGAATGTTTTATCCTCGATTGTGATGGAGGTCCTGGTTATTTATTTATGTTACCTGGGTTACTGACTTGAGCTGCGATCATGTGGGACCGCTATAGTGTGAAGCATATATGCATATATGTGAATGTTCTATCCCAGATTGTGATGGAGGTCCTAGTTATTTATCTATGTTACCTGGGTTACTGACTTGAGCTGCGATCATGTGGGACCGCTATAGTGTGATGCAGTGTGTGCGGGCGCTGGGCGTGACCACATTGCGGTCATGTGATGTGGCCTCGTCTGGTGTGCGGCACTCCTGCATTTGCATGTTGCACTCTCATAATAGGTCATCATCTTGGGGCAGTCCCTTGGTTTTCATTGTTGCCTGGGTTACCAATTTGCACATTGATCACATGGGCCCGCTGCGGTGCGTTGTATGATTGCGCCGAGGTGGGGCGTGGCCACATTGCGGTCATGTGATGGGGTCGCGTCTGGTGTGTGATGTGCCTGCGCTGATAACCTGCGGTCACTGCGGTGTGTTGAATGATCGCACCGAGGTGGGGCGTGGCCTCATTGCGGTCATGTGATGAGGTCGCGTCTGATGTGGGATGCGCCTGCGCCCTTATTCTGCGATCATGGAGAGCTCTGGTGGAGACGCAAAACGATGATGCAGGTACAATTGTTGCAAGGTGGCATTGGATTGGCTATGGACATCAGGGTAACATATGTAATATGTGGATAGGCTGCCTTGGTTTTCAGCGCGGTCATTTCCCATTGAGCCTACATTCACCTATGAGATCCAGGCATGTCTCTTTCCATTGGTGGGATTTCTCCATGACAACGCCGATACAGGAAGTGGATCTTCTGGACGCAGGATAAACAAAGTGCTGATCCCACTGTTATACTGTATATTCATAAATGGGTTTATTTATATGGCACATACACTATTATTGGTGGGTGGTGAATATCTGTATTGCTGATGTCTATTTTGTGTATTATGTATGTTAATTATTTTAATGGGCTGTTCTTCATTGGGGATTGGTGCCCTGCGTGGTATCCACCCTATATAAGCCAGCCCCTGGCAATGTCTGTTATGCTTGAAAAAGACCACATGCTGGTCAAAACGTTGCTTTTTATGGCTCAATAAACATCGTTTTTTGATACCTATTCACCTGGTTGGAGCGCTGTTCATCGTTTTCTACTACCATCAAATCCATTATCATCAAACAGAAAGAACATGGTATCACAAAAAATCTGCCAAGAGTGGCCTGCCTTCCAAAACTCTCAGCCTGAGCAATGAGGGCATTAATTGGAGCGTCAGCACAGAGACCAGAGGTAAATCTGAAGGATTTGCACAGTTCCAAAGCAGAGACTGGAGGATGTGTCCATGTGACCACAATAAGCCATACACTCCATAGAGGTGGCCTTTATGGAAGAGTGGGCAGATAAAAGCCTTTACTTACACACAAAAAATTGTGAGGCTCATTTTGAGTTTGCCAAAAGACATGTGGCCACCAAGGTAAATACTATGTCTGCTGCCAAACCAACACAGCTCATCACCCCAAGAACACCATCTCCACAGGGAAACATGATGGTGGCAGCATCATGCTGCGAGGAGGTTTTTCAACAGCATGGACAGGGAAAATGGTCAGAGTCAAGGGGAAGATGGATGGTGCAAAATACAGGGAAATGTGTAAATGTTTTGGACTGTCCTAGTCAAACCCAGACCTTAATCTAATTGAGAATCTGTGTTCAAACTTGAAGAATGCTGTTCACCAGAGGAAACCATCTAACTTGGAGGAGCTAGAGCAGTTTTGTCTTAAGGAATAGGCAAAAATCCCAGTATCAAGATGTGGAAAGCTCATAGAGATTATCCAAAGCGACTTGCAGCTGTAATTGCTACAAAAGGAGGCGCTACAAAGTACTGACCTTGGGGTGTTGAATAGTTATGCACACTGAAGTGTTCAGTTATTTTGTCCTATTTGTTTTTTGCTTCACAATAAAAAGAAAAACAAATTGTGATGACACAGCATTTCTTCTAAATTATGCAAAACGTAAATTCAGTAGGCCCAAAATCATAAACTGTTGTCTAAAGTATTGACTCGTCTTGTAGGTTGAATTGGTATTTGTAAATGGACGAATGGTTATTTACTTCCTATATCAGATCCTACAGTTTACTGCACTGCTACCTTTGCAAAATAGGAATACAGGGTCACTGAACAATTATGTTTCCTAATATATTGATTGCACATTGTATTGGGCCATGCAGTTTATTGACAAACATTGAAGGATTGAAGGATAAACTGAAAATAAACAAACAATGCGTGTTAACCTCATTCATTCTCTTGAACTCTGGATGCCAGCTTGAAGGACAATTGTGAACTATATAAGGAGACTTTTTCCTCTGTTCCAAGAGACTCTACAGGATGTCAAGTTAGGGGACCACAGCCACAGCTGGAAGAACATAGAACTGTTTGATTGACCATCACAGAACCCTCAGACACAACCCTCCAGGTTGGGAAAATCAGCAAACCTGTCCACATACCTCACTGCCCTCGGTTAGCTTCCTAAGCTTGTCATTATCTCCTCTTTGTGGGGTCCACCAAAAGCGGGGTGCCACTGGTGGGAGTAGTCAGCCCTGGAAGGATCTCTAATCCCAGCAAATCTGCGGAAGGGTGAGACTCTGTAATTTGCAACATCTTGGGTATTTGCTCTGACAGTTCTATATGCTATTGATTGTTGGTAGTTCAATAAATTATTGCTAGTGATGAGCGAGCACTAAAATGCTCAGGTGCTTGTTGCTTGGGTTGAGCAAATTGGAATACTCAAGTACTCGACCCGAGCAACGAGCCCAATGTAAGTCTATGGGAAACCCGAGTATTTTTACCGCGATCCCCCTTGGGGTCCTTTTAAGGTCTAAAAACGTCTGAAAATGAAAACACTGCTAAAATGACACAGGAACATCATGGGGATTGCCCCTAGAAGCATTTCAGACTCCTAGGTCACAGCTGTAAGCAATGTTGTCAGAGTTCCACGCCATTTTTACAGGTGCACCCAAAAACATACAAAAACGAAACCAAAATGGATTTTGCTGGGAAATATGTTAAGGTACATCCTTTCCAGCCTAATGACTTGTATATAAGGCAAAATTACTTACCCCGGACCAAAATGTTCCTCCACCACTTGGGCTATGTTCACACGCAGCGTTTTTTATGCCTTTTTCAAATTTAACATTGCTTTAAACCAATACAAATGCATTCACTTGGAAAAATGTTGCACTGACTGCAAGGCTTGCCCTGCTATCAAGTCATATGCACCCCAATAAGCCTTTGAACCCAGATACTGGATGGCCACGGGAAAACCCACTTCACAGTCTTCAGTTGGTCCTGCCATACAGGGTCCTTATGCATTCAATGCAAGGGCTGCCTTTACCCAAATTTGCATACACCCCAATCCCCTCTTGGAAGAAACATGGAGGAGGGCCTCCTAAACAAAACTGTCCCATTACAAAGGACCATGCGTCTGACAAAGAAAATGGAGTGATCAAAATGTGTTCTTGGTTTTTTTTGGCCCACCAAAAATGTGTCCATAAGTAGGCTATGACACTAAAATAAACATTTGGAGTACTAAAATTGTCCAAACATTTCCCCGGGGGGGGACTTTTAAAAAAAATCTTTTATGGGCATCATAGACACCCTTTGCAAAAATGGGACTGTTTGTAGCAGCACAAAACCAGTTAACCCTGGTGATCTAGTGGTGGTGAATGAGGAGACATAAGATAAATCATACTGAAATAAAAGAAATAAATAAAAACTGTGGCTCCACCTATGAAAGAAAATAACAAAAGGGAGGGGCGAACACAGGTTCATAAATATGAAGCCAGAATGTGTCCAATGAGATATGTTTGTCCCTAGCAACAGCTCAGAGACAGGGTTATAAATAAAAATATAATATAAAAGTCTTTGAATAATTTTATATTGTAGAGGTATACACTACCTCATTAGAGTACTGTCCAGAGCTATGAAAAATGGAAAATATAATAATGAATGGGAAGAAGATACATACATCTCCTTTTTATGAAATTTTCCTCTGCGGAGTAACATTTCTTTTGGTTTCAAATTGGTAACTGCCATCATATAGACACTTTTTCCAAAAATTGCACTGGTGTATCAGCACAGAACATGTTAAACCTGGCGATCTAGTGGTGGAGAATGAGGAAGCATTGATGAAGGCCTCATTAAAAACTAGGCACAATACCAACTAGTGCGTGGTTTGAGTACGAAGTAAAAGATGAGCTGACGAGCAAGATTCTGGGCCCGCGGCCGAGCAAATGTGCAGAAGCAGGCCCCACAAAGACCACCTGGACAGGTACAGCAGCCCCAAGGATCCCGGCCAGCAGTCAGATCTCAGCAGCCAGCGCCTGAGCCTTTGCTCATCAGAAGAGGGCGCCAGAGAGGTCCGCCGGCAGCGGCTGCGGAGAGACCATTGCCCGAGGTTCTGCAGGTGTCAGCCAGACTTGCAGAAGTGTCTATCGGGGAATGGGATGGCCATAGGCGTGACTTCCATGATGACGGGGTGAACACCCGGCAGACTATCGAACACGTCCAAAAATCGAATGCTGGTGCAACACTCTTCTGCAGAACATGTTCAAGATCACACAGAAAATGCGCATCCAGATGAACCGGGCGGTGTTGGTTGAAGTCGAGGACTTTTTGGGGGGTTTTGGTGAATTTTTGAAAAAAAGAATAATAGTAGAACAAGGCTAGCAGACAGAACTATGCAACTTATGCCTGCGAAGCTACGATTTTTCCATCACAGATACACCAGGCCTCAGCCTGACATAACAAACTGTATACATTTTTTTTTGTTTTTTGGTGAATTTTTGAAAAAAAAAAAGTAGAACAAGGCTGTCAAACAGAACTATGATACGTATGCCTGCAAAACTATGATTTTTCCACCACAGATACACCAGGCCGCAGCCACAGATAACAGACTGTATAATTTTTTAGTATGTGAAATTTGGCAAAAAATTAAAAATGAGTACTACAAGGCTAGCAAACAGAACTATGAAACTTATGCCTGTGAAGCTACAATTTTTCCACCACAGATACACCAGCCGTCAGCCTCAGATAACAGACTGATCTAAATGTGGCCATGATTTTTTGGGGCACAACTAAATTGTGTCAACAAGTTGGCTATGACACACAAAAAAAAGATTTTTTGGCGCACTCACATCTGGTGCCTGGGACAAAAAAAGATAGATTTTCAAGTTCTTCGATTACAATAACCTGGCTGTAGTATGCAGCGTGACCAAGCTAATAAATGTTGAAATAAGGGGGCTATGGATTGCTTTAGAATAAAAGGAGCAGGTATAAGGTTAAGAAAAAAAAATGCCACAGAAAACTGCAGCTAGATATATATTAAATAAGCAGCAGCAGACAGTAATGGAGCTTTTGGAGGTATGCAGTGAGAGCTATGTACTCACATACAGTGCCTGCAGGCCTTGCACTGATGTGGATATGTGCACATAGACTCCCCTGCCTACCTAGCGCTGCAATCTCTGGACCCCCCGAATTAGTCCTAAAAAGGACTGCTGGTTTCTCAGGAGTTGTGGACTGAACAGTTGCAGACCTACACTAACTATTAAAAGGACGATTCTGACCCTATCTCAGCAGCAGCTCTACCTACACTCGCTAAGTCCGAAGCAGAATGTGGCGAGCAGGGCGGCAAACCCTAAAAAAAAGTGAAATTCCAGTGAGGTAGCAAAACACAAAAAATGCCAAGGTGGTTAATACTTTTGCAAGCCACTGTATAACTTTGTATGCTTATTGGATGAAGCAGATTAGGTTTTGTGTATTTGTGTAATGAGGGAGGGTGTGGCCTAAGGATACAACATCCTTTATCTAGGTGTGCAGTATTATTAGGCTGCTTGTTTTCATCAGTCAACATGGGTCAAAATGAGATTTAACTGACTCTGAAAAGTCAAAAATTGTTACAAGCCTTACAGAGCGACGCAGCACTCTTGAAATTGCTAAAATATTGAGGAGTAGTGTTGAGCGATACCTTCCGATACTCAAAGGTATCGGTATCGGATGGGATCGGCCGATATCCAAAAAATATTGGATATCGCCGATACCGATACCCGATACCAATGCAAGTCAATGGGACACAAGTATCGGAAGCTATCCTGGATGGTTCCCAGGGTCTGAAGGAGAGGAAACTCTCCTTCAGGCCCTGGGATCCATATTCATGTAAAAAATAAAGAATTAAAATAAAAAAATATGGATATACTCACCCCTCCGGCGGCCCCTGGACCTTAGCGATGTAACCGGCAGCCTCCGTTCCTAAGAATGAGGAGTGAAGGACCTTCTATGATGTTGTGGCTTGTGATTGGTCGCATGACCGCTCATGTGACCGCTCACGCGACCAATCACAAGCCGCGACATCATCGCAGGTCCTAAACTCACTGCATTCTTAGGAACGGAGGCTGCCGGTTACATCCATCGCTAAGGTCCAGGGGCCGCCGAAGGGGTGAGTATATCCATATTTTTTATTTTAACCCCTTCATGACCCAGCCTATTTTGGCCTTAATGACCTTGCCGTTTTTTGCAATTCTGACCAGTGTCCCTTTATGAGGTAATAACTCAGGAACGCTTCAACGGATCCTAGCGATTCTGAGATTGTTTTTTCGTGACATATTGGGCTTCATGTTAGTGGTAAATTTAAGTCGATAATTTCTGAGTTTATTTGTGAAAAAAACGGAAATTTGGCAAAAATTTTGAAAATTTCGCAATTTTCACATTTTGAATTTTTATTCTGTTAAACCAGAGAGTTATGTGACACAAAATAGTTAATAAATAACATTTCCCACATGTCTACTTTACATCAGCACAATTTTGGAAACAAATTTTTTTTTTGCTAGGATGTTATAAGGGTTAAAATTTGACCAGTGATTTCTCATTTTTACAACAAAATTTACAAAACCATTTTTTTAGGGACCGCCTCACATTTGAAGTCAGTTTGAGGGTTCTATATGGCTGAAAATACCCAAAAGTGACACCATTCTAAAAACTGCACCCCTCAAGGTGCTCAAAACCACATTCAAGAAGTTTATTAACCTTTCAGGTGTTTCACAGCAGCAGAAGCAACATGGAAGTAAAAAATGAACATTTAACTTTTTAGTCACAAAAATGATCTTTTAGCGAAATTTTTTTTATTTTCCCAAGGGTAAAAGGAGAAACTGGACCACGAACGTTGTTGTCCAATTTGTCCTGAGTACGCTGATACCTCATATGTGGGGGTAAACCACTGTTTGGGCGCACGGCAGGGCTCGGAAGGGAAGGAGCGCCATTTGACTTTTTCAATGAAAAATTGGCTCCAATCTTTAGAGGACACCATGTCGCGTTTGGAGAGCCCCCATGTGCCTAAACATTGGAGCTCCCCCACAAGTGACCCCATTTTGGAAACTAGACCCCCCAAGGAACTTATCTAGAAGCATAGTGAGCACTTTAAACCCCCAGGTGCTTCACAAATTGATCTGTAAAAATGAAACAGTACTTTTTTTTCACAAAAAAATTATTTTAGCCTCAGTTTTTTCATTTTCACATGGGCAACAGGATAAAATGGATCCTAAAATTTGTTGGACAATTTCTCCTGAGTACACTGATACCTCACATGTGGGGGTAAACCACTGTTTGGGCACATGGTAAGGCTCGGAAGGGAAGGAGCGCCATTTGACTTTTTGAATGAAAAATTATCTCCATCGCTAGCAGACACCATGTCACGTTTGGAGAGCCCCCGTGTGCCTAAACATTGGAGCTCCCCCACAAGTGACCCCATTTTGGAAACTAGACCCCCCAAGGAACTTATCTAGAAGCATAGTGAGCACTTTAAACTCTCATGTGCTTCACAAATTGATCCGTAAAAATGAAAAAGTACTTTTTTTTCACACAAAATTTCTTTTAGCCTCAATTTTTTCATTTTCACATGGGCAACAGGATAAAATGGATCCTAAAATTTGTTGGGCAATTTCTCCTGAGTACACCGATACCTCATATGTGGGGGTAAACCACTGTTTGGGTGCACGTCAAGGCTCGGAAGGGGAGGCGTGCCATTTGACTTTTTGAATGGAAAATTAGCTCCAATCGTTAGCGGACACCATGTCGCGTTTGGAGAGCCCCTGTGTGCCTAAACATTGGAGCTCCCCTACAAGTGACCCCATTTTGGAAACTAGACCCCCCAGGGAACTTATATAGATGCATAGTGAGCACTTATAACCCCCAGGTGCTTCACAGAAGTTTATAACGCAGAGCCATGAAAATAAAAAATAATTTTTCTTTTCTCAAAAATGATTTTTTAGCCCACAATTTTTTATTTTCCCAACGGTAACAGGAGAAATTGGACCCCAAAAGTTGTTGTCCAGTTTCTCCTGAGTACGCTGATACCCCATATGTGGGGGTAAACCACTGTTTTGGCACACGTCGGGGTTTGGAAGGGAAGTAGTGACGTTTTGAAATGCAGACTTTGATGGAATGCTCTGCGGGCGTCAGGTTGCGTTTGCAGAGCCCCTGATGTGCCTAAACAGTAGGAACTCCCCACAAGTGACTCCATTTTGGAAACTAGACCCCCAAGGGAACTTATCTAGATGTGTGGTGAGCACTTTGAACCCCTAAGTGTTATGATCCCAATGGCAGAGGATCTCTGATATTCCGGCAAGATAGCAAAAATATAAATACTGCTCTAGGGAGGTGGAAACTGGGCTAACCGCATACCTGATCCTAACACAAACAACTAAAAGTAGCCGGTGAACGTGCCTACGTTGGTTCTAGACGTCTCGAGCCAGCCGGAGAACTGACTACCCCTAGAGAGAAAAAATAAGACCTCACTTGCCTCTAGAGAAATTCAACCCCAAAGATATAGAAAGCCCCCAACAAATAATAACGGTGAGGCAAGAGGAAAGCACAAACGTAGAGATGAACTAGATTCAGCAAAGTGAGGCCCAATAGTCT
Source organism: Ranitomeya variabilis (assembly GCF_051348905.1). Lineage (NCBI taxonomy): Eukaryota > Metazoa > Chordata > Amphibia > Anura > Dendrobatidae > Ranitomeya > Ranitomeya variabilis. Next base: position 103,217,824 of record NC_135239.1, on the reverse strand, counting down.
AAATAGCAGAAAATAGATAGTGGACTATGCGGTTAGCAGAAAACCCTACAAAAACATCCACACTGAACATTCAAGAACCCCCACACCGACTGACGGTGTGGAGGGAGAATATCAGCCCCCTAGAGCTTCCAGCGAGTCAGAAAATCAAATGTAAAGCAAGCTGGACAAAAACACTGAATAATGCAAACGATCCAAATAGTACAAAACAGACTTAGCTTTTCTTGCATGAGGCAGACTGAAAGGAATCCGGAGGAGACCAAATAGGTCTGGATACAACGATGCCAGGCAAGAGACTGAGTCCAGAGGAGACTTAAATAGGGAACACCCGCTGCTTAACGACACAGCTGGAGCTCAGGCCTGCAACAAGACATGCCTAACACAATACCGTTAGTGACCACCAGAGGGAGCCCAGAAACACAGTTCACAACAGTACCCCCCCCTTGAGGAGGGGTCACCGAACCCTCACCAAGACCCCCAGGGCAATCAGGATGAGCAGCGTGAAAGGCATGAACCAAATCAGCCGCATGAACATCAGAGGCGACAACCCAGGAATTATCCTCCTGACCATAGCCTTTCCATTTAACTAAATACTGGAGTTTCCGTCTAGAGATACGAGAATCCAGAATCTTCTCCACCACGTACTCCAACTCGCCCTCAACCAAAACCGGGGCAGGAGGCTCAACAGCAGGAACCATAGGCACCACGTACCGCCGCAACAAGGACCTATGGAACACATTATGAATAGCAAATGACGCTGGAAGGTCCAAGCGAAAAGACACCGGGTTAAGGATTTCCAAAATCTTTTAAGGACCGATAAAGCGAGGCTTGAACTTAGGAGAGGAGACTTTCAAAGGAACATGCCGAGAAGACAACCAAACCAAACCAAATCCCCAACACGAAGTCGGGGACCCACACCGCGGCGGCGGTTGGCAAAACGCTGGGCCTTGTCTTGTGACAATTTCAAATTGTCCACCACATGGTTCCAAATCCGCTGCAACCTATCCACCACAGAATCAACCTCAGGACAGTCAGAAGGTTCAACCTGGCCCGAGGAGAAACGAGGATGAAAACCAGAGTTGCAGAAAAAGGGTGAAACCAAGGTGGCAGAACTAGCCCGATTATTAAGGGCAAACTCGGCCAGTGGCAAAAAGGTAACCCAGTCATCCTGATCAGCAGAAACAAAACATCTCAAATAAGTCTCCAACGTCTGATTAGTTCGCTCGGTCTGGCCATTAGTCTGAGGATGAAAAGCCGACGAAAAAGACAAATCAATACCCATCTTAGCACAAAAGGATCGCCAGAATCTGGACACAAACTGGGATCCTCTGTCAGATACAATATTCTCAGGGATGCCATGCAAACGAACCACATTCTGAAAGAACAAAGGGACCAAATCAGAGGAGGAAGGCAACTTAGGCAAGGGCACCAAATGGACCATTTTAGAAAAACGATCGCACACCACCCAGATGACAGACATCTTCCGAGATACCGGAAGATCCGAAATGAAATCCATGGAAATGTGCGTCCAAGGCCTCTTTGGGATAGGTAAGGGTAAAAGCAACCCGCTGGCACGAGAACAGCAAGGCTTCGCCCGAGCACAAATCCCACAGGACTGCACAAAAGAACGTACATCCCGCGACAAGGAAGGCCACCAAAAGGACCTAGCCACCAAATCTCTGGTACCGAAAATCCCAGGATGTCCCGCCAACACCGAAGAATGAACCTCAGAAATAACTCTGCTGGTCCATCCATCAGGGACAATCAATCTCTCCGGTGGACAACGATCAGGCCTATCAGCCTGAAATTTTTGCAGCCCTCGTCGCAAATCTGGGGAAATGGCAGACAAAATCACTCCCTCTCTGAGAATACCAGCCGGCTCAGAGACTCCCGGAGAGTCAGGCACAAAACTCCTAGAAAGTGCATCAGCCTTCACGTTCTTCGAACCAGGCAGGTACGAGACCACAAAGTCAAAACGGGAGAAAAACAACGACCAACGAGCCTGTCTAGTATTCAGGCGCTTGGCAGACTCGAGGTAAATCAGATTTTTATGATCAGTCAAGACCACCACACGATGTCTAGCTCCCTCGAGCCAATGTCGCCACTCCTCAAATGCCCACTTCATAGCCAACAACTCCCGATTACCAACATCGTAGTTCCGCTCAGCAGGCAAAAATTTCCTTGAAAAGAAGGCGCATGGCTTCATCACGGAGCCATCAGAACTTTTTTGCGACAAAACAGCCCCTGCACCAATCTCAGAAGCATCAACTTCAACCTGGAAGGGAAGAGAGAGACATCCGGCTGGCACAAGACTGGCGCTGAAGTAAACCGACGCTTCAGCTCCCGAAAGGCCTCCAAGGCCGCAGGAGACCAGTTCGCAACATCAGAACCCTTCTTAGTCATATCCGTCAAAGGTTTAACCACGCTGGAGAAATTAGCGATAAAACGACGGTAAAAATTAGCAAAGCCCAAGAACTTCTGCAGGCTCTTAACAGACGTGGGCTGAGTCCAGTCATGAATGGCACGGACCTTGACTGGGTTCATCTCCACAGTAGAAGGGGAAAAAATAAAACCCAAAAAAGAAACCTTCTGTACCCCAAAGATACATTTTGAGCCCTTCACAAATAGAGCATTCTCCCGCAGAACCTGAAACACCATCCTGACCTGGTTCACATGGGACTCCCAATCATCAGACAAAAACAAAATATCATCCAGATAAGTAATCATAAATTTATCCAGATATTTCCGGAAGATGTCATGCATGAATGACTGAAACACAGAAGGAGCATTAGATAATCCGAAAGGCATCACCAGGTACTCAAAATGACCCTCGGGCGTATTAAATGCCGTTTTCCATTCATCTCCATGCTTTATGCGCACAAGGTTATACGCACCACGAAGATCTATCTTGGTGAACCAACTGGATCCCTTAATCCGAGCAAACAAATCAGACAACAATGGCAAAGGATACTGAAATTTAACCGTGATCTTATTCAGAAGACGATAATCTATACAAGGTCTCAAAGACCCGTCTTTCTTGCCCACAAAAAAGAATCCTGCACCAAGAGGGGACGAGGATGGGCGAATATGTCCCTTCTCCAAAGACTCCTTTATATAACTCCGCATCGCGGCATGCTCTGGCACAGATAAATTAAAGAGTCGTCCCTTAGGAAACTTACTACCAGGAATCAAATCTATAGCACAATCGCAGTCCCTATGAGGAGGAAGGGCACTGGACCTGGCCTCATTAAATACATCCTGAAAGTCTGACAAAAACTCAGGGATCTCAGAAGGAGTAGAAGAAGCAATAGACACCAATGGAGAATCGCAATGAATCCCCTGACACCCCCAACTAGACACAGTCATAGCTTTCCAATCTAAAACTGGATTATGGGCCTGTAACCATGGCAGACCCAAAACTACAACATCATGCATTTTATGCAGTACCAGAAAACGAATCACCTCCTGATGTACAGGAGTCATGCACATGGTCACTTGCGTCCAATACTGAGGTTTATTCTCTGCCAATGGCGTAGAATCAATTCCTCTAAGAGGAATAGGATTTTCCAAAGGCTCCAGGACAAAACCGCAGCGCTTGGCAAACGACAAATCCATCAGACTTAAAGCAGCACCAGAATCCACAAAAGCCATAACTGAGTAAGAAGATAATGAACAAATTAAAGTCACTGACAAAATAAACTTAGGCTGAAAAGTACCAATGGCGACAGGATTAACTTCTTTTTTTAAACGTTTAGAGCATGCTGAGATAACATGTGTTGAATCACCACAGTAGAAACACAACCCATTTTGACGTCTATGATTTTGTCGCTCGGCTCTGGTCAAAATTCTGTCACATTGCATAGAATCAGGTGACCGTTCAGACAGCACCGCCAAAGGATTAACAGATTTGCGCTCCCGCAAACGTCAATCAATTTGAATGGCCAGAGCCATTGAATCATTCAGACCTGTAGGGATAGGAAACCCCACCATCACATCTTTAATGGCTTCAGAAAGACCATTTCTGAAATTTGCGGCCAGTGCACACTCATTCCATTGAGTAAGCACGGACCATTTCCGAAATTTTTGGCAATATACCTCAGCTTCGTCCTGACCCTGAGAGATAGCCAGCAAAATTTTTTCAGCCTGATTTTCAAGATTAGGCTCCTCATAAAGCAAACCAAGCGCCAGGAAAAACGCATCAACATTCACCAATGCAGGATCTCCTGGCGCCAGAGAGAAGGCCCAATCTTGAGGGTCGCCGCGTAAGAAGGAAATAACAATCTTAACTTGCTGAGCGGAATCACCAGAGGAACGAGGTTTCAGAGACAGAAACAATTTGCAATTATTCCTAAAATTCAGGAATTTAGATCTATCTCCAAAAAACGGCTCAGGAATAGGTATTTTTGGTTCAGACATAGGGCTATGGATAACAAAATCCTGGATGCTTTGCACCCTAGCAGCAAGCTGATCCACACTAGAAGTCAGAGTCTGGACATTCATATCTGCAGCAGAGTTTCAGCCACTCAGAGAAAAAGGGGATGGAAGAAGCTAGGCAAACTGCAGCAAAAAAAAAAGAAACAAAAAAAAAACTCAGAACTTCTTTTTAATCCCGCTTCTGCGATGCATTAAACATTTTCTTTTGGCCTGGCATTCTGTTATGATCCCAATGGCAGAGGATCTCTGATATTCCGGCAAGATAGTAAAAATATAAATACTGCTCTAGGGAGGTGGAAACTGGGCTAACCGCATACCTGATCCTAACACAAACAACTAAAAGTAGCCGGTGAACGTGCCTACGTTGGTTCTAGACGTCTCGAGCCAGCCGGAGAACTGACTACTCCTAGAGAGAAAAAATAAGACCTCACTTGCCTCTAGAGAAATTGAACCCCAAAAATATAGAAAGCCCCCAACAAATAATAACGGTGAGGCAAGAGGAAAGCACAAACGTAGAGATGAACTAGATTCAGCAAAGTGAGGCCCAATAGTCTAAATAGCAGAAAATAGATAGTGGACTATGCGGTTAGCAGAAAACCCTACAAAAATATCCACGCTGAACATTCAAGAACCCCCACACCGACTGACGGTGTGGAGGGAGAATATCAGCCCCCTAGAGCTTCCAGCGAGTCAGAAAATCAAATGTAAAGCAAGCTGGACAAAAACACTGAATAATGCAAACGATCCAAATAGTACAAAACAGACTTAGCTTTTCTTGCATGAGGCAGACTGAAAGGAATCCGGAGGAGACCAAATAGGTCTGGATACAACGATGCCAGGCAAGAGACTGAGTCCAGAGGAGACTTAAATAGGGAACACCCGCTGCTTAACGACACAGCTGGAGCTCAGGCCTGCAACAAGACATGCCTAACACAATACCGTTAGTGACCACCAGAGGGAGCCCAGAAACACAGTTCACAACACCCAAGTGCTTCACAGAAGTTTATAACGCAGAGCCGTGAAAATAATAAATGTGTTTCCTTTCCTCAAAAAAATGTTTTTGGCCCAGAATTTTTTATTTTTGCAAGGGTAACAGGAGAAATTTGACCCCAAAAGTTGTTGTCCAGTTTCTCCTGAGTACGCTGATACCCCATATGTGGGGGCAAACCACTGTTTGGGCACATGCCGGGGCTCGGAAGGGAAGTAGTGACGTTTTGGAATGCAGACTTTGATGGAATGGTCTGCGGGCATCATGTTACGTTTGCAGAGCCCCTGATATGCCTAAACAGTAGAAACCCCCCACAAGTGACCCCATTTTGGAAACTAGACCCCCCAAGGAACTTATCTAGATGTGTGATGAGCACGTTCAGCCCCCAAGTGCTTCACAGAAGTTTACAACGCAGAGCCGTGAAAATAAAAAATCATTTTTCTTTCCTCAAAAAAATATATTTTAGCAAGCAATTTTTTATTTTCACAAGGGTAACAGGAGAAATTGGACCCCAATATTTGTTGCCCAGTTTGTTGTGAGTACGCTGATACCCCATATGTGGGGGTAAACCACTGTTTGGGCACACGTCAGGGCTCGGAAGGGAAGTAGTGACATTTGAAATGCAGACTTTGATGGAATGGTCTGCGGGCATCACGTTGCATTTGCAGAGCCCCTGATGTGCCTAAATAGTAGAAACACCCCACAAGTGACCCCATTTTGGAAACTAGACCCCCGAAGGAACTTATCTAGATGTGTGGTGAGCACTTTCAACCCCCAAGTGCTTCACACAAGTTAATAACGCAGAGCCGTGAAAATAAAAAATAATTGTTCTTTCCTCAAAAATTATGTTTTAGCAAGTAATTTTTTATTTTTGCAAGGGTAACAGGAGAAATTGGACCCCAACAGTTGTTGCCCATTTTGTCATGAGTACTCTGGTACCCCAAATGTGGGGGTACACCACTGTTTGGGCGCACGTCGGGGCTTGGAAGGGAGGGAGCACCATTTTACTTTTTGAACGCAAGATTGGCTGGAATCAATGGTGGCGCCATGTTGCGTTTGGAGACCCCTGATGTGCCTAAACAGTGGAAACCCCTCAATTCTAACTTCAACACTAACCCCAACACACTCCTAATCCTAATCCCAACTGTAGCCATAACCCTAATCACAACCCTAACCCCAACACACCCCTAACCACAACCCTAACCCCAACACACCCGTAACCCTAATTCCAACCCTAACCCTAATCCTAACCCTAATCCCAACCCTAACCCTAATCCCAACCCTAACCACAACTGTAACCCCAACACACCCCTAACCCTATCCGTAACCCTAACCACAAGCCTAATCTTTACCCTATTTCCAACCCTAGCCCTAATTCCAACCCTAACCCTAAGGCTATGTGCCCACGTTGCGGATTCGTGTGAGATTTTTCCACACGATTTTTGAAAAATCTGCAGGTAAAAGGCACTGCGTTTTACCTGCGGATTTACAGTGGATTTCCAGTGTTTTTTTGTGTGGATTTCACCTGCGGATTCCTATTTTGAGGAACAGGTGTAAAACGCTGCGGAATCCTCACAAAGAATTGACATGCTGCGGAAAATACAACGCAGCGTTTCTGCACGGAATTTTCCGCACCATGGGCACAGCGGATTTGGTTTTCCATAGGTGTACATGGTACTGTAAACCTGATGGAAAACTGCTACGAATTCGCAGCGGCCAATCCGCTGCGGATCCGCGGCCAATCCGCTGCGGATCCGCGGCCAATCCGCTGCGGATCCGCGGCCAAATCCGCACTGTGTGCACATGCCATAACCCTAACCCTACCCCTAACCCTAACCCTACCCCTAACCCTAACCCTACCCCTAGTTCTAACCCTAGTTCTAACCCTAACCCTAGTGGAAAAAGAAAAAAAAAATATTTTCTTTATTTTATTATTGTCCCTACCTATAGGGGTGATAAAGGGGGGGGGGGTTTATTTATAATTTTTTTTATTTTGATCGCTGTGATAGAACCTACCACAGCGATCAAAATGCACTTGTAACTCATCTGCCAGCCGGCAGATTCGGCGGGCGCACTGCGCATGCGCCCGCCATTTTGGAAGATGGTGGCGCCCAGGGAGAAGACGGACCGACTTCGGGAGGCTCGGTAAGTATGAGGGGGTGGTGGGGGGGTGGATCGGAGCACAGGGGGGGGGATCGGAGGATGGAGGGAGCGGACAGGAGCACGGGGGAGCGGACAAGGGGACGGAGGGGGGTACCGGACAGAACGGAGGACTGGGGAGGAGATCGGGGGCGGTGGGGGGGGGGCAGAACATGATTTCCAGCCATGGCTGATGCTATTGCAGCATCGGCCATGGCTGGATTGCAATATTTCACCATTTTCATAGGTGAAATATTGCAAATTGCTCTGATTGGCTGTTGCACTTTCAACAGCCAATCAGAGCGATCATAGCCACGTGGGGGCAAAGCCACCCCCCCGGGCTGAAGTACAACTCCCCCTCTCCCTGCAGATCGGGTGAAATAGGAGTTAACCCTTTCACCCGATCTGCAGGGACGCGATCATTCCATGACGCCACATAGGCGTCATGGGTCGGATTGGCACCGACTTTCATGACGCCTACGTGGCGTCAAAGGTCAGGAAGGGGTTAATTCTTTATTTTTTACATGAATATGGATCCCAGGGCCTGAAGGAGAGTCTCCTCTCCTCCAAACCCTGGGAACCATACACTGGGAACTTCCGATTCCGATTTCCGATATCACAAAAATATCGGAACTCGGTATCGGAATTCCGATACAGCAAATATCGGCCGATACCCGATACTTGCGGTATCGGAATGCTCAACACTATTGAGGAGTGATCCCTGAACCATTAAAATTTTTGCTGCAAATAGTTAACAGGTTCACAAAAAACATGTTGAGAAAAAAAAAGCACATTAACTACCAAAGATTTGAGAAGAATCAATTGTGGAGTGCCTTTAGAAGAAATGTTTGTTTTCAAGCAGTGGTACAGGAAAAAGTCTGCATCCTTCAAGAAAGCCATGACTTTTGTGCAGGAGAATGCGCCATCACATGTATCAAAGTTTCCACTGCTTGGCTACTAGTAAAGACCTTAGAGATGACAAAATAATGACATGGCCAACTTCTTTACCAGACCTAAACCTTAGATGCCTAGTTAAGAACTTGTGTGTTCTTTATAAATTGGAGATTCATGGTGAAGTAGATCAGTCTGAACAGTGTTCTTGAGGCTGTGGTTGTTGCTGCCCAAAATGTTTATTGTTAACAGATTAAGAAGCTGATAAACTTCATGGAAGGAATGCTTATAACTAGAGATAGGCGGACGATGCTTGGGTCCAACTGGTTCTGCCAAACAGTTACAAAAAGTTCATGTCATGTGCATGTGTGGCAAACAACACTTCTGATTGGCGGTAAAATCATCCCCGCCGGTCAGACAGATGCGTTTCTCACGCTTTCAAATGGCAGCGTGAGAACGCAGCTGTGATTGGAGGTGTAAAGTTTACCTTCAGTCACTGGTGTCAGCTGATAGAACTACTGCTCCCATCAGCCAACGCCTGCTGCCGCTAATAACCGTGAGAATAGGAGTGGCTGATGGAAATAATCATCAGCTGAAGCCTACGTTGTAAATAAATAATTAAAAAAACGGCATGGATTCCCCTGTATTTTTGATAACCAACAAGGCAAAACTCATAGCTGGGGGCTGCAACCCTCAGCTGTCAGCTTCAGCAAGGCTGGTTATCAAGAATAGAAGGGTCCCCACTCTGATTTTTTTTATTTTTTTTTTATAAAAAATAAAAAAAGCATGAGGTCCCTCCCATTTTTGACAACCAGCCAAGCTAAAGCAGATAGCTGGGGGCTGGTATTCTCAGGCTGATAAAGGGCCATGGCTATTGCCCCCCGCCTAAAAATAGCAGCCCGCAGCCACCCAGAAAAGGCGTATCTATTAGATGCGCCAATTCTGGCGCTTTGCCCTGCTCTTCCCACTTGTCCTGTATTGCTGGCAAGTGGGGTTCATACAGTGGGGAAAAAAATTATTTAGTCAGTAACCAATTGTGCAAGTTCTCCCACTTGAAAAGATTAGAGAGGCCTGTAATTGACATCATAGGTAGACCACAACTACGAGAGTCAAAATTGAGAAAACAAATCCAGAAAATCACCTTGTCTGATTTGGCAAGATTTATTTTTCAATTTATGGTGGAAAATAAGTATTTGGTCACCTAAAAACATGCAAGATTTCTGTCTCTCACAGATCTGTAACTTCTTCTTTAAGAGGCTCCCCTGTTCTCCACTCATTACCTGTAGTAATGGCACCTGTTTAAACTTGTTATCAGTATAAAAGACACCTGTCTGCAACCTCAAACTGTCAGACTCCAAACTCCACTATGGTGAAGACCAAAGAGCTGTTGAAGGACACCAGAAACAAAATTGTAGCCCTGCAACAGGCTGGGAAGACTGAATCTGCTATAGGCAAGCTGCTTGGTGTGATGAAATCAACTGTAGGAGCAATAATAAGAAAATGGAAGACATACAAGATCACTGATAATCTCCCTCGATCCCACACAAGATCTCACCCCGTGGGGTCAAAATGATCACAAGAACGGAGAGCAAAAATCCCAGAACCACATGGGGGAACCTGCATAGAGCTGGGACAACCATAACAAAGGCTACCATGAGTAACACACTACGCCGCCAGAGACTCAGATCCTGCAGTGCCAGACATGTCCCCCTGCTTACGCCAGTACATGTCCAGGCCCCTCTGAAGTTTGCTAGAGAGCATTTGGATTATCCAGAAGAGTATTATGAGAATGTCATATGGTTTGATGAAACTAAAGTACATCTGTTTGGTAGAATCAAAACTCGTCATGTTTGGAGGAGACAGAATGCTGAGTTGCATCCAAAAAACACCATACCTACTGTGAAGCATGGGGGTGGCAACATCATGCTTTGGGGCTGTTTCTCTGCAAAGGGACCAGGACAACTGATCCGTGTACATGAAAGAATGAATGGGAGCAAGTATTGTGAGATTTTGACTGCAAACCTCCTTCCATCAGCAAGGGCATTGAAGATGAAACATGGATGGGTCTTTCAGCATGATAATAATCCCAAGCACACCGCCAGGGCAATGAAGGAGTGGCTTCCTAAGAAGCATATGAAGGTCCTGGAGTGGCCTAGCCAGTCTTCAGATCTCAACCCCATAGAAAACCTTTGGAGAGAGTTGAAAGTCCGTGTTGCCCAGTGACAGGCCCAAAACATCACTACTCTAGAGGAGATCTGCATGGAGGAATGGGCCAACATACCACCAACAGTGTGTGCCAACCTTGTGAAGACTTACAGGAAACGTTTGTTCTCTGTCATTGCCAACAAAAAATATATAACAAAATATTGAGATGAACTTTTGTTAATAACCAAATACTTATTTTCCACCATAATTTGAAAAATAAATCTTGCTAAATCAGACAAGGTGATTTTCTGGATTTGTTTTCTCAATTTTGACTCTCATAGTTGTGGTCTACCTATGATGTCAATTACAGGCCTCACTCATCTTTTTAAGTGGGAGAACTTGCACAATTAGTGGCTAACGAAATACTTTTTTTTCCCCACCGTATTTGTGGAGCTGGTGTCACCTTTGTATTGTACGGTGACATAAAGCTCACGGCTTAGTACTGAGAGGCATGCCAAGAGGTTACTGCCAGTTAATGAGGCTGCATTCCCAGAGTGGCTGAACTGTGGTGACCTCAATGAGATCACTGCTCACACAATGAGAAAGTCTCAAGGTGCAGCGCTGAGCTTAGAGAGTTCCCCACTCTTCACTGTGAGAAACTTCTCACAGTGAACTCTCTGAGCTCAGGGCTGCACCGTGAGACATTAAATAAATAAATAATTTTAAAAATGAGGTGGATTCCCTTGTTTTTTGATAACCAGCCAAGCAAAACTCACAGCTGGGGGCTGCAACCCTCAGCTGTCAGCGTTAGCAAGGCTGGTTATGAAAAATAGAGGGATCTCCACGTTGTTTTTTAATTATTTAAAATTATTTTGACAACCAGCCAAGCTAAAGCAGACATCTGGGGGCTGGTATTCTCAGGATGGTAAGGGGCCATTGATATTGGTCCCCCCAGCCTAAAAATAGCAGCCCACAGCAGCCCAGAAAAGTCACATCTAGTAGATACACCAATCCAGGCGCTTTGCCCAGCTCTTCCCACTTGCCCTATAGTTATTCCCATAGTCCTATTCAATAATGGCCAAAGTCACATCAGTAAGCATAATAAACATAGTCATTTATGGAATATACCAGAAAAGGACAAAAAATTAAGTAGAAGATTTTAATAAAATTAATTTTTATTTATACAAACTTAAAATAATTAAATGTTAAATAATAAAACAGTACAATGGGAACTCCAAATAAAGGAGAACGAAGGATAGCCAGCAACATGTTTAACAATAATTAATGAAGGATTAAACAGTCTAATATTATTGGAAGATTAAAAATTAATTAAAGTGCACAATAAGTTCTACTCCATTAATGTCCTAAATTTCCCAACCTCATAGAACAAATTAATAAAAGCATAGTGCGAGGCAGACTCATGGCAGCTTGTGCAAAATATAGCTTGTTATGCTGAGGAGTTCCTATGCCTGCAAAATGTTAGTTTTAATGAGGGAAGGCTGAAATGGCAAAGATCAAAAAATAGAATAGAAATATAAAGATACCTGTAAGGCACTGTAATGGAGATAGGAGCAAGTGCTGTAGAACTGTGCACAAAGCAATGGTTGCTGGCGATACTTCCCCCTTGCCCGACGAGCGCCGTTTCGCAAAATTGCTTCTTCCATGGGCTGCTACATGCTTGGGGGGATTCCCTAACAAACAGGCAATCTCTGCATGTGTTCAAGTTGTCTAGCAGGTGCAAATCTTGCAGCTGCGGGGACTCAAACATAATCTACGAGCACGCCCAAGATTCTCGGAGAACACCGGAGCATGCTAGGAAAACTCGAGTAACGAGCACACTCGCTCATCACTAGTGTGACACTCTCGTGAAGTGGTCTTCATTGACCGCGTGCGATCATTCTCAAAGGCTATAATTGTGCAGAGCAAGATGTAAATATAGGCAGGTCTATCCTCTTCAGCGATGAGCCTCACTTTTGTCTTGAATTCAGTGCGAGCTGTAGATTGTTCTGCAGACCATGTGGGAAACACCATGAAGTGACCTTTATATGAAGAGATGCTGGATTGCATAATGGGTGGTAGAGGGATTCCCTAGTCTTCATTTCAGGTACACTAACAGCTAGGCATTGGATTGAATTGGTGATGGAACCTGTGGTACAGTCATTTCTTCAAAGTATCCCAGGAGCTGATGTTGCTTGTGTTACTTTGAGCAGCATGTGTGGCATAAACGTTCTACCTATGGATCAGGAAGCAAGTGTTAGCATTCTCTTTGATACATTGCTCTGGACTATTCAAAAGGATTATTGTCAGTTAGTGATGACCCATTGGTACTCTGTAATTATGTTGCTGTGCTGATGAACTAACAGATTGGTAACTGTCATGATCTCTGCAGGCAGAGATCATAGCAAGCCTATAGAGGGACAAGCTCTCGGAAGATGGAACTATACTGACCATGAACTAAGCCTGCCGCGCAACTAGAAATAGCCAGGTAGCATTTCCTATTTATCGCTAGATGCCCAGCTCTGGCCTAAGACCTAAATAGCTAGCAGAGGGAAATATAAGACCTGGCTCACCTCTAGAGAAATATTCCAAAGAAGACAGTAGCCCCCCACATATAATGACTGTGAGTTCAGATGAAACAACAAACGCAGCAGGAAAATAGTCTTAGCAAATTTGAGGTCCGCTTACTAGATAGCAGAAGACAGATAGTATACTTTCATGGCCAGCAGAAAAACACTAACAAAACACCATCCAGAGAAATGAGCTTAAATAGCGACACCCACTACTGATGGAACCAGGTGAAACAGGAAAGAGGATGACAAGTCCAATTCCACAAGCGGCCACCGGGGGAGCCCAGAATCCAAATTCACAACAGTACCCCCCCCTCAAGGAGGGGGCACCGAACCCTCACCAGATCCACCAGGGCGACCAGGATGAGCCCTATGGAAGGCACGAACAAGATCAGAAGCATGAATATCAGATGCATTGACCCAAGAATTATCCTCCTGGCCGTAACCTTTCCAGTTGACCAGATACTGGAGTCTCCGTCTGGAAACACGAGAGTCCAGAATTTTCTCCACAACGTACTCCAACTCACCCTCAACCAACACCGGAGCAGGAGGCTCAACTGAAGGCACAACAGGTACCTCATACCTGCGCAATAACGACCGATGAAAAACGTTATGAATGGAAAAGGACGCAGGGAGGTCCAAACGGAAAGAAACAGGATTAAGAATCTCCAATATTCTATAAGGGCCGATGAACCGAGGTTTAAACTTAGGAGAAGAGACCCTCATAGGGACAAAACGAGAAGACAACCACACCAAATCTCCAACACAAAGCCGAGAACCAACACGACGATGACGGTTGGCAAAACGCTGAGTCTTCTCCTGGGACAACTTCAAATTGTCCATAACCTGCCCCCAGATGTGATGCAATCTCTCCACCACCGCATCCACTCCAGGACAATCCGAGGATTCCACCTGACCGGAGGAAAATCGAGGGTGAAACCCCGAATTACAGAAAAACGGGGACACCAAGGTGGAAGAGCTGGCCCGATTATTGAGGGCGAACTCTGCCAATGGCAAAAAAGCAACCCAATCATCCTGGTCGGCAGAGACGAAACACCTCAGATATGTCTCCAGGGTCTGATTAGTCCGCTCGGTCTGGCCATTAGTCTGAGGGTGAAAAGCAGACGAAAAAGACAAATCTATGCCCATCCTAGCACAGAATGCCCGCCAAAATCTAGACACAAATTGGGTACCTCTGTCAGAAACGATATTCTCAGGAATACCGTGCAATCGGACAACATTCTGAAAAAACAGAGGAACCAACTCAGAAGAAGAAGGCAACTTGGGCAGAGGAACCAAATGGACCATTTTAGAGAAACGGTCACAGACCACCCAGATGACAGACATCTTCTGGGAAACAGGCAGATCTGAAATAAAATCCATCGAGATGTGTGTCCAAGGCCTCTTAGGAATAGGCAAGGGCAACAGCAGTCCGCTAGCCCGAGAACTACAAGACTTGGCCCGAGCACAAATGTCACATGACTGCACAAAGACTCGCACATCTCGTGACAGGGAAGGCCACCAGAAGGATCTTGCCACCAAATCCCTGGTACCAAAAATTCCGGGATGACCTGCCAATGCAGAAGAATGTACCTCAGAGATGACTCTACTGGTCCAATCATCCGGAACAAACAGTCTATCAGGCGGACAACGATCCGGTCTATCCGCCTGAAACTCTTGCAAGGACCGCCGCAGATCAGGAGAAACGGCCGACAAAATTACTCCCTCCCTAAGGATACCTGTGGGTTCAGAATTACCAGGAGAGTCCGGGTCAAAACTCCTAGAAAGGGCATCTGCCTTAACATTCTTAGAACCCGGTAGGTATGACACCACAAAATTAAAGCGAGAAAAAAATAAAGACCAGCGCGCCTGTCTAGGATTCAGGCGCCTGGCAGTCTCAAGATAAATCAAATTTTTGTGGTCAGTCAATACCACCACCTGATGCCTAGCCCCCTCGAGCCAATGGCGCCACTCCTCAAACGCCCACTTCATGGCCAAAAGCTCCCGATTCCCAACATCATAATTCCGCTCTGCGGGCGAAAATTTGCGAGAAAAGAAGGCACAAGGCCTAATGACGGAGCAGTCGGAACCTTTCTGCGACAACACTGCCCCAGCTCCGATCTCCGAAGCGTCAACCTCAACCTGAAAAGGCAGATTCACATCAGGCTGACGCAACACAGGGGCAGAGGCAAAACGGCGCTTAAGCTCCTGAAAGGCCTCTACAGCATGAGGGGACCAATTAGCAACATCAGCGCCTTGTCTGGTCAAATCAGTCAGTGGTTTAACGACATCCGAAAAACCAGCAATAAATCGGCGGTAAAAATTGGCAAAGCCCAAAAATCTCTGAAGACCCTTAAGAGAGGAGGGCTGAGTCCAGTCACAAATAGCTTGCACCTTGACGGGATCCATCTCAATGGAAGAGGGAGAAAAAATATACCCCAAAAAGGAAATTTTCTGGACCCCAAAAACGCACTTAGACCCCTTCACACATAAAGAATTAGACCGCAGAACCTGAAAAACTCTCCTGACCTGCTGGACATGAGAGTCCCAGTCATCAGAAAAAATCAGAATATCATCCAGATATATTATCATAAATTTATCCAGAAAATCGCGGAAAATATCATGCATAAAAGACTGGAAAACTGAAGGGGCATTAGAAAGACCAAAAGGCATGACCAAATACTCAAAGTGGCCCTCGGGCGTATTAAATGCGGTCTTCCACTCATCCCCCTGCCTGATCCGCACCAAATTATACGCCCCACGAAGATCAATTTTAGAGAACCACTTAGCCCCCTCTATACGAGCAAACAAATCAGTAAGCAATGGCAATGGGTATTGATACTTAACAGTGATCTTATTCAGAAGCCGATAATCAATACATGGTCTCAAAGAGCCGTCTTTTTTTGAGACAAAGAAAAACCCAGCTCCCAAGGGAGAAGAAGATGGACGAATATGTCCCTTTTCCAAAGACTCCTTTATATATTCCCGCATAGCAGCATGTTCCGGCACAGACAGATTAAACAAACGACCCTTTGGATATTTACAACCCGGTATCAAATCTATGGCACAATCGCACTCACGGTGCGGAGGTAACGACCCAAGCTTGGGTTCGTCAAAGACGTCTTGATAATCAGAGAGGAACTCAGGGACTTCAGAGGGAATAGACGAAGAAATAGAAACCAAAGGTAAGTCCCCATGAATACCCTTACATCCCCAGCTCAACACAGACATTGCTCTCCAGTCCAAGACTGGATTGTGAGACTGCAACCATGGCAATCCCAGTACCAAATCGTCATGTAAATTATACAGCACCAGGAAACGAATAATCTCCTGGTGATCCGGATTGATACGCATGGTTACTTGTGTCCAGTATTGTGGTTTATTATTAGCCAATGGGGTGGAGTCAATCCCCTTCAGAGGAATAAGAGTCTCCAAAGGCTCTAAATCAAAACCACAACGATTGGCAAAGGACCAATCCATAAGACTCAGAGCGGCGCCAGAGTCAACATAGGCGTCCGTAGCAATGGATGACAAAGAGCAAATCAGGGTTACAGACAAAATAAACTTAGACTGAATGGTGCCAATGGAAACAGACCTATCAAGCTTCTTTGTACGCCTAGAGCATGCTGATATAACATGAGTAGAATCCCCACAATAGAAACACAATCCATTCTTCCGTCTAAAATTCTGTCGCTCGCTCCTGGACAGAATTCTATCACACTGCATACTTTCTGGCGTCTTTTCCATAGACACCGCCAGATGGTGCACCGGTTTGCGCTCCCGCAGACGCCTATCAATCTGAATAGCCATTGTCATGGACTCATTCAGACCCGTAGGCACAGGGAACCCCACCATAACATCCTTAACGGCATCAGAGAGACCTTCTCTGAAAGTTGCCGCCAAGGCGCACTCATTCCACTGAGTCAGCACAGACCATTTACGGAATTTTTGGCAGTAAACTTCAGCTTCGTCTTGCCCCTGAGATAGTGCCATCAAAGTTTTTTCTGCCTGAAGTTCCAAATGAGGCTCCTCATAAAGCAAGCCCAAGGCCAGAAAAAACGCATCCACATCGCGCAACGCAGGATCCCCTGCTGGCAATGAGAAGGCCCAATCTTGAGGGTCACCCCTGAGCAAGGAAATCACAATCCTAACCTGCTGAGCAGGGTCTCCAGCTGAACGAGACTTCAGGGACAAATAAAGCTTACAATTATTTCGGAAATTCTGGAAGCTAGCTCTATTCCCTGTGAAAAACTCCGGCAAAGAAATTCTCGGCTCAGATACCGGAGCATGTACCACAAAATCTTGTAAATTTTGTACTTTCGAGATGAGATTATTCAAACCCGCAGTTACACTCTGAAGATCCATTATTGTCAGGTGCACACAGAGCCATACAGAGATTAGGAGGAGAGAGAGAAAAAAGACTGCAGCAAGGCAGACTGGAGGAAAAAAAAAAAAAAAAATTCCAGCAGACTTCTTATAACTCTCCTTTCTCAACCTGGGTCTTTAACACTTTATTGGCCGGTCAAACTGTCATGATCTCTGCAGGCAGAGATCATAGCAAGCCTATAGAGGGACAAGCTCTCGGAAGATGGAACTATACTGACCATGAACTAAGCCTGCCGCGCAACTAGAAATAGCCAGGTAGCATTTCCTATTTATCGCTAGATGCCCAGCTCTGGCCTAAGACCTAAATAGCTAGCAGAGGGAAATATAAGACCTGGCTCACCTCTAGAGAAATATTCCAAAGAAGACAGTAGCCCCCCACATATAATGACTGTGAGTTCAGATGAAACAACAAACGCAGCAGGAAAATAGTCTTAGCAAATTTGAGGTCCGCTTACTAGATAGCAGAAGACAGATAGTATACTTTCATGGCCAGCAGAAAAACACTAACAAAACACCATCCAGAGAAATGAGCTTAAATAGCGACACCCACTACTGATGGAACCAGGTGAAACAGGAAAGAGGATGACAAGTCCAATTCCACAAGCGGCCACCGGGGGAGCCCAGAATCCAAATTCACAACAGGTAACTACTAGTGATGAGCGAGTGTGCTTGTTACTTGAATTTTCCGAGCATGCTCGGGTGTTCTCCGAGTATCTTGGGCGTGCTCGTATGTTATGTTTGAGTCCCCGCAGCTGCATCATTTGCGGCTGTTAGACAACCTGAACACATGCAGGGATTGCCTGTTTGTTATGGAATCCCCACATGTAATCAGGCTGTCTAACAGCTGCAAATCATGCAGCTCTGGAGACTCAAACATAATATACGAGCACGCCCAAGATACATAGTTACAGTTACATAGTTATTAAGGTTGAAGGAAGACTTTAAGTCCATCTAGTTCAACCCATAGCCTAACCTAACATGCCCTAACATGTTGATCCACAGGAAGGCAAAAAAAACCCATGTGGTAAGAGTAAGCTCTATATTGGGGAAAACAATTCCTTCCCGACTCCACATACGGCAATCACACTAGTTCCCTGGATCAACACCCTATCAAGGAATCTAGTGTATATACCCTGTAACATTATACTTTTCCAGAAAGGCATCCAGTCCCCTCTTAAATTTAAGTAATGAATCACTCATTACAACATCATACGGCAGAGAGTTCCATAGTCTCACTGCTCTTACAGTAAAGAATCCGCGTCTGTTATTATGCTTAAACCTTCTTTCCTCCAGACGTAGAGGATGCCCCCTTGTCCCTGTCTCAGGTCTATAATTAAAAAGACCATCAGAAAGGTCTTTGTACTGTCCCCTCATATATTTATACATTAAAATAAGATCACCCCTTAGTCTTCGTTTTTCCAAACTAAACAGCCCCAAGTGTAATAACCAATTTTGGTATTGCAGACCCCCGAGTCCTCTAATAACCTTGGTCGCACTTCTCTGCACCCGCTCTAGTTCAGCTATGTCTTTCTTATACACCAGAGACCAGAACTGTACACAGTATTCTAAGTGTGGTCGAACTAGTGACTAGAGGTAAAATTATGTTCTCCTCATGAGCATCTATAGCTCTTTTAATACATCCCATTATTTTATTTGCCTTTGTAGGAGCTGCCTGACACTGGCCACTGAATATGAGTTTGTCATCCATCCATACACCCAGGTCTTTTTAATTGACAGTTTTGCCCAGAGTTTTAGAATTAAGCACATAGTTATACATCTTATTACTTCTACCCAAGTGCATGACCTTACATTTATCCCCATTAAAGCTCATTTGCCATTTATCAGCCCAAGCTTCTAGTTTACATAAATCATCCTGTAATATAAAATTGTCCTCCCCTGTATTTATTACCCTGCAGAGTTTAGTGTCATCTGCAAATATTGAAATTCTACTCTGAATGCCCCCTACAAGGTCATTAATAAATATGTTAAAAAGAAGAGGGCCCAATACTGACCCCTGTGGTACCCCACTGCTAACCGTGACCCAGTCCGAGTGTGCTCCATTAATAACCACCCTTTGTTTCCTATCCCTGAGCCAGCTGTCAACCCACTTACACATATTTTCCCCTATCCCCATTATTCTCATTTATGTATCAACCTTTTGTGTGGCACCGTATCAAAAGCTTTTGAAAAGTCCATATACACTACATCTACTGGGTTCCCTTGGTCCAATCCGGAACTTACCTCTTCATAGAAGCTGATCAAATTAGTCTGACATGAACAGTCCCTAGTAAACCCATGCTGATACTGGGTCATGAGGTTATTCCTCTTCAGATACTCCAGTATAGCATCCCTTAGGATGCCCTCCAGGATTTTACCCACAGTAGAGGTTAAGCTTACTGTCCTATAATTTCCGAGTTCAGTTTTTGTCCCCTTTTTGAATATTGGCACCACATTTGCTATACGCCAGTCCTGTAGTACAGACCCTGTTATTTTGGAGTCTTTAAAGATTAAAAATAATGGTCTATAAATGACTGTACTTAATTCCTGCAGTACTCGGGGGTGTATCCCATCCGGGCCCGGAGATTTGTCAATTTTAGTGATTTTTAGACGCCGTCGTACCTCCTGCTGGGTTAAGCAGGTGACATTTAATTGGGAATTTCTATCACTAGTAATTTTGTCTGCCATGGGATTTTCATGTGTAAATACTGATGAAAAAAAGTCATTTAGCATATTGGCTTTTTCTTCATCCTCATCCACCATTTCCCCCAGACTATTTTTAAGGGGGCCAACACCTTCATTTTTTAGTTTCTTACTATTTATGTAGTTAAAGAATATTTTGGGATTATTTTTACTCTCTCTGGCAATGAGTCTCTCTGTCTCAATTTTTGCTGCCTTGATTTGCTTTTTACAGAATTTATTTAATTTTCTGTATTTATTTAATGCCCCATCACTACCTACTTCCTTTAATTCTAAATGCTTTTTTTTTGTCACTTATTGCACCCCTTACAGCTCTATTTAGCCATATTGGTTTCCTCCTATTTCTAGTATGTTTATTCCCATACGGTATATACTGTGCACAGGTCCTATCCAGGATGCTAATAAACGTCTCCCATTTTCTTTGTGTATCTTTATGTCTCAGGATATCGTCCCAGTTAATTGATCATCTCTCATCCGTTGGAAATTTGCCCTCCTGAAGTTTAGTGTCCTTGTCACCCCTCTACTACACATCTTATTAAAGAATACACGAAAACTTATTATTTTGTGATCACTATTCCCCAAGTGACCCCAACCCTTATATTTGTTATGCGGTCTGGCCTGTTGGTTAATATTAGGTCCAGCAGTGCCCCCCTTCTTGTTGGGTCCTGAACCAGTTGTGAAAGGTAATTGTCTCTCATAGTTGTCAAAAACCGATTACCTTTGCTGGAACTGCAGGTTTCTGTTCCCCAATCTATTTCAGGGTAGTTGAAGTCCCCCATAATAATGACTTCTCCTTGACTCGCAGCTTCATCTATTTGCTTTACGAGGATATTCTCCATTGCTTCCATTATTTTTGGAGACTTATAACAAACCCCTATCAGTAATTTATTATTTTTTCCCCCTCCCCCCCTCCCCTTATCTCCACCCACAGGGACTCTACATTTTTATTAAATTCACCTATATTATCACGCCGGATGGGTTTTAAGGACGATTTTACATACAGACACACCCCTCCCCCTCGCTTACCTGTACGGTCATTTCTGAAAAGGCTATAGCCCTGCAAGTTAACAGCCCAGTCATGGCTCTCATCCAGCCATGTTTCAGATATCCCCACTGCAGCGCCCCAGAGTCTTGGTCGTTGCAGTACTGACGCTCCGCCACTAAGGGGAGTGATGGTACGTCTGATGGCACTTAAGGAGTTCACCTGACCAGGTATCACAGTCACACATTACACGTCACACTCTGGCCACCAGGGGGAGCAAAGGGTTCTAGGTATTAGGCCACTCCTCACAATCTGGTAAAACTGGGGGCCAGATAGTAAGTTAGTCAGAAGCTGACTGGGTTGGATCCAGGCAACACCCTGTGGCAGAGGGTGTTGCAGGGGAAGATTCAGGGGGGTCTCTGTCAGGGGTGGGATCCTGACAGTGGCCTAGCGAACAGAACAGAACGTTACGGAGCCGCGCCTGCACCCGTTGCGGTGGCATCCTAAGAAAGGAAACAAAACGAGGTTTACTGTGGAGAAGTGAGAAACGAGATCGCAGCAAAAAGGAGATAAAGCCAGTAGGAGTCGTGCCTTAAGATCGAGGCAACATCCTACTGAGGCGCGTAGCCAGTGGCCGGAACGCCGAGGAAGTATTAGGCTCCACGCATTACTTCAAACAGTGGCAGGACAGTTAATTATAGGTTGGCTGTCTCACCTAAATCACCTAAGCAGACATAGGGGGCAATTGTGGGAGAGGGGCGACGCTAGGGTCCCGGAAGAACTCCAGGCCTACCCGTCATACGGGTGCGTCCTATCCATATCATCTGGGGGACGGAGAAGAACATCAGAACAGATACGAGTTGTGAGAAAGAACATCAGAAACAGACACAACAGTTGTGAGGACTATCCCGTGGTGCTCAGCAGGGAGGTGCTACAACACACAGGCGCTAGAAGGTAAGCACTGATTTCCACCTGCAAAGGGAACTCTGGATGTGCCTTCAGACCGGCTGGTCTCAGCCAGCCCTGTTAGCAGTACTCTGGATTGCGGATCCTGAAGCCTTCAGTAAAGAGGTAAAGAGACTGCAACCCTGTGTCCTCGTTATTCATCGCGCCTTGCACCCCGCACCACCATCACACCTTTCATTGGACGCCCCTTAGCAGGGTCACGGACCGGGTCTAGCCACCATGACAACCCCAGGACCGAGACTGAGGGGCCCGGTACCGAGTACCCCGCGGTCCTGCGTCTGGGGGCGCTCCAACTTGGTGTCACAAACAGGATCTACTTAAGCCTGAAGAATCAGGTCATGTGTGCCTTGGAATTGTGTCAGAATTGTGCTTGAACTGTGACTTATTTCAAAGACTGTGCATTGCCGATTCCCGCCAAAACCATCGCCATTACAGCGCTAAGAGGAGCGCAGGAGAAGAAGAAGGGCGTGGAAGTGGGCATAGACAAGCTGAAGAGCGCGAAAGACAATGGCCACCCAGTCTAAATGTTACTGTATCCTGAGGACGTGTCCGCCAGCAGCTGAGGTCTGCCTTCTTATCCTCTTTGGAGGGTGGAGACCATAGAGACGGGGCCACCCACAAAAGAGAACGCGGGAAGATGATCTAGAAGAAGGGACAGACATGGCGGCCTCCAAGCAGCCATGTGGGGACAACCCGACCCGGCGCCAGCCCGCATCGTCGGGAGCGAGCCAGGACCCACTGCTACAGCGGGTGCTGACCGCTGCAGAGCTGCTTGTGAGAGGAGGACCCAGCAGCCGCTCGCCAGACGAATGGGTGGTTGTGGCCGGAGCCCGGCATGAGGCGCGATGCCGAGAAGCCCACGAACGAGTGAGTTCCCGGCTGGTCCACTCTGCAGAGATCCGCCTGTCCCCTGCGTTCCCCTCTTCACCCGACCGCGGAAGGCCCACGGACTCCATCACTGGCCCGTGAACCGCGGGAACGGGATCTGAAACTGATGCCATGGATGGAGCACCGGCGGTGCCTGGTGGCCGCGTGGCGGAAGGAAAAGGAAAGAGAAGCCCGACCTGTGGCCGTGATCAATCTGAGGGCTGAAGTGAAAGATCCTCCGCCGAAGTGGGGTGTAGTGGTCACCTTTAACTCCCAGGAAGGAAGGGGAGTTATCCAGGAGATCGGGGAGCCGCTGAAGGTACATGTCGCCCGGGGCGAGATTGAACCCTGCTATGGGGAGATTGACGCGGACCGCGACCTGCAGCCTGGAGATGTTGTAGTCTACACCCGGTGGCAGCGAGGGACTGGTTGGAGGGCTCAGGATGTCCAGCGGTGTGCAGCTCTCCAGGCCGCCCCTGAGGCCCAGGAGACCGGACCCCTTGTTGAGGAGCCGACTGCCGCCTGCGTTATCGATCCTCCGGCGGTCTTGACCCAACGTGTGACCTTGAGTTCCACCCGTCCTCGGCTAAGAGGAGTGGTATGTGAGGTG
The DNA here is from genome assembly GCF_051348905.1 of Ranitomeya variabilis. Lineage (NCBI taxonomy): Eukaryota > Metazoa > Chordata > Amphibia > Anura > Dendrobatidae > Ranitomeya > Ranitomeya variabilis. Next base: position 103,194,155 of record NC_135239.1, on the reverse strand, counting down.
AGGCCGCTGCAGTTACCAGAATAGACTCCAATGCTTTAAAACTGTAAATAGTTAACTGTTTGTCTTCCTGATGTTTTGCTGCTTTAAACCCGACCAGGGTTATTCTTAAAAGGGATCCCTTCGTTTACCCGGGATCCCTATTGCTTTTTATTTTTGCTCTTGCTTTTATTTTTTGCTTTTGTTCATCATTGGTTACAAAGACTGCCGAATCATGGACGGTGAATGGTTCACAAACTGTATTGTAAATAGTTTGCACCTTCTTAAAGGTGCCCTTTACTGGTTTTACAAAGGAGAGAGCTTTTTGAAGAGACTGTTCCTGAGTACAGCATGGAAGCTCTTGCCTTAACCGGACTTGCAGATAGAGAGAGTCTGCATTACCTCAAAGAGACTTGGTTCCCCCTTAAAGGGAACATTCACCAGTTGCACTTAAAGTATAATGTTGCCTTAAAGAAAGTAGATGGTAATAATGTTTTACATAGAAGTAATATGTAGTTAGCTAGACCGTTATAGAGAATGTTTAATAATGTTACTAGAGAATGAGGACAGGAAAGAGTTGAAAGCCGAATTTCAATAAAGTAAACCCGTAGGGGTTAGTTAGTGAGTCCTCCTGAGAGCCATAGAGAGATGGCTCAGTGATCCTGTACTAAGAAAAGAGGCAGTAGGCCTGGGCAGATAGACAGGCGGTCCTGCATATGAAAAATCAGAGAGTGAAGAGAAGAGTGTTGCACTTAGAAGAGAGAAATAAAGAAAAAGTTAATTTATATTTTAGAGTTTTATAGTAAGCCTTTAGTGGGTTCAGCCTATACGCCCTTAACCCCTTCCCGACATCGGACGTACTATACCGTCCGATGTCGGGTCCCCTGCTTTGATGTGCGCTCCGGCGGTTAACGCACATCAAAGTCGCGACATGTCAGCTGTTTTTTACAGCTGACATGTGCGCGCAATAGCGGCGGGTGAAATCGCGATCACCCGCCGCTATTAACTAGTTAAATGCCGCTGTCAAACGCAGACAGCGGCATTTAACTACCGCATCCGGCCGGGCGGCCGGAAATGAGCGCATCGCCGACCCCCGTCACATGATCGGGGGTCGGCGATGCTTGTATATTGTAGCCATAGAGGTCCTTGAGACCTCTATGGTTACTGATCGCCGGTGGCTGTGAGCGCTCCCCTGTGGTCGGCGCTCACAGCACACCTGCAATTCTGCTATATAGCAGCGATCTGATGATCGCTGTTATGTAGCAGAGCCGATCGGGCTGTGCCTGCTTCTAGCCTCCCATGGAGGCTATAGAAACATGGCAAAAGTTAAAAAAAAAAGTAAAAAAAAATGTGAAAAAAATAAAAAAAATATAAAAGTTTAAATCACCCCCCTTTCGCCCCAATCAAAATAAATCAATAAAAAAATATCAAATCTACACATATTTGGTATCGCCGCGTTCAGAATCGCCCGATCTATCAATAAAAAAAAGCATTAACCTGATCGCAAAACGGCGTAACGAGAAAAAAAATTGAAACGCCAGAATTACGTTTTTTTGGTCGCCACGACATTGCATTAAAATGCAATAACGGGCGATCAAAAGAACATATCTGCACCGAAATGCTATTATTAAAAACGCCAGCTCGGCACGCAAAAAATAAGCCCTCACCCGACCCCAGATCACGAAAAATGGAGATGCTACGGGTATCGGAAAATGGCTTAATTTTATTTATTTATTTTTTTGCAAAGTTTGGATTTTTTTTTCACCACTTAGGTGAAAAATAACCTAGACATGTTTGGTGTCTATGAACTCGTACTGACCTGGAGAATCATAATGGCAGGTCAGTTTTATCATTTAGTGAACCTAGCAAAAAAACAAACAAAAAACAAGTGTGGGATTGCACTTTTTTTGCAATTTCACCACACTTGGAATTTTTTTCCCGTTTTCTAGTACACGCCATGGTAAAACCAATGGTGTCATTCAAAAGTACAACTCGTCCCGCAAAAAATAAGCCCTCACATGGCCAAATTGACGGAAAAATAAAAAAGTTATGGCTCTGGGAAGGAGGGGAGTGAAAAACGAAAACGGAAAAACGAAAAATCCCACGTGTCATGAAGGGGTTAAAGGAAAAGTTAAATTATTGTTCAGAATTTGCACCTAGTAGAATACCCGGCTGGGTAATAGAAGTTATTTACAGTATGTTATTTAAAATATTTAACCATGTTTTGTTTGTAACTTTCAAGAGTCCTCACCTCCCATAAAGGGAAGCACTGTTATATTTACTTGTTCATTGCATTTCAAAATTTTGTATGTCTTTTGCTGACATGTATTGTTGTTTTCTTCCCAGTCCGGGAGTACTGGATTTAACCGGGGGGGAGTGCAGTGCCCCAGAGTCCAGGTCATTGCAGTACTGACGCTCCGCCACTAAGGGGAGTGATGGTACGTCTGATGGCACTTAAGGAGTTCACCTGACCAGGTATCACAGTCACACATTACACGTCACACTCTGGCCACCAGGGGGAGCAAAGGGTTCTAGGTATTAGGCCACTCCTCACAATCTGGTAAAACTGGGGGCCAGATAGTAAGTTAGTCAGAGGCTGACTGGGTTGGATCCAGGCAACATCCTGTGGCAGAGGGTGTTGCAGGGGAAGATTCAGGGGGGTCTCTGTCAGGGGTGGGATCCTGACAGTGGCCTAGCGAACAGAACAGAACGTTACGGAGCCGCGCCTGCACCCGTTGCGGTGGCATCCTAAGAAAGGAAACAAAGCGAGGTTTACTGTGGAGAAGTGAGAAACGAGATCGCAGCAAAAAGGAGATAAAGCCAGTAGGAGTCGTGCCTTAAGATCAAGGCAACATCCTACTGAGGCGCGTAGCCGGTGGCTGGAACGCCGAGGAAGTATTAGGCTCCACGCATTACTTCAAACAGCGGCAGGACAGTTAATTATAGGTTGGCTGTCTCACCTAAATCACCTAAGCAGACATAGGGGGCAATTGTGGGAGAGGGGCGACGCTAGGGTCCCGGAAGAACTCCAGGCCTACCCGTCATACAGGTGCGTCCTATCCATATCATCTGGGGGACAGAGAAGAACATCAGAACAGATACGAGTTGTGAGAAAGAACATCAGAAACAGACACAACAGTTGTGAGGACTATCCCGTGGTGCTCAGCAGGGAGGTACGACAACACACAGGCGCTAGAAGGTAGGCACTGATTTCCACCTGCAAAGGGAACTCTGGATGTGCCTTCGGATCGGCCGGTCTCAGCCAGCCCTGTTAGCAGTACTCTGGATTGCGGATCCTGAAGCCTTCAGTAAAGAGGTAAAGAGACTGCAACCCTGTGTCCTCGTTATTCATCGCGCCTTGCACCCCGCACCACCATCACACCTTTCATTGGACGCCCCTTAGCAGGGTCACGGACCGGGTCTAGCCACCGTGACAACCCCAGGACCGAGACTGAGAGGCCCGGTACCGAGTACCCTGCGGCCCTGCGTCTGGGGGCGCTCCACCACCATGTCATAATTATGCTCCAACAACATTAATTCTAATTCGTCCATTTTGTTGCCGAGGCTTCTGGCATTAGTATACATGCACTTGGTGTTCCTCTCTGTACCTCTAATCTTTCTTAAATTATTAACTGTTCTAACCCCACCCCCCATGCCACCGCCACCCCCAATTTCCTTATTTGTGCCCAGGTCTCCATCTGCCCTATCTTCCCCTCCTATAAATTGAATACCCTTTCCCCCAATCCCTAGTTTAAACACTCCTCCAACCTTCTAGCCATTTTCTCCCCCAGCACAGCTGCACCTTCCCCATTGAGGTGCAGCCCGTCCCTAGCGTAGAGCCTGTAGCCCACTGAGAAGTCAGCCCAGTTCTGCAGGAACCCAAACCCTTCCTTCCTACAACAATTCCTTCCTATACTCCGAGAACACCCGAGCATGCTTGGAAAACTCGAGTAACGAGCACACTCGCTTATCACTAGTAACTACTTATATGTTGCATATGTTATTGCCCATGACATTTAAAGGGCTGAACATCTGAGATCAGAGTTTAAAAGCCAGGCCTTCACTGTTTATTTTATGTGTCAAGCCAGAAACTCACACTCCTCCTCAGGGCCAGTCTACTCATGGTGTTCACCACTTTGCTCCTTTCTGTGTCAGGCCATCTTGCTGAGCTGCCTCTTGCAGTTTTTCCAGCACTGCTGCTTTCTCCTGCTGTCTCCACCTGGCTATAGGGAGGTGTAGCCAGACTGTGCAGAAATTCAACCCTACTGTGTCCTGCAGAGTTTTACTTCCCTGGCCTATTACCTGCCAGCAGTGGATTTATTAGGCAGCACGTCCTCCCACTCCTTGCATGAACTTAGGTTCATAGTTGCAGTGTGTTTTGTTGTATTCTGTCTAGGTGCATTATAGTTTTTCTCTCTCCTGTTACCAACTTGGCATGTCTACCCACTCTGTCTGAACTCTCCGCTCCTGACCCTGGCTATGACTTCTGAACCAGTGCTGCCTACCCTGACCCCGGATTTCTTGACCACATCTTTGCCTTCTCCCTCTGTGACTCATATCCCTGACTTTACCCTTCATTCAGCTGCTGCAGGTCCAGACACTGCCCTGGAGTGGCAACTAGTGACTACCCTAACAGCCAAAGCTTATACTCACCATCAGAGGCTCTAGTGAAGACCAGATAGCCACTTAGTCACATCTCTCCAGGGTAAGCCTGGCCAGTGGCGCAGTAGGTCCACACCCACCACCGTCAATGTGGAAACGGCTTCTGTGCTCATTCAATCTTGCTGGCACAAGTACATGACATGGAATCTCTAGACATGGCAATCTATGATCTACATTTAGGTCATGCTATATTAAGGTGTTGTTAAAGGGGTTGTCCTTGGTTTGAAAAAAAACACTTTATTTCCAAAAACAGAAACTTTTTATCCTTGATAATTTTGAGCTCTCTTTTTCCAGTACATTTTCTATGGTCACAATCTATTAATAACTACCCACAGCTTGTAGACCTGCTATGTTTTAATCTTACAAGTAAGAAACCAACAACATCGTTGTGAAGCTATCAGTTAATTCCTGTAGCTATCTCCTGCAGAGCTTCTGATCACTGCCATTTTATTCTGGAAGCTGACAGATGTTAGTGAGCATTATACTCAAGTTGTGGGTAATCCCACAGCATTCCTTATCTATTTAATTACAGCAGATTAATTTCCCTGCAGGGATATTTCAGACAGTCTTTCAGAGAACCAATCAAAATACAGTTCTAGCAAAAATTAAGAGACCACCACATCAAAACCCTGTCATGGGCAGCCCAATCTCCAGACCAGAACCCCATTGAAAACCTCTGGAATGTAATGCATTTTCACTTACCGTATATTTTCAAGTAGTTAAAGAGTAAAATTTTTCAAACAAACTAACACACAGACTCAGAAAAAAGGAAAGGGGAGAAGTGATATGGAATCTTATGAACTAGTTATATGCATCTCATAGAGGTCATATATTTAACATGGACCAAAAGGAATCCCAAGTCCTACATTATCTTTAAGAAATACAATGAGACCTTTTAATATATACGGTATGTATTTTTTTGTTTTGCCCCAGGGATTATACTAAACGATTAGGAGAACCAGGAGCCGGAAGTAAATAACCATATAAAAATCTTTATTAGTGCAACAATATTAAAAACAGAACATACATTATCATAACAGGTGTTCCACAACACCACACGTGTGGTGTTGTGGAACACCTGTTATGATAATGTATGTTCTGTTTTTAATATTGTTGCACTAATAAAGATTTTTATATGGTTATTTACTTCCGGCTCCTGGTTCTCCTGTTTCTAATATTTAGTATTTGGAGCAATGGTTTAACAATCCGGGTTACAATTACATGTACACTGGTACTTTTTGCTGGATTATTTAGCATGTATTCGGATTTCTGGTTATTATACTAAACGAGTAATAAAGATTATTGTTTTAAGAAGATATACAGCTCTGGCAAAAATTAAGAGACCACCACATTAAAACCCTGTCATGGGCAGCCCAATCTCCAGACCTGAACCCCATTGAAAACCTCTGCAATGTAATCAAGAGGATGGTGGATAGTCACACGCCATCAAACAAAGAAGAATTGCTTACATTTTTGCGCCAGAAGCAGTGTGAAAGACTGGTGGAAAGCATGCCAAGACGCATGAAAGCTGTGAAAAAATGTGTTAAAAATCATGGTTATTCCACAAAATATTGATTTCTGAACTCTTCCTGAGCTAAAACATTAGGATTGTTGTTTCTAAATTATTATGAACTTGTTTTCTTTGCATTATTTGAGGTCTGGAAGCACTGTTTTTTGTATTATTTTAATTTTGACCAGTTTTCTTTGTCAGAAAAAAATGCAAAATGTATTGCTTGGAAATTCAGAGACATGTTGTCAGAAGTTTATAGAATAAAAGAAAACTTATGTTTTACTCAAAAATATACCTATAAAGAGAAAAATCAGACAAACTGAACATTTTGCAGTGGTCTCTTAATTTTTGCCAGAGCTGTATATAATCGTGCCCATCCTCGGTAACATTGTGAAGTCTATATCTTTGGTTAGAATTTCACATTCTTGTCTGTCTAGTTCACATTGTGCAGTTTATTCTCCACTTTTGCACCATGATTAATACAATTTAAAACAGCACTTTAATCAGTTTGTTGTATCTTTTTTATTAGCTAAAATAAGAGTTAACAATAGAGATGAGCGGTATTCGAGTCGAATTGTTCGCCAATTTCAAATTCGAGCTGTTTTGGGCGGTGTTCGAGTTGTTCGACGAACCCGAACAATTTGCTTAAAATTCGGCTGTTCGAGTTTCTGTTCAATAACTGTTCGGTCACCAAAAGCCTAGCTTGATTTGCACATTAAAACTGTTTATCATTGTTAATGGACTGTTTCAGTGTATAGTGGGTGGGGGGGGTATAGATCTGTGCTGAAATAACGCCGATCTCCATTTTGTTTTTCTTTCCCACATTTACAGAGGGGCGGTGCAGTCTCTCAGCCTATCAGCAGTGTGCACACACACAGCAATGTGCATGTGATGCAGACAAGCAAGGGCATGTGTCATTGGCTGTGTATGTCACATGTCACTCCTTGCCCAATGAGAACCAGCCATTTGCCCCGTCGTCACCATTTCCTCACTGCTGCAGCTTAGTGTTAGACGGCACCGCTGCTGCTGTGGGCGCTATACAGTCAAAGAGTCTTTTTTTGCCAGCACATTTTCTGATAGATAGGTTTAGGGAGTCAGGAGTTAGGACTAGTTGTAATATCAGCCCTTTTCAGGGTAGGTTACAGCAGTTCATAGCACTGTTTGCCAGGCAGGTCTGAGCCAGTGCTGTGCAAGTGTTAGTCACAGCATTTGGTGTAATCTAGCTCAGCCAATCCTTTTGGGCTAGTAGCATTGTCTGATAGTCATCTGAGTAGCCCGCCTGTGAAGCTAGCTACACCGCCTGTGTATCTCAATTTTTACTGCATCTAATAACCCAGTAAATCGTTTGGGGGTTTTGGGCTTTGTAGCAGTATCTGCACGTCAGCAGAGTAGCCCGCCTGTGAAACAAACTATACCGCCTGTGTATCTCTATTTTCACTGCATCTAATCCAGTTGATAGTTTTGGGCCTAGTAGCATTGTCTGCACATCAGCAGAATAGCCCGCCTGTGAAATAAACTATACCACCTGTGTATCTCTATTTTCACTGTATTCTGACTCATGGGTATGTAGAACGCAGTGGTGCCTGGATAGACCTATTCTTTTGGGCGCTTCCGTATTGACCTGTACTCACGTTCATACCGATTTATCAGATAGCTTAACTCAGCCACGTTCTCATGTAAGAAGACTCCAGGAAAAGAGGATTGCTTTAACCGAAATTCTTGTATTATGATGAAAGTAGCAGGTAAAAAGGAATATTCAACAGAGGACATGTAATAGGATGCATACAGATATGGGGATGATGACAAAATGGAGAATAAGGGCGTGAACAAACATACATCACAGGACTACAGTGAGAGAGTTAGGACAAAATAAAGGGAAAGGCAAACTTCTGCCTAGAAAGAAAGGATGGAACACAAACAATGCAAACATTAAATGATTTCTCAAGTCGTGGGACATGACACTCCCCGTCTGAAATCCTTGGATTTCACGATGTCCGTAATTTTTCGAAGTCGTTCGAACCTGAAAAAACAAGAGGAAGAAAACATGCATGCAATAATAAACATAAAAGATTTTTAAGTCCAACTCGTTGTTGTTGACCCGTAGATCACACCGAAAGATAAGTTCAAGTATATAAAACCCATCTTCAGATTGGGGAAGCCGCAAACATGCAAACTCTTCCACCAACCCAGAATCCAATGGGAATGTTAAGGGTTCAATCCAATGGAAAATGTCAACATTCAATAAACTGGGGAATGAGGAGGAATGCTCCCCGCCGTGAACAACGTCCAGGAGCATGTTCAGTTCATGTGATGTCCTCCTTTCGTAGAAGCAGCACGAGTTCAGTGACCGGGCGGAAGAAGGTTCGGGTAGAGCCCCCTTTTGTCACCTTAACTTCTACCTTACGAGTCTTTCCGTCCTCACCGGGTAGGACTTTGGTGATAAGTCCCATTGGCCAGTCATTACGATGAGCCTCTTTGTCCTTTAAGAGAACAAGGTCTCCTTCTTGGAGATTGGGACTGGGCGTCTGCCATTTGTGACGGTTTTGAAGCAAGTGTAAATATTCGGTCTTCCAGCGATGCCAAAACACATTAGCCAGGTGTTGAACTTGTCTCCACTGACGTTTGTAAATGTCCTTGTTATCGAAATTCCCAGGTGGGACTGTAGCGGCTCCAATCTTCTGTGTAAGGAGTGTAGCTGGAGTAAGTATCGTTGGAGCATCGGGGTCGGATGATACTGGAACCAAAGGTCTAGCATTTATTATGGCTGACACTTCTGCGAGGAAGGTGACCAGAACTTCATGAGTAAGGGGAAGTTTATGGTCCAGCAACATGGAGTCGAGGATCCTTCGTGCAACACCAATCATGCGTTCCCAAGATCCACCCATGTGTGAAGAGTGTGGAGGGTTGAATACCCAAGTGCATCCATTGTCGGACAAGAAGTTGTCAAACTGCAGTTCCTTGCAGGCTCCTACAAAGTTTGTGCCGCAGTCGGACCGGAGTTGTTTGGCAGGTCCCCGGATGGAAAATAATCTTCTTAGGGCATTGATGAAGCTGGAGGTATCCATGGATTCAATAACCTCGATGTGAACTGCACGGATACTGAGACAGGTGAATAGGACAGCCCATCGCTTACTGTTCGCGGCTCCTCCACGGGTTTTCCTGGTAACAACCGACCATGGCCCGAAGACGTCTACACCAACATATGAAAACGGTTGGTCCATGCTCAGTCGATCTGCTGGGAGGTTCGCCATTTGTTGTTGTTGGTGTTTTCCTCGTAACCTTCGACACTTGACACATCTATGGAGAACTGAAGAGACGCACCTCTTCATTCCCATGATCCACAAGCCAGCAGACCTGATGGCACCTTCAGTAAGATGTCTGCCTTGGTGCTGTACTCGTTCGTGATAGTGCCGAATCAACAGAGTAGTGACGTGATGTCGACCTGGAATGATGATAGGGTTCTGCTCCTTATCGTATAGGTCTGATTTACTTAAACGTCCTCCCACTCTTAGAAACTTGAGATGATCGACTACTGGATTCAAGTCGAGTAGAGTGCTGTTTTTGGACACGCTGACTCCCTTGGTAATACTGCCAATCTCATGTGAATATTCTTCTTGTTGCACACACCTGATGATAACTTGTTCAGCATGGTCTATGTCGTCGGCAGTAAGACGACTCTTACACACGTGCCAACCATGGCACCCTGAGGGCTTGTCCTTTGTAAAACAGTGAGCAATGTGAATGAGACGAGCTACAGTTCGTACAACGGAGGACCAGCTTGAAAAGCGTTCAAAACGATGAGACTTCAAACCTTGCCTAGATGTCATTGAAGTATAGTGAGCAGAGATAGTTTGTCTTATCTCCTTGTCAGATTCTGGTTCCACCAGCTCATAAGCATTTTTGGTGTTGTTCGCACAGAAATCTTCGTACAGGAGACTGGGAGGCGTCAACCACATGTTGTCACCAAGCTTAGAAGCAGCTGCGAGTCTTGTACCTCGGTCGGCTGGGTTTAAATCGGTGGAGATGTGATGCCACTGCTCAGGGGTAGAAAAACTTCTGATGCGCTCAACTCTGTTGCTCACATATGTATAGAACTGCTTTGTTTGGTTGTGAATGTACCCGAGTACCACCCTGCTGTCAGTGTAGAAAGTAAAGGAATCAATTGTAATGTCCATTTCGTCTTGTACAACTTCAGCAATTTCTACTGCCAATACCGCAGCACAAAGCTCGAGTCTGGGTACAGAGTGTGCAGGCTTTGGAGTTAATTTGGCTTTACCCAGGATGAAACCACAGTGTACCTTGTTAGCTCCTAAGGTCATCAGATAAGCTACTGCGGCTATGGCTTCTGTAGATGCGTCAGAGAAAATATGGACTTCTCTTCTGATTGCAGTCGAAGGTGATCTTGGAGAATAACAACGTGGGACTTGGAGTTGCTCTAAGAACTTCAGAGACTTCTTCCACGCCTCCCACCTTTGCTGTTTCTGAGTTGGGAGCGGGGTGTCCCAATCCGTGTTCTCGGCCGTAAGCTGTCTTAACAGTATCTTGCCTTGAATAGTGATGGGTGCTACAAACCCGAGAGGATCATAGATGCTATTTATGACAGATAGGACTCCTCGTTTGGTAAAGGGTTTGTCATAGGGTGACACTTGGAAAGTGAAGGTGTCCCGTTTGATATCCCACAGTAGACCAAGGCTGCGCTGTGTTGGAGGAACATCGGAACCCAAGTTGAGGTCCTTTAGGTTTGTGGCATGGTCCTCAGATGGAAACGCGTTCATTACCTCTTGACTGTTAGAGATAATCTTGTGGAGTCTGAGGTTTGATGTGGATAGCATTTCCTGTGTTCTGGAGAGTAGGTCAATTGCATCTTCGCTTGTGGGCAAGGACTTGAGCCCATCGTCCACGTAGAAGTTCTTCTCTACAAATTGCCGAGCATCGGAACCGTACTCTCTCTCACCTTCCTGGGCTGTCCGTCTCAGTCCATAGATCGCCACAGCAGGTGAGGGACTGTTGCCGAAGACATGGACCTTCATCCGGTAGTCTATGACCTGATTGTTGACGTTGTTGTCCTTGTGCCATAGGAACCTAAGATAGTTTCTGTTGTCTTCTTTCACAATGAAGCAATGAAACATCTGCTGAATGTCGGCCATTATGGCAACAGGTTCTTGTCTGAAGCGGATCAATACTCCAAGGAGGCTGTTGTTCAGGTTGGGCCCAGTTAGGAGCAGGTTATTGAGAGAGAGGCCTTCAAACTGAGCACTGGAGTCAAACACCACTCTGATCTGATTAGGCTTGCGAGGGTGATAGACACCAAAGGATGGAAGATACCAACATTCTTCTCCCTCCCTCAGTGGTGGCGCAGGTTCAGCATGATTTCTGTCAAAGATGTTCTGCATAAAGTCAATGAAATGCTTCTCCATCTCTGGTTTCCTCTTTAGGGTACGCTTTAAGGATGAGAACCTTGCAGTTGCTTGCTGCAGGTTGTTCGGCAACCTCACTCTTGGGAAACGAAAGGGTAAAGGAGCTACCCAACTGTTGGAGTCGTCTTGAACAAATTCTTTATCCATAACCTTTATAAATTCTTTATCTTCCCTTGTGGGTGCCAACTTGTTGTCATTACTTGTGGAATCGAACACTGATGACCCGAGGTTTTCTTCCCAGGACTGGAGTGTGTTCATGTTGTTGAAGGATTCCTGTTGCCACTTGGTGTTGCTCACTTTCTCTTTCACCCAGTAGTGATGTGGGCATGGTTGGAAATGGGTGCTGCGACCATTTGACAAAATGTGTGTCTTGTAAGAGGAGATGTTGTTAGGTCTCTTCATCTTGTGTATGCAAACATTGCCTATGATTACCCAGCCTAGATCTAAGCGTTGGGCAAATGGTGCATCGTGTGGTCCATTAATTTGCTGACGCACCTTGTGCAGCCGGAGGATGTCTCTGCCTAGCAGAATCAGGATATCTGCACTGTTGTTGAGGGCTGGTATCTTGTTTGCTATCCCCTTGAGATGTTGGTGATGAAGAGCAGCCTCTGGCGTTGGGATCTCTTCTCGATTGGATGGAATCTGGTTGCACTCGACCAGTGTAGGTAACGGTATCTCGACGGTGTTCTCAAGAGATGTCGCTGTAAGACCACTGGCCCTTCTCCCATAAACCTCTGTAACACCACTGCAGGTACCTAAGGTGTAAGGGTAGGCATTTCCCTTTAAGTTAAACATATCAAAGAGTTCTGACCTTGCAAGTGATCGGTTGCTCTGATCATCCAGAAGGACGTACACCTTCACGGCTTTCTCTGGGTGACCGTTGGGATATACGTTCACCAGGCAAATCTTCGCACAGGACTTGTCCCAGAGGTCTTCTCCGCAGACTTCTGTGCATGAAGAAGATATTGTGGTATGGCTTGCAGTTTGAGCTGCGTCCTCCCCGCCATGGCTCGTGGTGGGGGAAGGAGTAAGTGTAGAGTCAGGACGGAATGGGTGGAGTGCTTGTACGTGGTCCTCACTGTCACACTCCATGCACTTAATTGTAGTTTTACAGTCTTTAGCAAGGTGTTCAGTAGAAGCACAACATCTGTAGCATACCCCGAACCTCTTTAGAAGCTCCTTGCGTTCCTGGAGCGGTTTCTTCCTGAAGCCGATGCACTTTTTTAAGGGATGTGGCTTCTTGTGGATGGGACATTCACGATTTGGGTTCTCTATCTTTTCACCTTTGTTACTCTTGTCTGGGGCTGGTGTTGGTAAGGGAAGAATATCCGTCTTCTTCACTGACACTGGACCTCTGCGGTTTCTGTCGTTCGAGCGTGCGCTGACGTATTTAGAAGGAGGTGAAGCTGGGCCACTGGATTCTTGGTAAGAAAAGCTTGGGTCGTTCTTGCGCTCTGCCACGTCTTTTATAAACTCACAGAAGTAGGAGAATGGAGGAAATGACACTTGATGGTCTTTCTTGTATTTTGACCCTAGTGTAGTCCACCTTTCTTGCACGTTGTACGGTAGCTTGGAGATAATGGGATTTACTCCACGAGCAGTGTCCAGGTAGCTGAGGCCAGGTAGGTGGGTGTCTGCCTTGGCCAGCTGGAGCTCTAACAGCAAGTCACTGAGCTCTAGGAACTTTGAACTGTCCTTGCTTGATATCTTTGGAAAACTCTGTAGACGCTTGAACAGTGCATTCTCTATGGCTTCTGGACTGCCAAAGTTTTTCTCTAGTCTTTCCCATGCAGCCATGAGACCAGCCATTGGATTACTGATATGTACAGACCTGAGTCTCTTGACACGCTCTGTGGATTGTGGTCCTAGCCATCTGATTAGCAGGTCCAGCTCTTCGGCAGCAGTGATGCCGAGGTCACTAGTTACGGTTCTAAAGGCATTTTTCCAACCTCTGTAATTTTCAGGTTGGTCGTCAAACCTTGTGAGACCGGTTTTAGTAAGTTCGCGGCGAATCATGTACCTTGCGAAGTCGGACATGTCTGTTCTTTCTGACTTAGGATGCACGAATGTGGGCTGAGCGGTGTTGTACATAGGAGTGGAGACGTCTTGGACTTGAAACGTGGGTAAGTATGGAGTGGCATATGCATTTAGTCCAGCAACCGGTTTGGTGGGTATAGTCTCTGCTACATGCGGAGCTGGCACTGTGCGGTTGTCGAGAGTATAATGACCTGCCGGTATATTGGGTTGCGTGTAGATAATAGCCTGTGGAGTTTGATGAGATGCAGGGTCTTGGCGCATACTGGAATACGAAGGAAGTTCAAGTTTGGGAGCATTGTGCTGACCTTGAGTGTAGGGTTCTGTAAGTTGATCGGCATCCTGGTGTCCTGGAGAAGCATGAACGCCATCAGAAGTGTTAGTGATGATCTGCGGTTCGCCATTTTGGCTTAGCACGTAGTCTCTTGTGCGTTCAATAGGGTCCTCCGCCTCCACTTCACACAAACTGATGCTGTCTCTTTGACTCCCACTGATAGCTCGCTCCAGGATCCTTAACTCCGCCATGGCTGTTGCGTGCTCACATTCCTTCTCCAGAGCTTCCTTGCGTGCTGCATCCGCATCCATTTCTGCTCTCTTTTGTGCTGTGGCTGCATCCATATCTGCTCTCCTTTGCGCAAAGGCTGCTTGTATCTTAGACGTTTCTGCCTTAGCACGTGCCCTTATAAGCTGCTGGCTGAGAGTGGAATATTTTGATGAACTTGACCTAGATGAGCGTTTTGAGTGCTTAGACGATTTGGATGAGCGAGATGATGCATCTGGTGTCCGTGCAATTTTAGCCTCTATCTTTGTCTTAATGTCGCGTACGGTGCAGTCCCTTTCAGAATTAAGCTGCTGGAAACTTTGCAATTCTTTTAAAGTCTCTGGCAAATTCAGTTTCTTCAGGAGAATAATGTATTGATCAGTCTTCTCCATATACCTTTGGTATGCTGTGCATAATTGTTCTAGGGCTCCCTCAAGTGGTAACTCATGAGAAGCAGGCCTTGATACAGTGTCTATGTGACTCAGCACTTTCTCCCACAGTGAAGACACATCACTATATACAACACATTTTTCAGTCTCTAAATTCTCCATGACTTTCCATGTAGGTTTAACTGTACGTTTTCCTCTTTCACTAGCTGGTGGATGGGGATCTGGGTCTCTGTCCTGTGTTTGTAAGTCTGGTAGGGACATTGTATTCCTTGCTTCAGACATGATTTGCTTGCAGGCAGGAAGAGTGGATGATGAGGGTTATACTTCTCACTGTTTATCTGCAGTGTGTGCTTCTATGCACACTGGGGTCTGGCTGGGAACTGGGTTACTGTGTATCTGGGAAATGTCCTTTTCCACTGAGGTTCAGCACAGACCTTGAGTTACTGTCTCTGAAGGCAGGCTATTCCTTTTTACTATTCTGACTCATGGGTATGTAGAACGCAGTGGTGCCTGGATAGACCTATTCTTTTGGGCGCTTCCGTATTTACCTGTACTCACGTTCATACCGATTTATCAGATAGCTTAACTCAGCCACGTTCTCATGTAAGAAGACTCCAGGAAAAGAGGATTGCTTTAACCGAAATTCTTGTATTATGATGAAAGTAGCAGGTAAAAAGGAATATTCAACAGAGGACATGTAATAGGATGCATACAGATATGGGGATGATGACAAAATGGAGAATAAGGGCGTGAACAAACATACATCACAGGACTACAGTGAGAGAGTTGGGACAAAATAAAGGGAAAGGCAAACTTCTGCCTAGAAAGAAAGGATGGAACACAAACAATGCAAACATTAAATGATTTCTCAAGTCGTGGGACATGACACTCCCCGTCTGAAATCCTTGGATTTCACGATGTCCGTAATTTTTCGAAGTCGTTCGAACCTGAAAAAACAAGAGGAAGAAAACATGCATGCAATAATAAACATAAAAGATTTTTAAGTCCAACTCGTTGTTGTTGACCCGTAGATCACACCGAAAGATAAGTTCAAGTATATAAAACCCATCTTCAGATTGGGGAAGCCGCAAACATGCAAACTCTTCCACCAACCCAGAATCCAATGGGAATGTTAAGGGTTCAATCCAATGGAAAATGTCAACATTCAATAAACTGGGGAATGAGGAGGAATGCTCCCCGCCGTGAACAACGTCCAGGAGCATGTTCAGTTCATGTGATGTCCTCCTTTCGTAGAAGCAGCACGAGTTCAGTGACCGGGCGGAAGAAGGTTCGGGTAGAGCCCCCTTTTGTCACCTTAACTTCTACCTTACGAGTCTTTCCGTCCTCACCGGGTAGGACTTTGGTGATAAGTCCCATTGGCCAGTCATTACGATGAGCCTCTTTGTCCTTTAAGAGAACAAGGTCTCCTTCTTGGAGATTGGGACTGGGCGTCTGCCATTTGTGACGGTTTTGAAGCAAGTGTAAATATTCGGTCTTCCAGCGATGCCAAAACACATTAGCCAGGTGTTGAACTTGTCTCCACTGACGTTTGTAAATGTCCTTGTTATCGAAATTCCCAGGTGGGACTGTAGCGGCTCCAATCTTCTGTGTAAGGAGTGTAGCTGGAGTAAGTATCGTTGGAGCATCGGGGTCGGATGATACTGGAACCAAAGGTCTAGCATTTATTATGGCTGACACTTCTGCGAGGAAGGTGACCAGAACTTCATGAGTAAGGGGAAGTTTATGGTCCAGCAACATGGAGTCGAGGATCCTTCGTGCAACACCAATCATGCGTTCCCAAGATCCACCCATGTGTGAAGAGTGTGGAGGGTTGAATACCCAAGTGCATCCATTGTCGGACAAGAAGTTGTCAAACTGCAGTTCCTTGCAGGCTCCTACAAAGTTTGTGCCGCAGTCGGACCGGAGTTGTTTGGCAGGTCCCCGGATGGAAAAGAATCTTCTTAGGGCATTGATGAAGCTGGAGGTATCCATGGATTCAATAACCTCGATGTGAACTGCACGGATACTGAGACAGGTGAATAGGACAGCCCATCGCTTACTGTTCGCGGCTCCTCCACGGGTTTTCCTGGTAACAACCGACCATGGCCCGAAGACGTCTACACCAACATATGAAAACGGTTGGTCCATGCTCAGTCGATCTGCTGGGAGGTTCGCCATTTGTTGTTGTTGGTGTTTTCCTCGTAACCTTCGACACTTGACACATCTATGGAGAACTGAAGAGACGCACCTCTTCATTCCCATGATCCACAAGCCAGCAGACCTGATGGCACCTTCAGTAAGATGTCTGCCTTGGTGCTGTACTCGTTCGTGATAGTGCCGAATCAACAGAGTAGTGACGTGATGTCGACCTGGAATGATGATAGGGTTCTGCTCCTTATCGTATAGGTCTGATTTACTTAAACGTCCTCCCACTCTTAGAAACTTGAGATGATCGACTACTGGATTCAAGTCGAGTAGAGTGCTGTTTTTGGACACGCTGACTCCCTTGGTAATACTGCCAATCTCATGTGAATATTCTTCTTGTTGCACACACCTGATGATAACTTGTTCAGCATGGTCTATGTCGTCGGCAGTAAGACGACTCTTACACACGTGCCAACCATGGCACCCTGAGGGCTTGTCCTTTGTAAAACAGCGAGCAATGTGAATGAGACAAGCTACAGTTCGTACAACGGAGGACCAGCTTGAAAAGCGTTCAAAACGATGAGACTTCAAACCTTGCCTAGATGTCATTGAAGTATAGTGAGCAGAGATAGTTTGTCTTATCTCCTTGTCAGATTCTGGTTCCACCAGCTCATAAGCATTTTTGGTGTTGTTCGCACAGAAATCTTCGTACAGGAGACTGGGAGGCGTCAACCACATGTTGTCACCAAGCTTAGAAGCAGCTGCGAGTCTTGTACCTCGGTCGGCTGGGTTTAAATCGGTGGAGATGTGATGCCACTGCTCAGGGGTAGAAAAACTTCTGATGCGCTCAACTCTGTTGCTCACATATGTATAGAACTGCTTTGTTTGGTTGTGAATGTACCCGAGTACCACCCTGCTGTCAGTGTAGAAAGTAAAGGAATCAATTGTAATGTCCATTTCGTCTTGTACAACTTCAGCAATTTCTACTGCCAATACCGCAGCACAAAGCTCGAGTCTGGGTACAGAGTGTGCAGGCTTTGGAGTTAATTTGGCTTTACCCAGGATGAAACCACAGTGTACCTTGTTAGCTCCTAAGGTCATCAGATAAGCTACTGCGGCTATGGCTTCTGTAGATGCGTCAGAGAAAATATGGACTTCTCTTCTGATTGCAGTCGAAGGTGATCTTGGAGAATAACAACGTGGGACTTGGAGTTGCTCTAAGAACTTCAGAGACTTCTTCCACGCCTCCCACCTTTGCTGTTTCTGAGTTGGGAGCGGGGTGTCCCAATCCGTGTTCTCGGCCGTAAGCTGTCTTAACAGTATCTTGCCTTGAATAGTGATGGGTGCTACAAACCCGAGAGGATCATAGATGCTATTTATGACAGATAGGACTCCTCGTTTGGTAAAGGGTTTGTCATAGGGTGACACTTGGAAAGTGAAGGTGTCCCGTTTGATATCCCACAGTAGACCAAGGCTGCGCTGTGTTGGAGGAACATCGGAACCCAAGTTGAGGTCCTTTAGGTTTGTGGCATGGTCCTCAGATGGAAACGCGTTCATTACCTCTTGACTGTTAGAGATAATCTTGTGGAGTCTGAGGTTTGATGTGGATAGCATTTCCTGTGTTCTGGAGAGTAGGTCAATTGCATCTTCGCTTGTGGGCAAGGACTTGAGCCCATCGTCCACGTAGAAGTTCTTCTCTACAAATTGCCGAGCATCGGAACCGTACTCTCTCTCACCTTCCTGGGCTGTCCGTCTCAGTCCATAGATCGCCACAGCAGGTGAGGGACTGTTGCCGAAGACATGGACCTTCATCCGGTAGTCTATGACCTGATTGTTGACGTTGTTGTCCTTGTGCCATAGGAACCTAAGATAGTTTCTGTTGTCTTCTTTCACAATGAAGCAATGAAACATCTGCTGAATGTCGGCCATTATGGCAACAGGTTCTTGTCTGAAGCGGATCAATACTCCAAGGAGGCTGTTGTTCAGGTTGGGCCCAGTTAGGAGCAGGTTATTGAGAGAGAGGCCTTCAAACTGAGCACTGGAGTCAAACACCACTCTGATCTGATTAGGCTTGCGAGGGTGATAGACACCAAAGGATGGAAGATACCAACATTCTTCTCCCTCCCTCAGTGGTGGCGCAGGTTCAGCATGATTTCTGTCAAAGATGTTCTGCATAAAGTCAATGAAATGCTTCTCCATCTCTGGTTTCCTCTTTAGGGTACGCTTTAAGGATGAGAACCTTGCAGTTGCTTGCTGCAGGTTGTTCGGCAACCTCACTCTTGGGAAACGAAAGGGTAAAGGAGCTACCCAACTGTTGGAGTCGTCTTGAACAAATTCTTTATCCATAACCTTTATAAATTCTTTATCTTCCCTTGTGGGTGCCAACTTGTTGTCATTACTTGTGGAATCGAACACTGATGACCCGAGGTTTTCTTCCCAGGACTGGAGTGTGTTCATGTTGTTGAAGGATTCCTGTTGCCACTTGGTGTTGCTCACTTTCTCTTTCACCCAGTAGTGATGTGGGCATGGTTGGAAATGGGTGCTGCGACCATTTGACAAAATGTGTGTCTTGTAAGAGGAGATGTTGTTAGGTCTCTTCATCTTGTGTATGCAAACATTGCCTATGATTACCCAGCCTAGATCTAAGCGTTGGGCAAATGGTGCATCGTGTGGTCCATTAATTTGCTGACGCACCTTGTGCAGCCGGAGGATGTCTCTGCCTAGCACTGTTGTTGAGGGCTGGTATCTTGTTTGCTATCCCCTTGAGATGTTGGTGATGAAGAGCAGCCTCTGGCGTTGGGATCTCTTCTCGATTGGATGGAATCTGGTTGCACTCGACCAGTGTAGGTAACGGTATCTCGACGGTGTTCTCAAGAGATGTCGCTGTAAGACCACTGGCCCTTCTCCCATAAACCTCTGTAACACCACTGCAGGTACCTAAGGTGTAAGGGTAGGCATTTCCCTTTAAGTTAAACATATCAAAGAGTTCTGACCTTGCAAGTGATCGGTTGCTCTGATCATCCAGAAGGACGTACACCTTCACGGCTTTCTCTGGGTGACCGTTGGGATATACGTTCACCAGGCAAATCTTCGCACAGGACTTGTCCCAGAGGTCTTCTCCGCAGACTTCTGTGCATGAAGAAGATATTGTGGTATGGCTTGCAGTTTGAGCTGCGTCCTCCCCGCCATGGCTCGTGGTGGGGGAAGGAGTAAGTGTAGAGTCAGGACGGAATGGGTGGAGTGCTTGTATGTGGTCCTCACTGTCACACTCCATGCACTTAATTGTAGTTTTACAGTCTTTAGCAAGGTGTTCAGTAGAAGCACAACATCTGTAGCATACCCCGAACCTCTTTAGAAGCTCCTTGCGTTCCTGGAGCGGTTTCTTCCTGAAGCCGATGCACTTTTTTAAGGGATGTGGCTTCTTGTGGATGGGACATTCACGATTTGGGTTCTCTATCTTTTCACCTTTGTTACTCTTGTCTGGGGCTGGTGTTGGTAAGGGAAGAATATCCGTCTTCTTCACTGACACTGGACCTCTGCGGTTTCTGTCGTTCGAGCGTGCGCTGACGTATTTAGAAGGAGGTGAAGCTGGGCCACTGGATTCTTGGTAAGAAAAGCTTGGGTCGTTCTTGCGCTCTGCCACGTCTTTTATAAACTCACAGAAGTAGGAGAATGGAGGAAATGACACTTGATGGTCTTTCTTGTATTTTGACCCTAGTGTAGTCCACCTTTCTTGCACGTTGTACGGTAGCTTGGAGATAATGGGATTTACTCCACGAGCAGTGTCCAGGTAGCTGAGGCCAGGTAGGTGGGTGTCTGCCTTGGCCAGCTGGAGCTCTAACAGCAAGTCACTGAGCTCTAGGAACTTTGAACTGTCCTTGCTTGATATCTTTGGAAAACTCTGTAGACGCTTGAACAGTGCATTCTCTATGGCTTCTGGACTGCCAAAGTTTTTCTCTAGTCTTTCCCATGCAGCCATGAGACCAGCCATTGGATTACTGATATGTACAGACCTGAGTCTCTTGACACGCTCTGTGGATTGTGGTCCTAGCCATCTGATTAGCAGGTCCAGCTCTTCGGCAGCAGTGATGCCGAGGTCACTAGTTACGGTTCTAAAGGCATTTTTCCAACCTCTGTAATTTTCAGGTTGGTCGTCAAACCTTGTGAGACCGGTTTTAGTAAGTTCGCGGCGAATCATGTACCTTGCGAAGTCGGACATGTCTGTTCTTTCTGACTTAGGATGCACGAATGTGGGCTGAGCGGTGTTGTACATAGGAGTGGAGACGTCTTGGACTTGAAACGTGGGTAAGTATGGAGTGGCATATGCATTTAGTCCAGCAACCGGTTTGGTGGGTATAGTCTCTGCTACATGCGGAGCTGGCACTGTGCGGTTGTCGAGAGTATAATGACCTGCCGGTATATTGGGTTGCGTGTAGATAATAGCCTGTGGAGTTTGATGAGATGCAGGGTCTTGGCGCATACTGGAATACGAAGGAAGTTCAAGTTTGGGAGCATTGTGCTGACCTTGAGTGTAGGGTTCTGTAAGTTGATCGGCATCCTGGTGTCCTGGAGAAGCATGAACGCCATCAGAAGTGTTAGTGATGATCTGCGGTTCGCCATTTTGGCTTAGCACGTAGTCTCTTGTGCGTTCAATAGGGTCCTCCGCCTCCACTTCACACAAACTGATGCTGTCTCTTTGACTCCCACTGATAGCTCGCTCCAGGATCCTTAACTCCGCCATGGCTGTTGCGTGCTCACATTCCTTCTCCAGAGCTTCCTTGCGTGCTGCATCCGCATCCATTTCTGCTCTCTTTTGTGCTGTGGCTGCATCCATATCTGCTCTCCTTTGCGCAAAGGCTGCTTGTATCTTAGACGTTTCTGCCTTAGCACGTGCCCTTATAAGCTGCTGGCTGAGAGTGGAATATTTTGATGAACTTGACCTAGATGAGCGTTTTGAGTGCTTAGACGATTTGGATGAGCGAGATGATGCATCTGGTGTCCGTGCAATTTTAGCCTCTATCTTTGTCTTAATGTCGCGTGTACGGTGCAGTCCCTTTCAGAATTAAGCTGCTGGAAACTTTGCAATTCTTTTAAAGTCTCTGGCAAATTCAGTTTCTTCAGGAGAATAATGTATTGATCAGTCTTCTCCATATACCTTTGGTATGCTGTGCATAATTGTTCTAGGGCTCCCTCAAGTGGTAACTCATGAGAAGCAGGCCTTGATACAGTGTCTATGTGACTCAGCACTTTCTCCCACAGTGAAGACACATCACTATATACAACACATTTTTCAGTCTCTAAATTCTCCATGACTTTCCATGTAGGTTTAACTGTACGTTTTCCTCTTTCACTAGCTGGTGGATGGGGATCTGGGTCTCTGTCCTGTGTTTGTAAGTCTGGTAGGGACATTGTATTCCTTGCTTCAGACATGATTTGCTTGCAGGCAGGAAGAGTGGATGATGAGGGTTATACTTCTCACTGTTTATCTGCAGTGTGTGCTTCTATGCACACTGGGGTCTGGCTGGGAACTGGGTTACTGTGTATCTGGGAAATGTCCTTTTCCACTGAGGTTCAGCACAGACCTTGAGTTACTGTCTCTGAAGGCAGGCTATTCCTTTTTACTATTCTGACTCATGGGTATGTAGAACGCAGTGGTGCCTGGATAGACCTATTCTTTTGGGCGCTTCCGTATTGACCTGTACTCACGTTCATACCGATTTATCAGATAGCTTAACTCAGCCACGTTCTCATGTAAGAAGACTCCAGGAAAAGAGGATTGCTTTAACCGAAATTCTTGTATTATGATGAAAGTAGCAGGTAAAAAGGAATATTCAACAGAGGACATGTAATAGGATGCATACAGATATGGGGATGATGACAAAATGGAGAATAAGGGCGTGAACAAACATACATCACAGGACTACAGTGAGAGAGTTGGGACAAAATAAAGGGAAAGGCAAACTTCTGCCTAGAAAGAAAGGATGGAACACAAACAATGCAAACATTAAATGATTTCTCAAGTCGTGGGACATGACACTCCCCGTCTGAAATCCTTGGATTTCACGATGTCCGTAATTTTTCGAAGTCGTTCGAACCTGAAAAAACAAGAGGAAGAAAACATGCATGCAATAATAAACATAAAAGATTTTTAAGTCCAACTCGTTGTTGTTGACCCGTAGATCACACCGAAAGATAAGTTCAAGTATATAAAACCCATCTTCAGATTGGGGAAGCCGCAAACATGCAAACTCTTCCACCAACCCAGAATCCAATGGGAATGTTAAGGGTTCAATCCAATGGAAAATGTCAACATTCAATAAACTGGGGAATGAGGAGGAATGCTCCCCGCCGTGAACAACGTCCAGGAGCATGTTCAGTTCATGTGATGTCCTCCTTTCGTAGAAGCAGCACGAGTTCAGTGACCGGGTGGAAGAAGGTTCGGGTAGAGCCCCCTTTTGTCACCTTAACTTCTACCTTACGAGTCTTTCCGTCCTCACCGGGTAGGACTTTGGTGATAAGTCCCATTGGCCAGTCATTACGATGAGCCTCTTTGTCCTTTAAGAGAACAAGGTCTCCTTCTTGGAGATTGGGACTGGGCGTCTGCCATTTGTGACGGTTTTGAAGCAAGTGTAAATATTCGGTCTTCCAGCGATGCCAAAACACATTAGCCAGGTGTTGAACTTGTCTCCACTGACGTTTGTAAATGTCCTTGTTATCGAAATTCCCAGGTGGGACTGTAGCGGCTCCAATCTTCTGTGTAAGGAGTGTAGCTGGAGTAAGTATCGTTGGAGCATCGGGGTCGGATGATACTGGAACCAAAGGTCTAGCATTTATTATGGCTGACACTTCTGCGAGGAAGGTGACCAGAACTTCATGAGTAAGGGGAAGTTTATGGTCCAGCAACATGGAGTCGAGGATCCTTCGTGCAACACCAATCATGCGTTCCCAAGATCCACCCATGTGTGAAGAGTGTGGAGGGTTGAATACCCAAGTGCATCCATTGTCGGACAAGAAGTTGTCAAACTGCAGTTCCTTGCAGGCTCCTACAAAGTTTGTGCCGCAGTCGGACCGGAGTTGTTTGGCAGGTCCCCGGATGGAAAAGAATCTTCTTAGGGCATTGATGAAGCTGGAGGTATCCATGGATTCAATAACCTCGATGTGAACTGCACGGATACTGAGACAGGTGAATAGGACAGCCCATCGCTTACTGTTCGCGGCTCCTCCACGGGTTTTCCTGGTAACAACCGACCATGGCCCGAAGACGTCTACACCAACATATGAAAACGGTTGGTCCATGCTCAGTCGATCTGCTGGGAGGTTCGCCATTTGTTGTTGTTGGTGTTTTCCTCGTAACCTTCGACACTTGACACATCTATGGAGAACTGAAGAGACGCACCTCTTCATTCCCATGATCCACAAGCCAGCAGACCTGATGGCACCTTCAGTAAGATGTCTGCCTTGGTGCTGTACTCGTTCGTGATAGTGCCGAATCAACAGAGTAGTGACGTGATGTCGACCTGGAATGATGATAGGGTTCTGCTCCTTATCGTATAGGTCTGATTTACTTAAACGTCCTCCCACTCTTAGAAACTTGAGATGATCGACTACTGGATTCAAGTCGAGTAGAGTGCTGTTTTTGGACACGCTGACTCCCTTGGTAATACTGCCAATCTCATGTGAATATTCTTCTTGTTGCACACACCTGATGATAACTTGTTCAGCATGGTCTATGTCGTCGGCAGTAAGACGACTCTTACACACGTGCCAACCATGGCACCCTGAGGGCTTGTCCTTTGTAAAACAGCGAGCAATGTGAATGAGACGAGCTACAGTTCGTACAACGGAGGACCAGCTTGAAAAGCGTTCAAAACGATGAGACTTCAAACCTTGCCTAGATGTCATTGAAGTATAGTGAGCAGAGATAGTTTGTCTTATCTCCTTGTCAGATTCTGGTTCCACCAGCTCATAAGCATTTTTGGTGTTGTTCGCACAGAAATCTTCGTACAGGAGACTGGGAGGCGTCAACCACATGTTGTCACCAAGCTTAGAAGCAGCTGCGAGTCTTGTACCTCGGTCGGCTGGGTTTAAATCGGTGGAGATGTGATGCCACTGCTCAGGGGTAGAAAAACTTCTGATGCGCTCAACTCTGTTGCTCACATATGTATAGAACTGCTTTGTTTGGTTGTGAATGTACCCGAGTACCACCCTGCTGTCAGTGTAGAAAGTAAAGGAATCAATTGTAATGTCCATTTCGTCTTGTACAACTTCAGCAATTTCTACTGCCAATACCGCAGCACAAAGCTCGAGTCTGGGTACAGAGTGTGCAGGCTTTGGAGTTAATTTGGCTTTACCCAGGATGAAACCACAGTGTACCTTGTTAGCTCCTAAGGTCATCAGATAAGCTACTGCGGCTATGGCTTCTGTAGATGCGTCAGAGAAAATATGGACTTCTCTTCTGATTGCAGTCGAAGGTGATCTTGGAGAATAACAACGTGGGACTTGGAGTTGCTCTAAGAACTTCAGAGACTTCTTCCACGCCTCCCACCTTTGCTGTTTCTGAGTTGGGAGCGGGGTGTCCCAATCCGTGTTCTCGGCCGTAAGCTGTCTTAACAGTATCTTGCCTTGAATAGTGATGGGTGCTACAAACCCGAGAGGATCATAGATGCTATTTATGACAGATAGGACTCCTCGTTTGGTAAAGGGTTTGTCATAGGGTGACACTTGGAAAGTGAAGGTGTCCCGTTTGATATCCCACAGTAGACCAAGGCTGCGCTGTGTTGGAGGAACATCGGAACCCAAGTTGAGGTCCTTTAGGTTTGTGGCATGGTCCTCAGATGGAAACGCGTTCATTACCTCTTGACTGTTAGAGATAATCTTGTGGAGTCTGAGGTTTGATGTGGATAGCATTTCCTGTGTTCTGGAGAGTAGGTCAATTGCATCTTCGCTTGTGGGCAAGGACTTGAGCCCATCGTCCACGTAGAAGTTCTTCTCTACAAATTGCCGAGCATCGGAACCGTACTCTCTCTCACCTTCCTGGGCTGTCCGTCTCAGTCCATAGATCGCCACAGCAGGTGAGGGACTGTTGCCGAAGACATGGACCTTCATCCGGTAGTCTATGACCTGATTGTTGACGTTGTTGTCCTTGTGCCATAGGAACCTAAGATAGTTTCTGTTGTCTTCTTTCACAATGAAGCAATGAAACATCTGCTGAATGTCGGCCATTATGGCAACAGGTTCTTGTCTGAAGCGGATCAATACTCCAAGGAGGCTGTTGTTCAGGTTGGGCCCAGTTAGGAGCAGGTTATTGAGAGAGAGGCCTTCAAACTGAGCACTGGAGTCAAACACCACTCTGATCTGATTAGGCTTGCGAGGGTGATAGACACCAAAGGATGGAAGATACCAACATTCTTCTCCCTCCCTCAGTGGTGGCGCAGGTTCAGCATGATTTCTGTCAAAGATGTTCTGCATAAAGTCAATGAAATGCTTCTCCATCTCTGGTTTCCTCTTTAGGGTACGCTTTAAGGATGAGAACCTTGCAGTTGCTTGCTGCAGGTTGTTCGGCAACCTCACTCTTGGGAAACGAAAGGGTAAAGGAGCTACCCAACTGTTGGAGTCGTCTTGAACAAATTCTTTATCCATAACCTTTATAAATTCTTTATCTTCCCTTGTGGGTGCCAACTTGTTGTCATTACTTGTGGAATCGAACACTGATGACCCGAGGTTTTCTTCCCAGGACTGGAGTGTGTTCATGTTGTTGAAGGATTCCTGTTGCCACTTGGTGTTGCTCACTTTCTCTTTCACCCAGTAGTGATGTGGGCATGGTTGGAAATGGGTGCTGCGACCATTTGACAAAATGTGTGTCTTGTAAGAGGAGATGTTGTTAGGTCTCTTCATCTTGTGTATGCAAACATTGCCTATGATTACCCAGCCTAGATCTAAGCGTTGGGCAAATGGTGCATCGTGTGGTCCATTAATTTGCTGACGCACCTTGTGCAGCCGGAGGATGTCTCTGCCTAGCAGAATCAGGATATCTGCACTGTTGTTGAGGGCTGGTATCTTGTTTGCTATCCCCTTGAGATGTTGGTGATGAAGAGCAGCCTCTGGCGTTGGGATCTCTTCTCGATTGGATGGAATCTGGTTGCACTCGACCAGTGTAGGTAACGGTATCTCGACGGTGTTCTCAAGAGATGTCGCTGTAAGACCACTGGCCCTTCTCCCATAAACCTCTGTAACACCACTGCAGGTACCTAAGGTGTAAGGGTAGGCATTTCCCTTTAAGTTAAACATATCAAAGAGTTCTGACCTTGCAAGTGATCGGTTGCTCTGATCATCCAGAAGGACGTACACCTTCACGGCTTTCTCTGGGTGACCGTTGGGATATACGTTCACCAGGCAAATCTTCGCACAGGACTTGTCCCAGAGGTCTTCTCCGCAGACTTCTGTGCATGAAGAAGATATTGTGGTATGGCTTGCAGTTTGAGCTGCGTCCTCCCCGCCATGGCTCGTGGTGGGGGAAGGAGTAAGTGTAGAGTCAGGACGGAATGGGTGGAGTGCTTGTACGTGGTCCTCACTGTCACACTCCATGCACTTAATTGTAGTTTTACAGTCTTTAGCAAGGTGTTCAGTAGAAGCACAACATCTGTAGCATACCCCGAACCTCTTTAGAAGCTCCTTGCGTTCCTGGAGCGGTTTCTTCCTGAAGCCGATGCACTTTTTTAAGGGATGTGGCTTCTTGTGGATGGGACATTCACGATTTGGGTTCTCTATCTTTTCACCTTTGTTACTCTTGTCTGGGGCTGGTGTTGGTAAGGGAAGAATATCCGTCTTCTTCACTGACACTGGACCTCTGCGGTTTCTGTCGTTCGAGCGTGCGCTGACGTATTTAGAAGGAGGTGAAGCTGGGCCACTGGATTCTTGGTAAGAAAAGCTTGGGTCGTTCTTGCGCTCTGCCACGTCTTTTATAAACTCACAGAAGTAGGAGAATGGAGGAAATGACACTTGATGGTCTTTCTTGTATTTTGACCCTAGTGTAGTCCACCTTTCTTGCACGTTGTACGGTAGCTTGGAGATAATGGGATTTACTCCACGAGCAGTGTCCAGGTAGCTGAGGCCAGGTAGGTGGGTGTCTGCCTTGGCCAGCTGGAGCTCTAACAGCAAGTCACTGAGCTCTAGGAACTTTGAACTGTCCTTGCTTGATATCTTTGGAAAACTCTGTAGACGCTTGAACAGTGCATTCTCTATGGCTTCTGGACTGCCAAAGTTTTTCTCTAGTCTTTCCCATGCAGCCATGAGACCAGCCATTGGATTACTGATATGTACAGACCTGAGTCTCTTGACACGCTCTGTGGATTGTGGTCCTAGCCATCTGATTAGCAGGTCCAGCTCTTCGGCAGCAGTGATGCCGAGGTCACTAGTTACGGTTCTAAAGGCATTTTTCCAACCTCTGTAATTTTCAGGTTGGTCGTCAAACCTTGTGAGACCGGTTTTAGTAAGTTCGCGGCGAATCATGTACCTTGCGAAGTCGGACATGTCTGTTCTTTCTGACTTAGGATGCACGAATGTGGGCTGAGCGGTGTTGTACATAGGAGTGGAGACGTCTTGGACTTGAAACGTGGGTAAGTATGGAGTGGCATATGCATTTAGTCCAGCAACCGGTTTGGTGGGTATAGTCTCTGCTACATGCGGAGCTGGCACTGTGCGGTTGTCGAGAGTATAATGACCTGCCGGTATATTGGGTTGCGTGTAGATAATAGCCTGTGGAGTTTGATGAGATGCAGGGTCTTGGCGCATACTGGAATACGAAGGAAGTTCAAGTTTGGGAGCATTGTGCTGACCTTGAGTGTAGGGTTCTGTAAGTTGATCGGCATCCTGGTGTCCTGGAGAAGCATGAACGCCATCAGAAGTGTTAGTGATGATCTGCGGTTCGCCATTTTGGCTTAGCACGTAGTCTCTTGTGCGTTCAATAGGGTCCTCCGCCTCCACTTCACACAAACTGATGCTGTCTCTTTGACTCCCACTGATAGCTCGCTCCAGGATCCTTAACTCCGCCATGGCTGTTGCGTGCTCACATTCCTTCTCCAGAGCTTCCTTGCGTGCTGCATCCGCATCCATTTCTGCTCTCTTTTGTGCTGTGGCTGCATCCATATCTGCTCTCCTTTGCGCAAAGGCTGCTTGTATCTTAGACGTTTCTGCCTTAGCACGTGCCCTTATAAGCTGCTGGCTGAGAGTGGAATATTTTGATGAACTTGACCTAGATGAGCGTTTTGAGTGCTTAGACGATTTGGATGAGCGAGATGATGCATCTGGTGTCCGTGCAATTTTAGCCTCTATCTTTGTCTTAATGTCGCGTACGGTGCAGTCCCTTTCAGAATTAAGCTGCTGGAAACTTTGCAATTCTTTTAAAGTCTCTGGCAAATTCAGTTTCTTCAGGAGAATAATGTATTGATCAGTCTTCTCCATATACCTTTGGTATGCTGTGCATAATTGTTCTAGGGCTCCCTCAAGTGGTAACTCATGAGAAGCAGGCCTTGATACAGTGTCTATGTGACTCAGCACTTTCTCCCACAGTGAAGACACATCACTATATACAACACATTTTTCAGTCTCTAAATTCTCCATGACTTTCCATGTAGGTTTAACTGTACGTTTTCCTCTTTCACTAGCTGGTGGATGGGGATCTGGGTCTCTGTCCTGTGTTTGTAAGTCTGGTAGGGACATTGTATTCCTTGCTTCAGACATGATTTGCTTGCAGGCAGGAAGAGTGGATGATGAGGGTTATACTTCTCACTGTTTATCTGCAGTGTGTGCTTCTATGCACACTGGGGTCTGGCTGGGAACTGGGTTACTGTGTATCTGGGAAATGTCCTTTTCCACTGAGGTTCAGCACAGACCTTGAGTTACTGTCTCTGAAGGCAGGCTATTCCTTTTTACTATTCTGACTCATGGGTATGTAGAACGCAGTGGTGCCTGGATAGACCTATTCTTTTGGGCGCTTCCGTATTTACCTGTACTCACGTTCATACCGATTTATCAGATAGCTTAACTCAGCCACGTTCTCATGTAAGAAGACTCCAGGAAAAGAGGATTGCTTTAACCGAAATTCTTGTATTATGATGAAAGTAGCAGGTAAAAAGGAATATTCAACAGAGGACATGTAATAGGATGCATACAGATATGGGGATGATGACAAAATGGAGAATAAGGGCGTGAACAAACATACATCACAGGACTACAGTGAGAGAGTTGGGACAAAATAAAGGGAAAGGCAAACTTCTGCCTAGAAAGAAAGGATGGAACACAAACAATGCAAACATTAAATGATTTCTCAAGTCGTGGGACATGACACTCCCCGTCTGAAATCCTTGGATTTCACGATGTCCGTAATTTTTCGAAGTCGTTCGAACCTGAAAAAACAAGAGGAAGAAAACATGCATGCAATAATAAACATAAAAGATTTTTAAGTCCAACTCGTTGTTGTTGACCCGTAGATCACACCGAAAGATAAGTTCAAGTATATAAAACCCATCTTCAGATTGGGGAAGCCGCAAACATGCAAACTCTTCCACCAACCCAGAATCCAATGGGAATGTTAAGGGTTCAATCCAATGGAAAATGTCAACATTCAATAAACTGGGGAATGAGGAGGAATGCTCCCCGCCGTGAACAACGTCCAGGAGCATGTTCAGTTCATGTGATGTCCTCCTTTCGTAGAAGCAGCACGAGTTCAGTGACCGGGCGGAAGAAGGTTCGGGTAGAGCCCCCTTTTGTCACCTTAACTTCTACCTTACGAGTCTTTCCGTCCTCACCGGGTAGGACTTTGGTGATAAGTCCCATTGGCCAGTCATTACGATGAGCCTCTTTGTCCTTTAAGAGAACAAGGTCTCCTTCTTGGAGATTGGGACTGGGCGTCTGCCATTTGTGACGGTTTTGAAGCAAGTGTAAATATTCGGTCTTCCAGCGATGCCAAAACACATTAGCCAGGTGTTGAACTTGTCTCCACTGACGTTTGTAAATGTCCTTGTTATCGAAATTCCCAGGTGGGACTGTAGCGGCTCCAATCTTCTGTGTAAGGAGTGTAGCTGGAGTAAGTATCGTTGGAGCATCGGGGTCGGATGATACTGGAACCAAAGGTCTAGCATTTATTATGGCTGACACTTCTGCGAGGAAGGTGACCAGAACTTCATGAGTAAGGGGAAGTTTATGGTCCAGCAACATGGAGTCGAGGATCCTTCGTGCAACACCAATCATGCGTTCCCAAGATCCACCCATGTGTGAAGAGTGTGGAGGGTTGAATACCCAAGTGCATCCATTGTCGGACAAGAAGTTGTCAAACTGCAGTTCCTTGCAGGCTCCTACAAAGTTTGTGCCGCAGTCGGACCGGAGTTGTTTGGCAGGTCCCCGGATGGAAAAGAATCTTCTTAGGGCATTGATGAAGCTGGAGGTATCCATGGATTCAATAACCTCGATGTGAACTGCACGGATACTGAGACAGGTGAATAGGACAGCCCATCGCTTACTGTTCGCGGCTCCTCCACGGGTTTTCCTGGTAACAACCGACCATGGCCCGAAGACGTCTACACCAACATATGAAAACGGTTGGTCCATGCTCAGTCGATCTGCTGGGAGGTTCGCCATTTGTTGTTGTTGGTGTTTTCCTCGTAACCTTCGACACTTGACACATCTATGGAGAACTGAAGAGACGCACCTCTTCATTCCCATGATCCACAAGCCAGCAGACCTGATGGCACCTTCAGTAAGACGTCTGCCTTGGTGCTGTACTCGTTCGTGATAGTGCCGAATCAACAGAGTAGTGACGTGATGTCGACCTGGAATGATGATAGGGTTCTGCTCCTTATCGTATAGGTCTGATTTACTTAAACGTCCTCCCACTCTTAGAAACTTGAGATGATCGACTACTGGATTCAAGTCGAGTAGAGTGCTGTTTTTGGACACGCTGACTCCCTTGGTAATACTGCCAATCTCATGTGAATATTCTTCTTGTTGCACACACCTGATGATAACTTGTTCAGCATGGTCTATGTCGTCGGCAGTAAGACGACTCTTACACACGTGCCAACCATGGCACCCTGAGGGCTTGTCC
The DNA here is from genome assembly GCF_051348905.1 of Ranitomeya variabilis. Classification (NCBI taxonomy): domain Eukaryota; kingdom Metazoa; phylum Chordata; class Amphibia; order Anura; family Dendrobatidae; genus Ranitomeya; species Ranitomeya variabilis. Next base: position 103,162,381 of record NC_135239.1, on the reverse strand, counting down.
TTTGTAAAACAGCGAGCAATGTGAATGAGACGAGCTACAGTTCGTACAACGGAGGACCAGCTTGAAAAGCGTTCAAAACGATGAGACTTCAAACCTTGCCTAGATGTCATTGAAGTATAGTGAGCAGAGATAGTTTGTCTTATCTCCTTGTCAGATTCTGGTTCCACCAGCTCATAAGCATTTTTGGTGTTGTTCGCACAGAAATCTTCGTACAGGAGACTGGGAGGCGTCAACCACATGTTGTCACCAAGCTTAGAAGCAGCTGCGAGTCTTGTACCTCGGTCGGCTGGGTTTAAATCGGTGGAGATGTGATGCCACTGCTCAGGGGTAGAAAAACTTCTGATGCGCTCAACTCTGTTGCTCACATATGTATAGAACTGCTTTGTTTGGTTGTGAATGTACCCGAGTACCACCCTGCTGTCAGTGTAGAAAGTAAAGGAATCAATTGTAATGTCCATTTCGTCTTGTACAACTTCAGCAATTTCTACTGCCAATACCGCAGCACAAAGCTCGAGTCTGGGTACAGAGTGTGCAGGCTTTGGAGTTAATTTGGCTTTACCCAGGATGAAACCACAGTGTACCTTGTTAGCTCCTAAGGTCATCAGATAAGCTACTGCGGCTATGGCTTCTGTAGATGCGTCAGAGAAAATATGGACTTCTCTTCTGATTGCAGTCGAAGGTGATCTTGGAGAATAACAACGTGGGACTTGGAGTTGCTCTAAGAACTTCAGAGACTTCTTCCACGCCTCCCACCTTTGCTGTTTCTGAGTTGGGAGCGGGGTGTCCCAATCCGTGTTCTCGGCCGTAAGCTGTCTTAACAGTATCTTGCCTTGAATAGTGATGGGTGCTACAAACCCGAGAGGATCATAGATGCTATTTATGACAGATAGGACTCCTCGTTTGGTAAAGGGTTTGTCATAGGGTGACACTTGGAAAGTGAAGGTGTCCCGTTTGATATCCCACAGTAGACCAAGGCTGCGCTGTGTTGGAGGAACATCGGAACCCAAGTTGAGGTCCTTTAGGTTTGTGGCATGGTCCTCAGATGGAAACGCGTTCATTACCTCTTGACTGTTAGAGATAATCTTGTGGAGTCTGAGGTTTGATGTGGATAGCATTTCCTGTGTTCTGGAGAGTAGGTCAATTGCATCTTCGCTTGTGGGCAAGGACTTGAGCCCATCGTCCACCTGCCTGGATAGACCTATTCTTTTGGGCGCTTCCGTATTGACCTGTACTCACGTTCATACCGATTTATCAGATAGCTTAACTCAGCCACGTTCTCATGTAAGAAGACTCCAGGAAAAGAGGATTGCTTTAACCGAAATTCTTGTATTATGATGAAAGTAGCAGGTAAAAAGGAATATTCAACAGAGGACATGTAATAGGATGCATACAGATATGGGGATGATGACAAAATGGAGAATAAGGGCGTGAACAAACATACATCACAGGACTACAGTGAGAGAGTTGGGACAAAATAAAGGGAAAGGCAAACTTCTGCCTAGAAAGAAAGGATGGAACACAAACAATGCAAACATTAAATGATTTCTCAAGTCGTGGGACATGACACACTGCATCTAATCCAGTTGATAGTTTTGGGCCTAGTACCATTGTCTGCACGTCAGCAGAGTAGCCCGCCTGTGAAGCTAGCTACACCGCCTGTGTATCTCAATTTTTACGGCATCTAACCCAGTAAATAGTTTTGGGGTTTTGGGCTTAGTAGCAGTGTCTGCACGTCAGCAGAGTAGCCCGCCTGTGAAACAAACTATACCGCCTGTGTATCTCTATTTTCACTGCATCTAATCCAGTTGATAGTTTTGGGCCTAGTAGCATTGTCTGCATGTCAGCAGAGTAGCCCGCCTGGGAAACAAACTATACCGCCTGTGTATCTCTATTTTCACTGCATCTAATCCAGTTGATAGTTTTGGGCCTAGTAGCATTGTCTGCACGTCAGCAGAGTAGCCCGCCTGTGAAGCTCGCTACACCGCCTGTGTATCTCAATTTTTACGGCATCTAACCCAGTAAATCGTTTTGGGGTTTTGGGCTTAGTAGCAGTGTCTGTACGTCAGCAGAGTAGCCCGCCTGTGAAGCTAGCTACACCGCCTGTGTATCTCAATTTTTACTGCATCTAAGCCTGTGAAGCTAGCTACACTGCCTGTGTATCTCAATTTTTACGGCATCTAACCCAGTAAATCGTTTTGGGGTTTTGGGCTTAGTAGCAGTGTCTGCACATCAGCAGAGTAGCCCGCCTGTGAAACAAACTATACCGCCTGTGTATCTCTATTTTCACTGCATCTAATCCAGTTGATAGTTTTGGGCCTAGTAGCATTGTCTGCACGTAAGCTAGCTACACCGCCTGTGTATCTCTATTTTCACTGCATCTAATCCAGTTGATAGTTTTGGGCCTAGTACCACAGTTTGGCCACTCAGTTCTGCTCGGTTTTCATCCATCGGTTGTTGTGTCAACAACTTCAGATACAGAGTTGCCAATTAAGCACTAAAATGAGTGGCAAAAGGCCTGCTGCTGGTAAAAAGGGGAATAGGCGTGTTGGAAAGGGAAAAAAAGGTTGTGTCCGTGGGGTAGGTGGTAAAGCAACAGTAACATCTGCAGAAGAAAGACCATCTTCCAGCCAAAGTAAGATGTCTACTTCTTTTCGTGGACAATCTGATATGATCCCTTTCTTACGACCATCGCTACACGCATCGCCAAAAATTCCAGATGAGGCACAAAAACAGCAGGTGCTTGAACGGATATCAAGTGCTCGTTCAAGTGGGCTCTCCTCCATGTCAACTTCGACATCACAACTACTCCAGTCCTCAGAGTTGTCACCCCAATCGCACTTGCTTCCTCACAGCTCCCAAGTCTCCAGCTGCCCGTCTGAGCATGGGGTAGCACACATGGTTGAGTCTGTAGAGCTGTTTACGCATACTATAGCCTGGGAATCAGAGGTCTACTCCAGAGCTTCTGTGAATCCAGACGAGGAAATGATCTGCACTGATGCCCAGAATCTTTGTGAGTCGGATCCAGGCCCAGATGAAGAAGGTTCAGTCGCCACTACTTCTCAAAGAAAGCTGTGCCTGCGCTACACCAGCATGTCGCACACAACATCACCGCTTCCTTGAGAAACTCTGTGTGTGACAGGGTGCATTTCACCACAGACACTTGGACGAGTAAACATGGACAGGAGGTTATATGTCGGTGACTGGGCACTGGGTAACTACGGCGACATCAGTAGAAGGGGCTGCTGTCCAAGTCTTGCCGTCCCCACGAGTTGCTCGTCGATCCTCTGTATCTAGAAGTTCCTCCACTGCTTCTGCCTCCTCAACCTCCTCTCGTTCCTCCACCTGCACCCAAAGCCTGTCTGGTAATGCCACCCGCGTTGTAACTGCGCAGAAGGAATCCTGCACACCTCCTCACTATGCTGTCACCAGGGCTCAACGGCATCAGGCAGTGTTTACATTGAAATGTCTGGGAAATGTGAGTCACACAGCTGAGGAGTTGTGGTCAGCTCTGGAGACCGAGTTCCATCAATGGTTGTCTTCACTCAACCTGCAGCCAGGGAAGGCCGTGTGTGACAATGCTGCAAACCTGGGTGCGGCCCTTCGCCGGGGCAATGTCACACACGTGCCTTGTATGGCTCACGTTTTGAACCTGGTTGTCCAGCAATTTTTATCCCACTATCCCAGACTAGATGGGCTTCTGCAGAGGGCACGGTCGCTGTGTGCTCACTTCCGCCGTTCGCATCCCGCAGCTCGACGACTTGCATCTCTACAGAAGTCGTTGGGCCTGCCAGTTCACCAGCTGAAATGCGATGTGCCCACACAGTGGAATTCAACTCTGCACATGTTGCAGCGACTGTATAGCCTGGGCCAACGAGATCAAGAGGTGGGGCAAATCACGCTGCAGGAGTGGTCTCAGATCAGGGACCTATGCACCCTTCTGCACAGTTTTGAAATAGCAATGAAGATGTTTAGTGCTGACGATGCCATTATCAGCATGACCATTCTGGTGATTTACATGCTGGAGCACACCTTACACAGTGTTCGGAGTCAGGTGGTGGAACAAGAGGAGGAGGAGGAGGAACAGGAGGAGTCGTATGCGTAAGGGATCATATCTCCAAGGTCAAGAAGGTTGGCAGCACCAAGGCGGTTGGCATTGGAGGCTGGGGGAGAGGGATTACCGAGGGCGCATGGTAGCAACCAAACTGTTGAGGAAGGTGCAGGAGGCGAGGAAGAAGTGGAGGACGAACTGGCGCTGGGCATGGAAGACTCATCAGATGAGAGAGACCTTGATCAAATTTCGGTTGTGCGAGGTTGGGGGGAGAGGGCAGACGATGGAAGCATGATTCTCACCTCACCACCACCAAGACAACAAGGACTTGGTCCTCCTGGATGCGCAAGACACATGAGTGCCTTCTTGCTGCACTACCTGCAACATGACCCTTGGATTGTCAGAATCCAAAGTAATGCCGACTACTGGGTTGCCACACTCTTAGATCGCCGGTACAAAAGCAAATTTGGCAAAATTATTCCTGCCATAGAAAGGGATTCACGCATGCAGGAGTATCAGCAGAGACTGTTACAGAATCTAACATCTGCTTTTCCACAAAACACCAGTGGTGCACGTAGTCAATCTCTGAGTTCTAACTTGCCAACCGTGGGACTATCGAGTCATCACTCAAACCGTAACAGTAACATCGTATCTGGTGGTAACAGCAATTTTTTCCAATCGTTTCAAGATTTTTTTAGACCATCCTTTGCAAGGCCACAGGAGACAAGAAGTCTGACGCACAGCCAACGCCTAGAGAGGAAGGTACAAGAGTATCTCCAAGTTAACATCGATGCCATGACTGTGGAACTGGACCCTTGCTCATTTTGGGCTTCCAATCTTGAAAAATGGCCTGAGCTCGCCACTCACGCCTTGGAGATCTTGTCGTGCCCCGCAGCCTGCGTTCTCTCTGAACGTGTGTTCAGCGCTGCTGGTGGTGTGCTGACAGATAAGCGCATGCGGCTGTCCAGTGACAATGTAGACAGACTAACGTTCATCAAGATGAACAAATCCTGGATCCACAAGGACATTTCTACCCCTGTGTCATCTTGGGGAGACTAAAAGCTTGATGATTTTTGAAAATCACCTCACCAACCAATTTAAAAAACTCTGGCGAAATTGATGCCACTTAAGTGGTGTCTGTGGCCGAATTTTTGGAAAAAATGGAGACTCTTTGATTTAGTCTCCTTGCTGAGTTTTACATGACGTTGCCATCGTCAATTCCAGGTGGGTGGGGTCGTCTGCAGAGTTGTTTACTCATACTATGGCCTGGGATTCAGAGGTCTGCTCCAAAGCTTCAGTGTCTGCTAGTCAGCAGAGTAGCCCAGCCACCCACCGCCTGTTTACCTAAGTACTATTTTTAACAGCATCTGGCACAGGAAATCCATTGGGGCCTAGTAGAATTTGGTGCTACTCAGCAGCGTACTTCACCCATGAAGCAAGCTACACCGCCTGTTTACCTAACTACTATTTTGTAACGGCATCTAGCCCAGGAAATCCTTTTGGGCCTAGTAGAATTTAGTGCTACTCAGCAGCGTACCCCACCCATGAAGCAAGCTACACCGCCTGTTTACCTAACTACTATTTTGTAACGGCATCTAGCCCAGGAAATCCTTTTGGGCCTAGTAGAATTTAGTGCAACTCAGCAGCGTACCCCACCCATGAAGCAAGCTACACCGCCTGTTTACCTAACTACTATTTTGTAACGGCATCTAGCCCAGGAAATCCTTTTGGGCCTAGTAGAATTTGGTGAAACTCAGCAGCGTACCCCACCCATGAAGCAAGCTACACCGCCTGTTTACCTAACTACTAATTTTTAACTGATCTAGCCCAGGAAATCGTTTTGTACCTAATAGCATTTTGTGGGCCTAGTAGAATTTAGTGCAACTCAGCAGCGTACCCCACCCATGAAGCACGCTACACCGCCTGTTTACCTAACTACTATTTTGTAACGGCATCTAGCCCAGGAAATCCTTTTGGGCCTAGTAGAATTTGGTGCAACTCAGCAGCGTACCCCACCCATGAAGCAAGCTACACCACCTGTTTACCTAACTACTATTTTGTAACGGCATCTATAAATAAATAAATAATCTTTATTTTTATATAGCGCTAACATATTCCGCAGCGCTTTACAGGTTGCACACATTATCGTCGCTGTCACAATCTAAATTGTATGTCTTTGGAATGTGGGAGGAAACCAGAGAACCCGGAGAAAACCCACGCAAACAATGAGAGAACATTCAAACTCTTTGCAGATGTTGTCCTTAGTGGGGCTTGAACCCAGGACTCCAGTGCTGCAAGGCTGCTGTGCTATCCACTGCCCCACCATGCTGCCCCATCTAGCCCAGGAAATCCTTTTGGGCCTAATAGAATTTAGTGCTACTCAGCAGTGTACCCCACCCATGAAGCAAGCTACATCGCCTGTTGATCTAATTACTAATGTTTAACTGATCTAGCCCAGGAAATCGTTTTGTGCCTAATAGCATTTTGTGCTACTCAGCAGAGTACCCCACCCATGAAGCAATGAAGCAAGCTACACCGCCTTCTTTCTTTCTCAATCTAACCCCTCCGCTCTGGGGTGTCCACTCTCCCTCCAGCTCTCTCCTTCTCACAGGTGGACTACCGCGTGTTTTTACACTGTGGCGAATCTTTTGGGCCCAGGCATAAGAAGTCGTCGAGGTAATGGATAATATGTGCCGCCTTACAAACGTCCATGATGACACATTCAAGGAAGTAACTAAACGCCTCAAATAGTGAGCAGGATATGGAGCACCCCATGGGCAAACAGCGATCTATGTAGTATGCTCCTTCACAGAAGCAGCCCAATGGGAGAAAACTATTCGGAGGCACAGGTAGTAATCGGAGCGCCCCCTCAATGTCTGTTTTGGCCATTAGGGTGCCCCTTCCCAACTTCTTGACCCACCTGATTGCCTCGTCAAAGGAGGTACAGTACATAGTACTGTACTTGGTTCCGCGTCAATGTTTTCATTTACTGACCTGCCCCTTGGATATGACAAATGGTGGATTAGTCTGAATGTATTGGGTTCATTTTTTGGCACAACTCCCAATGGGGGTACCACTACGTCTTCTAAGGAAAGTGTTCTGAATGGACCCGCCGTCATTCTACCTAAAGATATTTCTTTTTTTTTTTTGTCAAGACGTCTGGGTGTTGGTAGAGTTAGTTTAGATTTTTACTCCAGCCTTTCTTAACTTTAGAAGGGCATGACATGCCTATATCTGTGTCTCCTCCTCCTTTTACTCCTCCCCCTCTTTTCTTTTCACATGACTATGTGTAGTTGTGACTTTTCCATGTGTTTGTTGTGTCTTCTGAGCAGTTTGTCAGCTTTTTGACACCTTTTAAAGTGTTTTCTATGTGTTTTCCATGTGTTTGTATGTGTTTGTGTTTGCCTGCCATTGGTTTCAATGGGGTTCGACGGTGTTCGTCGAACAGTTCGACGAACAGTTCGGCGAACATCTCCCTGTTCGACGAACCGAAACCGAACACTAGGGAGGTGGCTCATCTCTTGTTAACAATCCATACACTAAACAAAATTGTGCAAGAAACAATAAAGAAACTTTTAGGAATATATTTTATCATCTTACATGCAGGACCAAATTATCCTGAGATGGCTGGAAGATTCTGCACCCCTGGGAAGGACTCCATGTTAAAGATGGCAAAATGTACCGGACAGTGTATTTGACGTCATACAGAGAAAAGAATTGGCCATTCGTGATTCCTAGCAGCAAAACTCAGAGTGTGGCTAACGAGTGCCATCAGAAAAGTGCCCATTTCAGTCCAGAGAAAACTTACAAATGAATTCACAATTTGTGTACTGTCCTCAGCTGGAGCAGATTGTCAAAGAACTCTGGCAGCAATGTAAAGCTTGCAAACTGGCAAAGACACCGAAGCAGAGGGTGCCGACTCAAGTCATCTAGTCAACTGCACCCCTGGAGATCTTGATGATCAATTATCTACTAGACGGGCCTGCCACAGGAGGACTACAGTACTGTTTAGTAATGACAGATCACTTTTCAAAGTTAGCTGTAGTGTTACCAACCCGCTACCAAACTGCAGAGACGGCAACTAGGGTGTTGTGTAGACACTTCATTCAGGTATATCGATGTCCGAGGACGATTCCCTCTGACCAAGGAGCATGCTTACAAGGAAAAGTTATGAAAAAGCTCTATGAGATCTACGGATACTGAGGTCCCGAACAACAGCGTATCACCCGCATGGAAATTGTACCTGTGAGCGATTTAGTCAAACACTGCTTCAAATGCCTCGAACCCTAGAAGGAGACAAGTAATTGTGGTGGCCGGATTATTTGGCTGAACTACTCTGGGCTTACAATAACTGAGTGCATAGCACTACTGGTTACTCTCTGTACACGTTACTGTATGGACAGTCAGGAAGAGAAGTGTCTGAACTTAACTTGAGTACTCCAACCAAAGAAAAACACCACACTCCAGACTCATGGATGCAGGAGCACCAAATCAGACTGAAAACTATTCACCAGTTGGTAGGAGACAAGCAACAGAATCAATTACCCTGACACAGTTGTTCAGCCCAAACTGAACCGTTCACACCTGGGGATAGAGCACTGGTCCATGTAAAGACTACCATAGGAAAGTTGCATGTTCGCTTGGAGTTGGAATCCTGCAGTGTGTTGAAGCAGGTAATTCCAAATGTACCAACATACGATGTGAAGTGAGAAGACAGATCCCATCAGGACATGCTTCACCCCTGTCACTCAATCGACCCCTGGGACAGCCTCGGTTTAAGTCATTAACGGAAAACTGACTACACAAGAACCACAAGAAAGATTTCTTCACCCCAGGTATCACTTTTTTCAGTGTAACATTGGTAAAATTACAGTGTCTGTAGTTTACTTAGCAAAATCTTGCTAACAGGTTCCCTTTAAGTGTACCTGTGTACACTCTTAGTGTTATTGAGAGGAACTGCTGCCATTGTATTTTTTGCTTATACACTCTTTATCTACCATCCATTCCTTTGTTTTATATAAACTGGTTAGTAAATATTTATATTATATTGTCTAATCTTTGTGCATGTCTGCTAATTGCTGCTGGACCCCTCGTGTGACCTTCCCTCTTTCACGTTTCACATTCACACACCGCATATGACACAAACATTGTATGTTACACACACGTATATACCCAGTGCATGTTTCACAAACATATGCATATACACATAGCACACACATGTATACACAGAGCACATACATATACAGTAATATATAGTAAAGTGTTCGCATCCTGCACTCTCACTTTGTTTTGTGAAAATCATCACTGAATCCAGAAGAGAACAGAAACGCTTTAAAAGTTTCTATCTTGTGAGATCTGTTCTCCGCTTTGGAAAAATGTGGGTAGGAAATACTTCAGTCTATAACGTAGCGTGCTGACAGGTCTGCAAGAATCCACTGGGAACTGGAAACACTGAAACTTAAAATTCTCTACTGGCCTGTGTGCTATTATTAGGTCACTCCTACACCAAAGGGAGCACACATCAAACCTTACTATTTTCCTTTTGTGTATACTGCTAAGACTACTTCTTTTCATTGACTATGTGATCAGAGTCTTATAAAACATAAATTATAAGTGAAAATTAAATAATGTTCAAAAGCTTTGGTTATAAAAGATATATATATTTTCAATAAGGGTAATTTCAAAATTTCACTTTGAGCCCAAGTCCAGTTTCACATAAGCATTATACAAGGGGTATTATTGTGCCTGCATTACAGTCGCAAATCCCAACCTAACTGCAGGTCTAGACCAGAAGCTATCCCTGAACTTGGAGTTATAATACATGTGAAAATTATGCTCATGTGAAACTGATGTAAGTGTATGTTCATACCCGGAGTTGTATTTTGCAATACATATAATACATACGGTAAATGAGATTTCTGAAATGTCATACTCACTAAGTATTTATCAGCGAGCATTTTGAGCACTTCTCTGTTTTTGCCAACACACAGCATGTCAATTCTTTCAGTGTTTTTGAAACACTTTAGACCTATTAAAATGAATGGTTGAAAAAATCATATAAAAATGCAACAAAAATGCAAGTATTCTAAGCAGCTTGTTCCTGCCACCACTCTGGCTTTTGGTGCAGAAAGCAACGATACAAATATGAAACTTCCTATATCCTAATGTGACACTGACATGTTATAGCCAGTGATGAGCAAGCGAGTGTGCTCTATACTAGATAGAGCAATATGGTTCTCGGGCACGCTCGTTCTTTGATCAAGTATCACAAGTGCTCGAGTGCCATTCTCAAGTCGAGAGTCAGACTGGGGTGTCTGGGGCCCAGAGGAGAAATTGACCCGAGCAGGGGCAGACACTAATAGCTTGCGGCCCCTGTTCAAGAAATGTGTGTGGACCCCCCTCCTTTTATGGTCATAAAGCAACAGACCACACACACATATATATCTTACATAGTCTACTTTATTATACAAAAACAAAATAAGATGATGGCTAAAAAGCCATGGCCAGCTCACCGATCCTTGCAGGCGCACGGAGCTTCGTCTCGGATCCAGACGAGGGATAATTACAAAGTAGAAACAGAAGGTGCTCCAGCTCCAATAAAAAAGATTCTTTATTAATGGTTAAAATCCAGTGACATAATAGATCCTTGCTGTAGTACAAATGTGGGGGTACAGAGCCCATGCAACGCGTTTCGATCGCTGCCGATCTTAATCAATGCATGCTTCAACAAAGAAACAGTGATTATTTTATAAAATAATGAACCAATACAATGCTGAGTTCAGATCACATGACTTATACCACAGATTTGGCAAATGAAATAGTCCTGCTCAAGCAATGCAACAATGGAACATTCATAAAACATTAAATACATGAAACATTGTACGATTTAAAAGAAGAAAAAAAAAAAAAAAAAAAAAAACCTATCAAAATAAAAAAACCTATCAAAAAAAAAAAAAAAACACACAGAAAAAAGAAAAGAAAAGAAAAAAGGGAAATGGAAAGTTAGCAATAATGGTACATAATTTCGTTTTTTCTGTTTAAACCACCAGGGTGTCTCGTTTGTAAATTATACACCCAAAACGCTTCCCTAGTTAGCAGACGTCTTTTAATGTCTCCACCTCGTTGTGGTAAACTAACTTTCTCAATTCCCTGAATAGTCATGTTGGACACATTACCAGAGTGATATACATTAAAATGTTTGGCAACAGCTGAAGTATTTCTATTTATGGCGTTACTACTGGTGAGATCCCTTAAATGCTCCGTTATTCTGGTTTTTAATTTTCTTGTAGTGCATCCAATATAGGATACATTACATACAGTGCAGTCTACTTTATAGACAACATTGCTGGTATGGCAGTTAATGAAATCTTTAATTTGATAAGTTTTTGTTTTTTCTTTATTTTGAAAATTATTTTTAGTTAGCGCATGACGGCATGTGCTACATGCGGTAACGCCACATTTGTAGAAGCCTCTACATTCTAACCAGGTTTTCGAAAGCGATTTTGATGGAAGAGAGCTGGGAGATAGGGAGCTGCCAATAGTTGGCGCTCTTCTGGCTACCACATTAAGGCCATCTTTTAAAATTTCAGAAAGTGCATCATCTTCTCGCAAAATAGGCAACCTGTTGTGTATTATCTTTTTAATTTCATTAAATTCGGTACTGAATTGAAAACAAATATATGGCTTTTGTTTAGTTCTCTCTTTTTTGTTTTTATTTTCCGGATTAAATGTTAGCAAACTGTCTCTTGGTTTATTATTTACTATTTTATGTGCTCTCTTTAATGTCCAGTTTGGATATTTTCTTTCTTTTAATCTAGCTTCTAATCTTTCGAATTCGAGATCCCTGAATTCAGTCTCACTACAATTTCTTTTAAGCCTTGTATATTCGCCTACTGGAATCGATTTGATGGTGTGCCTAGGATGGCTACTTTTTGCATGTAATACTGTGTTCCCACTGAGGGGTTTTACATGCGTTTTGCTTCTTATGATTTCATTTTCCAGGCCCAAAAGAACTAGATCCAAAAAGGATATCTCATTATGATTCCATTTATAGGTGAATTTAATTCCATAAGTATTGGCATTAATGTATTCAATAAAATCCGGTACGGCAGATACATCACCCCCCCAAATTATCAGGGTGTCATCTATGTATCTGCCGTACCAGATCAAGGATTCGCAAAATGGATTGTCTGTGGAATAAATATATTTATGTTCCCAAAAGGCCATCGTAAGGTTTGCCATTGAGGGGGAATATTTCGCCCCCATTGGAACACCGGTTTTTTGTCGGTATATTTCGTTTTCAAATGAAAAAATATTATGTTCCGATAAAAAAAATGCAACCTGTAAAACAAAATTTATGAGATCCTGAGTACATGCGCTATGATGTTCTAAATGAAATTGTAAAGCTTCCATGGCTAGCGTATGTGGTGTCACTTTACACCTGCATACCACACACGCTAGCCATGGAAGCTTTACAATTATTGGAACATAATATTTTTGGTGATGTATCTGCCGTACCGGATTTTATTGAATACATTAATGCCAATACTTATGGAATTAAATTCACCTATAAATGGAATCATAATGAGATATCCTTTTTGGATCTAGTTCTTTTGGGCCTGGAAAATGAAATCATAAGAAGCAAAACGCATGTAAAACCCCTCAGTGGGAACACAGTATTACATGCAAAAAGTAGCCATCCTAGGCACACCATCAAATCGATTCCAGTAGGCGAATATACAAGGCTTAAAAGAAATTGTAGTGAGACTGAATTCAGGGATCTCGAATTCGAAAGATTAGAAGCTAGATTAAAAGAAAGAAAATATCCAAACTGGACATTAAAGAGAGCACATAAAATAGTAAATAATAAACCAAGAGACAGTTTGCTAACATTTAATCCGGAAAATAAAAACAAAAAAGAGAGAACTAAACAAAAGCCATATATTTGTTTTCAATTCAGTACCGAATTTAATGAAATTAAAAAGATAATACACAACAGGTTGCCTATTTTGCGAGAAGATGATGCACTTTCTGAAATTTTAAAAGATGGCCTTAATGTGGTAGCCAGAAGAGCGCCAACTATTGGCAGCTCCCTATCTCCCAGCTCTCTTCCATCAAAATCGCTTTCGAAAACCTGGTTAGAATGTAGAGGCTTCTACAAATGTGGCGTTACCGCATGTAGCACATGCCGTCATGCGCTAACTAAAAATAATTTTCAAAATAAAGAAAAAACAAAAACTTATCAAATTAAAGATTTCATTAACTGCCATACCAGCAATGTTGTCTATAAAGTAGACTGCACTGTATGTAATGTATCCTATATTGGATGCACTACAAGAAAATTAAAAACCAGAATAACGGAGCATTTAAGGGATCTCACCAGTAGTAACGCCATAAATAGAAATACTTCAGCTGTTGCCAAACATTTTAATGTATATCACTCTGGTAATGTGTCCAACATGACTATTCAGGGAATTGAGAAAGTTAGTTTACCACAACGAGGTGGAGACATTAAAAGACGTCTGCTAACTAGGGAAGCGTTTTGGGTGTATAATTTACAAACGAGACACCCTGGTGGTTTAAACAGAAAAAACGAAATTATGTACCATTATTGCTAACTTTCCATTTCCCTTTTTTCTTTTCTTTTTTCTGTGTGTTTTTCTTTTTTTTTTGATAGGTTTTTTTTTTTTTTTTTTGATAGTTTTTTTATTTTGATAGTTTTTTTTTTTTTTTTTTTTTTTTCTTTCTTCTTTTAAATCGTACAATGTTTCATGTATTTAATGTTTTATGAATGTTCCATTGTTGCATTGCTTGAGCAGGACTATTTCATTTGCCAAATCTGTGGTATAAGTCATGTGATCTGAACTCAGCATTGTATTGGTTCATTATTTTATAAAATAATCACTGTTTCTTTGTTGAAGCATGCATTGATTAAGATCGGCAGCGATCGAAACGCGTTGCATGGGCTCTGTACCCCCACATTTGTACTACAGCAAGGATCTATTATGTCACTGGATTTTAACCATTAATAAAGAATCTTTTTTATTGGAGCTGGAGCACCTTCTGTTTCTACTTTATTATGTATATTGCTGTCCCTTATTACCTCTTGGTGTTATAGCTCTGTCCCTTATATATCGCATTATTTATAGCACCCCCTCTCTTTGTTACATACCATCCTCTCTTGTTAGATAATATAATGCAATGAAAGCTGATGGAGCATGGGAAAGCTTCTTTTCTCATAGAGGAGCTGATGGACTGGTCTTCTGGTCATCGGCTGCTCCATCAGCAATCATTTTATATCTAACAAGAGAGGACTATGTAATAAAAGAGGGCACTGTGAATAACAAAAGTAAAAATACACTATGTAAGTGTCAGCACTGTACATAACAGCAGAGGAAGCTATATAATAAAGGACAGCACTACATATTACTAGAGAGGATGGTACGTAATAAGCGATGGTGTTATACATAATAAAAGAGGAAACTGTAACTAAGGGCAGCGCTATACATAATAAGTGAGTACACTATATACTAAAAGACTGTGTCATACATGATAGCTGAGTACATACTAAGGGACTGTGCTATACATAATAAGTGAGTCCACTATATACTAAGGGACTGTGCTATACATAGTAAGCCTACATTCCTGTAACCATGTGCATTGTCAGTGTGCTGCCCACTTTCACAGATGCATTGAGCATGTCCTACTCTGATCCTCAAAATCAGAACAGAACAGTATTTGACCCTTACTGATCTCATTCTCAGAAATGTGACTTTCACGAATGTGTGAATGGACCTATAAAACTCTACGAGTGTGTTATCTGATAAAAAAATCTGGTAGCACACGGACATTACACAAATGTTAGAATGTGGTCTTAGGGATTTTACAGATGACATTATCACCCCAAGTCCTATAGTGCAGATGTGAGCAGGTTGAAAGATGCAGTAACGGATCGGTGGCAGAGCAACAGTTAACGTGGGGTTTACTTTTAACAGGTATACTCCTCGCAGGGAGAAAATGGGTAAAACAGTACAATTGAACAAAGGGCTTGGAACTCACGGAAAACAGGGGTAGTGAACAGGATAGGCAGTTCAAGAAGAGCAAACTTATCAATCCGACAAAATCAGGATGTGAGTGTTGGCGCCAAGGCCTTGGCGCATAAGGGGTCCAGTGTAGTAGTGGAGAATATGGCGTCCTGGATCCTGGCACCGGTGGTGTTTCCTCGTGGTCCAGTTGATGATCGGTGAGCTGAGAAACTGACAAACTGCAAAGAGCACAGTCCTTTACCTTGTCAGAGTCCGGAGAAAATAAACAGTTGTCAGCAGTTGGAACAAAAAACCACTCACGGCGGGTGACCCGGCTTCCCGGTAGAAGAGTGCACACTTCTATGTCTTGTCTGCAGGGTTTGTCACTCATGGTCAGCGGTAACAGCGGGGACCAGATGAGTCTTTGTTGGCAGTCTCTTGTCACGGCTCTCAGACCTTTCTGGCTTGGGCCTGCTCTGTCTGAATTCCACGTATAGAAAAAACAAGAGTGCACTCACCGGTCCTTTGTGTTACGATCCTTTATTTAGAACATGTGCAGGTAACTGTAAGGGAGAACGTGGAATGAACCATTCCACATTCTCCCTTACAGTTACCTGCAAATGTTCTAAATAAAGGATCATAACACAAAGGACCTGTGAGTGCACTCTTGTTTTTTCTATAAGTGGACTTCTATACCTGACTGGATTTGGGGCACCCGTATGTCCTTCTAAGGTGTACAACAGGCATAGCAGCGGGCATACTGGGATATGAGTAGCAGCGGTGCCGTGTTATTTTTTCTTTGTTTTAGTGACTGCTCTGTCTGAATGCTATGCAGTAGGAGCCCTGACACTGCCCTCCTGCATGCTACACGTACTCCCCAAGACTGACTGATTTCCCACGCGCTGCAGCTCTTTTATTTTAGCCACACACCCTGCTCCTGAGTGCAAAGGTCGGTCCGGCGTCTTATGCTTTCCCCGTGCAACCTGCGTGACAGCTCCGACAGTTCCGGATCCATCACGGAGTAGGCACACCTGGTCCGAGTCTTCTCCTTACATTCCCCCCTCTCTTTGTGCTTGCCATTCAACGGGTAAGAGTTCTTGCAGCATGCGTTGACATTCTCCCACCCCTTGGATGATTTGTTGCCAAACAAAATGATCCTGATCAAACCGTTTAGGAGGTTTTCCTGCTGTCGTACATTCAGAACATCGTAAACTAGAGGTTTCCATCCCATCCAGTTGACTAGTTGAATCAAGTTGGACTAACGGGGGATGGGATGCACTCAGTGTTGGTGTAACAGCCATTTCAGGAGTCTCAGGAGTCCCAGCTGTCTCAGGAATTTGCTCTCTTTCCAGCCCCACTTGTGGTAGCCTCGAACCTTCTTCTTCTTCACAATCCCTATTGACTAAGGGACAGTTCTCAGCAGTGCTGGGTTCTTCCTCTTTCTCTAAGTCAGGGTCTCTGGATACACAAGGACAGGGCATGTTTCTGTGTACTGTGCGAGTAGGGGCCTCTTCTTCTCCTTCAGGCTGGACTTCATAGTTGGGCCTTTCAGGATTGACTCGCCGCTTCACCCGGTACGGTGTGTTCTCCCATCGATAGTCAAGTTTATCTCAAGGGCATTTCTCTCATACTAACACCCAGTCTCCAGCCTGTAGAGCTGTCCCTCATAGAGGAGTTGCCTCAGAATGCTCCAAATCTTGAAACCAGGTCCACACTAGGCGATGTAGCCTCTGCAACCAATGGCGGTGTTTTCGTACCCATATGGACACCCCCGACCGTGGGTAGTCCTCCTCTGGGTCCAGCTCCAGCTCTGTGATCTCTTTGCCTGGTCTGCTGAAGAGCAGGGTGTAAGGGGTGTACCCTGTGGTGCGGTGGACGCAGTTGTTGTACACCCCTAACAGTTCTGCTACTTATTCAGGCCAGCACACCTTTCGATCTTCCTCCAAAGTTCTCAACATTTGAATGAGAGTTTGGTTGAATCGTTCACATGCTCCATTACCCTGAGAAAGATAGGGCGTTGTCCTGGACTTGTCAATTTGGTACATACGATGTAGCTCCTCCATTACTCATTACAGAAAACAGGCTCCCTGGTCCGAGTGTATCCCCTTCAGACAGCCCTACACCTAGATAAAGTTCTGACAGATGGCATGGGCCACAGATTCTGCAGTTTGATCCCAAGGTGGAGTCACAACGGCAAATTTGGTGAAGTGATCCATCATTACCAAGCAGTGATCGTATCATTGATGCCCGGACCAACTGTCAAATAGTCAATCATCAAGACCTCCAGTGGGGCCGAGGTCACAATAGTTTTTGTGGGGGTCCTCTGCTCTGGAGGTTTGGACAACTCGCAGCTCCTACAGCTTTGACACACTTCTTCAACCTGCATCCTCAGTAAGGGGTGGTAAACTCATTTCTGTAGCCACTGAAAGGTAATTTCTTGGCGGAAGTGAGCTCCTTTTTCATGTGCTTCTACAGCCACTTTATGCAATAATGTTTCAGGTATCACCACTTGCCAAGTGATGGATAGGGCTCGCTGTAGCTGAATTCTGATACACCAGTCCATTCCTTAAGCGCAATCTCTCCCATTGCCGAAGAATTTGTAGGGCTCCAGGGGACAGGGCCTCTCTCTAATTCCTGCTAGACAAATGTTTTGGGCCATCCACTGTCGAATTTGTACAAGCTCTCCATCCTCCTGCTGAATCCGCACCCATTCGTCGCGGGGCTGTCTCAATACATTTTCCTGGGGCTCCGCTTGTACCTGTTCCAGCGTGACTGCCAACGTCCTGGCAGGACTCCGGAACTCGCAAACTTCTTCAGCCTCAAGTTCTTCATCTTGGTTGGAGCCAGGCTTTTCGTGCGTCACTCTGGATAACGCATCTGCGTGAGTGTTTTCAGCTTCCCTTCTGTAGGCAATCTTATACCATATTTAGCCATTCTAGCCACCCAGCGTTGTTCCAGGGCCCCTAACTTTGCATTTTCCAGATGGGCCAGTGGGTTATTGTCGGTGCACACTAGAACTTCAGACCCCTACAGGTATTTCATGAACTTCTTCGTCATAGCCCACACCAATGCCAGCAGCTCCAACTTTAACGAACTGTAGTTGTCTGGATTCCATTCTGAGTAATGGAGAGAATGACTCATGTAAGCAATCACCCACTCTTTTCCATCCTGAATGTGTGACAACACAGCTCTGAGTCCATGCAAGCTGCCGTCAGTATGTAGGATCAGGGCCGCCATCAGGGCATTACAGCCGTTACTGCTGTATGGGGCCCGGTCAGCAGCAGTGCACAGAGGGGCCCGCAGATCCGGGGCCCCACTGTTGTGCTTCTACTGATCGGGCCCCATTGTGCACTAAAATACTGTGCACTGCGGCGCACATGTCGGCGCTGGGGCCCGGGAGCCGTTTTGAAGCTGTGCACGGCCGTCTTACCTAGTCGGCTCCGCAGCTCCTGCTCGGCTGTAGCTAGAATGTATGGGCTCCCTGCAGGTCCTGACTACAGCCCATACTTTCTAGCAATCTCAGTAGTGAATGTGCTAGAATGTAGGGGCTCCTGTCAGGTCCTCTCAGCAGCCCATACATTCTATCTGCTGCTTCACAACTGGAAACACTAGACGGCCCGGGAACGACTGAGGTAAGTATAAAAAACATTTTTATATTGCTTTTTTTTAAATGGGTGAGGTGGGGGAGAGTGAGAAAAGCAGATATAGCGGGCACCACATCAATGTACTCAACAGGGATCTACCAACTGCATATGAAACAACACAGAAAAAAAAACAAGACAAAGGATATGCACATACAAGGGATCAACCTGAATATTCCACTTTATTTAAAGGGCCACTGTCACCCCCCTCCAGCCATTATAAACTAAAAGAGCCACCTTGTGCAGCAGTAATGCTGCAGTCTAACAAGGTGGCTCTTTTAGTTTTTGATTCAGTTATTCCCTCAATAAAGCGTTTTAAAATTTGTAGAAAATAACCTGTCCTTAGACCTGGAAGCGGTCCGAAGCTTCCTCGGTGAATCTCCCAACGGCCGTCACTCTTCTCTTCTGGGGATGTGGTCGCCGCCCCCTGAGCGCTGTTTCTTCTTAAATCCGGTGCCTGCGCTGTGCGTGCCTGCCTGGGGCAGGCGCAGTCTTCATTGTTGGTCATAGGTCAGATGCAGGGTGCCTGACTGCGCCTGTGCGGGCAGTGCAGCCACCCTGTTCCTGAATCCCCGCCCCGCACTGTGTTATTCATTATGCACAGTGCGGGGCTGGGGTTCCTGGGCATGCGCACTGCGCTGTTCAGACGCTCCCGGTCCCCCGCCTTCCAGCGTTGCCGTAATATACAGGTTTCCTTGCCAGCGTTTGGAATGAAGCAGCCGCAAATAACAACGCTGGAAGGCGGGGGAGCTGGGGGAGCGTCTGAACCCCAGCCCCAGATAGCAGTGGTTGGAGGGCAGAGCGCCGGCAAGAGTTCCGTGCTGGAAAACTTCGTAGGCCGGTAAGATGTGCCGTCACCGCCTGTCATCGCGGCATTCCCTATTGTCAGTTGGTATTCACAGCAGCACTCTGCGCACTTTACGTAGTTTTTCCTGCAGGCTTCTCAATGAGTGACGTCACCGCACTGCGCTCGGGCTCCTGACAGCGGCGGCGGCGGAGCTGTTACCCCAGTGGTGGCTGCTGTCTACAGGCTCCTCCGGGCGCGGTGCGGTGTTATCCAGCGCTGTACGGTGTTATCCAGCGCTGTACAGGCTCCATGGACGTCACTGCGCTCCAGCAGCTGGAAAACTACAACTCCCAGCATGCCCTGACTGCCAGGTCTATCGGGGGACGCTGGGAAATGTAGTTTTCCTGCAGCTGGTGCAGAACAGACGGCAGAGGCTTGCTGTATTCAGCAACAGGGTGGCCGCACAGGCGCAGTCAGGCACCCTACATCTGACCTATGACCGACAATGAAGACTGCGCCTGCCCCAGGCAGGCACGCACAGCGCAGGCGCCGGATTTAAGAAGAAACAGCGCTCAGGGGGCGGTGACCACATCCCCAGAAGAGAAGAGTGACGGCCATTGGGAGATTCACCGAGGAAGCTTCGGACCGCCTCCAGGTCTAAGGACAGGTTATTTTCTACAAATTTTAAAACGCTTTATTGAGGGAATAACTGAATCAAAAACTAAAAGAGCCACCTTGTTAGACTGCAGCATTACTGCTGCACAAGGTGGCTCTTTTAGTTTATAACGGCTGGAGGGGGTGACAGTGGCCCTTTAAATGACTTATATAAACAAGGCAAAAAAGGGGCAACACATTTAAAAACATTTAAAAACCACAAAAGGCTAAATAGCCCAAACATAATCACCCCAAACGGACCCAATGATGCAATGATGGCAGTGCTCATACAGGATATATAAATAGATTAAATACAAATCTCCAAATACGGAAACTCTCATGTTAATCAAAAAATATATACAATACAATAGGCTGCCAGCTGACCCATCAAAAAAGGCTTGTTCTAAATATATATAGGACATAGGAGATATACTGGTGGGTATCTTGTCCCCATAGTTTAATACAAATCCAGTATAGCCCCTATGTGTCCTGTCAACCCTATGTAACGTACAATTAAAGTGCACTACCGACTAAGCACCTGGCATACAAGTATTAAAGAATCATACTGACCACAATATCACACAAGTATAGTGACCAGCCTAAGCAAAATATCTCACAAAATAACACAGGCGCTGTTGGAGCGGCCGGCATCTCAATTCCATAATGGTGGTCAGATTTGCCAGAGCAGTAGCATGATACCAAATACAGTCCGTGAGGAGTGAGAAGGCCCCACGCGTATCGACGCTGCTAGAGCGTCTTCCTGAGCCCTCTCCCCTGAGCACCCAGGGGGTGCTTAGTCCGTAGTGCACTTTAATTGTACGTTACATAGGGTTGACAGGACACATAGGGGCTATACTGGATTTGTATTAAACTATGGGGACAAGATACCCACCAGTATATCTCCTATGTCCTATATATATTTAGAATAAGCCTTTTTTGATGGGTCAGCTGGCAGCCTATTGTATTGTATATATTTTTTGATTAACATGAGAGTTTGCGTATTTGGAGATTTGTATTTAATCTATTTATATATCCTGTATGAGCACTGCCATCATTGCATCATTGGGTCCGTTTGGGGTGATTAATAATTATGTTTGGGCTATTTAGCCTTTTGTGGTTTTTAAATGTTTTTAAATGTGTTGCCCCTTTTTTTTGTCTTGTTTATATAAGTCATTTAAATAAAGTGGAATATTCAGGTTGATCCCTTGTATGTGCATATCCTTTCTCTTGTTTTTTCTGTGGGGGGGAGTGAGACTGCAGATGATGGAGTGTGTTTGAGGGGGCACTGCGCATGATGAAATGATAGGGGGCTGCAGATGATGAAGTGTGTTTAAGGGGGCTCTGTGCATGATGAAATGATAGGGGACTGCAGATGATGAAGTGTGTTTGAGGGGGCACTGCGCATGATGAAATGATAGGGGGCTGCAGATGATGAAGTGTGTTTGAGGGGGCACTGCGCATGATGAAATGATAGGGGGCTGCAGATGATGAAGTGTGTTTGAGGGGGCACTGCGCATGATGAAATGATAGGGGGCTGCAAATGATAAAGTGTGTTTGAGGGGGCACTGCGCATGATGAAATGATAGGGGGCTGCAGATGATGAAGTGTGTTTAAGGGGGCACTGCGCATGATGAAATGATAGGGGGCTGCAGATGATGAAGTGTGTTTGAGGGGCCACTGCGCATGATGAAATGATAGGGGGCTGCAGATGATGAAGTGTGTTTGAGGGGGCACTGCGCATGATGAAATGATAGGGGGCTGCAGATGATGAAGTGTGTTTGAGGGGGCACTGCGCATGATGAAATGATAGGGGGCTGCAGATGATGAAGTGTGTTTGAGGGGGCACTGCGCATGATGAAATGATAGGGGGCTGCAAATGATAAAGTGTGTTTGAGGGGGCACTGCGCATGATGAAATGATAGGGGGCTGCAGATGATGAAGTGTGTTTAAGGGGGCACTGCGCATGATGAAATGATAGGGGGCTGCAGATGATAAAGTGTGTTTGAGGGGGCACTGCGCATGATGAAATGATAGGGGGCTGCAGATCATGAATTGTGTTTGAGGGGGCACTGCGCATGATGAAATGATAGGGGGCTGCAGATGATGAAGTGTGTTTGAAGGGGCACTGCGCATGATGAAGTGTGTTTGAGGGGGCACTGCGCATGATGAAATGATAGGGGGCTGCAGATGATGAAGTGTGTTTGAGGGGGCACTGCACATGATGAAATGATAGGGGGCTGCAGATGAAGTGTGTTTGAAGGGGCACTGCGCATGATGAAGTGTGTTTGAGGGGGCACTGCGCATGATGAAATGATAGGGGCTGCAGATGATAAAGTGTGTTTGAGGGGGCACTGCGCATGATGAAATGATAGGGGGCTGCAGATCATGAATTGTGTTTGAGGGGGCACTGCGCATGATGAAATGATAGGGGGCTCAGATGATGAAGTGTGTTTGAAGGGGCACTGCGCATGATGAAGTGTGTTTGAGGGGGCACTGCGCATGATGAAATGATAGGGGGCTGCAGATGATGAAGTGTGTTTAAGGGGGCACTGCGCATGATGAAATGATAGGGGGCTGCAGATGATAAAGTGTGTTTGAGGGGGCACTGCGCATGATGAAATGATAGGGGGCTGCAGATCATGAATTGTGTTTGAGGGGGCACTGCGCATGATGAAATGATAGGGGGCTGCAGATGATGAAGTGTGTTTGAAGGGGCACTGCGCATGATGAAGTGTGTTTGAGGGGGCACTGCGCATGATGAAATGATAGGGGGCTGCAGATGATGAAGTGTGTTTGAGGGGGCACTGCGCATGATGAAATGATAGGGGCTGCAGATGATAAAGTGTGTTTGAGGGGGCACTGCGCATGATGAAATGATAGGGGGCTGCAGATCATGAATTGTGTTTGAGGGGGCACTGCGCATGATGAAATGATAGGGGGCTCAGATGATGAAGTGTGTTTGAAGGGGCACTGCGCATGATGAAGTGTGTTTGAGGGGGCACTGCGCATGATGAAATGATAGGGGGCTGCAGATGATGAAGTGTGTTTGAGGGGGCACTGCACATGATGAAATGATAGGGGGCTGCAGATGATGAAGTGTGTTTGAAGGGGCACTGCGCATGATGAAGTGTGTTTGAGGGGGCACTGCGCTTGATGAAATGATAGGGGGCTGCAGATGATGAAGTGTGTTTGAGGGGGCACTGCACATGATGAAATGATAGGGGGCTGCAAATGATAAAGTAAGGGGGACTGCAGATGAAGTGAAGGGGGAATAGTCGACTAAATGATGAAGTAAGGTGAACTGCAAATGATGAAGTGGGGGTGATGGGGACTGTTCATCAAGTGAGTGTGAGGGATGGTGGACAGCAATTGAATTGAAGGTGAGGGTGGGGAGAGCCAATGGTGTATTGAAGGTAGGGAGAGCAAATAATGAATTTTGAGGGTGGGGGAAGAGCAGATGATAATGAATAGAGGGTGGGAGAGAGAAGACATGACAATGAATTGAGGCAGAAGGGGCATGTAACTATGATGAATCGGAGTTAGGGTTAGTGCGGGAGGTACATAGTGGGATCGTTGAGGATAAAGTGACTGGAAATAAATTGGGGAAAGAGTACAGGTGCTAATTAATTTATATATTAAATGGGAAAAGTGGCTATGTATAGCTAGAAGGGGCTCAGTGGCATATTATAATTTATATTTGGAATGGTGAGTTGCATAATAACCAATTACAGTATATATTAATGGTGGGTGAATGTCTGTATTCAGATGTGTAGTGTAGAAGAAAGGGAAAAAGTGGGGAATGTGCTCTGGAAGCGGTGCTCTAGATAACTGTGTTATTTTATGCAGAGACGAGTCCTGGCTGAAAGAAGTGATGGCGGTCTGCGCTGGATTAAAAAGAAACGCAAAGATGAAGGACTTCAGCTAGAGACATCACTGGTGAGTCAGTATGTTACCTGTACACCGACACCATACACTGTATACTGTATACAGAGCTCCTGTGTATAATGTCACCGGTGATCACTATATTATCTGTACACTATACACTATATACAGAGCTCCTGTGTATAATGTCACTGGTGATCACTGTATTACCTGTAAACTGACACTATACACAGAGCTCCTGTGTATAATGTCACTAGTGATCACTGTATTACATGTACACTGACACTATATATAGAGCTACTGTGTATAATGGCACCGGTGACCACTGTATTACCTGTACACAGACACTGCATACTAAGTACAGATCTCCTATGTATAATGACACTTATGGTGATAGTATTTTTTTTATTAATGATCAGTATTGTACTATTTAGTCACAATGTGGTGGTAATATGTTGTCCGGCCATGGTGTGGCGGTATTTGTTTCTTGTATGTGCTATTATTTGGTCACTATGTGGTGTTAATATGTGGTCTGGTCATGTTGTGTTGGTATTTGTTTCTTGTATGTAGTTGGTCACCATGTGGTGGTAATATGTGGTCTGTACATGCTGCGGTGGTATTTGTCCCTTGTATGCGATATTGTTCGGTCACTGTGGTGGTAATATCTGGTCTGCACATGGTGTGGCAGTATTTATTCCTTGTAGATAGTATTATATGTCACTATGTGGTGATAATGTGGTGTCTGGTCATGGTGTTGTGGTATTTGTCCCTTGTATGTGGTATTATTGGTCATTTGAAAAATTGAAAAATAAATAAAAATATACCTAAATTGTATTGCATATTTTAACAAATGTTTAATAAGTTAGAGTAGAGTAGCGCCCGGCCAAAAGAGTCTACCTTGTCATCGTGGCAGATTAAAAAAAACTTTTGGCCAAAACAAAATCTGCTGGCTATGTGTGTGATCTGGTGATGGGAACTGTTAATGTGTGATTGGTGAGAAGTGGAGTTTTTCCAAGAGACAGCGGTGGTGCTGTGGACAGTTTGAGGGTTGGAGGCGGGGCTGGGGTGGAGCCTGGGTGGAGTCTTAAGGGGGCCCCGAAAATTTTGCCAGTATGGGGCCCCGAAATTTCTAGTGGCAGCCCTGTGTAGGATGAAGGGTTGAGACAAGTCAGCATAGGCAAAGACTGGTGCTTCTGTCAAAGCCACTTTTAGGGCTCAAAATGCTTCCTCCTGGCCCTCTCCCCACTGAAATTCCCAGTTTTTGGCTCCAGACGGGACTCCTCTCAGCAGCTCTAATAACGGGTTCATGATGCCGGTGAAATCTTTCACGAATTGCCGATAGTACCTGGTTGGCCCCAGAAAGGCCCGGACATCCTTCAGAGTACTCAGAGAGGGCCAGTCTTGCTCTGCTGCAATCTTTTCTCGGGATGGCCGTACTCCTTCTGCAGAGACCACATGTCCCAGGTATTCTATCTGGGTGCGGAACAGATGGCACTTGGACGGTTTTACCTTCACCCCATGTCTCTGGAGCCGGCTCAGTAATTGTTCTAAATGCTGTAGGTGTTCTTCGAACGTGGCGGGATACAAAATTATATCGGCTAGGTAGATTAAAGTAGCTTTAAAGTCCAGATCACCCAAACACTTCTCCGTAAGTCGCTGAAAAGTTCCAGGAGCGTTAGCCAGCCCAAACGGCATTCTGTTATATTCGAACAAGCCCATGGGTAGTATAAAGGCCGTCTTCGCTCGGTCGTGCTCGGTCATCGGCACCTGCCAATAACCACTGGCCAGATCTAGTGTAGAGAAGTATCTCATGTGTCCCAGGGCAGATAAGGACTCCTCAATATGGAGTATCAGGTATGAATCTCACACAGTGCAGGCATTTAACTTGTGAAAGTACATGCAGAATCTGAATACTGTCTTTCTTGCGTACTAAGACTATGGGGGCAGCCCACGGACATTGGCTTTCTCGGATGACACCATTCTGTAACATCTGTGTGAGCATTCCTTTTACCTCCTGATACAGCTGTGGAGGAATTTGATGGTAGCATTCTCTTACAGGCACAGCATTGCCTGTGGGGATCTCATGAGCGATTGCAGTGGTACAGCAGAAGTCATCCTCATGACGAGCGAATACATCTTGATAGCGCCCGAGTACATCTTCCACCTGCTGTATTTGTCACGGTGTGAGCTCTGTTAGTTCAGCCCGCATTTGTTCTAGGATTCTTTGTCCCTTTTTTTGTTGTTGTAGGGGTTCGTACACCAAATGAGCTTCTACACCTATGGTCCAAGGGTCTCCATTTTTTGCTGGTAGTATCAGCTCCTCTGACATGCCGACAATTTGTGCTATCTCACTCCTGGGAGGAAGTGTCAGTGTGTCCTCTCTTACATTTACGCACCGCACAGGTAACTTTCTGTCACGAACTGTAGCCAATGTCCAGGCGACTAGGAGTCCAGGTGGTAAGTTCTCCATAGCATCTGGCTCTAGTTGAACTTCAACTCCCTCCAGGGGGGTGCAGGCCCGGACAGGGATGGAAAGCACGGTCTGCCCAGATCAACTGATTAAATATTTTCCTTTGAGGTGTTTGTGGGTGCCACTGTCTCAGAAACATGTCTGGGGACTTGTTGATAAGCAAACTTCCGAACTCCTTCAGCACATTCATTCCCAGAGTAACAGTATACCCACGCTCAGTGTCACCCGAAGTCAGCACCACACCTTTGCGGCCCAAGTCTTTGCTGCAGACCCTAATTTGCATCCATACCACCCCTGCAACCAGGAAGGGGAGCTGATTTGTGGCCATTAACTTTATCACTAGCCCCTACTCAGGCCTCATCACTTCAGGGAAATGACTTCTGAAATACTTCTCAGGCATCGTAGTTACTTGGCAGCCAGTATCCACCATGCAGCGTACCGCCCATCCATCCATCTCAGCCCAGACTAGAGGACACACTGAAACTAAATTGGTGGGACTTCTGATTCTTCTTTCTGACTGTTCTGGCTCCGGATGGCGTCACCCAGCCTCCCAGCCTCCTAGTTTAAAGGACGACACTGGAGAGGCCACCCCCCGTTGTGGGCACACCTGGGCCACATGCCCCAGCTCTCTACAGAGGAAGCAGGTAGGAAGTTTCTCCCATCTAGACATTCTTCTGCCCCGTCACGGTTCTGAGAAAGTTCTGCCCCAGATGCTCACCGAGGTCACATTCTTTTTGGTTTCTGTAAAGTCTTCCCTCATCACTTGGATTTTTTTCCGCAAATCTTCTACCCATCCTGGTGCAGCAATTACATTCACGCCTACCTCTCCGCTCCGGACCTTTGCCACCGGAACTGTAACCCCCTGTTCTTGCTCACGCGCGTGCACCTCACCTCCAACTTCTGCAAAAGTCATATCTGGGTTCACACGTAAGCGCACCCGCAGAGCCTGTTTCAGCAGCGCATCTCTCAACCTAGTCACTAACTGGTCACATAGCACTACGTCAATTGACCCTATACCCCCGTCGTCTTTTCTGGATATGGCCGTGTGAATCACCTGCAATACGTTCATGTACTGCATCACTGTCTCCTCCTCTCTTTGAACCTGGCTAAACAGCCGCATGCGCAGCTCTCCTACGTCTGTGGGGTCCCCATGTGTATCTTCCAGTATATGTAACACTTTGTCAAACATATCCTGTTGTCTGGAGGGTCGTAACATCAATGAGTCCCTCGCCTCTCCCTACAGGGCCATCAAGGAGACTTCCGCCTGTAAGGCGGTTATCATAGGATGCATCCTCATCATCCCTTTAATACACTCAGTCCAGCTCCACAACATGGTATTGTTCCCATTAAAGTTTGGTAGATTGTTCAACATTGCCCCCAGAGAAATACTGGACCTAGGGCCCTTCCCAGACGCTTGGTCTGCCCCCTCCGTGTGGATGGACTGCATCCTGCCGACTATGCCAAATGTGAGCAGGTTGCAAGATGCAGCAACGGATCGGAGGCAGAGCAAGGGTTAACGTGGGGTTTACTTTAAACAGGTATACTCCTCGCAGGGAGAAAATAGGTAAAACAGTACAATTGAACAAAGGGCTTGGAACTCAGGGAAAACGGGTAATGAATAGGGTAGGCAGTTCAAAAATAGCAAACTTATCAATCCGGCGATGTCAGGATGCGGCTTTTGGGATGTGAGTGTTGGCACCAAGGCCTTGGCTCGTAAGGGGTCTGGTGTAGTCCTGGAGAAGATGGCATCCTGGATCCTGGCAATGGCGGTGTCTCCTTGTGGTCTGGTCGATGATCGGTGAGTTGAGAAAATGACGAGTCAGAGTCCAGAGACAATAAACGGTTATCAGCGGTTAGAACGGGAAACCACTCACGGCGGGTGACCCGGCTTCCCTGTAGATGCATGCCCGCGTCTATGTCTTGTCTGCGGGTTTTTCACTCACGGTCAGTGGTAACAGCGGGGACCGGATGAGTCTTTGTCGGCAGTCTCTGGTCACGGCTCTCAGACCCTTCTGGCTTGGGCCTGCTCTGTCTGAATGTTCTGCAGTAGGAGCCCTGACACTGCCCTCCTGCGCGCTGTATGTACCCACCAAGACTGACTGATTTCACACGTGCTGCAGCTCTTTTATCTTAGTTGTGCCCCCTGCTGCTGAGTGTAAAGGTTGGTCCAGGTCTTAGGGTACCGTCACACAGTGCCATTTTGATCGCTACGACGGTACGATTCGTGACGTTCTAGCGATATCGTTACGATATCGCAGTGTCTGACACGCAGCAGCGATCAGGGACCCTGCTGAGAATTGTACGTCGTAGCAGATCGTTTGGAACTTTCTTTCGTCGCTTGATCACCCGCTGACATCGCTGGATCGTTGTGTGTGACAGCGATCCAGCGATGTGTTCGCTTGTAACCAGGGTAAACATCGGGTAACTAAGCGCAGGGCCGCGCTTAGTAACCCGATGTTTACCCTGGTTACCAGCGTAAACGTAAAAAAAAAAAACAGTACATACTTACATTCCGGTGTCTGTCCCCGGCGTCTCAGCTTCTCTGCAGTGTGAGCGCCGGCCAGCCAGAAAGCGAGCACAGCGGTGACGTCTGACGTCACCGCTCTGCTTTCCGGCCGCTGTACTTACACAGTGGAGAGAAGCAGAACGCCGGGGGACAGACACCGGTATGTAAGTATGTAGTGTTTGTTTTTTTTACGTTTACGCTGGTAACCAGGGTAAACATCGGGTTACTAAGCGCGGCCCTGCGCTTAGTTACCCGATGTTTACCCTGGTTACCCGGGGACCTCGGCATCGCTCCAGCGCCGTGATTGCAAAGTGTGACCGCAGTCTACGACGCTGGAGCGATAATCATACGATCGCTGCGACGTCACGGATCGTGCCGTCGTAGCGATTAAAATGGTACTGTGTGACGGTACCCTTATGCTTTTCCCCGTGCAACCTGGGTGACAGCTCCGACAGTTCCGGATCCGTCACAGAGTAGGCACGCCTGGTCCGGGTCTTCTCCTTACACAGATACAGAATAATATTTACATCAAGGAACTTATCACTGACACCTTGTCTGATTACAGTCGTTTTCTGACGTTTCTTCTCCATCTGGTCAGCCCCTCATGTCATCATCTCCCAGCTACGTCTCATCTTGTCACGATGTTCATCACAGCCTTAAAAATAACAAGGTCAAAATAAATAAATTAAATACATAAATTCTATACATACATGTGTGACCCTTGCACTGCGTCCCTGAATACAGATATCTACCCCACCATCAATACTCTATTAACCACGAACCAATCAAAATATAAAGTGATAAGCAGCACTGTTCCCGCTATTAACTATAATTTCTGCCACTGAATAAATATAAACAATTCAGTCTCTGACTCTCCCAAACTAACTTAAGGCTATGTGCACATGGAAAATATGCAATATTTTACAGTACAAGCAAAGTGAATGAGTGTCAGTCTGGGTAAAGGATAAGTAAGTGCGCAACAATGGGAATATGGAAGGGGGAGCCCAAACACTAGGGAAGAGGGGAGTGGAGAACCCTAGGCAGATCTAAAATCACCTTGTCTGCCCTAAACATCCCTATATAGGTTCTGCACCTGTCGCCGAGCAGGAACCTAATCCCTGCCTGACCCTAGCTATAGGCACTACATAGGGGAAGGACGGGGTTAGCACTACTTAGTCCCAACAAAAAAAGGGAGAAGCCAGCACTGCTTATGGTCAGAACGCAAAGCATAACGTGCACATGCACATATTGATTTCTAACTGTATTTCAAAATGAGACATTTAGCAAACAATTGATCAATTCTTTGAGCCACCGCGGCACGTCAAGGCATTCTCATAATGGGGCAGTCCTACTCTACGTTTTTTATATTCGCTGTGCCATTACGGCTTCCTAAATGCAAACTGTACCTGAAGCTTTTCTGAATCACTCCAATGGCGCCAGAAAGGGCAAGCGCAGATAAAGGTTGACCAAGTCCGGACATAGACATTTCAGGTCCAACCTCCACACTGCCCAACCAGCACCATAGATGAAGTGTGAGACAGGCATAGACACAGGTGACAATCAAACAGAGCCTAGGGCAGGGCAGGGCTGCTGTATGTGTGTACAGCAGCCTAGATCAATCACAATGAGTACAGAAAGAATGGCATGCATAACCCAGCGCGCACGGCAACAGTGGTGGTCAGCCACAAACCAATTTCAAAACAAAAAAGGGGAGAAGCCAGCACTGCTTATGGTCAGAACGCAATACCTAAAGTACACATGCACATATTGATTTCTATCTGTATTTCAAAATGAGACATTTAGCAAACAATTGATCAATTCTTTGAACCACTCCGCCACACCAAGGCATTCTCATAATGGGGCAGTCCTACTCTACGTTTTTTACATTCGCTGTGCCATTACGGCCTCCTAAATGTATTAAAAGCAAGACCACATTACATGCAAACTGTACCTGAAGCGTTTCTGAATCACTCCCATGGCGCGAGAAAGGGCAAGCGCAGATAAAGGTTGACCAGGTCCAGACATAGACATTTCGGATCCAATCTCCACACTGCCCAACCAGCACCATAGATGAAGTGTGAGACAGGCTTAGACACAGGTGACAATCAAACAGAGCCTAGGGCAGGGCAGGGCTGCTGTTTGATTTGTGCACCTGTGTCTGGGCCTGTAGCGGGTAATTCAGTTGTTGGCTTTTCTTAAATCATTACCAATCCCAACAGGATATGAGACATGGTTTACATACAGTAAACCACTGCATATCCATTAGATTTTGATATGCCTTATTGACACCTCTCCATTATTAACCGGGCTTAATGTCACCTTTCAATGCAAAGGTGACTTTAACCCCTTATTACCCCATATGCCAAGCTACAGGGCAGTGGGAAGAGAGAGGCTAAGTGCCAGAATGGGCAAATCTTACAGATGCACCTTTTCTGGGGTGGCTGAGGGCAGATGTTTTTAGCCAGGGGGTCCAATAACCATGGTCCCTCTCTAGGCTATTAATATCTGCCTTCACTCACTGGCTTTTCCTCTCCGGCAGAGAAAGTTGCGAGGGAGCCCACGCCAGTTTTTGCAGTGAATTAATCCTTTAACACCTACAGCTCCCAAATTTTACACACACACACACACACTCACACACACACACTACTAACATTATTAGTGAGGGACATATAAAAATCTAACGGATATGCAATGGTTTACTGTATGTGAACCATGTATCATATCCTGTCGGGTTCTGCAATTATTTTACAGAACCTGTCAACTGAATCATCGGCTATTCTGCTATCTAACTCTCTATGAAATATAAAGATATATATATATATATATATATATATATAAAGTTGTGGCCAAAAGTATTGACACCCCTGCAATTCTGTCAGATAATACTCAGTTTCTTCCTGAAAATGATTGCAATCACAAATTCTTTGGTATTATTAAGTTCATTTAATTTGTCTTAAATGAAAAAACACAAAAGAGAATGAAGCAAAAAGCAAAACATTGATCATTTCACACAAAACTCCAAAAATGGGCCAGACAAAAGTATTGGTACCCTCAGCCTAGTACTTGGTTGCACAACCTTTAGCCAAAATAACTGCGACCAACCGCTTGCGGTAACCACCAATGAGTTTCTTACAATGCTCTGCTGGAATTTTAGACCATTCTTCTTTGGCAAACTGCTCCAGGTCCCTGATATTTGAAGGGTGCCTTCTCCAGACTGCCATTTTTAGATCTCTCCACAGGTGTTCTATGGGATTCAGGTCTGGACTCATTGCTGGCCACCTTAGAAGTCTCCAGTGCTTTCTCTCAAACCATTTTCTAGTGCTTTTTGAAGTGTGTTTTGGGTCATTGTCCTGCTGGAAGACCCATGACCTCTGAGGGAGACCCAGCTTTCTCACACTGGGCCCTACATTATGCTGCAAAATTTGTTGGTAGTTTTCAGACTTCATAATGCCATGCACACGGGCAAGCAGTCCAGTGCCAGAGGCAGCAAAGCAACCCCAAAACATCAGGGAACCTCCGCCATGTTTGACTGTAGGGACCGTGTTCTTTTCTTTGAATGCCTCTTTTTTTCTCCTGTAAACTCTATGTTGATGCCTTTGCCCAAAAAGCTCTACTTTTGTCTCATCTGACCAAAGAACATTCTTCCAAAACGTTTTAGGCTTTTTCAGGTAAGTTTTGGCAAACTTCAGCCTGGCTTTTTTATGTCTCGGGGTAAGAAGTGGGGTCTTCCTGGGTCTCCTACCATACAGTCCCTTTTCATTCAGACGCCGACGGATAGTACGGGTTGACACTGTTGTATCCTCGGACTGCAGGGCAGCTTGAACTTGTTTGGATGTTAGTCGAAGTTCTTTATCCAACATCTGCACAATCTTGCGTTGAAATCTCTTGTCAATTTTTCTTTTCCGTCCACATCTAGGGAGGTTAGCCACAGTGTCCTGGGCTTTAAACTTCTTGATGACACTGCGCATGGTAGACACAGGAACATTCAGGTCTTTGGAGATGGACTTGTAGCCTTGCTCATGATTCCTCACAATTTGGTTTCTCAAGTCCTCAGACAGTTCTTTGGTCTTCTTTCTTTTCTCCATGCTTAATGTGGTACACACAAGGACACAGGACAGAGGTTGAGTCAACTTTAATCCATGTCAACTGGCTGTAAGTGTTATTTAGTTATTGCCAACACTTGTTAGGTGCCACAGGTAAGCTACAGGTGCTGTTAATTACACAAATTAGAGAAGCATCACATGATTTTTCGAACAGTGCCAATACTTTTGTCCACCCCCTTTTTTATGTTTGGTGTGGAATTATATCCAATTTGGCTTTAGGACAATTATTTTTGTGTTTTTTTCATTTAACCCTTTCACGACATGCGCCGTACATGTACTGCGCATGCCGTGAATCCCCCTTTGATGTGGGCTCCAGCGCTGAGCCCACATCAAAGTCGCGACATGTCAGCTGTTTTGTACAGCTGACATGTGCGCGCAATAGCAGCGGGTGAAATCGCTATTCACCCGCCGCTATTAACCTGTTAAATGCCGCTGTCAAACGCAGACAGCGGCATTTAACTAAAGCTTCCGGCCGGGCGGCCGGTAATGACGTCATCGCCGACCCCTGTCACATGATCGGGGGTCGGCGATGTGTCAGGACAGTAACCATAGTGGTCCTTGAGACCTCTATGGTTACTGATGCCGGCCTGCTGTGAGCGCCCCCCTGTGGTCGGCGCTCACAGCACACCTGCATTTCAGCTACATAGCAGCGATCTGATGATCGCTGGTATGTAGCTGAGCCAATCGAGTTGTGCCAGCTTCTAGCCTCCCATGGAGGCTATTGAAGCATGGCATAGGTAAAAAAAAATGTTTTTAAAAATATGAAAAAAACTTAAAAAACATAAAAGTTTAAATCACCCCCCTTTCGCCCCATCCTAAATAAAACAATAAAAAAAAATCAAACCTACACGTATTTGGTATCGCCGCGTTCAGAATCGCCCGATCTATCAATAAAAAAAAAGCATTAACCTGATCGCTAAACAGCGTAGCGAGAAAAAAATTCAAAACGCCAGAATTACGTTTTTTGGTCGCTGCGACATTGCATTAAAATGCAATAACGGGCGATCAAAAGAAGTATCTGCACAAACATGATATTATTAAAAACATCAGCTCGGCACGCAAAAAATAAGCCCTCACTTGACCCCAGATCACGAAAAATGGAGACGCTTCGGGTATCGGAAAATGACACTTTTTTTTTTTTTTTTAAAGCAAAGTTTTGAATTTTTTTTCACCACTTGGATAAAAAATAACCTAGACATATTAGGTGTCTATGAACTCGTAATGACCTAGAGAATCAGAATGGCAGGTCAGTTTTAGCATTTAGTGAACCTAGCAAAAAAGCCAAGCAAAAAACAAGTGTGGGATTGCACTTTTTTTGCAATTTCACCGCACTTGGAATTTTTTTCCCGTTTTTTAGTAAAAGACATGGTAAAACCAATGGTGTCGTTCAAAAGTACAACTCATCCCGCAAAAAATAAGCCCTCACATGGCCATATTGATGGAAAAATAAAAAAGTTATGGCTCTGGGAAGGAGGGGAGTGAAAAACGAAAACGCAAAAACGAAAAAGGGCCGCGACTTGAAGGGGTTAAGACAAATTAAATGAAGATAATAATACCAAAGAATTTGTGATTGCAATCATTTTCAGGAAGAAACTGAGTATTATCTGACAGAATTGCAGGGGTGTCAATACATTTGGCCATGACTGTATAACTATACTATGGGTAGACATTTATTTTATCTATTCTAACCTGTCAGTGTGATTTTACTGTACACCACGCTGAATTGCCTGCTTTTCTAAAGGACATCTGTGCGTATTTCTCACAAGTCACACTGATGGCCCGTGTGGTGTGCGAGTTTTTCTCGCACCCATAGACTTTCATTGGCGATTCTCGGCTGATATACGGTGCAAATCACAGCATGCTGCAATTTCTCTCGCACGTATAATACGGCCGAGAAAGCAACGGATGATAGGAGCTGCCCCATAGATTAACATTAGTCTAATTAGAGCTATTTGATTTTTTTAGCGCATTACACTCATCCGTATTTCTCGTTAGTGCGACCCCGGCCTTACACTTGTATACCGCTGCTGCATTCAGTTTAGGGATAGCTGGTGGAGGAGGAATAGTTTTGGATTAAAGGCATATAGGCAGGGTTTTTTTGTCTTAGGGTATGTTTCCACGTTCAGGAAACGCTGCGTTTTTGCCGCGAAAACGCATGCGCGGTGCGTTTTTTCAAAACGCAGCATGTTGCTACAATGAGCAAAACACGCAGGCACACCGCAGGTGACCTGCCAGTGACCTCAGGTGCAGTTTTGGTCAGGATTTTACTTGCATAAAATCCTGACCAAAGCCTGAAGCAAGCCTGAACGTGGACACATACCCTTAGGGTATGGCTCCACGGTACGGCTTGCCGGCGGGTTCGCCGCAGCGGCGAAGCCGCTCGGCGCTAAGCCCCGCCCCCTTTCTGGGACGCGATGGTGCCGGATGTGTACAGTACACATCCGGGATCATCGCACCCCTCGCCATAGGGCCCTGTGATATGCCTTGCGGGGACGCTGCGTCCCCGCAAGGTGTACGGACATGCTGCGTTCTGAAAAGACGCGCAGCATGTCCGGAGTCGCAGGGCCGCCGCGTGCGGGTTTCCACGCATAGTGGAGACGGGATTTCATAAAATCCCCTCCACTATGCTGGAACATCTGGACGCTGCTTGTTTGACGCTGCAGCGTCAAACAAGCAGCGTTTACTGACCGTGGAAACATACCCTTAGGGTATGTGTCCACGTTCAGGCTTGCTTCAGGCTTTGGTCAGGATTTTATGCAAGTAAAATCCTGACCAAAACTGCACCTGAGGTCACTGGCAGGTCACCTGCGGTGTTCCTGCGTGTTTTGCTCATTGTAGCAACATGCCGCGTTTTGAAAAAACGCACCACGCATGCGTTTTCGTGGCAAAAACGCATGCGTTTTTTAACGCATAGTGGAGTCGGGATTTCATGAAATCCCCTCCACTCTGCTGTAACATCTGGACGCTGCGTTTTTGACGCTGCGGAAAAACGCAGCGTCAAAAACGCAGCGTTTCCTGAACGTGGACACATACCCTTAGAGTATTTCTATAGGTATACTGCTGCTGCAACCTAAAAACAAAACTCCATTTCAGGGCTATATATTTTCTTTACCCTATTAATACCAGAAAATCTGCAGGCATATATTATATACCTAATTTAAAATGCAAAAGGCAAGAGAGACCCACACCAGGACCAAAAGAGGCAGGGGAACACTATCAAAGGTCTAGGACAGTTTCATTAGACCGTCCCATTGCCCAGGCAGTGTTGCTAGCATTTTGTCAGAGCGAGTTTTAAGTGCCATCAGGGGCATAACTACTGTTAGTCACATCCCCCGTGAACTGAAAATGCTGACAGGCTTACTCTTACAAAAATTAACAAGGCCTGGATTGGCCCTGATTTCTCAACCCCACTGGATGAGTGCAGCGGCATATAAAGCCAATTCAGCTCTTCCTTTTTTTCTGGAGTATTCCCATGTACCCCTTCCCATCCAAAAAGAGTATATGGTACATGGTTTCTTCGTTTTCTTGTCCTCTTCCTCCACCATACAACAGGGTCATTGTGCAGCCCGCGCTCCAAGTTTTCAGAGGGTCATCATGTAGCGCACACTCATAATTTTTAGAGGGTCGTCAGGCGACCCTCACTCAAAATTTTTTAGGCTACGTTCACATTTGCGTCTTGCGATGCAGCGTCGTCGACGCAACGCATGACGCATAGGAACGCACCAGAAAACGCACTGTTTTCGACGCATGCGTTTAACGCATGCTGCGTTTTGTTGTGCGTTTCAGTGCGTTTTTCAAAAAAACGCAGCGTTTTTCGACACATGCGTTGTCAAACAATGAGGTCATTTTTAGTGTCTAGACACTAGATAAATACCACCAATGGATAGAAGAGGGTGGGTATAATGGAATTTTAGTATATATACCCCGGCATACATGAATTTCTCCCATTTTGCGTGTTTTTTACAGCATCAAGATGGAGCGTCCCATGGAGAGCATTTACCTCAATATGGAGCTGGATTTAGCCATGGCTAATGCTTACGCTATTGCATTTCATGAACAAAGGAAAAGAGATAAACAGCGGAGAAGGAGTCATCGGCGTTTTTGGCTACACCCTATAGTGGAAGTCCGAGAGAGCCGTGGAGCCTACCATTGCTTGTTTGGTGAGCTAAATGAGAACCTGGAAAAATATTTTGAGTATACCAGGATGTCTCAAGACAGCTTCCGCTATCTTCTGCGTCGGGTGGAAGGAGCCATTACCAGGCAGGACACGCAGCTCCGGAGATCAATTTCCGCCGAGGAACATCTGCTGGTGACTCTACGGTACGTAATGCAGCTATTTGAAGGACTTTAAATGTTGTGCCCTTTTTTTAATTAACCTTTTTTTTTGTTTTGGTGTGGGAGGGATGTAAATGTAATTTTATTTTATAACAATGTAAATACTTTAATTAAATTTATTTATTTTTCTTCTTGGCAGTTTCCTGGCTACCGCAGAGACCTTGAGATCCCTGCATTTCCAGTTTCGGATTGGAGTCTCTACACTTTCGGGTATTATTGCCGACACATGCCGTGCATTGTGGGACAATCTCCGTGAGGAATTTTTACCAATCCCAACAACTGAGTTATGGGAGGCCAACGCCCAAAAATTTGACCAAGTGTGTTCCTTCCCTAACTGTATTGGAGCAGTTGATGGGAAGTACATTAGGATTACAAAGCCTGCAAGAAGTGGTTCGCTGTTTTTTAACTACAAAAAATACTTTTCCACCGTCCTCATGGCCATTGCAGGTGCGGACTGCAGGTTTCTTGCCGTGGACAAGCGTTTGGCCGTGCCAATGATTCCCGGACATTTAAGGAGTCTGATATGGGCCGAAGATTGTATGAGAACGATTTTAATTTCCCCCAGCCAAGACCTCTTCCCAACACCCAAGGCCCGGCAATGCCATTTGTGGTTGTTGGTGATGAGGCATTTCAAATGTCTGCCAACCTTCTGAAACCGTACTCAAGTCGGGGCTTGGACCACACAAAAAGGATTTTTAATTATAGACTGTCCAGGGCCAGAAGAACTGTGGAGTGCGCCTTTGGAATCCTTGTCTCCAAATGGCGGATTTTAGGATCCGCTATAAATCTGAAAATTGAGACAGTTGATCAGGTGGTGAAGGCTTGTGTGGTTCTACACAATTATGTTATTGCCAAAGAGAGAGTCAACGTTGAACTAGATGAACCCATACCAAACCCATTGCCCGATTTCCAAGATCATCCTCTGAGGACAACTTTGGAAATTGCTCAGATGAGGGATCAATTTGCATCATATTTTGTTTCTGATGTTGGCTGTGTGTCATGGCAAGATCAAATGGTTTAATGTAGATACTGTACTTTATCCTGCTGTAACTGTAAGTAAAATTCTTGGGATTAATAAAAATCTAATCTAATTTAAAAATAATAAAACACTGTTGAGTCCATGACATTTTAACAGCCAAATGTACTGTTCTTTAAATGTTGAAATGTATCGTGTTTTTATACTTTGTTGTGTTTTGAAATAAAGTTTTTTATTGTGTCTTTACGTTTTAAAAAAAATTCTCCCCTATCAATGTTGTTGCCAATAAAAAAAAATTCAAAAAAATCTAATGTTCTAGAACCAAATGTGTGTACCATAAAATGTAGTAATGTGAGCACCGGTTCCCAAATTGACTCTGACAAAACAAACCAATTGTTCACATAGCCGTGTGTTCCATAGTTTTGAAAGCGAACATGATCGGCTCCCACCTTGTCAAGCAATTAATCTTGCAGACTATTTGCATATGGAACCTGGCATCATGGAGCATGATGGCTGAAGCAGGTTTTCTACCGCTGTGCTGCGGCTGTGTGACAGGCACTACACATGCCTTGGATGTGCATGTGTTCTGCCTGTCACACAGCCTCTGAACATGTGGCTGCAGATCATATCCGCACTCCATGAAGCCGGGGGACATATGCTACTAGTCTGCAAGTGTTTTGCTTGACAAGGAGGGAGACTATCATGTTCGCTCAACTGTAGCGAGTTAACACTATTGAACTCAGGATGCTGGAATACGTCCTGAGTCAAATAGTGGCTACGCTTGGCCATGTGAACATTGCTACAACCTCACCTGACCAATAGCCTTAAGGTACCGTTACACTAAACGATTAACCAACGATCACGACCAGCGATACGACCTGGCCGTGATAGTTGGTAAGTTGTTGTGTGGTCGCTGGAGAGCTGTCACACAGACAGCTCTCCTGCGACCAACAATGCCGAAGTCCCGTGTAGCCAGGGTAACCATCGGGTTACTAAGCGCATGGCCGCTTAAGCCGATGTTTACCCTGGTTAGGATTGTAAATGTAAAAAAAATAAACAGTATATACTTAGATTCCGGTGTCTGCCACGTCCATCGCCGTCAGCTTCCCGCACTGTGCCGGGCCAAAAGCACAGCACAGCGTTGACGTCACCGGTGTGCTCTGCTTTTACTTTATGGCCATAACTCAGTGTCACTCATTGCGGGAAGATGACGGCGAGGGACGTGGGAGACACCGGAATCTAAGTATATACTGTTTATTTTTTTTACATTTACAATGGTAACCAGGGTAAACATCGGGTTACTAAGCGGCCCTGCGCTTAGTAACCCGATATTTACCCTGGTTACCAGAGAAGACATCGCTGTTTACCCTGGTTACCAGTGAAGACATCGCTGAATCGGTGTCACACACGCCGATCCAGCGATGACAGCGGGTGATCAGCGACCAAAAAAAGGTCCTGATCATTCGCAGCGACCAACGATCTACCAGCAGGGGCATGATCGTAGGTCGCTGTCACGCATTAAGATTTCGTTAACGATATCGTTGCTACGTCATAAAAATCAACGATATTGTTAACGAAATCGTTATGTGTGACGGTACCAGTACAGTAGGATTTGAAAATTGATATATTTTTTTAACCTATTTGTGTTTGTAACAACTCATAGTACAATGAGAGACAGGCCAAAAAAATTAAAACAAACTGCATAAAAATCTGTCATACATTGCAGATATGAGGTGTTGCAAACACAAGATTTGTGTATGACGCACGGTGTGAGTTGGTGCAAACTTTATTTTAGACCAAGAACTCCAATATGGTTAACCAAATAACAATTTATTAGGGGTGATAGGGGTGACACAAAATGAAAAATGGGGAAAGGTTCTAAGGGGTGGGAACTTCCGCAATTAAGGGAGATTGATATCCCCCAGTTTGGGAGTGGGTGGAGGGGGAGGAGGAGGAGGAGGAGGAGGAACCACCATACTAAAGAATGCTTGATGGTATGCCAACGTCTGACCACCCTGTGGTCTACGGTGGCGAGAATGCCAACGCAGGAGGGGAGGGAGGAGGCACGACCAGTGTCCTTGGCACTCTGGGCTGGCTCTGGCTACTCCTGCTCCGGCTAGACCCCTGCCGAGAGCTCGGTGCAGGTATTGGAGCAGCCATAGCCGGTGTAGCGGGTGATGTTCTTGCCCGTTTTCTCCTCTCTCCCTCTGGCTGTTGTTCCGCCTGCCGTCTGTGGGTCCTTGAAGGCTTTGCAGGAGCAGGACTTTGCGGCTCTGTTCTATGGTGGCGGCGGCGGCGGTGGCCCTCGGCACGCGGAGTTCGGTGTGGCTGCTCTGCAGCAGGAGTCGGAGTCATGCTAGCCAGCGATGGTACTACGGGCATTGTAGTCGCTGACTGCATGACCCGAGCCTGCTGCAGAGCAGTCACGTACGCATTGTTGCAGGCCTGCATCACCGAAATCTGGAGTTCCGGCGTAAGATGTTCCACCATGCCCTTCGCAATGGCACTAAAGAAATGTTTTGCCGGCCTCGAGAGCTCGGATTCCATATTTTCAAGGCGCCGGTCGATATTGGACAGAGCAGTGTCCATTCTATCGCCCAGCGCCTTGAAACAATTCTGGAATACCGTGCTCAAATGGAAAAATTCGGGCAGTAGCGGCCTGTCCGAGGCCCGCTGACGCTGTCGGGAAAACCCGAAGGAAGGAGCGCCAGTGGCCTCGGCCAGGGGAACATCTGATGGACCGGCTGCCCGTTCTCCAGATGGTGGTGCAAGCCTACTGTCGCTGTGGGATGGCTGTGACGGTCTAGATGGCGATTCACGAAATACCGCTCCAGAAGGACGAACAGGCTCGAGGGTGCTGCTGTGTGTTCTGTGAAAACATAAGGAGAACATTAGTATACAAAATATAACATTTCACATTCGCCACCTCCTGTGTGTAATAAAAAGTTAACATTGCATCACACACTGTAACATTAAAATTTTACATAATTGTAAAGGGTCAGTTCCGTCTGTCAGTCCTAACGGTATTATTTGCTGATTGTTACGGCCAGCTGCCTGTCATGGCTGACGCGACCAATCAGCGCCAGGCACAGTCCTCCTTACTCCCCGCAGTGAATGCCTGTCGCCCGCATACTCCCCTCTGTCATGGATAAACACTTACCGGCGGTAACCGTTGCCGCCGTTAAGATGTCACCAAATTTTTACTATTGACACTGCCGATGACGCATCAATATTAAAAATTGAAAAATTTTTGTCTTAAAAAATTAACAAGCTATACTCAACCATGTTTGCCGTTTGTATCGGTCGCCATGGTTTATGCTTATCGTCGGAACTGTCATGACGTCACGGACATGTTACCGAGACGTCATCACAGGTCCTGCGATCAGACCAACCCTGGGTACAGAACCTGCCGTGGACTACAAGGTCTCCCGTGTCAATTATTTTAACGTTATTGGAAACTGTGATAAACCTGGATGTGCAATATACTATGCCACAATGAAATATTGCAAGTGGCTGGCCAATATACTATGTGTCTGTGTGCTGTATACTACGTCACTGGCCAATGTAATAAAAATGGATGGGCAATAAACTACGTGGCTGGGGAATATATTACGTGAATATGCATGTTGGACAGTACACGATGTGTGGGAATAGGTAATACTTACTGTCGGCGGCCAAGGGCTGGTCTCAGGAACTGCAGAATCCTGTTGTATTTATATGGTATTGACCTTGCCGCTGCAGCACCACTACGAGCCTCTCCCTCCTTCCGCAGGCCCCGATTGAAACGGTCCTTCATGGAGCGCCATCTGGTCTTCAATTTTTTGACTGTGGAAAAGGCAAACAATTAGTTTGAGAGAAACTTTTATTGATAACACAACCGTGTGCGATGATACAAAAGTAGAACACATCACAGACGGTTGTGTATCCTGGCCTGATGGTTCAGAGCGGCATTTTGGCAATACTTACCAAATTTAGTTTGGTCAGTGGGTGAAGCGCTGTCAAAGCCATCCCACAGCGATTTGGCCACCTCAGTCCACATACGTTTGAAAACCACCTGGTCCGCGTGCCGGGGGTCACGGGGGTCCCTATTATGGTTCTCAATGGCAAGAGAACATAGCCCAGCAAACATAAGAACTAGCTCTTGGAAGGATGGAAACTAAACTGACCATGAACTAAACCTGCCGCACAACTAACAGTAGCCGGGTAGCGTAGCCTGCGTTTTATCCCTAGACGCCCAGCGCCGGCCGGAGGACTAACTAATCCTGGCAGAGGAAAATATAGTCCTGGCTCACCTCTAGAGAAATTTCCCCGAAAGGCAGACAGAGGCCCCCACAAATATTGGCGGTGATTTTAGATGAAATGACAAACGTAGTATGAAAATAGGTTTAGCAAAATTGAGGTCCGCTTACTAGATAGCAGGAAGACAGAAAGGGCACTTTCATGGTCAGCTGAAAACCCTATCAAAATACCATCCTGAAATTACTTTAAGACTCTAGTATTAACTCATAACATCAGAGTGGCAATTTCAGATCACAAGAGCTTTCCAGACACAGAAACGAAACTACAGCTGTGAACTGGAACAAAATGCAAAAACAAACAAGGACTAAGTCCAACTTAGCTGGGAGTTGTCTAGCAGCAGGAACATGCACAGAAAGGCTTCTGATTACAATGTTGACCGGCATGGAAGTGACAGAGGAGCAAGGCTAAATAGCGACTCCCACATCCTGATGGAAACAGGTGAACAGAGAGGATGATGCACACCAGTTCAATTCCACCAGTGGCCACCGGGGGAGCCCAAAATACAATTTCACAACAGTACCCCCCCCTCAAGGAGGGGGCACCGAACCCTCACCAGAACCACCAGGGCGATCAGGATGAGCCCTATGAAAGGCACGGACCAAATCGGAGGCATGAACATCAGAGGCAGTCACCCAAGAATTATCCTCCTGACCGTATCCCTTCCATTTGACCAGATACTGGAGTTTCCGTCTGGAAACACGGGAGTCCAAGATTTTTTCCACAACGTACTCCAACTCGCCCTCAACCAACACCGGAGCAGGAGGCTCAACGGAAGGCACAACCGGTACCTCATACCTGCGCAATAATGACCGATGAAAAACATTATGAATAGAAAAAGATGCAGGGAGGTCCAAACGGAAGGACACAGGGTTAAGAATCTCCAATATCTTGTACGGGCCGATGAACCGAGGCTTAAACTTGGGAGAAGAAACCCTCATAGGGACAAAACGAGAAGACAACCACACCAAGTCCCCAACACAAAGCCGAGGACCAACCCGACGCCGGCGGTTGGCAAAAAGCTGAGTCTTCTCCTGGGACAACTTCAAATTGTCCACTACCTGCCCCCAAATCTGATGCAACCTCTCCACCACAGCATCCACTCCAGGACAATCCGAAGATTCCACCTGACCAGAAGAAAATCGAGGATGAAACCCCGAATTACAGAAAAAGGGAGACACCAAGGTGGCAGAACTGGCCCGATTATTGAGGGCAAACTCCGCTAAAGGCAAAAAAGCAACCCAATCATCCTGATCTGCAGACACAAAACACCTCAAATATGTCTCCAAGGTCTGATTCGTCCGCTCGGTCTGGCCATTAGTCTGAGGATGGAAAGCAGACGAGAAAGACAAATCTATGCCCATCCTAGCACAGAATGCTCGCCAAAATCTAGACACGAATTGGGTACCTCTGTCAGAAACGATATTCTCCGGAATACCATGCAAACGGACCACATTTTGAAAAAACAGAGGAACCAACTCGGAAGAAGAAGGCAACATAGGCAGGGGAACCAAATGGACCATCTTAGAGAAACGATCACACACCACCCAGATGACA
The DNA here is from genome assembly GCF_051348905.1 of Ranitomeya variabilis. Classification (NCBI taxonomy): domain Eukaryota; kingdom Metazoa; phylum Chordata; class Amphibia; order Anura; family Dendrobatidae; genus Ranitomeya; species Ranitomeya variabilis. The sequence goes on along the minus strand of NC_135239.1, from coordinate 103,118,102 downwards.
GACATCTTCTGAGAAACAGGAAGATCCGAAATAAAATCCATCGAGATGTGCGTCCAGGGCCTCTTCGGGATAGGCAAGGGCAACAACAATCCACTAGCCCGAGAACAACAAGGCTTGGCCCGAGCACAAACGTCACAAGACTGCACGAAGCCTCGCACATCTCGAGACAGGGAAGGCCACCAGAAGGACCTTGCCACCAAATCCCTGGTACCAAAGATTCCAGGATGACCTGCCAACGCAGAAGGATGAACCTCAGAAATGACTTTACTGGTCCAATCATCAGGAACAAACAGTCTACCAGGTGGGCAACGATCAGGTCTATCCGCCTGAAACTCCTGCAAGGCCCGCCGCAGATCTGGAGAAACGGCAGACAATATCACTCCATCCTTAAGGATACCTGTAGGTTCAGAATTACCAGGGGAGTCAGGCTCAAAACTCCTAGAAAGGGCATCCGCCTTAACCCCTTAGTGACGGAGCCACATTTTTTAAATCTGACCAGTGTCACTTTATGTGGTAATAACTCTGCAACGCTTCAACAAATCCCAGTGATTTTGGGATTGTTTTTTCGTGACACATTATACTTTATGATAATGATAAATTTAGGTCGATATGTTTTGTGTTTATTTATAAAAAATATCAAATATTTGAGAAATATGTTAAAAAATTAGCAATTTCCTAAATTTGAATGATTATCCCTTTAATCCAGATGGTCATACCACAGCAAACCATTAATAAACAACATTTCCCACATGTCGGCTTTACATCAGCACCATTTGTAAAATGTTATTTTATTTTGTTAGCATTTTAGGAGGTTTAAAAATGTAGCAGCAATTTTAAATTTTTTCAAATAAATATACAAAATTTATTTTTTTAGGGACTTAAACATGTTTGAAGTGACTTTAGGGGTCCCATATATTGGGAAACCCCCAAACGTGATACCATTTTAAAAACAGCACCCCTAGACATATTGAAAACTGCTGTCAGGTAGTTTATTAACCCTTCAGGTGCTTCACAGGAATTAATGCAAAGTGGTATGACACAAATGAAAATGTGCATTTTTACCACCTAAATGTCGGTAACTTCTGAACAGATTACTAGAACCGTCAGACTGTAAGGCCGCTATTTGGTTGTGAATTGCCATCGCAAACATCAGGACCACAAAATAATGATCTGAGGGCACCAGTTTGGATAAAGAGGAAGCCCCCACACTCTGTTAACCATTTATAGTGATGTAGTCATTATTGACAGCAGCATCTAAGGGGTTAAACAGATTTGGACGGTGCAAACACTGATCGTGGCTGATACAGCAAATTGTCAGCTGTAGTGCACAGTCAACAGCTGCTGGATTGTCACCTGTATGGGGAGACTGTTCTCTTATATCTCAGGTCAGTTAAAAGACGTATTGGCTGTCATTAAGGGGTTAACATTCTTAGAACCCGGCAGGTAGGACACCACAAAATTAAACCGAGAGAAAAACAACGACCAGCGCGCCTGTCTAGGATTCAGGCGTCTGGCGGACTCAAGATAAATTAGATTTTTGTGGTCAGTCAATACCACCACCTGATGTCTAGCCCCCTCAAGCCAATGACGCCACTCCTCAAAAGCCCACTTCATGGCCAAAAGCTCCCGATTCCCAACATCATAATTCCGCTCGGCGGGCGAAAATTTACGCGAGAAAAAAGCACAAGGTCTCATCACGGAGCAATCGGAACTTCTCTGCGACAAAACCGCCCCAGCTCCGATTTCAGAAGCGTCGACCTCAACCTGAAAAGGAAGAGCAACATCAGGCTGACGCAACACAGGGGCGGAAGAAAAGCGGCGCTTAAGCTCCCGAAAGGCCTCCACAGCAGCAGGGGACCAATCAGCAACATCAGCACCCTTCTTAGTCAAATCAGTCAATGGTTTAACAACATCAGAAAAACCAGCAATAAATCGACGATAAAAGTTAGCAAAGCCCAAAAATTTCTGAAGACTCTTAAGAGAAGAGGGTTGCGTCCAATCACAAATAGCCCGAACCTTGACAGGATCCATCTCGATGGAAGAGGGGGAAAAAATATATCCCAAAAAGGAAATCTTTTGAACCCCAAAAACGCACTTAGAACCCTTCACACACAAGGAATTAGACCGCAAAACCTGAAAAACCCTCCTGACCTGCTGGACATGAGAGTCCCAGTCATCCGAAAAAATCAAAATATCATCCAGATACACAATCATAAATTTATCCAAATAATCACGGAAAATGTCATGCATAAAGGACTGAAAGACTGAAGGGGCATTTGAAAGACCAAAAGGCATCACCAAATACTCAAAGTGGCCCTCGGGCGTATTAAATGCGGTTTTCCACTCATCCCCCTGCTTAATTCGCACCAAATTATACGCCCCACGAAGATCTATCTTAGAGAACCACTTGGCCCCCTTTATGCGAGCAAACAAATCAGTCAGCAGTGGCAACGGATATTGATATTTAACCGTGATTTTATTCAAAAGCCGATAATCAATGCACGGCCTCAAAGAGCCATCTTTCTTAGCCACAAAGAAAAAACCGGCTCCTAAGGGAGATGACGAAGGACGAATATGTCCCTTTTCCAAGGACTCCTTTATATATTCTCGCATAGCAGCATGTTCAGGCACAGACAGATTAAATAAACGACCCTTAGGGTATTTACTACCCGGAATCAAATCTATGGCACAATCGCACTCCCGGTGCGGAGGTAATGAACCAAGCTTAGGTTCTTCAAAAACGTCACGATATTCAGTCAAGAATTCAGGAATCTCAGAGGGAATAGATGATGAAATGGAAACCACAGGTACATCCCCATGCGTCCCCTTACATCCCCAGCTTAACACAGACATAGCTTTCCAGTCAAGGACTGGGTTATGAGATTGCAGCCATGGCAATCCAAGCACCAACATATCATGTAGGTTATACAGCACAAGAAAGCGAATAATCTCCTGGTGATCCGGATTAATCCGCATAGTTACTTGTGTCCAGTATTGTGGTTTATTGCTAGCCAATGGGGTGGAGTCAATCCCCTTCAGGGGTATAGGAGTTTCAAGAGGCTCCAAATCATACCCACAGAGTTTGGCAAAGGACCAATCCATAAGACTCAAAGCGGCGCCAGAGTCGACATAGGCATCCGCGGTAATAGATGATAAAGAACAAATCAGGGTCACAGATAGAATAAACTTAGACTGTAAAGTGCCAATTGAAACAGACTTATCAAGCTTCTTAGTACGCTTAGAGCATGCTGATATAACATGAGTTGAATCACCGCAATAGAAGCACAACCCATTTTTTCGTCTAAAATTCTGCCGTTCACTTCTGGACAGAATTCTATCACATTGCATATTCTCTGGCGTCTTCTCAGTAGACACCGCCAAATGGTGCACAGGTTTGCGCTCCCGCAGACGCCTATCGATCTGGATAGCCATTGTCATGGACTCATTCAGACCCGCAGGCACAGGGAACCCCACCATAACATCCTTAATGGCATCAGAGAGACCCTCTCTGAAATTCGCCGCCAGGGCGCACTCATTCCACTGAGTAAGCACAGCCCATTTACGGAATTTCTGGCAGTATATTTCAGCTTCGTCTTGCCCCTGAGATAGGGACATCAAGGCCTTTTCCGCCTGAAGTTCTAACTGAGGTTCCTCATAAAGCAACCCCAAGGCCAGAAAAAACGCATCCACATTGAGCAACGCAGGATCCCCTGGAGCCAATGCAAAAGCCCAATCCTGAGGGTCGCCCCGGAGCAAAGAAATCACAATCCTGACCTGCTGAGCAGGATCTCCAGCAGAGCGAGATTTCAGGGACAAAAACAACTTGCAATTATTTTTGAAATTTTGAAAGCAAGATCTATTCCCCGAGAAAAATTCAGGCAAAGGAATTCTAGGTTCAGATATAGGAACATGAACAACAAAATCTTGTAAGTTTTGAACTTTCGTGGTGAGATTATTCAAACCTGCAGCTAAACTCTGAATATCCATTTTAAACAGGTGAACACAGAGCCATTCCAGGATTAGAAGGAGAGAGAGAGAGAAAGGCTGCAATATAGGCAGACTTGCAAGAGATTCAATTACAAGCACACTCAGAACTGAGAAAAAAAAAAAAAAAAAAATCTTCAGCAGACTTCTCTTTTCTCTCCTTTCTCTGTCAATTAATTTAACCCTTTGTGGCCGGTCAAACTGTTATGGTTCTCAATGGCAAGAGAACATAGCCCAGCAAACATAAGAACTAGCTCTTGGAAGGATGGAAACTAAACTGACCATGAACTAAACCTGCCGCACAACTAACAGTAGCCGGGTAGCGTAGCCTGCGTTTTATCCCTAGACGCCCAGCGCCGGCCGGAGGACTAACTAATCCTGGCAGAGGAAAATATAGTCCTGGCTCACCTCTAGAGAAATTTCCCCGAAAGGCAGACAGAGGCCCCCACAAATATTGGCGGTGATTTTAGATGAAATGACAAACGTAGTATGAAAATAGGTTTAGCAAAATTGAGGTCCGCTTACTAGATAGCAGGAAGACAGAAAGGGCACTTTCATGGTCAGCTGAAAACCCTATCAAAATACCATCCTGAAATTACTTTAAGACTCTAGTATTAACTCATAACATCAGAGTGGCAATTTCAGATCACAAGAGCTTTCCAGACACAGAAACGAAACTACAGCTGTGAACTGGAACAAAATGCAAAAACAAACAAGGACTAAGTCCAACTTAGCTGGGAGTTGTCTAGCAGCAGGAACATGCACAGAAAGGCTTCTGATTACAATGTTGACCGGCATGGAAGTGACAGAGGAGCAAGGCTAAATAGCGACTCCCACATCCTGATGGAAACAGGTGAACAGAGAGGATGATGCACACCAGTTCAATTCCACCAGTGGCCACCGGGGGAGCCCAAAATCCAATTTCACAACAGGTCCCACAACGGGCCTCGCTCCTGGATTGATGCTACCATGACATCTACATCAATGCCCTCTTCTTGGTCCCGTTGTGAAACCTAGAATAATAGGAAAACATTAATGTTTGCAATATAAATACAAATTGGTCTCCCTCCCTTCTTCCCCCCCCCTCCAAAAAAAAAAAAAGAAAAAAAGAATGTTAAAAAAAAAAATTGGACTAGGTTGTTTGAAAAAATACTTACTCGCCGTCTTGCCACCACAGCTTGGCCCTGAGGTCGCTGCTCCTGCTGGCTCTGTTCCTCCTCACTTGAAGAAGCCTGGAAAATAGTTTTAAAAAATTGAGTGACACGTCTACAAATGACACCGAATAGTAAGCAACAGTAGATCATGTACTCACCGGACTCACCAGCGGTGTCGTGTGGCTCGAGTCACTTGCCATTGTAACGCGATGAAATTCTACAATGAAAAAAAAAAAAAATTATTTACTATGCACAATACAGAGTCACATATTGGAAAATATCCAAAATCCAAAAATCCACACATTAACATTACAACCACAACGAACAGTGCACTCACAGTACAATGCCAACTGAACAAGCGCTGAGCAAACAACACCGCCATACATTGAAAGAAAAAACAATGGCAGAGACGACACAATGCCAGAGTATAGCAAAAGCATAATACCAGTCCCAGGAAAGATAACAAAAAAAATAAACAACAGACCCTATGTACTACACAAAAAAGACAAAGATTTTTTTATGCCACAATTTTATAACATTGATTTCCAAAAAGGCCCAAGAAAATGCAAACCATACCGCCATACATTACAATAGAAAAAAATAACAAAATAAAGAGTATGGCTACATATGAAGCCCTAAAATTCTTCAAAACCTGATTATAAAAGAAAATATTTATATTAAAAAAAAAAACACAGTGGAACCACCGCATGCACAGAACAACCCAAAATAAACAGCACAATACATTTCAGAAAAAAATAAATAAATAAATAAAGGAAAGATAAGTCAATCCTGGATACACCACCATACTTTACAATAAAACCAACTAGGCCGGAGTCTAGACACTTTTTTGGTAATTTTATTTAACAACGCATGCGTCGTACAACGCACGTACGACGCACACACTTGCGTCTCGTGCGTTGTCAATTGGTTTCAATGGGGATTGTAACACAATTACGACGCACGGGCGACGCAAGTGCGACGCACGCGTTTGTACGACGCTACAAAAATGCAACATGTAGCATGGACCGCGCCCCGCCAGGTGCGGCCAAATGACGCATGCGTCGTGCGTTTCACAAAAACGCATGACAACGCATGTACATGCGCCCCCAATGTTAAAGATAGGGGCGCATGACGCATGCGTCATTATGCGTCGACGACGCTGCTTCGCAAGACGCAAATGTGAACGTAGCCTTAGAGAGTCAACATGCAGCCCTCAAACTTAATTTTTCCAAAAATTAATCTATAATGCCCTTCTTCATAATTTTTACAGGATGTGTATGAGGCCTACCTCTACTGTTCTTGTATATGTGTGTTTATACCCCCAGATGGAAATGTTTATAAGCCCTTGCACCTTAGTGCATAGGCTTTACCAGTCCTTAAAAAGAAAAAAAATGCTTTCTGAGGCCCTCCTCTATGTCTCTTCCAGGGTGTATTGCTGTCCCGCCTTCTAATTTTTGGCAGTTCTTGCACTTAGTGCATATTCTTCATGAGTCTCGGAGTCTCACTCCCTAACAATTTTAACAGAATGTGTATGAGGCCCTCCTTTATGTCTAATAGAGGATGAATTGGTGTCCCACTTCCTCCTATTTTTTTTGCAGTTGTTGCATTGACCACATAGGCTTTGTAAGTTTCAAAGTCCCTCCTTCATAAATTAAACAGGATGTGTCTGAACATGTCACATACCACATGACTATATAAATGAAGCTTTGTCAAAGCCAAATGCCAGGAAGTATCAAAACAAACCAGCTTTATTTAAAACATTACATACTATCAAAGGATATATGATTAAGCACAATTGAGGATTGTTAAGATATGTATAAATATAGAGCACATGGACATACTCACTGCTTGAAAAAAGCTCATTGGGAGCTGAAACGTTGCCTGAATATGTGGGTAAATTAAACCCTGCACGTTTTTACATTGGAAAAATGGAGTGCTGCCTCTTTTTTTGAAATTTTATAAACTTGGATAATCGGTGGACTGGTTGTCTGGGGGCCTTGCACCCGAAGATAAGTATTTTTGTGCTGTTCCCTTTTTTTAGATAGATAGATAGATAGATAGATAGATAGATAGATAGATAGATAGATAGATAGATGATAGATAGAAAATGAAGGATCCGTAGATAGCACTCCATCCAGGTAAAATGCAAACAAGTTTATTTGGTCCATAATTAAAAGAAAAACCGCATGAAAACAACCTGATGTGTTTCTGGTGCAGCGGGTACCCTTAGTCATAGGTAGTGTTGAGCGATACCGTCCGATACTTGAAAGTATCGGTATCGGAAAGTATCGGCCGATACCGGCAAAGTATCGGATCTAATCCGATACCGATACCCGATACCAATACAAGTCAATGGGACTCATGTATCGGACGGTATCCCTGATGATTCCCAGGGTCTGAAGGAGAGGAAACTCTCCTTCAGGCCCTGGGAACCATATTAATGTGTAAAATAAAGAATTAAAATAAAAAATATTGCTATACTCACCTCTCCGACGCAGCCTGCACCTTACCGAGGGAACCGGCAGCGTTGTTTGCTTAAAATTCGCGCTTTTCCTTCCTTCCGTGACGTCACGGCTTCTGATTGGTCGCGTGCCACCCATGTGGCCGCGACGCAACCAATCACAGCAAGCCGTGACGTAATTTTAGGTCCTTCAGTATTTTAAAATTACGTTCCGGCGTTGTGATTGGTCGCGTCGCGGTCACATGGGCGACGCGACCAATCACAAGCCGTGACGTCACGGGAGGCAGGAGACGCGCGCATTTTAAAATGCGCGCATCTCCTGCCTCCCGTGACGTCACGGCTTGTGATTGGTCGCGTCGCCCATGTGACCGCGACGCGACCAATCACAACGCCGGAACGTAATTTTAAAATACTGAAGGACCTAAAATTATGTCACGGCTTGCTGTGATTGGTTGCGTCGCGGCCACATGGGCGGCACGCGACCAATCAGAAGCCGTGACGTCACGGAAGGAAGGAAAAGCGCGAATTTTAAGCAAAGAACGCTGCCAGTTCCCTCGGTAAGGTGCAGGCTGCGTCGGAGAGGTGAGTATAGCAATATTTTTTATTTTAATTCTTTCTTTTACACATTAATGTTGTTTCGATACCGATACCCGATACCACAAAAGTATCGGATCTCGGTATCGGAATTCCGATACCCGCAAGTATCGGCCGATACCCGATACTTGCGGTATCGGAATGCTCAACACTAGTCATAGGATGTCAGAAAGTGAATGAAGAGAAACATATATAGGATGGATAATCCAATCAAAAGACAGAAAATGCTTACATATCAAATACAACAGGTGATCACAACATGACGAACAAACTACAAGTTCACCATACCATTAGTAAATATAAAAGAAATCGTTTTTAAAGTTCATTCCATTGGGCAACTTAGTGTCCAACCGCAATATCCAATATGCCTCTCTCAACATCAAAGTTCTTTTCCAATCCCCAGCCCTAACTGGGAAATCTACTTTTTCTGCCCCAAAAATGCAAAGTGCGAAAGATCACCTTGGTGGGTGCGCACAAAATGCTTAGTTGCTCCAAGATTGCCGATTGTGCAGCCAATATAACTGATTTGACACTGCAGACATCTAAGACATTATACCACATAATTTGTTTCAGAGTTGATAAAGGACATGATAGTATAATTATTTGTGGATGTGATAGGAAAAGATTTTGTTTTATTAAGGGTGTATTTACATACATTACACCTATTTCTCCCACATTGGTGGAAACCCTTTATAGAGAGCCAGGTGGAAGAAGAGCTATGATTCTTTAATAGGCTAAGAGATAACATGTGGTCAAGGGTGAGTCCCCTCTTGCCAATACATCTGAAACCTTGCCTAGTGATAGTGTTCAGGGTATTATCTTGGCTGGTGGCAGGTAAATATTTGCGAATAATGCTGCTGATTTGATAGAACTCGGGGCTGTAGGGTCTAGAAAATGTTAGGCTTGGTTGGACATTGCTCGCATGAGGTAAAGATGCAGTGGCACTGAATGAAGGTTTGGGTCTATTAGCAACAGCATTGACAGCTCGTTTGATTTCTTGAGCATTGTAGCCTCTGTCAATGAGGCGTTTGTGGATTATTATTATTATTTATTGTTATAGTACCATTTATTCCATGGTGCTTTGCATGTAAGGAGGGGTATACATAATAAAAACAAGTACAATAATCTTAAACAATACAAGTCATAACTGGTACAGGAGGTGAGAGGACCCTGCCCGCGAAGGCTCACAATCTACAAGGGATGGGTGAGAATACAGTAGGCGAGGATAGAGCTGGTCATGCAGCAGTTTGGTCAATCGGTGGTTACTGCAGGTTGTAGGCTTGCTGGAAGAGGTAGGTCTTCAGGCTCTTTTTGAAGGTTTCGATGGTAGGCGAGAGTCTGATGTGTTGTGGTAGAGGGTTCCAGAGTAGGAGTGATACGCGAGAGAAATCTTGTATACGATTGTGGGAAGAGGAGATAAGAGGGGAGTAGAAAAGGAGATCTTGTGAGGATTGGAGGTTGCGTGTAGGTAAGTACCGGGAGACGAGGTCACAGATGTATGGAGGAGACAGGTTGTGGATGGCTTTGTACGTCATGGTTAGGGTTTTGTACTGGAGTCTCTGGGCAATGGGGAGCCAGTGAAGGGAGTGACAGAGGGGAGAGGCCGGGGAATAGCGGGGGGACAGGTGGATTAGTCAGGCAGCAGAGTTTAGAATAGATTGGAGGGGTGCAAGAGTGTTAGAGGGGAGGCCACAGAGCAGGAGGTTGCAGTAGTCAAGGCGAGAGATGATGAGGGCATGGACTAGGGTTTTTGCAGATTCTTGGTTGAGGAATGTACGGATTCGTGAAATATTTTTGAGTTGAAGTCGGCAGGAAGTGGAAAGGGCTTGGATATGTGGTTTGAAGGAGAGATCAGCGTCAAGGATTACCCCGAGGCAGCGAGCTTGTGGGACTGGGGTGAGTGGGCAGCCATTTACTGTAATGGATAGGTTCGTTGGGGGGGTCGCGTGAGATGGGGGAAAGATGATGAATTCTGTTTTGTCCATGTTGAGTTTCAGAAATCTAGCGGAGAAGGATGAAATAGTGGACAGACATTGAGGGATTCTGGTTAGTAGGGAGGTGATATCTGGTCCAGAGATGTAGATCTGTATGTCATCAGCATAGAGGTGATACTGAAAGCCATGAGATTCTATGAGCTGTCCCATGCCAAAGGTGTAAATGGAGAAGAGCAGGGGCCCTAGGACTGAACCTTGTGGGACTCCGACAGATAGGGGGTGAGGTGAGGAGGTGGTGTGTGAGTGGGAGACGCTGAATGTCCGGTCTGTTAGGTATGATGAGTTCCAGGATAGGGCCAAGTCTGTGATGCCAAGGGATGAGAGGGTCTGTAATAATAGGGAATTTTCCACTGTGTCAAAGGCAGCCGACAGGTCGAGGAGGAGGAGGACAGAGTAGTGTCGCTTGCTCTTGGCGGTTAAGAGGTCATTGGTGACCTTAGTTAGGGCAGTTTCAGTGGAATAGTGTGGCTGGAAGCCAGATTGTAAGCGGTCAAAGAGGGAGCAAGAAGAGAGATGGGAGGACAGTTCAAGGTAGACGTGTTGTTCCAGTAGTTTGGAGGCATAGGGGAGAAGTGATATAGGGCGATAGCTAGATACAGAGGATGGGTCAAGAGAAGGCTTTTTGAGGATAGGTGTGATGGAGGCATGTTTAAAGCTTGAGGGGAAAACACCAGTTGTTAGTGATAGGTTGAAGAGTTGGGTTAGGGTTGGGATGAAGACTGTGGTGAGGTTTGGGATGAAGTGGGATGGGAGCGGGTCAAGTGCACAGGTGGTGAGATGTGATCTTGAGAGTAGAGTGGAGAGTTGATCTTCTGTAATGGTGGAGAAGTTGGTTTTGGAGGTGGAGGGCTGGTGTCACGCTCACGCCCTGACTGGTGAGCGTGAGCTCGGGGGGTTTGTGGCCCCACTGTGCCACAAACCAGACTACCCTGGAAGGGGCATGACTATGACAGCTGCCTGGGTTTTCACTGGAGCCTTTGATGGTGAGGTCAGGCTTGTGCAGCAGGCAGCTGCCAGGTGCTACTCCAGGGTGGTGTCTGTCTGTGGCTGCTGATCCCACTTGGGAGACAGGAACACCAGGATTGGTGCAGGCATCAGGCAGGACTGGCAGAAGAGCACGGCTAAAACTCAGACGAGTAGGCTGGCAAGGCTGAGACACAGGGCTGGCAGAGACACGGCAGAGAACACAGGGCTGGCAGAGACACGGCAGAGAACACAGGGCTGGCAGAGGCACTGCAGAGAACACAGGGCTGGCAGAGACATGGCAGAGAACACAGGGCTGGCAGGAACACAGGATTGGCAGGAACCACAGGACTGGCTAGGACGGCAGGAAACACAGGACTGAAAGGAACACAGGACTGGAAGGCATGGCAAGAATGGCAGGACTGGCAGGAACACTGGATTGGAAGGCACGGCAGAGAACACAGGACTGGTTGATGTGGTTTATGAAGGAACAGGTAGGGACCTGTTCACACTGGAGGTGCAGGTACGGATATGTAGTGTGGAGAAACAGGTAGGGACCTGTTCACACAAGAGGTGCAGGAAAGGAAACAAGCAGAAAGGAAAGAAGCAGAAAGGAATGAGGTATGAAGGAACAGGTTGGGACCTGTTCACACAGGAGATGTAGGTACGGAAACAAGCCAGAAGGAAGGGAGAATGAAGGAACAGGTTGGGACCTGTTCACACAGGAAGAGAACCGCAAGGCTGCGGATAGGAATTGTAGAGCAACAAGAGAAAGTGTAGCAACAAAACCTAAGCAGAGCAGAACCGCAAGGAATACGGAGAGGAGCTGCAGCGAGAGGTTTCTGCAGCAAAGCAGAGCGGAGCCACAAGGAATGTGGAGAGGAGCTGCAGCAAGGGATTATGGCAGCTACAGAAGCTAAGCAAAGTAGAAAGGAGCAGAACCGCAGGAGTGCGGAGCAGAGGTAAAGCCACAAAGGTACAGAGCAGGCAGAGCCGCAAGAGCGCGGAGTGTAAGCAGACTGAGAACACGAGGAAAGACACAGCAGGGAAGGAAGCCACAGACAAGGAGACCGAGGTAAGACTAAGTTCAGACAAGGAAATGGAACAAGACACAAGGACAAAGACACAGGGACCAGGATATTCTGCCTCCTGGAGGGCGGACAACAAGATCAAGGCAATAGCACAGAGAAAAGCCTCCAGAGAGGGAGTAACTCAGAGCAAGACCTGGCAAACTCAGCAGCTAAACACAAACTGAGCTAACACATTGCACAGGCCCAGAACACTGGGTGGAGCTGCACTATATACTGGAGGCCTCTTGGTAATTGGTCAGGAATAGATTAGACAGATGCACCTGATTCCTATAAGAACCAGAGAGTTCAGGCGCCGCCCCCCTATACACACAGCCATGAAGCATGCAGAGAGCAGAGACACAGAACACGGAACTGGCATGAAACAGAAACCACATCATGACCTGGAGCAGTGGGTAAGATAGTGTGAGAGATGCGAGGCCATGCCGTGATGCCAGCAGAGTTGTTACAGCTGGGAAGTCGGGAGGAAGGACTCTGGGGGTTGTTGACCAAAACTGTCTCTGATGTTATCAATCTTCTGCTTGAAAAATGAGGCAAAGTCTTCAGCTGAGGTAAGTGGGGAGGGAGAAGGTGCTGGGGGACAAAGGAGAGAATTGAAGGTGTTGAATAACTGTTTAGGGTTGTGAGACAGGAAGGATATGAGAGATGAGAAGTAGGTTTGTTTAGCTGTGGCGAGTGTGGTCTTGAAAGTAGTGAGGGACTGTATGAATGCGATGAAGTGCTCGTTGGAGTGGGATCTTTTCCATCTGCGCTCAGCAGCCCTGGAAGCTCGCCTCAGTTCTTTGGTCAGGCTGGTGTGCCAGTGCTGTCTGTTGATTTTGTGGATTATAGCACTTTCTTTGTTAAATGATGTAAAAGTGGAACAAATGTGTTGAGCTTGATTGAATTCACCAAAAGGTATGGCTCCAATAGTATGGGAAGGGTGGGAGCTAGAATGATGCACAACAGTATTACCAGTAACCTGTTTGTGCAACAGGTATGTATCCACTTTGTGTGTGACTGAATTGGTGGACAATTTAATATCCATGAAGGAAATCTCTTTAGAAGGGCCATTGACTGTAAATTTTAAGTTGTAGTTATTAGAATGGATGTATAAAGAAAATTAATCAATCAAGGGCGGGTCACCCAATAGCAGATCATCCAAATATTCCCCAAACCATAATATGTCATTAAAGAACGGACTGTTAGTGGAGAAAATAAATGCTTCCTCTAAGCAGGACATTTATAAAATTGCAAGGGATGGTGAGAACCTCAAGCCCATTGAAGCACCTAACATCTGTAAATAAAACTTGGAATTAAACATTTAGAAATTATGGTGAAGTAAATATTGAAGTGCCAAAATGATAAATTGTTTAAGATTGAGAGGATACTGGCTATAGTGGGTGAGATGGTGTTGAATGGCTGGAATAGCAAGGAGATGGGGAATGGTGAAATAGAAGTTCACAACATCAAAGGTTGTGATTGTGAACCAATAGTCATCATTCCAAAGAAATTGGTCAAATACATTAAGAACAGATGTTATGTCCTTGAGGTACCCAGGAGTCCTGATGACTAGTAGGTGGTTTTCAACCCATTGACTCAAATGTTCATATAAAGACCCAATGACTGAAATAATTGATCAGAGGGGAGGAGGAAGTACCCTTTGTAAGTTTTAGGTAGTCCATGAAATATTGGCATGATAGGATGATCTACTAATAACCATCTGTGTAATTTTTTATCGATGACCCCCAAAGACATACCTTCCCCCAATACCTGGGATAAGGTGTATTTGAAGGTATTGGTAGGTTCTGAATGAAGAAGTGTGTAAGGAGAGACATCAGGGAGGATATCATCAACCAATTTAATGTATAACGATGTTTCAAATGCTGTAATGCAGCCTCCCTTATCTGAATGGCTTATGGTTAGATAGGGGTTGGCTTGTATGTCACTAATGACTCTAAATTCACTAGTAGTGGTGTTGCTGAAATGATCAATAGATGCAATCTGGGCATGAAGTTATTTTAAATGCCTCTCCAGGAATGTTTAGAAGAAATCAAGTGCAGGAACCCAGGACTCTAAAGGATAGTATGTAGAATTATTAGGCATAACAATTACGGTACATGTTTATCCTGCACAAAATGAGAGCAAGAGGCAATGTCTTGTAACTATGTTAAAGTGAGAACAGCATTATGTTCTCTCAAAGACAATGTGAAAGTATCAAAAAGAGAAGACTCACAAGTATTTCATTATTGCAAGATGAATCATCAGTAAAAAAATTTCTTTTGACAGTCAAAAGTTTTGTAAAGCTATTAACATCTTTAAGTGTCTGAAATAAATCAAAGTTTTTAGTCGGAACAAAATTGAGGCCTCTCTCCAGGACTTTGATTTCAGTAGAAGACAAGATAGTAGGAGTTAGCATGATAACACTGGAAGGATTATCCTTTCAAAGAAGTGTTTCTTTTTTCTGTTCCTGGTCGGATAACATCTCCATTCGTCTTTGGTTGAATCTCCTGCCACCCCTCCTTCCCCTCCTGTGTTTTTTTACTATGGCTAGGTGCGGCCATATCTGGGGGCTGAACTGTGGTATGAGGTGTCAGTGTCATAATCAGTACCATTGCAGTCTGAGGAAGAGAAAGAGACTGACTTCTGACAGTACTTGTTGTAGTGCAGCGGGGTTGGTGCAGTGTGACAGATAGGCAGGGACCACAGGAAAGTTCAAAACAAATGTCTTTTAATGTCCAAAAAAACTCACAAAAGAAACAGCACGCGGAATCCTCCGGATCACAGCCGGGAATCAAGACAGTCCGTATCCGAGACCGGTTGACGTGGGCAACTGCACCACCGTGCTATGCTGAGTGATGCTAGGCCTTTTTGGCTCTGCTTGGCTCCATTTTACCTCACCCAGGCTGATCTTTGCAGAGTCAGCTGCTCTGCAAGTTTGCAAGCCAAGACGGATACCCCCAACCCTTTGCTGGAGGGTTTTAAATGAATTTTGTGGCCATGGGCCACTTGAAAGACCCGACCTGGAGGTATCAGACTGCACCACTACCATCTTGTAGTCTGCTCCAAAAATAAAAGCCATGCCAGGTTTTCTTAAATCTGTCTTGGGAAAATAGCTTGCTTTTATTTTGCACTGCAATCACAGCTTTGCCTGTGACTGCAATGCAATCCAGCAGCCTCAATACACTTCTGTGCGCATCCTGGGGGACACATAGCGACCATCGCATACAACACCTGTTGCTGCCTCACGTACCCCCCCCGTTCAAACATATGGGGTTGAACCCTTGTCACCATACAGGGAGTCCGTGACAGGGCATCCTGTCATGGTTCCCAATGGCAAGGGAACGTAAGAAACATATAAGTAACGAACGAGCTCTCGGGTGATGGAAACTCGAGTTGACCGTGAGCTAAATCTACCACACAACTAACAGTAGCCAGGGAGCATACCTACGGCTTCCTATATGCCACGCACCAGCCGGAGGACTAACTACGCCTGGTAGAGGAAGAAACAGACCTGGCTTACCTCTAGGGAAATACCCCAAAAGATGATAGCAGCCCCCCACATGTAATAACGGTGAATTAAGAGGAAAAGACATACACAGTATGAAAGTAGATTTAGCAAAGAGAGGTCCACTTACTAGATAGCAGAAGGATACAAAAGAGGACTTCACGGTCAACTGAAAACCCTTTCAAAAACCATCCTGAAATTACTTTAAGACTCCTGTGTCAACTCATGACACAGGAGTGGCAATTTCAGCCCGCAAGAGCTTCCAGCTACAGAGAATTACAAAAACTGCAAACTGGACAAAAGGTACAAAACAAAAGGACAAAGTCCACTTAGCTGATCAGCAGACTAGTAGCAGGAACGTGCAACCGAAGGCTCTGGTTACAATGATGACCGGCAAGGAAATGACTGGAGAGCAAGGCTAAATAGGAAACTCCCAAACACTGATGGAAGCAGGTGAACAGAAGAAGCAAAGTGCAAACAAGTCACCAGTACCACCAGCAACCACCAGGGGAGCCAAAAAAGCGGATACACAACAGTACCCTCCCCTTAAGGAGGGGGCACCGAACCCTCACAAGAACCGCCAGGGCGATCTGGATGAGCCCTATGAAAGGCACGAACCAAATCCGAGGCATGAACATCAGAGGCAGTTACCCAAGAATTATCTTCCTGACCATAGCCTTTCCATTTAACCAGATATTGAAGTCTCTGTCTGGAAATATGGGAGTCCAAGATCTTCTCTACGACGTACTCCAATTCACCCTCCACCAGCACAGGAGCAGGAGGTTCAGTAGAAGGAACCACCGGTACCTCATATCTCCGCAACAACGACCGATGGAACACATTATGGATAGCGAAAGATGCCGGGAGGTCCAAATGAAAGGAAACAGGGTTAAGAATCTCCAAAATCCTATAAGGACCGATGAACCGAGGCTTAAATTTGGGAGAAGAAACCCTCATAGGGACAAAACGGGAAGACAACCACACCAAGTCCCCAACGCGAAGGTGGGGACCAACACGACGACGACGGTTAGCAAACTGCTGAGTCCTCTCCTGGGACAATTCCAAATTATCCACCACTTGTCCCCAAATCCGATGCAACCGATCCACCACCGCATCCACTCCAGGACAATCCGAAGATTCAACCTGACCAGATGAAAAACGCGGATGAAACCCTGAATTGCAAAAGAAAGGAGAAACCAAAGTGGCAGAACTAGCCCGATTATTAAGAGCAAACTCCGCCAACGGCAGAAAGGCAACCCAATCATCCCGATCCGCAGACACAAAACACCTCAAATAAGTCTCCAAAGTTTGATTAGTTCGCTCCGTCTGGCCATTGGTCTGAGGATGGAATGCAGACGAAAAGGACAAATCAATGCCCAACCTGGCACAGACTGCCCGCCAAAATCTAGACACGAACTGGGTACCCCTGTCAGAAACGATGTTTTCCGGAATACCATGCAAGCGAACCACATTTTGAAAAAACAGAGGGACCAACTCAGATGAGGAAGGCAACTTAGGCAATGGCACCAAATGAACCATTTTAGAAAAACGGTCACACACCACCCAGATGACAGACATCTTCTGAGAAACAGGGAGATCCGAGATAAAGTCCATAGAGATGTGCGTCCAAGGCCTCTTCGGAATAGGCAAGGGCAACAACAACCCACTAGCCCTAGAACAACAAGGCTTGGCCCGAGCACACACATCGCAAGACTGCACAAAAACACGCACATCTCGAGACAGGGAAGGCCACCAGAAGGATCTAGCCACCAAATCTCTGGTGCCAAAAATTCCCGGATGACCTGCCAGAGTAGAAGAATGAACTTCCGAGATGACTCTAGTGGTCCACTCGTCAGGAACAAACAGTCTACCAGACGGACAACGATCAGGTCTATCCGCCTGAAATTCTTGCAAAGCACGTCGCAAATCTGGAGAAACAGCAGACAAAACCACTCCATCCTTAAGGACACCAGCAGGTTCAGAATTCCCAGGAGAGTCAGGCTCAAAACTCCTAGAAAGAGCATCTGCTTTCACATTCCTAGAACCCGGTAAGTACGAGACCACAAAATTAAACCGGGAAAAGAACAAAGACCAACGTGCCTGTCTAGGATTCAGGCGCCTGGCAGACTCCAAATAAATTAAATTCTTGTGATCAGTCAAAACCACCACCTGATGTCTGGCACCCTCAAGCCAATGACGCCACTCCTCAAATGCCCACTTCATGGCCAAAAGCTCCCGATTACCAACATCATAGTTTCGCTCGGCGGCCGAAAATTTTCGCGAAAAGAACGCACAAGGTCTCATCACTGAGCAGTCGGAACTTTTCTGCGACAAAACCGCCCCCGCTCCGATCTCGGAAGCATCGACCTCAACCTGAAAGGGAAGAGAAACATCAGGCTGGCGCAACACAGGGGCAGACAAAAAGCGGCGCTTAAGCTCCCGAAAGGCCTCCACGGCAGCAGGGGACCAATTGGCAACATCAGCACCCTTTTTAGTCAAATCCGTCAGAGGTTTAGCAACGCCAGAAAAACCAGCTATAAATCGACGATAAAAATTAGCAAAGCCCAAGAATTTCTGGAGACTCTTCAGAGAAGTAGGCTGCGTCCAGTCGTAAATAGCCCGAACCTTGACAGGGTCCATCTCAATAGAAGAAGGGGAAAAAATATACCCCAAAAATGAAATTTTTTGAACCCCAAAAACACACTTTGAACCCTTTACACACAAAGAATTCTCCCGCAAAACCTGAAAAACCCTCCTGACCTGCTGAACATGAGACTCCCAGTCATCAGAAAAAATCAAAATATCATCCAAGTACACAATCATAAATTTATCCAAATATTCACGGAAAATATCATGCATTAAGGACTGAAAGACAGAAGGTGCATTAGAAAGGCCGAAAGGCATTACCAAATACTCAAAATGGCCCTCAGGCGTATTAAATGCGGTCTTCCACTCATCCCCCTGCTTAATTCGCACCAAATTATACGCCCCACGAAGATCAATCTTAGAGAACCACTTAGCCCCCCTTATGCGAGCAAACAAATCAGTCAGCAAAGGCAACGGATACTGATATTTGACTGTAATTTTATTCAGGAGACGATAATCAATACAAGGCCTCAGAGAGCCATCCTTTTTAGAGACAAAGAAAAAACCGGCTCCTAAAGGTGATGAAGAAGGACGAATATGTCCCTTTTCCAGGGACTCCTTAATATACTCGCGCATAGCAGCATGTTCAGGTACAGATAGGTTAAACAAACGACCCTTTGGAAATTTACTGCCAGGAATCAGATCTATGGCGCAATCACAATCCCTGTGAGGAGGGAGTGAACCAATCTTAGGCTCTTCAAAAATATCACGATAATCAGACAAAAATGCCGGAATCTCAGATGGAATAGATGACGAAATGGACACCATAGGAGTGTCCCCATGAGCACCCCGACATCCCCAGCTTAACACAGACATAGCCTTCCAGTCAAGGACTGGGTTATGAGACTGTAACCATGGTAATCCAAGCACCAAAACATCATGTAAATTGTACAACACAAGGAAGCGAATCACCTCCTGATGGTCTGGAGTCATACGCATAGTCACTTGCGTCCAGAACTGTGGTTTATTACAAGCCAAAGGTGTAGAATCAATACCCTTCAGAGGTATAGGGACTTCCAGAGGCTCTAAATCAAACCCACAGCGCCTGGCAAAGGACCAGTCCATAAGACTCAGAGCGGCGCCAGAGTCCACATAGGCATCCACGGTAATAACTGATAATGAACAAATCAAGGTTACAGACAAAATAAATTTGGACTGTAAAGTGCCAATTGAAATGGACTTGTCAACCTTCCTAGTACGCTTAGAGCATGCCGATATAACATGAGCAGAATCACCACAATAGAAGCATAACCCATTTTTACGCCTATAATTCTGCCGCTCGCTTCTGGACATAACTCTGCCACATTGCATTTTCTCTGGCGTCTCTTCAGAAGATACCGCCAAATGGTGCACGGGTTTGCGCTCCCGCAAACGCCGATCAATCTGAATTGCCATTGTCATGGACTCATTCAGACCTGTAGGTGCAGGGAACCCGACCATAACATCTTTAACGGCATCAGAAAGGCCCTCTCTGAAATTTGCCGCTAAGGCGCACTCATTCCACTGAGTAAGCACAGACCACCTACGAAATTTTTGGCAGTATATCTCCGCTTCATCTTGCCCTTGAGATAGGGCTATCAAAGCTTTTTCAGCTTGAATCTCCAAATTAGGTTCCTCATAAAGCAACTCTAAAGCCAGGAAAAACGCATCCACATTGAGCAACGCAGGATCCCCTGGTGCCAATGAAAATGCCCAATTTTGAGGGTCACCTCGCAGCAAAGAGATTACAATCTTAACCTGCTGGACAGGATCTCCTGAGGAGTGAGGTCTGAGAGAAAGGAATAATTTACAATTATATTTGAAATTCAAAAACCGAGATCTATCTCCGGAAAACACCTCTGGTGTAGGGATTTTAGGTTCAGAAATAGGAGCATGTATAACAAAATCTTGTAAATTTTGAACCTTCGTAGCAAGATTATTTAAACCTGCAGCCAAACTCTGAGGATCCATCTTTAAACAGGTGAGCTCAGAGCCATTCAAGGATTATAAGGAGAGAAAGGCAAAGGCTGTAATTAAAGCTGAAATACAACAGATCCAACTATGGAGCAAGCATAGAGGAAAAAGGGAAAAAAAAAAAATTACAGACTTCTTTTTTCTCTCCTTTCTTCTGCCAATAAGTTTAACACTGGCCGGTCATACTGTCATGGTTCCCAATGGCAAGGGAACGTAAGAAACATATAAGTAACGAACGAGCTCTCGGGTGATGGAAACTCGAGTTGACCGTGAGCTAAATCTACCACACAACTAACAGTAGCCAGGGAGCATACCTACGGCTTCCTATATGCCACGCGCCAGCCGGAGGACTAACTACGCCTGGTAGAGGAAGAAACAGACCTGGCTTACCTCTAGGGAAATACCCCAAAAGATGATAGCAGCCCCCCACATGTAATAACGGTGAATTAAGAGGAAAAGACATACACAGTATGAAAGTAGATTTAGCAAAGAGAGGTCCACTTACTAGATAGCAGAAGGATACAAAAGAGGACTTCACGGTCAACTGAAAACCCTTTCAAAAACCATCCTGAAATTACTTTAAGACTCCTGTGTCAACTCATGACACAGGAATGGCAATTTCAGCCCGCAAGAGCTTCCAGCTACAGAGAATTACAAAAACTGCAAACTGGACAAAAGGTACAAAACAAAAGGACAAAGTCCACTTAGCTGATCAGCAGACTAGTAGCAGGAACGTGCAACCGAAGGCTCTGGTTACAATGATGACCGGCAAGGAAATGACTGGAGAGCAAGGCTAAATAGGAAACTCCCAAACACTGATGGAAGCAGGTGAACAGAAGAAGCAAAGTGCAAACAAGTCACCAGTACCACCAGCAACCACCAGGGGAGCCCAAAAAGCGGATACACAACAGCATCCACATTTCCCCGCAACTTCCCCGCCCGATGTTCCATGGTGAAATTAAAGTTCTGCAGTGAGAGAAACCTTCTGGTAACCCGCAATTCCTCTCCTTGGCATTTCTCATCCATACCAAGGGTGAATGTAAATACATAGCGTAGGGACTCCAAGGAGCACTCCTTTTCCACTACACTATCATTTTTATTGGCCAGAGTGAGTTTCCTACTGTCACGCTCACGCCTTGACTGGTGGGCGTGAGCTTGGGGGTTTGTGGCCCCACTGTGCCACAAACCAGACTACCCTGGAAGGGGTGTGACTATGACGGCTGCCTGGGTTTTCACTGGAGCCTCAGATGGTGAGGTCAGGCTTGTGCAGCACGCAGCTGAAACTCCAGGGTGGTGTCTGGCTGTGGTTGCTGATCCCACTTGGGAGACAGGAACACCAGGATTGGAGTGGGCATCAGGCAGGACTGGCAGAAGAGCACGGCTGAAACACAGGGCTGACAGAGACACGGCAGAGAACACAGGGCTGGCAGACACAGCAGATAACACAGGGCCTGCAGGCACGGCAGAGAACACAGTTCTGGCAGGCATGGCAGAGAACACAGGGCTGGTTGCTGTGGTGTATGAAGGAACAGGCAGGGACCTGTTCACACAGGAGGTGCAGGTAAGGAGACAAGCAGAAAGGAATTAAGTATGAAGGAACAGGTTGGAACCTTTTCACACAGGAGATGCAGGTACGGAAACAAGCAAAAAGGAATGGAGTGTGAAGGAACAGGTTGAGACCTGTTCACACAGGAAGAGAACCGCAAGGCTGCGGATAGGAGCGGAAGAGCAGCAAGAGATAGCACAGCAACAAAAGCTAAGCAGAGCAGAACCACAAGGAATGCAGAGAGGAGCTGCAGCAAGAGATTACTACAGCAGCAGAAGCTAGCAGAGCGGAGCCACAAGGAATGTGGAGAGGAGCTGCAGCAAGAGGTTACTGCAGCAGCAGGAGCAGAGCAGAGTAGAACGGAGCACAACCGCAGGAGTGTGGAGCAGAGGTAAAGCCACAAAGGTACAGAGCAGGCAGAGCCGCAAGAGTGCAGAGCGTAAGCAGACTGAGAACACAAGGAAAGACACAGCAGGGAAGGAAGCCACAGACAAGGAGACCGAGATAAGACTAAGTTCAGACAAGGTAATAGAACAAAACAAGGAACACGAACAAAGACACAGGGACCAGGATATTCTGCCTCCTGGAGGGCGGACAACAAGATCAAGGCAAGAACACAGAGAAAATCCTCTAGAGAGGGAGTAACACAGAGCAAGGCCTGGCAAACTCAGAAGCTAAACACAAACTGAGCTAACACATTGCACAGGCCCAGTCCACTGGGTGGAGCTGCACTAAATACTGGAGGCCTCTTGGAAATTGGTCAGGAACAGATTAGACAGATGCACCTGATTCCTATCCTATCCTAAGAACCAGAGAGTTCAGACACCGCCCCCTTATGCACACAGCCAGGAAGCATGCAGAGAGCAGAGGAACAGAATATGGAGCTGGTGAGAAACAGAAACCGCAACATGACCTGGAGCAGTGGGTAAGATAGTGTGAGAGATAAGAGGCTATGCCGAGATGCTAGCAGAGTTGTTACACCTACTTAGGTAGGTGACCGGATGTTCTTCTCCATTCACATCCTGCTACAGTACTGCTCATTTTCACATGTTAGAGTCATCTGTCTGGATTATGAAGGGTTTCCTGAAGTTGGGGCTGATGAGGACCAGCTGTCCACACAACCTAGACTTCAGGGACTAGAATACCTCCTACACTTGAGGATTCCACTGGACCATAACCGATTCTTACCCTTTAACAGGTCAGCTAAGGGTGATGATCTCCCAGCAAAATTGGGTATAAACCGTCAGTAGTACCCAATGATGCTGAGGAATGTCCTCACCTGTTTTGTACTTAGCGGCTTGAGCCAGTTTTGGATGGCCTCAATCTTATTTATTTGGGGTTTGATAACCACGCAGCCAATCACGTATCTTAAGTACCGGGATTCCGTGAGTCCAATTGCACATTTTTTTGGGTTCGCCTGTGATTCTGAGAGAATCCAGCACTGCTTGTACCTGGGTCAGGCTCTAACATTATGTCCATCAGCCTCTGGAATGTGGCCGGAGCCCCATGTAATCCAAAAGGCAAGACGACATAGTTATAAAAACGGTCTTTTCTTTCACCGATTCTGTCAATGGGACCTGCCAGTAACCTTTGGTGAGATCGAGCGTGGTGAAGTACTGGGCCTCCCCAGTCTCTCAATTAGATCGTCCACCCAGCACATTGGATAGAGGTCAAATTTTGACACTTCATTTAATTTTCTGTAGTCATTACAAAAGCATAATGACCAGTCTGGCCTTGGAATTAACACAATGGGGCTTGCCCAATCACTCCGGGACTCCTCGATGACTTTTAGCAGGTTTATATGGTATAGTTGTTCGGGTTTCCTCTTTCCGAGCTGGTACACTCTATTATTTACTTCTCCCATCTTCACTCGTATCTCATATGGCCCTTGCCACTTGACCACGCGTTTACTCTCCTTGGTGGGCACTAGTACCAACACCCAGTCCCCTTCTTTAAAAGACCTGACCGTGGCTCTTTAATTATATGTGTGGCTCTGCGCAACCTGGGCATCCATCAGATGCTCCTTTACTATGGGCCTGACTGCCTCAATCTGGTCCTGCATGACTGCCATGTGCTTGATCACACTCTGATGCAGAGTTGGCTCCTGTTCCCACATCTCCTTAGCTACGTCGAGCAACCCCCTCAGATGCTTCCCATACAATAGCTCAAACGGTGAGAAACACGTGGACACCTGTGGCACTGTGTGCTATTAGTTTTGCCGAGGTGTGGCAGAGAGGTATCGCATCTGGGTACCGCGTTGCGTATCTACTATGACCAAAATATGTTGATGGCCACGGGTGGATTTCACTATAGGGCCCACGAGATCCATTGCTATCCACTCAAATGGTACTTCTATAATGTGTAGAGGCACCAATGGACCCCGGAAATGAGCAGTGGGGGTGGCACTCGGGACAGGACTCACAATACCTCTGGACCTCAGCATAAATCCCAGGCCAAAAAAAACTCTGCAGTTTGCGCTCCTGCATCTTTTTGGCCCCAATTGCCCTCCCAACATGTGGGTGTGAGCCATTTTGAGCACCACCCCACGGTAGGATTTAGGCATTACCAGCTGTTCCACCACTTCATCCTGGATTTTATCCACCCTGTATAACAATTCCCAGTGGATAGCCATGCGGGGGGTAAACTGCCTCGGCACACAGTTGTTGTGCCACTCTATTTCCATCACCCTTTCTCATGCCTGAGTCAGAGTGGGATCCTGGAGCTGAGCTGTCCCGAACTTACCAGGGGAAACTTCCAGCTTGGGGATCGGTGGGGTCTCCTCAACATCTCCTGCCAATACCTCTAGGGAAAACTTATCAGGGTTACACTCTGTCCCTAGGTTGGCGACCCCTATGGCAAGTATCCCTGACTCAGGATCTTTGGGTTCTGGCCCAGAAATAACATTTACCTTGGTAGGGTTAACCCTGGCCTCCCACAGGGCCAGAATAGAGGCAAGTCTCTTCCTAATACAGTTCCATATGGAAGGGTCTTCATCACTCCCACCACATGTTTTATTCCTCCACATGGTGTGGAAAAAGTAACCTCCACGGTCGGGTACTCTTGGTGTTCCCCTGTTGTGATTTTGCTTTTTGCTCCCTCTAGTGGTCATTAGTGATTTGACTCTGGAGCGTCTGTCTTTTCCTATATCCTCACCTGGGCCGTTAGTTCAGGGGCGTTGCTATATAAGCTCCCTGGACCTTCAGTTCAATGCCTGGCATCGTTGAAATCAGAGCTAATCTGTTGTGCTCTTGTCCTCTGATCCTGGTTCCTGTTTTTCAAGCTAAGTCTGCTTCTTTGCTTTTTGCTTTTGTTTTGTTTGGTATTTTTGTCCAGCTTGTTCCTATCTGTATCCTGACCTTTGCTGGAAGCTCTAGGGGGCTGGTGTTCTCCCCCCGGACCATTAGACGGTTCGGGGGTTCTTGAATCTCCAGCGTGGATTTTTATAGGGTTTTTGTTGACCAGATAAGTTATCTTGCTATATTCTGCTATTAGTAAGCTGGCCTCTCTTTGCTGAACCTGGTTCATTTCTGTGTTTGTCATTTCCTCTTACCTCACCGTTATTATTTGTGGGGGGCTTGTATCTTGCTTTGGGGTCCCTTTCTCTGGAGGCAAGAGAGGTCTTTGTTTTCTTCTCCTAGGGGTAGTTAGATTCTCCGGCTGGCGCGAGTCATCTAGCGATCACCGTAGGCATGATCCCCGGCTACTTCTAGTGTTGGCGTTAGGAGTAGCTATTTGGTCAACCCAGTTACCACAGCCCTATGAGCTGGATTTTTGTATCTTGCAGACTTACACGTTCCTCTGAGACCCTGTCCACTGGGGTCATAACAGTATGCCAGGCCAGTATTAAATGTTTAATGCATTGCAGAAGTGGGATTATAAGAAAGAAAATTTTGAGGTTTTTTTTTCCCTCTCTCATTTTTTTTTTTCTTTTCCCCTTTACCTCAGAGTGGCTTAAGCTTGCTGCAGACATGAATGTCCAGACCTTGATTACAAGTGTGGACCAGCTTGCCGCTCGTGTGCAGGGTATACAAGATTATGTTACCAGAAATCCTAGGTCTGAACCCAAGATTCCGATTCCTGAACTGTTTTCAGGAGACCGATTTAAGTTTAGGAATTTCAGGAATAATTGTAAATTATTTTTGTCCCTGAAACCTTGTTCGTCTGGAGACTCTGCTCAACAAGTAAAAATTGTTATTTCATTCTTACGGGGTGACCCTCAGGATTGGGCTTTTTCGTTGGCGCCAGGAGATCCGGCATTGGCTGATATTGATGCGTTTTTTCTGGCGCTCGGTTTACTTTATGAGGAACCCAATCTTGAGATTCAGGCAGAGAAAGCCTTGCTGGCTATGTCTCAGGGCCAGGACGAGGCTGAGGTGTATTGCCAAAAATTTCGGAAATGGTCCGTGCTGACACATTGGAACGAGTGTGCACTGGCCGCTAATTTTAGAAATGGCCTTTCTGAGGCCATTAAGAATGTTATGGTGGGTTTTCCCATTCCCACAGGTCTGAATGATACCATGTCCCTGGCTATTCAAATTGACCGGCGGTTGCGGGAGCGCAAAACCGCAAATTCCCTCATGTTGTCTGAACAGACACCTGATGTGATGCAATGTGATAGAAAAACCGCAAATTCCCTCATGGTGTTGTCTGAACGGACACCTGATTTGATGCAATGTGATAGAATCCTGACTAGAAATGAGAGGAAAATTCATAGACGCCGGAATGGCTTGTGCTACTACTGTGGTGATTCTACACATGTTATCTCAGCATGCTCTAAACGTATATCTAAGGTTGTTAGTCCTGTCACCGTTGGTAATTTGCATCCTAAGTTTATTCTGTCTGTAACTTTGATTTGCTCACTGTCATCTTATCCTGTCATGGCGTTTGTAGATTCGGGTGCTGCCCTGAGACTTATGGATCTCTCATTTGCTAAGCGCTGTGGTTTTATTCTTGAACCATTAGAAAATCCTATCCCTCTTAGGGGTATTGATGCTACGCCATTGGCAGAAAATAAGCCGCAGTATTGGACACAGGTTACCATGTGCATGACTCCTGAACACCGCGAGGTGATACGTTTTCTCGTTCTACATAAAATGCATGATTTGGTTGTTTTGGGGCTGCCATGGTTACAGACCCATAATCCAGTCCTTGACTGGAAGGCTATGTCAGTGTCTAGTTGGGGCTGTCGTGGTATTCATGAGGATTCCCTGCCTGTGTCTATTGCTTCTTCTACGCCTTCGGAAGTTCCGGAGTACTTGTCTGATTATCAGGATGTCTTTAGCGAGTCCAGGTCCAGTGCATTGCCTCCTCATAGGGAATGTGACTGTGCAATAGATTTGATTCCAGGCAGTAAATTTCCTAAGGGAAGACTGTTTAATCTGTCGATACCTGAACATACCGCTATGCGTTCATATATCAAGGAGTCTCTGGAGAAAGGACACATCCGTCCGTCTTCTTCCCCTCTTGGTGCGGGATTCTTTTTTGTGGCTAAAAAGGACGGATCTTTGAGGCCTTGTATTGACTATCGGCTTTTAAATAAGATCACTGTCAAATTTCAGTATCCTTTGCCGCTGTTGTCTGACTTGTTTGCCCGGATTAAAGGTGCCAAGTGGTTTACCAAGATAGACCTTCGTGGTGCGTACAACCTTGTGCGCATTAAGCAAGGGGATGAATGGAAAACCGCATTCAATACGCCCGAAGGTCATTTTGAGTACTTGGTGATGCCTTTTGGGCTCTCTAATGCCCCTTCAGTTTTTCAGTCCTTTATGCATGACATTTTCCGGAACTATCTGGATAAATTTCTGATCGTTTATCTGGATGATATTCTGTTTTTTTCTGATAATTGGGACTCGCATGTGGAGCAGGTCAGGATGGTCTTTAAAATTTTGCGTGAAAATTCTTTGTTTGTCAAGGGCTCAAAGTGTCTTTTTGGTGTACAGAAGGTTCCCTTTTTGGGGTTCATTTTTTCCCCTTCTGCTGTGGAGATGGACCCAGTCAAGGTCCGAGCTATTCTTGATTGGACTCAGCCCTCGTCAGTTAAGAGTCTTCAGAAGTTCTTGGGTTTCGCTAACTTCTACCGTCGTTTTATCGCTAACTTTTCTAGCATTGTGAAACCTTTGACGGATATGACCAAGAAGGGCTCCGATGTGGTTAATTGGGCTCCTGCTGCCGTGGAGGCTTTCCAGGAGTTGAAACGTCGGTTTACTTCGGCGCCTGTTTTGTGCCAGCCTGATGTCTCGCTTCCCTTTCAAGTTGAGGTGGATGCTTCAGAGATTGGAGCAGGGGCCGTTTTGTCGCAGAGAGGCCCTGGTTGCTCTGTTATGAGACCTTGCGCCTTTTTCTCTAGGAAGTTTTCGCCCGCGGAGCGAAATTATGATGTGGGCAATCGGGAGTTGTTGGCCATGAAATGGGCATTTGAGGAGTGGCGTCATTGGCTCGAGGGTGCTAAGCATCGTGTGGTGGTCTTGACTGATCACAAAAATCTGATTTATCTCGAGTCTGCTAAACGCCTGAATCCTAGACAGGCCCGCTGGTCATTGTTTTTCTCCCGATTTGACTTTGTTGTCTCGTATTTACCAGGTTCAAAGAATGTGAAGGCCGATGCTCTTTCCAGGAGCTTTGTGCCTGATGCTCCTGGAGTCGCTGAACCTGTTGGTATTCTTAAGGATGGTATTATCTTGTCAGCTATTTCTCCTGATCTGCGACGTGTGTTGCAGAGATTTCAGGCTGATAGGCCTGATTCTTGTCCACCTGACAGACTGTTTGTGCCTGATAAGTGGACCAGCAGAGTCATTTCCGAGGTTCATTCCTCGGTGTTGGCAGGTCACCCAGGAATTTTTGGCACCAGAGATCTGGTGGCCAGATCCTTTTGGTGGCCTTCCTTGTCTAGGGATGTGCGGTCATTTGTACAGTCCTGTGGGACTTGTGCTCGAGCTAAGCCTTGCTGTTCTCGTGCCAGCGGGTTGCTCTTGCCCTTGCCTGTCCCTAAGAGACCTTGGACACGTATCTCCATGGATTTCATTTCTGATCTTCCGGTGTCTCAGGGCATGTCTGTTATCTGGGTGATATGTAATCGCTTCTCCAAGATGGTCCATTTGGTTCCTTTGCCTAAACTGCCTTCCTCTTCCGATCTGGTTCCTGTGTTTTTCCAGAACGTGGTTCGTTTGCACGGCATCCCTGAGAATATTGTGTCAGACAGAGGATCCCAGTTCGTTTCCAGATTCTGGCGATCCTTTTGTAGTAGGATGGGCATTGACTTGTCGTTTTCGTCTGCTTTCCATCCTCAGACTAATGGACAGACGGAGCGAACTAATCAGACTTTGGAGGCTTATTTGAGGTGTTTTGTCTCTGCTGATCAGGACGATTGGGTGACCTTCTTGCCGTTAGCTGAGTTTGCCCTTAATAATCGGGCTAGTTCCGCCACCTTGGTTTCGCCGTTTTTCTGCAACTCTGGTTTCCACCCTCGTTTTTCTTCGGGTCATGTGGAACCTTCTGACTGCCCTGGGGTGGATTCTGTGGTGGATAGGTTGCAGCGGATCTGGAATCTTGTGGTGGACAACTTGAAGTTGTCACAGGAGAGGGCTCAGCGCTTTGCCAACCGCCGCCGCGGTGTGGGTCCCCGACTACGTGTTGGGGATTTGGTGTGGCTTTCTTCCCGCTTTGTTCCTATGAAGGTTTCCTCTCCCAAATTTAAACCTCGTTTTATTGGTCCTTACAAGATATTGGAAATTCTTAATCCTGTATCCTTTCGCCTGGATCTACCTGTGTCGTTTGCTATCCACAACGTGTTTCATAGGTCCTTGTTGCGGCGGTACGTTGTGCCTGTGGTTCCTTCTGCTGAGCCTCCTGCTTCGGTGTTGGTTGAGGGCGAGTTGGAGTACGTGGTGGAGAAGATCTTGGATTCTCGTCTCTCCAGGCGGAGGCTTCAGTACCTGGTCAAGTGGAAGGGCTATGGTCAGGAAGATAATTCCTGGGTGGTCGCCTCTGATGTTCATGCGGCCGATTTAGTTCGTGCCTTTCACGCCGCTCATCCTGATCGCCCTGGTGGTCGTGGTGAGGGTTCGGTGACCCCTCACTAAGGGGGGGGTACTGTTGTGATTTTGCTTTTTGCTCCCTCTAGTGGTCATTAGTGATTTGACTCTGGAGCGTCTGTCTTTTCCTATATCCTCACCTGGGCCGTTAGTTCAGGGGCGTTGCTATATAAGCTCCCTGGACCTTCAGTTCAATGCCTGGCATCGTTGAAATCAGAGCTAATCTGTTGTGCTCTTGTCCTCTGATCCTGGTTCCTGTTTTTCAAGCTAAGTCTGCTTCTTTGCTTATTGCTTTTGTTTTGTTTGGTATTTTTGTCCAGCTTGTTCCTATCTGTATCCTGACCTTTGCTGGAAGCTCTAGGGGGCTGGTGTTCTCCCCCCGGACCGTTAGACGGTTCGGGGGTTCTTGACTCTCCAGCGTGGATTTTTATAGGGTTTTTGTTGACCAGATAAGTTATCTTGCTATATTCTGCTATTAGTAAGCTGGCCTCTCTTTGCTGAACCTGGTTCATTTCTGTGTTTGTCATTTCCTCTTACCTCACCGTTATTATTTGTGGGGGGCTTGTATCTTGCTTTGGGGTCCCTTTCTCTGGAGGCAAGAGAGGTCTTTGTTTTCTTCTCCTAGGGGTAGTTAGATTCTCCGGCTGGCGCGAGTCATCTAGCGATCACCGTAGGCATGATCCCCGGCTACTTCTAGTGTTGGCGTTAGGAGTAGCTATTTGGTCAACCCAGTTACCACAGCCCTATGAGCTGGATTTTTGTATCTTGCAGACTTACACGTTCCTCTGAGACCCTGTCCACTGGGGTCATAACATTCCCCATGTATACACACCACCCCCACTTTCTGTCCATTGAGGTTGTCCCCAGCAACAAGGGACCCATGGACAAGAGTCACTAAGCTCCCTGAGTCCAAGAGATCCTCTGTTTGGTACCCGTTGATGAGTACCTGGCACAGTTGCGGCTCGCTACCGGCAGTGCCTGTAGTTGCTGTGCAGCTGGGCTGGGCATACATAGAGACTCTGCATAAACCCGCAGTCCATAGGTTCAGCCATCAGGGGGCAGTTGGCAGCCACATGTCCGGGCCCCTGACACTGCCAACACCTAATAGCGGCAGCAATACTAGACCTCAGGACCAGTTTAGGGGAAACAGGACTTTTGTCACTATCACTTCAGGGTACCCCCTCAGTACAGGCTCGGTTCTGATTAGCCCCACCAGAGGGTCATGGATTTTTCCCAGATGCCTGGGCTGGCGGTGCCCAACGTGACAGCCGAACTGGAGCAAAGTCCTGTATAAAGTCCTGAGTGGCTGTATACCACTCAACCAGTCCAATCACCTGGTCCAGAGTTCCCGGGTCCCCTTGCCCCACCCAACGCAGTATGGCTGCTGGCAGCGCCCTCACCAGCCAGTCGACCACCACCTTCTCTAACATCTGGAATGGGGTTAAGGTCTCAGGCTGAATCCATTTTTTACCAGCTGCAACAAGTCATATACCTGAGACCTGGTGGATTGAGTCTCCACAAACGGCCATTGGAATACTTGTGCTAACTAGTGTTGAGCATTCCGATACCGCAAGTATCGGGTATCGGCCGATACTTAGCGGTATCGGAATTCCGATACCGAGATCCGATACTTGCCGCGTATCGGATACCGGAATCGGAAGTTCCCAGGATTCAAACTGCACAAATTTGCACGAAATCAGCCAATGAGAATGATTCCAAGTGTGGGCACATCCTGTTCAGCATGGAGGGCATGAAACTACTGGCAAGGCTGTGATTGGCTGCTGAAATGATGTCATGATGCAGTTTAAAAGTCGCTGGCATCATTTTTCGCTCACTCTGCTGTGAATTCAGTTAGTGACAGGACGCTGTTTGCTGACTGAGGGCCAGTTTAGAGATAGCGATTTGCTTCTTTGTGCTTTTCCAAGGCTAATTTAGCAACCGCTGTGTTCACCTACTAATCACCTTGCTTTTGCCTTGCAGCGCTGTTTTCACAGCGATCTGCAAGGTCTGTGTGTGTGTGTGTGTGTGTGTGTGTGTGTGAGTGCAGCCCACTCTCTAGTCTGTGTGCAGCCATAGGCCATCCATAGCTGGTTGTATTCAGTTCAGGGAGGGTGGTTCATTGCCTCATACTGTTCTTTTTTTTTTTTTTTCAAGTAGTGTAGTCTGCTGCTCATTTTTTGTAATAATTCCTATTAGTGACTTTCCACCCGTATCCAGCTAACTTGTGGAAAAACACTACATAGGATAAAGTAGAGGTTTTTTGGGCCTTGCAGCGCCGTTTACGGCTGTCTGCACGGTCTCCGTGTGACTGCAGCTCTCTCTGTTGTCAGTTCAGCCCCCCAAAAATAAATAAATAATAAAGTTCACCAAACACACCACTTTACATTTGTGTAGGCCACATTAGCTCATATTAAAGTCTAGTCCACACTTTAGAAAATTAGTGTTTCCTATACCTGTTAGGACTCGGAGCTGTTCAGGAATAAGCACACAAAGCCCCTGGAGCGTTTTCTTCCCCTCCTGCTCGGCGTCCGTGGCACCTCTGATCTCAGCACTGTCTCCCCTGCGAGTACCTCGCCTATCCATAGCGCTGTGTCTTCATATCGCCACATGCACCCAGGCGCCTCGCGCTCCCGTATTTTGGCTGACATTTAACCTTGTGCGTTTTGCTTTGTCACACACCTATCAATGGTCTCCAGTATTCACGACTGTATCTGATGAAGGTCTTATTTGTATAGACCGAAAACGTTTATATGTTGATCTGGATGCACCGAATAAAATTTAATTCTGAATTTGACAACAAATATCTCCTGAGTGCCAAGTATTTCTTAGCTATAAGCACACAAAGCCGTTAGTACTTTTCTGCTTATCTTTATCAGTCAACCAAGATGAAGAAGGCAGGGAGTAAGGCACGTGGGCGTGGGCGCGGAGCAGGGAGAGGACGTGGGGATTCTGTGCCTGCTGCGGGCACCGGTGACTCCTCAGCACCCAGTTTCACCAGGGAACAGTCCTTCATGCGCAGCTTTGTCGCAGAGCGCCGTACACCGCTGCTGCGTGAAGACCAAATTGAAGCCGTTGTCGGATGGATGGCAGCTAACGCATCGACTTAAATTAGTGCCACATCCTCTCAGACACAGAGCACTGGAGAGGAGCCATCTGTCTCTTCACCACCTGCCAAATTGGCCAGGCAGACAGAGAGCCCAGGACAAGAGCCGTCTCTACTTCTGTTCTCTGAATCTCTTGGCTTGGAAACAGGGGGCCAGCCAAGCAGCATTGGAGAAATGGAAGAAAAGGCAGGGTGCAGTGATACCCAACAGCTTTTTCTCTCTGAGTCTGAAGAGGCGGGTGGGCCAGTGCCTCCGGTCACCACATCGCAGGCCGCATCAGCTGATGATGACACTCAGGTGCCACTTTCTGGTGCATGCTCTGCTGCTGAGACTACCCAGGAGGAGCAGTTGGTGGCAGAGGGTAGTGTAGATGATGAGGTCCTTGACCCATCGTGGCGTGAGGGACAGGAAGGTGGTGGGAGCAGCTCCGAGGAAGAGATTCCTAGAACGGGCCAAAGAGGTAGAGGGAGGGGGAAGACTGCGCAGCCTGTAGCCTCCACTTTGGCACCCGTTAGGAGCATGTCTGTTCCAAAAGCCAAAAAGGGCGCTCCCAAGACTTGCAGTGTCTGGCCCTTTTTTGACACAGTTGCAGATGACATTTGCTATGTCAAATGCAAGGTGTGTCATCACAAAGTCAAAAGAGGTTGAAATGTCAGCAACCTCAATACCTCCAACATGTGGAAACATGTGCGCAACAGACACGCGGCGGAGTTAGAAAAACACACTGAAGAGCTAGGCCAACCAACAGCGGCAGCTACCACCTCTTCATCTCGTGTTGCCTCTTCCTCCAGCTCACACGCAGCTGGTTCGGCTTCCTCCCAGGATCGCCGTGGAAGAACCTCTGGCCCTGTTGTCCAGAGACCCACTGTAATTCCACCCGCAGCACCACTTTCCCAGTCATCCACACACTCCCAGCCCAGTCTACAGCCATCGGTAGTACAGGCATGGGAGAAAAGGCGGCCTTTCTCGTCAAACCACCCACGAGCACAGGCTCTGACTGCAGGCATTGCCAAACTTCTGTCACTGGAAATGCTGTCATTCAGGCTGGTGGAGACTGACAGCTTCCGTGACTTGATGTCATTGGCAGTCCCACAGTACAATGTGCCCAGCCGCTTTTACTTCAGCAGGCAAGCTGTCCCTGCCCTGCACAAGCATGTGGAGGGACACATAAAACACGCGCTACTGAACGCCGTCAGTAGCAAGGTCCACCTCACCACCGATGCGTGGACCAGTCAACATGGACAGGGGCGATACCTTTCCCTCACTGCTCATTGGGTTAATGTCGTTGAGCCGGGTACAGATCGTGCGAGTGGCGCAGGACGTGTCCTGCCCACTCCAAGGATTGCAGGAATCCATTCTGTACGCATTGACTCCTCCTTTTACACCAGTTCCTCAGAATCATCGCTGCAGGAGCCGTCACAGTCCACCTCCACATGGACCCGTGATGAACGTTTACCTGTTACGACCGACATGAGCACAGCCGTGGCCAAACGTCAACAGGCCGTCTTGAAATTAATTTCTTTGGGGAATCGAAGCCACACAGCGCAGGAGCTCTGGAATGCCATCAAGCAGGAGAGCGATGTGTGGTTTGTGGCAGCGAATCTCCAGCCAGGCATGGTAGTGTGTGATAATGGCCGAAATCTGGTGGCAGCTCTGGGCCTCGGCAACCTCACTCACATCCCATGTCTGGCACATGTGCTCAATTTGGTTGTGCAGAGTTTTTTGAGGGACTATCCGGATCTTGATGCACTGCTGCACAAGGTCCGCCTAGAGTGTGCTCACTTGCGGCATTCCAGCACGGCAAAATCGCGCATTGCGGCTCTGCAGCGCCGACACTGCCTGCCGGAACATCGCATCATATGTGACCTACCTACCAGGTGGAATTCCACGTTACATATGTTGGAGCGGTTGTGTGAGCAGCAGCAAGCTGTAATGGAGTACCAGCAGCATCAGGCGCAAAGAAGTCGCACTCTGCGCCGTTCAGACTTCACAACCACAGAGTGGGCCACTATGAAGGACGTCTGCCAGGTTTTGCGTCCCTTCGATTATTCCACGCGGATGGCGAGTGCAGATGATGCACTAGTCAGCATGACTGTCCCCCTTATCTGCCTGCTTGAAAAATAACTGCAAGCGCTAAGGGATGATGTTGTGGAAGAGGTGGAGGATGAGGATTCACCATTTCCATCATCTTCTGGACAGTCAGCGCCACGTGGTTCCTCACAAACGCGTAGGCAGGGGACAGTTTGTGAGGAGGATGAGGAGGAGTCAATGGAGGAGGAAGACATCCATCCAGAGGAGGGAGTTACACAATTGTCCAGTACTCAGTGTGTACAGCGAGGGTGGGGTGATGACGAGCGGGCAGAGATCACGCCTCCAGCAGGGGACAGCGTTTCTTGGCCAGTTGGCAATCTGCAGCACATGGTGGATTACATGCTGCAGTGCCTGAGAAACGACCGCCGCATCGCCCACATTCTCAACATGTCTGATTATTGGGTGTTCACCCTCCTCGATCCTCGCTACCGGGACAACGTAGAAAGCCTCATCACACCGTTGAACCGGGAGCGAAAAATGCGGGAGTACCAAGACACACTGGTGAATTCCATCATCTTCTCCATTCCAACTGAGAGAAGTGCTGCTAGTGCATTACAAAGCAGCTCAGTGCGCCCAGGCAGTGGAGGAGGCTCTGCACAAAGAGGGAGCAGAAGCAGTGCCTCTGCCCAAGGCAAGACCAGTATGGCCCAACTGTGGCACAGTTTTGTGTGCCCGCCACAAAAGTCTACACCATCACAGACGGCTCCAGTCAGCAGGAGGCAACGGTTCCATCAGATGGTGACAGACTACATGTCTTGCCCTCTTGCTGTACTCCCAGACGGCTCTTCCCCTTTCAAGTTTTGGGTCTCAAAGCTGGATACATGGCCAGAGCTAAGCCAGTATGCATTGGAGGTGCTGGCTTGCCCTGCGGCTAGTGTATTATCGGAACGCGTCTTTAGTGCTGCAGGTGGTGTACTAACTGACCGTCGCATGCGACTATCCTCCAATAACGTTGACCGGCTTACTTTCCTGAAAATGAACAAGGCCTGGATCTCGCAGGAATTTGCCACTCCTCTTCCTGATTAAATAATTAGGTGACTGTCTACAGTATCCAGGTCTCCTGTTGTGTTCATCTTTCTACCACCTGAACTTTAATTCCTGGGCTCCAACACCGCCAGTTGAGGCTCAGAAGTGCCGTCTGCACAGTCAAAACATACGACCCAGTGTTCTTGGGTTTCAGTAACGTCAGCTGATCCCCAGCTGTGTAGCCGGCAATGTGTCCTGCGACCGCCACGCTGACACAACAACTGAAATGTAAGGGAACCTGTCCCCCCCCCAAGGCGTTTGTTACTGAAAGAGCCATCTTGTGCAGCAGTAATGCTGCACAAGGAAAAGGTAGCTATTTTTGTTTAGCTCCTTGCACACGCAGATCTTAACACTTATAAAATGTGTCCACTGATACCGTAAAACCGTCCCGGAGGTGGGACTTTCCTTCGTAATATGACGCAGCACAGCTGTCATTCCTACCCCCTTGGCGCCGTGCCCCGGCTCCTCAGCGTTGTTTGATTCCGTCCCGGAGCCTGCGCTGTTATGTTATCCCTTGGCCAGGCACACTTAGCGCTGCCCCTCTTCTGACATCATTTGGTGTCAGGCTGACTGCGCCTGTGCGGCCGCGCTGGCCGAGAGCCCGCCTCGCAGTGTCTTCTGATTTAATCCCACTGGGGGCCTGAGATCCATGGACATGCGCAGTGCATATCTGAACCTCCGCCTCACACTCATCTCCCTACGCCTTCTTCAGACTGTGCGCCGTCAGCTGATCCCTAATAGCATGCCACGGCTGTGACGCCGCACAGTCTGAAGAAGCCGTAGGGAGGGGAGTGAGAGGTGAGGATATGCACTGCGCATGGCCACGGATCCCAGGCCCGCGGTGGGATTACATTAGACGACACTGCGAGGCGGGCTCTTGGCCAGCGCGGCCGCACAGGCGCAGCCAGCCTGACACCAAATGATGTCAGAAGATGGGCAGCGCTAAGTGTGCCTGGCCAAGGGATAACATAACAGCGCAGGCTCCGGGACGGAATCAAACAACGCTGAGGAGCCGGGGCATGGCGCCAAGGGGGTAGGAATGACAGCTGTGCTGCGTCATATTACGAAGGAAAGTCCCACCTCCGGGACGGTCTCACGGTATCAGGGGACACATTTTATAAGTGTTTAGTTCTGTGTTTGCAAGGAGCATAATGAAAAGAGCCACCTTTTCCTTTTGCATCCTTTGTGCTGCACAAGCTGGCTCTTTCAGCTACAAACGCCTTGGGGGGGGGTTAAAGGTTCCCTTTTGACTTTCTCCAATCAGGCTTCGGCCTACACTGTGTTCCTCTGCTCCTCCTGCTGTCCCTGGGCTCCAACACCGCTAGTTGTTGCCTGGTAGTGCTGTACGCACAGTCAACAGTCACTCCTCTGTTATTGGGGTTCAGTAACGTCAGCTGTTCCCCAGCTGTGTGTGGCAATCCCTCCTCTCTCCTCCACCTCCTCCTCCTGCTGTCCCTTGGCTCCAACACCGCTAGTTGTTGCCTGGTAGTGCTGTACGCACAGTCAACAGTCGCTCCTCTGTTATTGGGGTTCAGTAACGTCAGCTGTTCCCCAGCTGTGTGTGTGGCAATCCCTCCTCTCTCCTCCACCTCCTCCTCCTCCTTCTGTCCCTGGGCTCCAACACCGCTAGTTGTTGTCCGGAAGTGCTGTCCGCACAGTCCACAGTCGCTCCTCTGTTATTGGGGTTCAGTAACGTCAGCTGTTCCCCAGCTGTGTGTGTGGCAATCCCTCCTCTCTCCTCCACCTCCTCCTCCTGCTGTCCCTGGGCTCCAATACCGCTAGTTGTTGCCTGGTAGTGCTGTACGCACAGTCAACAGTCGCTCCTCTGTTATTGGAGTTCAGTAACGTCAGCTGTTCCCCAGCTGTGTGTGTGGCAATCCTTCCTCTCTCCTCCACCTCCTCCTCCTGCTGTCCCTGGGCTCCAACACCACTAGTTGTTGCCTGGTAGTGCTGTACGCACAGTCAACAGTTGCTCCTCTGTTATTGGGGTTCAGTAACGTCAGCTGTTCCCCAGCTGTGTGTGTGGCAATCCCTCCTCTCTCCTCCACCTCCTCCTCCTTCTGTCCCTGTGCTCCAACACCGCTAGTTGTTGTCCAGAAGTGCTGTCCGCACAGAGCCAAACACCTCGCCAATGTGTTAGTGGGGTTCAGTAATGCCTGCTGTTCCCCTGCTGTGTATACGGCAACGTGTCATGCGACCGCCACGCAGGCACAGCAACTTAAATTTAAGGGAACCTGTCCCCCCCCCCCCAAG
Source organism: Ranitomeya variabilis (assembly GCF_051348905.1). Taxonomy (NCBI): domain Eukaryota; kingdom Metazoa; phylum Chordata; class Amphibia; order Anura; family Dendrobatidae; genus Ranitomeya; species Ranitomeya variabilis. Next base: position 103,079,728 of record NC_135239.1, on the reverse strand, counting down.
GCATTTGTTACTGAAAGAGCCACCTTGTTCAGCAGTAATAATGATGCAAAAGGAAAAAGTGGCTCTTTTTGTGGTGCTCCTTGCACACGCTGAACTTGACACTTATGAAATGTGTCCCCTCACACCGTTAAACCGTCCGGTCGGAGGGACTTTCCTTTGTCATGTGACGCAGCACAGCTGTCATTCTTACCCCCTTGGCGCCGTGCGCCGCCTCCTCAGCGTTGTTTGAATCTGTCCCGGAGCCTGCGCTGTTATGTTAGCCCTTGTCCATGCACACATTTTGCGCTGCCCATCTTCTGACATCATTTGGTGTCAGGCTGGCTGCGCCTGTGCGGCCGCGCTGGACGAGATCCCGCCTCGTAGTGTCTTCTGATTTAATCCCACTGCGGGCCTGTGATCCATGGACATGCGCAGTGCATATCTTAACCTCCGCCTCTCTCTCATCTCCCTCAGTCTTCTTCAGACTGTGCGCCGTCAGCTGATCCCTAATAGCATGCCACGGCCATGACGCCGCACAGTCTGAAGAAGCTGGAAGGAGGGGAGTGAGAGGCAAGGATATGCACTGCGCATGCCCATGGATCACAGGTGTTGTGAATTTGCTTTTTGCTCCCTCTAGTGGTTACTAGTTTTTTGACTCTGGTTTTTCTGTCATTCCTTTTATCCGCACCTGGGTCGTTAGTTAGGGGTGTTGCTATATAAGCTCCCTGGACCTTCAGTTCAATGCCTGGCAACGTAGTTATCAGAGCTAGTCTGCTGTGCTCTTGTCTACTGATCCTGGTTCCAGTTATATCAGCTAAGTCTGCCTTTTGCTTTTTGCTATTTGTTTTGGTTTTGTATTTTTGTCCAGCTTGTTCCTAATCTATATCCTGACCTTTGCTGGAAGCTCTAGGGGACTGGTGTTCTCCCCCCGGACCGTTAGACGGTTCGGGGGTTCTTGAATTTCCAGTGTGGATTTTGATAGGGTTTTTGTTGACCATATAAGTTACCTTTCTTTATTCTGCTATCAGTAAGCGGGCCTCTCTGTGCTAAACCTGATTCATTTCTGTGTTTGTCATTTCCTCTTACCTCACCGTCATTATTTGTGGGGGGCTTCTATCCAGCTTTGGGGTCCCCTTCTCTGGAGGCAAGAAAGGTCTTTGTTTTCCCCTACTAGGGGTAGCTAGATTCTCCGGCTGGCGCGTGTCATCTAGAATCAACGTAGGAATGATCCCCGGCTACTTCTAGTGTTGGCGTTAGGAGTAGATATATGGTCAACCCAGTTACCACTGCCCTATGAGCTGGATTTTTGTATTCTGCAGACTTCCACGTTCCTCTGAGACCCTCGCCATTGGGGTCATAACAGTTTGCCAGGACAGTATTAAATGTTTAATGCATTGCAGAAGAGGGATTATAAGAAAGAAGATTCTGAGTTTTTTTTTTTTTTTTCTTCTTCCCCTTTACCTCAGAGTGGCTATGCTTGCTGCAGACATGAATGTCCAGACCTTGATTACAAGTGTGGACCAGCTGGCTACTCGTGTGCAGGGCATACAAGACTATGTTATCAGAAATCCTAGGTCAGAACCTAAAATACCGATTCCTGAACTGTTTTCCGGAGACAGGTTTAAGTTTAGGAATTTCGTGAATAATTGTAAATTGTTTTTGTCCCTGAGACCCTGTTCATCTGGAGATTCTGCTCAGCAAGTAAAAATTGTTATTTCGTTCTTACGGGGCGACCCTCAGGATTGGGCTTTTTCGCTGGCGCCAGGAGATCCGGCATTGGCTGATCTTGATGCGTTTTTTCTGGCGCTCGGTTTACTTTATGAGGAACCCAATCTTGAGATTCAGGCAGAAAAGGCCTTGCTGGCTATGTCTCAGGGGCAGGACGAGGCTGAAGTGTATTGCCAAAAATTTCGGAAATGGTCCGTGCTGACACATTGGAACGAGTGTGCACTGGCCGCTAATTTTAGAAATGGCCTTTCTGAAGCCATTAAGAATGTTATGGTGGGTTTTCCCATTCCCACAGGTCTGAATGATACTATGGCACTGGCTATTCAAATTGACCGGCGGTTGCGGGAGCGCAAAACCGCAAATTCCCTCATGGTGTTGTCTGAACAGACACCTGATTTAATGCAATGTGATAGAATCCTGACTAGAAATGAGCGGAAAATTCATAGACGCCGGAATGGCTTGTGCTACTACTGTGGTGATTCTACACATGTTATCTCAGCATGCTCTAAACGTATAGCTAAGGTTGTTAGTCCTGTCACCGTTGGTAATTTGCAACCTAAATTTATTCTGTCTGTAACTTTGATTTGCTCACTGTCATCTTATCCTGTCATGGCGTTTGTAGATTCAGGTGCTGCCCTGAGTCTCATGGATCTCTCATTTGCTAAGCGCTGTGGTTTTACTCTTGAACCATTAGAAAATCCTATTCCTCTTAGGGGTATTGATGCTACACCATTGGCAGCGAATAAACCGCAGTATTGGACACAGGTTACCATGTGCATGACTCCTGAACACCGCGAGGTGATACGTTTCCTGGTTTTACATAAAATGCATGATTTGGTTGTTTTAGGGCTGCCATGGTTACAGACCCATAATCCAGTCCTGGACTGGAAGGCTATGTCAGTCTCAAGTTGGGGCTGTCGTGGTATTCATGGGGATTCCCTGCCTGTGTCTATTGCTTCTTCTACGCCTTCGGAAGTTCCGGAGTATTTGTCTGATTATCAGGATGTCTTCAGTGAGTCTGAGTCCAGTGCACTGCCTCCTCATAGGGACTGTGACTGTGCTATAGATTTGATCCCAGGCAGTAAGTTTCCTAAGGGAAGACTGTTTAATCTGTCGGTACCTGAACATACCGCTATGCGTTCATATATCAAGGAGTCTCTGGAGAAAGGACATATTCGTCCGTCTTCTTCCCCTCTTGGTGCGGGATTCTTTTTTGTGGCAAAAAAGGACGGATCTTTGAGACCTTGTATTGATTATCGGCTTTTAAATAAGATCACTGTCAAATTTCAGTATCCTTTACCGCTGTTGTCTGACTTGTTTGCCCGGATTAAGGGTGCCAAGTGGTTCACCAAGATAGACCTTCGTGGTGCGTACAACCTTGTGCGCATTAAGCAAGGTGATGAATGGAAAACCGCATTCAATACGCCCGAAGGTCATTTTGAGTACTTGGTGATGCCTTTTGGGCTCTCCAATGCGCCTTCAGTTTTTCAGTCCTTTATGCATGACATTTTCCGGAAGTATCTGGATAAATTTTTGATTGTTTATCTGGATGATATTTTGGTTTTTTCTGATAATTGGGATACGCATGTGGAGCAGGTCAGGTTGGTCTTTAAAATTTTGCGTGAAAATTCTTTGTTTGTCAAGGGCTCAAAGTGTCTCTTTGGTGTACAGAAGGTTCCCTTTTTGGGGTTCATTTTTTCCCCTTCTGCTGTGGAGATGGACCCAGTCAAGGTCCGAGCTATTCTTGATTGGACTCAGCCCTCGTCAGTTAAGAGTCTTCAGAAGTTCTTGGGCTTCGCTAACTTCTACCGTCGTTTTATTGCTAATTTTTCTAGCATTGTGAAACCTTTGACGGATATGACCAAGAAGGGCTCCGATGTAGCTAACTGGGCTCCTGCTGCCGTGGAGGCTTTCCAGGAGTTGAAACGCCGGTTTACTTCGGCGCCTGTTTTGTGCCAGCCTGACGTCTCACTTCCCTTTCAGGTTGAGGTGGATGCTTCGGAGATTGGGGCAGGGGCCGTTTTGTCGCAGAGAGGCCCTGGTTGCTCTGTTATGAAACCTTGTGCCTTTTTCTCTAGGAAGTTTTCGCCTGCCGAGCGAAATTATGATGTGGGCAATCGGGAGTTGTTGGCCATGAAATGGGCATTTGAGGAGTGGCGTCATTGGCTCGAGGGTGCTAAGCATCGTGTGGTGGTCTTGACTGATCACAAAAATCTGATGTATCTCGAGTCTGCTAAACGCCTTAATCCGTGACAGGCCCGCTGGTCATTGTTTTTCTCCCGCTTTGATTTTGTTGTCTCGTATTTACCAGGTTCAAAGAATGTGAAGGCCGATGCTCTTTCTTGGAGCTTTGTGCCTGATGCTCCTGGAGTCGCTGATCCTGTTGGTATTCTTAAAGATGGAGTTATCTTGTCAGCTATTTCTCCGGATCTGCGACGTGTGTTGCAGAGATTTCAGGCTGATAGGCCTGAGTCTTGTCCACCTGACAGACTGTTTGTCCCGGATAAGTGGACCAGCAGAGTCATTTCCGAGGTTCATTCCTCGGTGTTGGCAGGTCACCCGGGAATTTTTGGCACCAGAGATCTGGTGGCCAGGTCCTTTTGGTGGCCTTCCTTGTCAAGGGATGTGCGGTCATTTGTGCAGTCCTGTGGGACTTTTGCTCGAGCTAAGCCTTGCTGTTCTCGTGCCAGCGGTTTGCTCTTGCCCTTGCCTGTCCCGAAGAGACCTTGGACACATATCTCCATGGATTTCATTTCTGATCTTCCGCTATCTCAGGGCATGTCCGTTATCTGGGTGATATGTGATCGCTTCTCCAAGATGGTCCATTTGGTTCCTTTGCCTAAGCTGCCTTCCTCTTCCGATCTGGTTCCTGTGTTTTTCCAGAACGTGGTTCGTTTGCACGGCATCCCTGAGAATATTGTGTCAGACAGAGGATCCCAGTTCGTTTCCAGGTTCTGGCGATCCTTTTGCAGTAGGATGGGCATTGATTTGTCGTTTTCGTCTGCTTTCCATCCTCAGACTAATGGACAGACGGAGCGAACCAATCAGACTTTGGAGGCTTATTTGAGGTGTTTTGTCTCTGCTGATCAGGACGATTGGGTGACATTCTTGCCGTTGGCTGAGTTTGCCCTTAATAATCGGGCTAGTTCCGCCACCTTGGTTTCGCCTTTTTTCTGCAACTCTGGTTTCCATCCTCGCTTTTCTTCGGGTCATGTGGAGCCTTCTGACTGTCCTGGGGTGGATTCTGTGGTGGATAGGTTGCAGCAGATCTGGAATCATGTGGTGGACAACTTGAAGTTGTCACAGGAGAAGGCTCAGCGCTTTGCCAACCGCCGCCGCGGTGTGGGTCCCCGACTACGCGTTGGGGATTTGGTTTGGCTTTCTTCCCGCTTTGTTCCTATGAAGGTCTCCTCTCCCAAATTTAAACCTCGTTTTATTGGGCCTTACAAGATATTGGAAATCCTTAATCCTGTATCTTTTCGTCTGGATCTTCCTGTGTCGTTTGCTATTCACAATGTATTTCATAGGTCCTTGTTGCGGCGGTACATTGTGCCTGTAGTTCCTTCTGCTGAGCCTCCTGCTCCGGTGTTGGTTGAGGGCGAGTTGGAGTACGTGGTGGAGAAGATCTTGGATTCTCGCCTCTCCAGGCGGAGGCTTCAGTACCTGGTCAAGTGGAAGGGCTATGGTCAGGAGGATAATTCCTGGGTGGTCGCCTCTGATGTTCATGCGGCCGATTTAGTTCGTGCCTTTCATGCCGCTCATCCTGATCGCCCTGGTGGTCGTGGTGAGGGTTCGGTGACCCCTCACTAAGGGGGGGGTACTGTTGTGAATTTGCTTTTTGCTCCCTCTAGTGGTTACTAGTTTTTTGACTCTGGTTTTTCTGTCATTCCTTTTATCCGCACCTGGGTCGTTAGTTAGGGGTGTTGCTATATAAGCTCCCTGGACCTTCAGTTCAATGCCTGGCAACGTAGTTATCAGAGCTAGTCTGCTGTGCTCTTGTCTACTGATCCTGGTTCCAGTTATATCAGCTAAGTCTTCCTTTTGCTTTTTGCTATTTGTTTTGGTTTTGTATTTTTGTCCAGCTTGTTCCTAATCTATATCCTGACCTTTGCTGGAAGCTCTAGGGGACTGGTGTTCTCCCCCCGGACCGTTAGACGGTTCGGGGGTTCTTGAATTTCCAGTGTGGATTTTGATAGGGTTTTTGTTGACCATATAAGTTACCTTTCTTTATTCTGCTATCAGTAAGCGGGCCTCTCTGTGCTAAACCTGATTCATTTCTGTGTTTGTCATTTCCTCTTACCTCACCGTCATTATTTGTGGGGGGCTTCTATCCAGCTTTGGGGTCCCCTTCTCTGGAGGCAAGAAAGGTCTTTGTTTTCCCCTACTAGGGGTAGCTAGATTCTCCGGCTGGCGCGTGTCATCTAGAATCAACGTAGGAATGATCCCCGGCTACTTCTAGTGTTGGCGTTAGGAGTAGATATATGGTCAACCCAGTTACCACTGCCCTATGAGCTGGATTTTTGTATTCTGCAGACTTCCACGTTCCTCTGAGACCCTCGCCATTGGGGTCATAACACACAGGTCCGCGGAGTGATTACATTAGATGACACAGCGAGGCGGGATCTTGGCCAGCGCAGCCGCACAGGCGCAGCCAGCCTGACACCAAATGATGTCAGAAGATGGGCAGCGCAAAATGTGTGCATGGACAAGGGCTAACATAACAGCGCAGGCTCCGGGACAGATTCAAACAACGCTGAGGAGGCGGCGCACGGCGCCAAGGGGGTAAGAATGACAGCTGTGCTGCGTCACATGACAAAGGAAAGTCCCTCCAACCGGACGGTTTAACGGTGTGAGGGGACACATTTCATAAGTGTCAAGTTCAGCGTTTGCAAGGACCATAATTAAAAGAGCTAAGTTTACCTTTTCCAGCATTAGTGCTGTACAATATGGCTCTTTCAGCTACAAACTCCTGGGGGGGGGGGTGGTTAAAGGTCCCCTTTCAACTTGCTCCAGTGCAGGCTTCGGCCTACACTATGCTCCTCCTGCTGACCCTGGGCTCTAACACCGCCAGTTGGCGCCCAGATGTGCCTCGCTGCACAGAGAAAAACACCAGCCAATGTGTCAGTGGGGTTCAGCAACACCAGCTGTACCCTTGCTGTGTAGCCGGCAACGTGTCCTGCAACAGCCACGCAGACACAACAGACCTAAAGCTGCCGCCAGTGCAGGCTTCGGCCTACACTCTGCTCCCTCTCCTCCTGCTGACCCTGGGCTCTAACACCGCCAGTTGGGGCCCGGTACTGCTAGCTGCACAGAGAAAAACACCAGCCAATGTGTCAGTGGGGTTCAGCACCGCCAGCTGTTCCCCTGCTGTGTAGCCGGCAACGTGTCCTGCAACAGCCACGCAGACACAAGAACTGAAATTGAAGGGAACCTGTCCCCCCTCCCCCAGGTGTTTGTATGTTTTACAGCCACCTTGTACAGCAGTAATGCTGCATGTGTGCAAGGTGGCTCATAAACTTATTCTCCTTGCACACGTGGAACAGAACACGTCTACAATGTGTCCCCTGAGACCATTAAAACGTCCCTGAGGTGTGACTTTCCTTTGTAATGACACGCAACAACCCCCTTGGTAGCACAGCCCTTCTTCTGACATCATTGTTTGGCTGGCTGCGCCTCTGCGGCCGCCCTGCCCGACACAACGCCCCTTGGTGTCTTATTTATTTTGACTGCGAGGGTGTGATTGACGGGCATGAGCAGTGCATATCTTAGCCAGGCTGTCACTCAGCTCCTTCCGCCTTCTTCAGACTGTGCGGCTTCATGGCCGTGGCATGCGATAAGGGATCAGCTGACGCCGCACAGTCTGTAGCAGGTGTAAGGACGCGAGCGAGAGGCAAACATATGTACTGCGCCAGGCCATGAATCCCAGCCCCGCAGTGTGAAACACTGTAAAGACACTGCGGGGCTGGGATTCATGGGCATCGCGAACCGCACCAGCCGATATGAAATGATGTCAGAAGACGGGCAGCGCATGGCCAAGGGATAACGCAACAACGCAGACTCCTGTACAGCAAAATGCGATGCTCAGGAGGCCGCGCCCAGCACCAAGGTGGTATTTTTGCCAGCTGTGCTGCGTCTCATTACAAAGGGAACTCCCGCCTCCAAGACAGATTGTATAAGGGCCAAAATGTTGTACGTGTTTCATTCAGCTTGTGCAAGGAACAAAATTAAAAGAGCAACCTTATGACTTGTGCGGCACTACTGCTGCATAAGGCATGGCTCTTCTAGTTTGTAACACCTGAGGGGGGGTTAAAGGTTACCTTTAAAATTGGTTCAATTAGGCTTCGGCCTACACTCTGCTCCCTCTCCTCCTGCTGACCCTGGGCTCTAACACCGCCAGTTGGGGCCCGGTACTGCTAGCTGCACAGAGAAAAACACCAGCCAATGTGTCAGTGGGGTTCAGCACCGCCAGCTGTTCCCCTGCTGTGTAGCCGGCATCGTGTCCTGCAACAGCCACGCAGACACAAAGCTGCCGCCAGTGCAGGCTTCGGCCTACACTCTGCTCCCTCTCCTCCTGCTGACCCTGGGCTCTAACACCGCCAGTTGGGGCCCGGTACTGCTAGCTGCACAGAGAAAAACACCAGCCAATGTGTCAGTGGGGTTCAGCACCGCCAGCTGTTCCCCTGCTGTGTAGCCGGCAACGTGTCCTGCAACAGCCACGCAGACACAACAGACCTACAAATGCCTCCAGTGCAGGCTTCGGCCTACACTCTGCTCCCCCTGCTGACCCTTTGCTCCAACACCGCTAGTTGGGGCTCTAGGAAGACAAGCTTGAATAGGTCCCCATCCTGGTTCCAGCACCGTTAGCTGGTTCCGGGCAGAGCCTTTGGCTTAGGTGCCTCCCTCTGGGTATCCGAGTTCCACCAACGTCAGGTGGTCCTTGGTAGTGCTTTCAGGCACGGGTACCTCCTGCTTAGTAACCGGGTTCCAGTAACGTCAGCTGGTCCTCGGTAGTTCCATTGGCTCTTGGACCTTCGGGTAGCCTTCCGAGTTCCAGTTCCATCAGCTGTTTCTCTGCATTTTCTCAGCCTTCTTGTACCTTCTGCTACATTTCCAAGTTCAAGACCCTAAAGACGACGACCCGGAAGACCACCCCTAAGATGACGACGACACCAGAGACGACAACCACTGAGATGACGACGACCCTGGAGACGATGACCCTGAAGACCACCCCGATGACGACCCCGGAGACGACGACCCTGGAGACGACGACGACCTGGAAGACCGAGAAGCAGAAGATCAAGAGGCTGCAGAACAAAGAGCAGAAGAACATTAAGCATAAGACTAAATATCAGAGCAAAAGATATTATCTAAATTATAAGCAGAAGAAGACTAAGCAGTGTATGGGGGTGAGTCCGTTCCTCCTCGTGGTGCCCCTGGATAAAGCCTGATGCTGCAGGCCAAACTGAACGCGGACAAATGTAACTGTTTTGTGACAGGCAGAACGGAAGGTGTAATCTTCAAACTTTTATAGATAACAACTACGGGAATGCCTGTCACAAATAAGAATATGATGAAGAAGTTGAATATGAAGAAGATAATTGTAAAATAAAAAGAATATGAACAATGTAAAAAAAAAAATAATAGGTAGAAGATGAAGAAGAAGATGAATAAGGTGAAGAAGTTGATGTCAAAGAAGCTGATGATGAGGATAATGAAGAAGAAAGTGTGGGAGAAGTTAAAAAGAAGGTGAAGGGCGTGAAAGTAGTGAAACATCAATATCTGACAAAATAAAAAAAAAAATAACATAGTCAAAATCTTTCTAACGCCGAACGTCATAAAAAACAAAACAAAATCCTGCTATTCTATTAAATTGGGCTAAACCTCTGTGCCTTTAATGTCTCCGCCACCTCCCCCAATACATCCTACATTATTCTTAGTTGTTTTCCTTCATGTAGAATGAACCTACAAGTTAAGAAAGGGTTTATTTTAATTCCGATATTTTCGTCCCATTGACTTGCATTGGGATCGGGTATCGGTATCGGATTAGATCCGATACTTTGACGGTATCGGCCGATACTTTCCGATACCGATACTTTCCGATATCGGAAGGTATCGCTCAACACTAGTGTTAACCCCAAGTTGGGCAAGGATCTCACCTTTCAATTTCCCATAGTCCAGAGCATCGTCCCAACTGAGGTCCAAGTAGGCTTTCTGGGCATCTCCTGTCAGGAAGATGGCCACAACTTCAGCCCACTGGGAAAGCGCCAAGCTCTCCTGCTCTGCAGTGTGCTCGAAGATGGTGAGGAAGGCCTCCATGTCATCCTCAGGACCCATCTTCCTTAGCACTGACCAGACTTTGTACCGGGCCTCCAAACGGATTGAAGTCACTGGTGGGGCTGCCTCTTGCATAAATGTAAGGGGGTGCCACGCCTTTACCCCCTTAAAGGTTGTATAGTAAGTCATTCTGTTATCTATATAGCATTTTTCTACGTGTTAGATATGTACATATTCCATGTTACTGTATGCATATGTCAGTAGTGATAGGGTAAGTGTAGTACCCTAAATCTGACACTAGATGGGGCACAATATTTTACATAAGTATTTAGGAGGTTCTGGCTGTGTTAAGAGGAAAATGTCTTACGGTTGCTTGTATTCAGTAGGGGCCTAGCGCCTGTGTTGGGTGGACAGCTCTGCAATGTTAAGCAAGGTACCCAGCCATTCAGAGTCCAGATGGACAGAAGTGCAGCTGAAGCTGCAGTGTTACCACAGCTTGGGGCAGGAGCTTGAGAAGCGGTCCTTGACCAGTACAGAGACACAGGTCACTTGCCATGTGGCAGATGATCGCATGGGCTGATGCCCTCCGTTCCGGGGCAAAACAGACGAGGGAATCTCTGACGTAGTGAGCTCACACAGGGAGGATGCTGTGTTATCGCAAGAGGCGATACAACCTCGTAATGTACTGAAGGACGTAGGAGAAAGTGTAGGGGGAATGGAGAATGTGGACTGTATGGAACCTAATGCTGATGTTGTAACTGACAAGAATGTGCTGCGACAAGCAAAGAGTAAAGTTCTTCGTTTTAAGTTTGAGATGGACTCTGTCTCTTATTGTACAACCATGGAAGCAGCAGAACTTCAGCCTGCCCGATAGGAACCTGATGGTGCGGAAGATGAAGCAGAATGTAGGATGCAGAAGGGATATTGTGTTCATGTGAAGGGAGGCCAGGGTGCGCAACAGCCGCTAATCTCAGCCACGACTACGGCCCTGCCTCTCCCTCACATAGCAGCGATCTGCTGCATCAACAGGCAATTTCCCTGCTGCTGTTGCTGAAACTCCTGCTGCCACTGCTCTTGTTGTTGCTGAAACTGGAGCTGCTGCTGAATGAAGACTAACTGCTTCAAAAGCTCCTCCATCTTGTTGGCAGGTTTGGGCTTCAGTGCTGCAGGCCTAATAACCGACATGCAGCAGGCTTTGGGGTGCTTTGGGGCGCCTGTCGCTGCCTCACATTGACCATACGTTTCCTAGGATTGTTGGACTTGAGAATCGGTAAGAGAGATCATGGGTAATGACACTCCAGGAATATACTTTGTTTAAATTATAGTCCATAGTGTCCCTGTTAACCCCTTACATCTTTTTACTGACTTGAGATATAAGAGAATAGTATCCTCATACAGGTGACAATACAGCAGCTGTTGGCTGTCCACTATAGCTGACAACTTACTGCATTAACCAAGATCAGTGTTGGCATCGTCCATATCTTTTTAACCCCCTAGATACTGCTGTCAATAGTGACTACATCACATAAAGGGATAACAGAGTGTGGGGGCTTCTTTATCCCCATCGGTACCCTGAGATCATGATTGTGTAGTCCTGATCTTTGCCATGGCAATTCATGACCAAATAGTTGCCTTAAGGTACCTTCACACTTAGCGACGCTGCAGCGATACAGACAACGATGCCGATCGCTGCAGCGTCGCTGTTTATTCGCTGTTTGGTCGCTGGAGAGCTGTCACACAGACAGCTCTCCAGCGACCAACGATGCCAAAGTCCCCGGGTAACCAGGGTAAACATCGGGTTGCTAAGCGCAGGGCCGCGCTTAGTAACCCGATGTTTACCCTGGTTACCAGCGTAAAATGTAAAAAAAACAGTACATACTTACATTCGCGTCCCCCGGCGTCCGCTTCCTGCACTGACTGAGCGCCGGCCCTAACAGCAGAGCGGTGACGTCACCGCTGTGCTGTACTTTCACTTTACGGCCGGCGCTCAGTCAGTGCAGGAAGCGGACGCTGGGGGACGCGAAGGTGAGTATGTACTGTTTGTTTTTTTTACATTTTACGCTGGTAACCAGGGTAAACATCGGGTTACTAATCGCGGCCCTGCGCTTAGTAACCCAATATTTACCCTGGTTACCATTGTAAAACATCGCTGGTATCGTTGCTTTTGCTGTCAAACACAACGATACACGGCGATCTGACGACCAAATAAAGTTCTGAACTTTAACCAACGACCAGCGATATCACAGCAGGATCCTGATCGCTGCTGCCTGTCACACTCAACGATATCGCTAGCCAGGGCGCTGCAACGTCACGGATCGCTAGCGATATCGTTTAGTGTGAAGGTACCTTTAGAGTCTGCAGGCTATATTAACTTGTTCAGACGTTAGTGACATTTAGGTGGTAACAATACAATTTTTCATTCCTGTTATGTAACTTTGCATTAATTCCTGAAAAGCTGAAGGGTTAATAAACACCCAGACGACAGTTTTCAATATGTCAAGGGATGTTGTTTTTAAAATGTATCATTTTGGGGGTTTTCCAATATATAGGACCCCCAAAGTCACTTCAAACCTGTATAGGTCCCTAAAAAAATATTTTGTAAATTTCCTTGGAAAAAGGAATTACTGCAACTACATTATTAAACCTCTTTAAATACTAACAAAATAAAATAGCATTTTATAAATGGTGCTGATTTAAAGCAGACATGAAGGCATGTTACTTATTAATGCTTTGCTATGGTATGACTATCTGGATTAAAGGGCTAATCATTCAAAGTTTGAAAATTGCTATTTTTTTACAGTTTTCTCAAATTTCTGATATTTTTTATAAATAAACACAAAACATATCGACCTAAACTTACCATTATCATAAAGTATAATGTGTCACGAAAAACAGTCTCAAAATCACTGGTATATGTTGAAGTGTTCCAGAGTTATTACCAAATAAGGTGATATTGGTCAGATTTCAAAAATTTGGACCTGTCACTAGGAGGTTAAACTTGGATTTTTCTGTTTTGTTAATGCTGTCCACCATGGATTTCAAATGTTTATTAATTTTTTTGGATAAATTATCTAAGTCCGGAGTGCCACTGAACTTGGTCAGACTTGTATTGACCTTGTCCACATCCTTCTTCAGATCTTGAAGTCTGATTTCTTCGAAAGACATAATGAGACATTTCATTTATCCGTTTGTTTGGACATTTATCCAAACCAATGAATGGACATTTGAATTCCTTGGAGGACAGCATTATCAAAATGAAAAAATCCAAATTTAACAGAGATATTATGGACTACAATTTAAACAAAGTATATTCCTGAGTGTCACTACCCATGATAACTCTCTTACCAGATCAATTCTCAAGTCCAACAATCCTAGGAAACATATAGACAGGTATCCTCAGAAGTCAGTCTCTTTTTCTTCCACAGACTGTAATGGTACTTATTATGACACTAACACCTCGTACCACAGTTCGGACACCAGATATGGTCGCACCCAGCCACAGTCAAAAAACGCAGATGGGGAAGGAAGGGTGGCAGGAGATTCAACCAAAGAAGAATGGAGGCATTATCCGACCAGGAACAGAAAAAAGAGACACTTCTATTAAAAGATAATCCTTCCCGTGTTATCGTGCTAACTCCTACTATCTTGTCTTCCACCCAAATCAAAGTCCTGGAGAGAGGTCTCAATTTTGTTCTGACTAAAACCTTTGATTTATTTCAAAAACTTAAAGATGTTAATAGGTTTACCAGACTTTTTACTGTCAAAAGAATTTTTTTTACCGATGATTCAACTTGCAATAATGAAAATACTTGTGGATCTTCTCCTGTTGATATTTTCACCTTGTCTGTGAGACAGCATAATGCTGTTCTCACTTTAACATTGTTACAAGACATTGCCTCTAGCTCTCATTTTGTGCAGGATAAAGATGTCATTGTTATGCCTAATAATTCTACTTACTATCTTTTACAGTCCCGAGTTCCTGCCATTGATTTGTTCCAAACATTGGTGGAGAGGGATTTACTTACACATTTCTTCCTTCAGATCCTACCGAAACCTTCAAATACACCTTATCCTAGGTATTGGGGAAAGGTATGTCTTTGAGGGTCATCGATAATAAATTACACAGATGGTTGTTAGTAGATCATCCTATCATGCCCATATTTCAAGGACTACTTAAAACTCACAAGGGAGTATTTCTTCCGACTAATTATTTAAGGCATTGGGTCTTTAAATGAAAATTTGAGTCCATGGGTTGACGACCACCTACAACCACTAGTCATCAGGGCTCCTGGGTACCTCAAGGACACAACCTCTGTTCTTAATGTCTTTGACAATTTCTTTGGAATGATGACTATTGGTTCACGTCCTTTGATGTTGTGAACTTCTATTTCACCATTCCCCATCACCTTGCTATTTCAGCCACTCACCACTATCTCACCAACTATAGCCGGTATCCTCCCAATCTTAAACAATTTATCATTTTGGCACTTCAATATTTACTTCACCATAATTTCTTCATGTTTAATTCCAAGTTTTATTTACAGATGTTAGGTGCTTCAATGGGCTTGAGGTTCTCACCATCCCTTGCAATTTTATCCATGTCCTGGTAGAAGGAAGAATTGATTTTCTCCACCAACAGTCTGTTCTATAATGATTTATTATGGTTTGGGAGATACATTTTCTTTATACATCAATTCTAATAACCACAACTTAAAATTTACAGTCAATGGCCCTTCTAAAGAAATTTCCTTCTTGAATATTAAATTGTCCAGCAATTCAGTCACACAGAAAGTGGATACATTCCTGTTTCGCAAACAGGTTACTGGTAATACTGTTTTGCATCATTCTAGTTCCCTCCCTTCCCATACTATTTGAGCCATACCTTTTGGTGAATTCAATCGGGCTAAACACATTTGTTCCACTTCTACATAATTTATCAAAGAAAATGCTATAGTCTGCAAACGCCTCATTGACAGAGGCTACAATACTCAAGAAATCAAACGAGCTTTCAATACTGTTGCTAATAGACCCAAACCTTCTTTAAGTGCTACTGCATCTTTACCTCATGTGAACAATGTCCAACCAAGCCTAGCATTTTCTACCCCCTACAGCCCCCAGTTCTATCAAATCAGCAGCATTATTTGCAAATATTTACCTGTCACCTCACCAGCCAAGATGATATCCTGAACACTATCACTAAGCAAGGTTGCAGATGTGTTGCCAAGAGGGGACTCACCCTTGACCACATGTTATCTCTTAGCCTATTAAAGAATCATAGCTCTTCTTCCACCTGGCTCTCTATAAAGGGTTTCCACAAATGTGGGGGAATAGGTGTAATGTATGTCAATATGTCCTTAAAAGAGCAAAATCTTTTCCTATTACATCCACAATTAATCACACTATGATGTCCTTTATCAACTGTGACACCAATCATGTGGTATATTGTATTAGATGTCTGCAGTGTCAAATTAGTTATATCGGCAATCTTAAAAACAGAATCGCAGAGCATATATCTAATGTCAACTGCAACAATAGTTCTTATTCCGGAGTGACTATGCATTTTGTGTGCACCCACAAAGGTGATCTTTCATAATTTGCATTTTTAGGGCTAGAAAAAGTAGATTCCCTGTTAAGGCTAGGGCCTGGAAAAGAACGAGAGGCGTATTGGATATTGCGGTTGGACACTAAGTTCCCCAACGGAATGAACTTTAAAAATGATTTGTTTTATATTTACTAATGGTATGCTGCACTTGTAGTTCATTTGTCATGTTGTGATCACCTGTTGTATATGATATGTAAGCATTGTTACACAGCACATTATACTCATCTATGGAATTGAGTGATTCCATAATTTTTCCCTATGCTTGGTTAAAAAAGTCACCATTACTGACTACCACATTTTTTGCTCTTGATTTCTTTTAGTGTTTCTTAAAGCCAGAAAGTTGCCATTTGAATTGACTTTAGTTTTGTGCCATGTCTGTGATCTGCTTTTATTCTACAAAATTAAACAACTGAATGAACATCCTCCAAGGCTGGTGATTCCATAATTTTTGCCAGGGGTTGTAGTATGTTGTTGTGTATTGTAAGCTTGATTACTCTTCCTGGGGTTAAGAACACACAATAGTATTTTCTCTCATCCAAGATAATAGGGTCAACTATGCAAATCACACTCTGATCGGAGTTTGATCAGAGTGTGATTTTTTTCCGAAACCGGTTGTGTCCAAGAAAAAGATCAGACGTGTGCAGTCCCATAGACTAACATTGGTGTCAGTGCAATCTCATGCTTTGTCGGGATTGCTGTCAGACCAAAAATACAGTCATGCGCACGAGCCCCAACAGCTCCAATTTTTTTCCTTGGACAGAACCGGTCGAAGGAAAAATTGCAGCATGCCTGAGTTTGATGTGATAGTTGACTCACACTTGGCCTTACAAGTCAATGAGTCAGTGAAACCTCCGGACTTTACTTGGATGACACCTGGGTGTAGTCCGATTTCCACAAACTGACAGAATGGAGAAGATAGAGAATTTTTTTTCTTCATCTTTTCCTCATCTGAGAGAATCTGATTACACTATGCTGACACTGGGATCAGAGTGTTGTTTACATAATCCTCCAGATTCACTGAGATGACAGAATATACGCTCGTGTGACCCTAGCCTTAATAAAAGTAATTGTCATAGGAGATTATTTTATAATATTATCCTGTCCACCATTAACGATATTTAATAGATCAAGTGTGTGGATAATAATGGAACAGTTGGGTCCTATAAAGGTACTGCATTGCCCATTAAATATAATGTCAATGAAGGTCGGTGTCAGTAATACATCATATTAGTCACAAAACACAGATGTGACAATTTTCAATGATCTTTAGCTGTAACACTTGCTATACAAGAAGCATTCACATCTGCATATGTAATCAATGCAATATTGTAAAGGTTCTATACCCGGTGTAAATGTGTGCTGGTACTTGATGGCAGCCAGTGACAGGCTCCAGGGCTCCAGATCTCACCGCCAATGCCACTGCCAGCAGGCAAGGATAAGGAGAATTTCTGCCTTAAGCCACAGCTGTGTTTGTGCCTGAGCATTATGAAGGCCTGCTAGACCGGCTGTCTAAATGAGTAGCTGTCTCTCACCCCTCCCATCCCCTCCCTTTTTTCCTCTCTCCTGTTCTTTTTTTTCTCTTCTCTTTTCCTGCTGAGCGACTGCAAAAAGGAGCTTTTACGCTTCGGTTCAGCTGCGTTCGCCCTAACCGTGTATTCATCCCAACGTCATTGCTTCCTTTTTTTTTGCTCTCAAAAAAGAACTAAGTCGTTTAACGCAACAGCAGCAGCAGCAGCAGCAGCAGCATCATCATCATCATCGCTGGAAGGTAGGGGAGGTAGAGCTGAAGTCACTGTCAATGGGAAGACAGGAATAATTCCTGCTGTGATTTCTATTGCGTGCTGCTTCTTTCTGTGTGGGTTACAGGCCCGCAGTCCGCCGTCAGACGGAGACGGGCTCCTCGCACAGCCCTGCTCTGCTCTATTTATAGCCGCTTGTTTAGGAGCCTCCATATTTCTTATACTCTTCATTTACCTGAACTGTTGGGAATTATTTTGCTGGTCAATATGTTTTTTTTTTTTTTCATATTTGCTTTAACAATTATTTTCATACAGGAATTGATTGCCCCCCACAGCTTAATGTCACGCAGGTTTCTGTTACTCCAGAATTTTCTTTGCACTTTCTAGGATCTGAGTTCCCTTCTCACTGTGGTGTTCTCGCTCCTCCACCTTTCTCCAGATAGTTGATAGTTGAACTTTGTGCTTTGTGTCGGCTCCTTGTATAGTATAATGTCATCATATTCTGGGTGTGGATGATGAGTTAACTGTATTATTGCCAGGGGCCATGAGTAGCTCCATAACTTCCCCTTTCCTTTATTTTTATGATAAATCGTAGACTCTCCTCTTCCTGAATTTGCAGCATGACTACTAATGAAATGTCTTTGAATAATGGGAATTTCCTGTTGGGCAATGTATTGTTTGTTATGTGCACTATAATAGCCGTGTAAATTGTGTTGGGAAATATTACGCTGCATTGTGGAAGTAGTGGTGACTGGCTGCACAACGGTCCATGGATGTTATTCTTCGCTCCTGGGACATGGCTTCTACTTCTGAGCCCTCTGGCATTTCCCAAGATGAATTGTCTTTTATTGACCACAGTACAATAGGGCAGAGGGTGAACACTAATGAACTCTTCCTCTGTGAGGGCTGATTACCAAGATCACACTCTGATGGCTGCCAATGCAATATACACCCACTGCAGGACCACTGCACATATTCAGGGCCGTTAGTATAATGGGATTTACCACCAGGTTGTTTTTAAAGAAATGTAGGACTTGATAGATGAGTTACTATTAGGGCACAGTCAGACGGCCATAGAAATCGGACCGAGATCGGACCGCAGTTCTTGGACTGGTTGTTTTGCTCTCCCAACCCGAGCGTGTATGTCAGGAGGGCCGCCGGCCATTCCGTGCTCTGCGGTCCAACCTCACTCTAATTTATAAGGCCCTCTGACTGGGTCTTAACACAATATTATATATAAATCATCACCTTTCAGTATAGGGGTAAACGTGGACCTGGGGAAATATATATGTCTGCCAAATTAGGTTTAATTGTACCAGTAAAATGTTTTTCCATTCTATGAGATATTTGATGCCCCTTTAGCAATATTATTATTATACAAAAAAAACCCTGTTTGGGAAAGAAGAACAGACAAATCGCGGCGCCCTAAGTGCGTAAACACAATATTATAGTCTTTAAAGGGTGCACAATTCTATGCACTCACCTGATAAAAGACTGAAATGGCTTTGGATTATGTATCCTCAAAATTCCCTCTGAGATACTTTTCAATATACAGGGCTTGCAGCTTGCCTCGGGTGGATCCAAGTGAAAGAGCCAGAGTAAGGCTCACACAGGATGAGTAATTCAAGAAATTGTATATTTCATAACTGAATGATGGTTTCTAAAGCATTGCTTTAGAAACCATCATTCAGTTATGAAATATAAAAATATGAAATATCATCTTTGAATGTGAGCCCTGGGAAGCGCTGCCATTCATGGGCTGGATGTGCTTTTCTTGAAATATTATTATTATGCCATAATGAAATGGGCGCCAGTGTGACCACAGCATTGTTCCTGAAGGATAAATAGTATTATTTTTTAGCTATGTGATAAATATGATGCGAGACACCTTCACAACTTCTGGGAACAAGGGAATATATATAAGGTGCTTACAGAATAGACAAAGAATGTAGTGATTAACAGTGTTTCTTTGGGGGAAATTTATCATTTGTGATATTTTTGAAGAAAATTTTGCCAGACACAATATTGACATAATTTCTAGCAAATGCATCAAATGTTGCACGGAGGTTGACAAATTTGCCTCATCTTTTCATATGTCTACAGATGTTTCTTTAATTGTGATGCCCACCTACTGGACTGAGAGAGCACAACATTTTAAAAAGATCGCATTCATGAATGTAAAATAGAAACTGACAGCTGATATATGCTGCCTTATCCATAAGCAGCATTTCAAAGAAAAGCATACTTTAAAATCCACCGGGGAGCAAGCCGCACGGGAGACTAAACGCACAGGCGGATCCCAGGCTGCTTCTCTCAGGTCTTTCCTTTCACATACAGGAGAGACCTGTCACTCAAAGGGAGCAGGCAGAGAGAGTGGCCAGAGACCCGCCTGTCCTATTAGACTCCCGCAGAGTTCGGTCCTCGGCGGCTTTTAAAGTATGATTTTCTCTGAAATGCCGCAGAGTCAAACATTTATGTCTGAAATCAGCCAGTGCCTATTACATGCTTCCCGTGGCTCAGGCAGCATGTATCAGCTGTCAGGTTCCCGTTAAGTTTACTTTTCACTCCAACTTTACAAATCGAGATGGAACAAATGTTTATTAAATGTAGCCACCAGCAAAATGGGGAACTTCTTGAAGACCGTTTTGCGTTCGTGTTGCCAAATTTATCTGTGTCACAAATTGTTTCACAAATTTAGCATCTCTTCAAATATAACACTTCAGTAAAGAAAGGATAAAAAATTGAAAAAAACATCTCAATACAGAAGTGAGTATTGAAACTTTTTAAAAAGCAGGAATTCATAAATTTTCTCTACCATGCCTACTTACCCACCCTCGTTTTATAAAAGCCAAAGGAGGTGTAAAATTGAAAAATATTCCAATTTTGGGTGCAAAAGCAACATGTGACAAATTGTGACTTTTTGATGCCAGAAAA
The DNA here is from genome assembly GCF_051348905.1 of Ranitomeya variabilis. Classification (NCBI taxonomy): domain Eukaryota; kingdom Metazoa; phylum Chordata; class Amphibia; order Anura; family Dendrobatidae; genus Ranitomeya; species Ranitomeya variabilis. Next base: position 103,059,472 of record NC_135239.1, on the reverse strand, counting down.
TGCCACGATATATTCCCAACTCCCTCTCATCATTATTTTGGAATGGCATGAAGAGTGGCACAGTTTTTGAACAGCGCTAAACTTAAATTTGCTGTTTTTTTGTCAAGTGGGTCTTTATCAGAGCCAGGGACCACTCAATAGTCCACTGAGACTGGGTAGGCTTGGCTGTTGGCTTTTGTTTGTCCTTCAGGGTTTCTTTAAGGGGAGTCTGTCAGCACAACTGACTTTTGAAATCAAGCACTTGATGCACACATGGTGTGTCCAGTTCAGTGCCCCTTCTCACATCCTTATTTTCAATACATCTCTGCCCTTCTTCCTTGATTGGAATCTCTGGCTTTATGGAGCCAGAGAATAACAGGGATAGATGGAAAACAAGTAGTTGGAGGTGCACTAATCTGCATGAGTGCCTGTGCTTGGTTTGGACAGTTATTTTGTGCTGACAAACTCAATTTAAATCCTCAGGGGAGGTACTACTACACCCTATTCTCAGGATGTTACACCTACCAGGTATTTGTTTGGTTTCGCTACCCACTCTGGGTGGTACTGGATGCCCTTATTACTACAACATCACTGCCTATTACTGAATTGATATCAAACATCCTCAGCAGAGATTGTGCTGACTGCGGGTCGCCAATTCTCAGACCCCCATGTGGTCATAGTTTTCAGGAATCCTTCACGGAGGAGGATTTACTTCTATATCCTCCTTAAATTAACATGAGCACCTTATTCTTGTCCCATTGTATCCTTCCACAGAAATAAAAGTCTTGCAAAGTTCAGTACTACACAGAATTGTTTCATCCATCTCAACTGCCTATCTGGGGCAATACTTTGATCATGCTGCGTCGTATTTCTGTGGCACTGATCCGTCTTTGTTATCCCAGCACATTATCACTCCATTCAGCTACCAATGGCTCCTCAACAGACAACTTCAAGATTAGTCTTTATCGCAGTTGGGCCAAAAGGCTCAGCATACCAGTCATAGATCCAGCCAAAATAAAAGAGGAAGCCCAATTAAATACATATAATTTATTTAAATATATCAAAATAATGAATTTATTACAATTATACATAGAGTTATATATAGAAAAGGAAGAATATGAGTGCATTGTATGAGATTACCAAATAAAAAATTACAAATGGAAGATGAACCATGATGAAAGTATGGTCACTCACCAAACAAATCCCTCACTATAAAGGCTAAAGCCAATACCAATCTGCAAAATTCTATATGAACATATAATACTATATTCTATAATCCAACAACAAAAAATTATAATAACCAAAGAAGCATATAAAAATCTAGCACTTAAAAATAGACTGCATATTAATAGATAATATGAATTGTATAATGTATATAAATATGTAAAATATGAGGCCCAAAAAACACAAAACACTAAGTATCATTGTGCATTCAATGAATTATGCAGAATAAGAATAGCTTACTCTAATCAGCTGGAATATGGATAGTCACAAACACTCAATGGAATTACCTACTGTAAGCTCCTATGAATGCCTTCAATACCTTGTGACATAGTAATCCTAGTATGGTTGTGCGTTTCCCCACTCTATGGACTTCATGTTGTCGCTTTCATAGGTCACACTAGGTCTCTTTAATTATGGTTCCATATTCTAAACTGGCACCAAACACCGCCCCTAAATAACTCCGTCTTCTCATCTCTTCTGTGGCACAACATTTCAGGCAAGGTCTTCAACATAGCCCCTAACTAACATAGGTCTTTAATAGTATTAAGTTAGGAAGAGAGCAAAAAAAAAGAGGTTAATACCTCATGTAATTGGGTTGGGTCAACATCAGGATATTGGGGTCAACAAGGGTCTATTTACATTTATTTTGGTAGCTACAGTATTTATATCCCAAATATGGGTTCCATTGCTGCTGCCTGGTGTAAAAGTGCAGGATGACTAGTCGCAGACTAATGGACCTAGGGATGCATCAGTAGAGCTTGAAGAAGCTTATGGCTTTAGAGAAAGTAAACCTTTAGGAGCTGCTAAATAACTAAATGGATTGTCCAGCAGTGCCCAACAATGTTATTTTCTGAAAACCAGAATCATCTACAATAATATTGGCCTTCTCAAATGAGCTTAAGGGTTATTTTTGGCCCTGTAAACTCCTTGACCCAAGTGCGACTTTGACCACTGCACCCACTATAGTTACGCGAAGGCCTACACTGGCATCACTTGTGTTCTGGACCTATAGTGACACTTTTACCTGCGCCTGCAAGCTGGTAACCAGTCCTGCTGCTCAACTACTTGGCCAGGGGTCACTGATGCTGCATAGTTAGCCTGACATACCATTACAGCTGGTGCACTTAGCTAAGCTTTTATTCTCCAGGGAAAAAGATCAAATAGCCCTGTATTTAAATACCTTGTCCAAGACAGTACTTTTTAGATTCCCCCAGGCACTAGGGCCTGTGACATATAATAACACTGCATATGCACTAAAGGATTTTCATATTCAATGCTTAGCTATTTCTAAACCGCACACATAAAGAAACATACCTTAATAGGGTTTTACAGGATCGCATATTAATGACCTTAAGCAATCAATATTAATTAGTGAAGATGCAATTCTCAAACCTCCAGCCAATTAAATATTTGAAGGGACTTTGTCATTCATATAAGTAGTGCAGCCTCTTAAAACAGTAGTTTTACTTGTCGTCTATTTACAGTAGTTTGTGATAGTATTCACCCCCTTGACTTTTTACCTGTTTTGTTACATTCCAACTGTGTTTAAATATGTTTGTAATTCAATTTGTGTGTGATGCATCAGCACTAAATAGTCTGATTTGGTGAAGTTAGAAAAATATAGGCATAAATTAAATTTATGGGATCAAATAACTAAAAATTGGCATGTGCATATGTATTCACCCCTTTTGCAATGAATTCCCTAAAATTTTCTGGTGCAATCAATTACCTTCATAAGTCACATACTTAATGAAAGGAAGTCCACCTGTGTGCAATCTAAGTGTCACATGGTCTGTCAGTATATACACACCTTTTCTGAAAGGCAACAAAGGCTGCAACGGCTGCAACATCATTAAGCAATAGGCACCACTAACCAAACAACACCATGACAAAAGACATCTCAAAACAAGTCAGGGACAAAGTTGTCAAGAAGTACAAGTCAGGCATGGGTTAAAAAAAATATCCCAATCTCTGATGATCCCCTGAAGCACCATCAAATCCATTATCATCAAATGGGAGGAATATGGTACCTAAACAAATCTGCCAAGAGAGGGCTGCCCTCCAAAACTCCCAACCCTGACAAAGAGGGAATTAATCAGACAGCACAGAGACCAACAGAGGTTCTTCGCTCTTATTAGAGGGGGAAACTGGAGACAGAAAAGGGGATTCGATTGTCACCAACACCCAACCCCAGTTTACCACCCCTCTCTAAAACAAATGATGAAGCAGATAACATTGGCAAGAGCCATCCTCACGCTGACATCATTTGCATCAACAACAATAATGACAATAAAGGGGAGTCTCCAGATTGTTCAGTAAATATCAGCTCACTTACCGTACATGAAACGACAGAACCGGACTCAATTTTTACTATGGTAATACAAGCCTCTTCTCCATCCCCATCTCCTACAATGTCTAATATCTCTTTTTAGTGATCGGTCCTACCAGGACACGTTACGGAGAAACCACTATAATACCTTTACTAACAAAACCACAAATCGCGTGGCTAGAGCCTCCCCCAAATACAATCCCACCGTGCCCCCCATCACAAAGTGCCATCACCAACCTTTTCCCACAGGTGGGCTCAACTCGAAAACGCAAAGGGGGTCCCAAGGAACAAGAGGAAGGGGTAGAAAATCGGGCAACAAAAAATCTGAAATACACTAAATCATCATTCTGTTTCTTTACCAATTAGTGAAGATGCACCTTCTCAATTAACATCGACTGTCGCCCATGGTGGATTATCTAATGGGTCCACTATAAAAAAATGTTTAATTTATCTAAGTATGTGCTGTCCTCCACTGAAATTGAGGTCCTTTCCAAGGGCCTTAGTTTCTGTCAGACACAAAATTTCAATCCATTTCAACTGTTTCTTGACCTTAACTCATTCACCAGAAAGTTAACCCTTGCACTACATTTTGTCCAACAGGAACGCACCTGTGGATCAAATGTCCACTTAACCCCTTCATTACCACCAGATAATGATACGTTTGTTCATAAAGATGTAGTCCCAACTTCTACTGTATGTTTAATCCCATTCATCATCGAGGGAACCACATTGACACATTTTTTGCATTAGTTGCAGAATAATTTAGGAACATCAATTGTTTCAATATTAACCGAAAAAATAAATGTCAAGCTAATAAGAAAACATATTGGTCGAACATCACACATGCAGAGAAAAAGACTTTGGAATCACTGAAGAAAAACTCAAATTTCGTGATTAGAGAAGCAGACAAGAGGGCAGAGTTGTGATCCAAAACAGGGAAGATTATTTAAATGAAGCATTCCGTATCTTGTCTGATGCAAAATATTATGAGAAACTAAATACCGATCCATCCATATTAAATATAAAAGAACATAGATTTCTTACCAACAAAGATCTAAATGTAGCATTTTATTACCACCTCCCGAAAGTCCACAGGGACACGAAAAATCCCTCGGGACGCCCGATAATTTCGGGGATTGGTTCCATGACATCACATTTATCACACTTTATTGACCTGTTTTTACAAGATATTGTTTTGGGATTACCCTCTTATCTTCAGGACTCCGCACAGTTCATCCAGGAATGTAAAGATATAGTATGGCAAGAGGGTTATTTTTTTTTTCACACTTGATGTAGTAGGTCTATATTCCAACATTGAGCACACACTGGGACTGGCAGCTGCGGATTTTTATCTGCAAGAAAACAAACAAATACCATCCTCACAGAGGGAGCTTTTACTAAAAGGTTTGGAATTTATTTTAAAACATAATTTTTTTTTCTTTTCAGGATGTACTCTATCTACAGAGGCTCGGGACAGCGATGGGGACGCGGGTCGCCCCAAGTGTCACTAATCTTTTCATGGGGTGATTTGAGTCCCTATTTGCGCTATCCGAGCCTTTTTTAAAAGAAAAAATTCTGCTTTATAAATGCTATATAGATGATCTGGTGATCCTATGGAAGATGTCCATAGAACAAGCATGGGAATTAATTAGTAAACTGAACACAAATGAATGGGGGATTACTTTTACTGCAAATTTACATAAAAATAAATTCACTTTTCAAGATCTTGAAGTAAGCCACAAAGACAGCCGCATAGTGACAAAAACCTTTTTTCAAATAAGTAGATAGTAACTTTTTTTGGATTTCTGTAGTGCACAGCATTGCAAATGGAAGAAAAATATTCCACATAGCCAATTTATGCGCATTCGAAAGAATTGCAGTAGTGAGGCTGACTATGTGGAACAATCAAAAATTCTCATGGCTAGATTTCTGGAGAAGGAATATCCCATAAAAATTAGTGCAAGGTGCATGAGCAAAGAATCTGATTAAAACTCAGGCTGATTACCTACCACAGGATAACTAGAAAAAAGTGTTTTCCCTAGAAAATGGAATTATGAGTAATCTGAACAATGGAAGGGCTGAATCTTGTGGTCCTTCAAGAAAGAACCAAACAATAATACCAAATCCCTGGCGTTTTAACTTCGTGACTCAGTTTAATAATGGTAATCATAAAATAAGTGACACCCCTGAAAAATGTTTGTACCTTTTAATTAAAGACCCCATCTTAAAGAATTTGTTACAGAAAAAAACCTTTAAGAGGGGTCGCATCATAAGAAATTTAATAGCGCCCAGCAACCTAAAAAAAAACAACAGATTTCACTTGTGGGTTTTCAAAAGCTGTCTCTAGAAATTCATCTCCTGGCGTCTACAAATGTGGATCGAGAAATTGCTATACATGCAACATCTTACAACATGGGGCTTGCTCGATCACTTCATATAGTACGTGTGAGGTCTTTGAGCTTAAGCAACATCTGTCTTGCGACAGTGACTATGCTGTTTACGTAATCACGTGTTGTTGCGTTCTCCAATATGTTGGACGCACAACACAGTCAGAGCAAGAATGAATGGACACCGTCATAATACTAAAATCAGTTTCCTTCAGCATAGCTTATCATGGCACATGTTATTAAAGCACAACAAAAAATTCCAAATAACAGTTACATCAGTAGAAATAATACCTTCTGGAGTGCTTAATGGCAATCAAATATTAAACAAGAAGGAATCTTTTTGGATTTTTCGGTTACAAACCCTGTACCCGAATGGTTTGAACGATGTGATCGAGAAAGTTTAGAGATGCTATACCTATTGACATAGCGATTAGGTTTATTATAACTTCTTTTTTTTGTTGGTGTTGCTGCTTTATTTATTTTATTTTACTTTTTTTATTTTTTATTTTTTAAGTATTGCTTTTTTTTTGCTTTGCAATGGATTATTACCCTTCACTACAGCATAACTTTTTAAGGAATGTGTATTATATCTTTTATCCACCTGTGCTATAGAGTTAAACCAATTAAGATTAGTATGCAAATTAAGTGAAGGATTGGTGCTAGTAACAAACACCCCTCTCTTTCCATTTGTAAAAAGGGTTTATAAAAACATGGTTATTGTTTCAGTATGGATGTAATTTTACCTGATGAAGGCTAGTGCGTTGTTTTTACTTGGTACACTTCAGAATAAAAATCTTCTAATTTTTTATTTTTTTTAAATAAGCCGATCTATCACTTTACAACTTTCGGGAGCACCGGCACCAGACTGGATTTCTGTTCCTTTTACTTAAGAAGTACAAGTCAGGAATGGGTTAAAAAAAATCCCAATATCTGATGATCCCCGAAGCACCGTCAAATCCATTATCATCACATGGAAAGAATATCGTACCAAAACAAATCTGCCAAGAGAGGGCTGCCCTCCAAAACTCTCAGACCCTGGCAAAGGGGGAATTAATCAGAGAGGCAGCACAGAAACCAAAGGTAACCCTGAAGGAGCTGCAGAGTTCTCAAGCTGAGACTGAAGTATCTGTCCTTATCACCTCAGTAAGCCGTATACTCCATAGAGGTGGCCTTTATGGAAGAGTTGGCAGAAAAGAACCTTTACTTACACACAAAAATTGTAAGGCTCAATTTTAGTTTGCCAAAAGATATGTGGGAGACTCCCCAAATGTATGGAGAAAGGTGTTGTGATCAGATGAGACCAAAATTGAACTTTTTGGCCACCAAGGTACACTTTATGTCTGGCACCAAACCAACACAGCTCCTCCCCCTAAGAACAACATTCCCACAGTAAAACATGGTGGTGGCAGCATCATGCGGTGTGGATGTTTTTCGACAGGGTGGCAGGGAAAATGGATCAAGTTGAGGGGAAGATTCATGGTGTCAAATACAGGGATATTCCTGAGCAAAATCTGTTCAGTCTGTCAGTCATTTGAGACTGGAGCGGAGGTTCACCTTCCAACAAGACAATGACCCAAAGCATACTGCTAAAGCAACAATCAAGTGGTTTAACGTTAAACATAAAAATGTTTTGGAATGGCCTAGTCAAAGCCTGAATCATAATCCAATTGAAAATCTGAAGTCAGACTTGAAAACTGCTGTTCACCAGAGGAAACCATCTAATTTGAAGGAGCTGGAGCAGTTTTGATTTGAAGAATGGACAAGAATCACAGTGGCAATATTTGGAAAGCTCATAGAGACTTATCCAAAGCACTTTGCAGCTGCAATTACCACAAAAGGAGGCTCTATAAAGTACTGACTTTATGGGGGTGAATAATTATGCACACTGAAGTATTCAGTAATTTTGACTTATTTGTTTTGGATTCACAAAATTTGAAAACCAAATGTTCAATGGTTGTAGGCATGTTCTTTATATGATCTGATGAAAACCTTGCAAAAAAAGAAGTAAAATTCCAGGTTGTGGGATTGCAAAACACGAAAAATGCCAAGGGGGTGAGTGCTTTCACAAGTCACTGTAGTAGCTGCATTGCAGGGTATAGCAGAATTGTACAATTTAATTGAATGGGGAAATGTTGCATTAACCTGCACAGCTGCAATTAAGTAAATGATGTGCAGGTAAAAAGAGCAATGTGACATTGATAAAGCTGCAGTGATCACACAAGACCCACAGCCCCTTAAAATAGCTGATCGGCAGGGATGTCAAGAGTTGAACCCCCACCAATCTGATATTTATGGCATATCTTAAAATTGTGTGATCAATATTATTATTCCAGAAAACTCCTTTAGTCTTTTTTGAGGAGGATAATGTTTACCCCACCCCAGCTTTACAAGCCTCTTCTTGTCTATTTACAGTCATGGCCAAAAGTATTGAAGCAACACAAAAAACTGAGGAAAAAAAGGCAAATTGGACATCCTTTCACACAAAATCCCCAAAATGAGCCGGACAAAATTGTTGGCACCCTCAACTTATTATTTTGTTGCAAACCCTTTGGAATAAATAACTGCAATCAATTGCTTCCTATAACCAACGGAAAGCTTCTTACACTTCTCAATTGGAGTTTTAGACCACTCTTCTTTTGCAGACTGCTCAAGGTCTCTCTTATTTGAAGGGTGCCTTTTCCCATCAGCAATTTAAGATCTCTCCACAGGTGTTCAGTGGGATTTAGACTCATTGCTGGCCACTTCAGAACTCTCCAGTGCTTTGTTTCCATGCATTTCTGGGTGCTTCTTGAAATATGTTCTGGGTCATTTTCTTGCTGGAAGACCCATGACCTAGGACAGAAACCCAGCTTTATGACACTGGGCTCTATATTGCAACCGAAAATCCTTTGGTAATCTTCAGATTTCATGGTGGTTTGCACATGCACCTAGTACTAGAGGCAACAAAACAACCCCAAAATATCTTTGATCCTCCACTATATTTGACTGTAGGTACTGTGTTCTTTTCCTTGTAAGTGTCATTCTGTTTTCGGTAAACAGTAGAATAATGTGCTGCACCAAAAAGCTTTATCTTGGCCTCAGCTGTCCAAAAAATGCTTTTCCAGAAGGATTTTGGCTTACTTATGTACATTTTGGCAAACTGCAGTCTAGCTTTTTTCTGTCTCTGTATCAGCAATGGGGTCCTCCTGGGTCTCCTGCCACAGTGTTTAATTTCATTCAAATGTTGACAGATAATTCACGTGGACACTGATAGACCCTGAACCTGCAGGACAGCTTGAATGTCTTTAAACTTGATTTGGGCTCCTAATCCAAACTATTTTTCGTTGCAACTTTTCATCAATTTTTCTCTGCCGTGCACTTCCAGGGAGATTAGCTACAGTTCCATGGGTTGTCAACATCTTGATTATGTTGTGCACTGTGGACAAAGGACCATCAAGGTCTCTGGAGATGGACTTATCACCTTGAGATTGTTGACATTGTTCAACAATTTTAGTTCTCAAGTCCTCAGACAGTTCTCTTCTCATTCTGTTCTCCATAGTGTGGCACAGACAATGCAAAGATTGTGTGTGTACATGAGATTTAACACCATTTCTGGCCATTATATGAGTTGAGCAGTACAGCTGTACCATTTCTTAATCTAATACGTAAGGTATAATAATAATTCAGAAAGTTTGCGCTAACTCAGTTTTCCTCAATGCCAGCTCTATTTTGAATAATCAGTTCCCTCAGTGGGTGTAGACTAGCTGCACAGAAACACAGGGATTTTGGCATCTTTTTATGTATAGCACAAGTTCAATTTAAGATGTATGGCTGTGAATCCAACTCTGAGATAAGCTAAATCATTCACTAACTTCAACACAATCTTTTTGATTTGTTCTGCTTCTTTCTCATCCTGGGCTTTCTCTCTGTATAGTAGGAGTTATAACCTCAATGTGCTGGTGCTCCATCATTGGTGACCAGGGTGGACCTGAGCTGTTTTCCACAGTGGATGGTGAGTTCAGATGCAAGGGGACAAGTGGAACAAAAGTGGATAAAGAAGCAGAATTATCTGATAAGCTATAGTACAAAGTCTCTTAAATTCACATATATGACAGTGCCCATTTAAAGTGCTGGAGTGATTGCTCCTATCATAAATTCACCAGACTCACAACTATACCTGGGTCTGCTGTATTTCTGTCAGCACTCAGTTTAGCAAACATGCTATTTTGGCTACTGGAAGTACAATCTTGTAGCTGTAATATACAGCCCTCACACACAACAGCATATTAAGCTGGTATACAGTTATATGAAAAAGTTTGGGCACCTCTATTAATCTTAAGCTTAATGTTTTATAAAAAATGTTTTTTTTGCAATATTAATGTCACTTTTCTGGTGAGGTGCCCATACTTATGCACCTGTCAAATTTTGTTTGAATGCAGATTGCACATTTTCTGTTAAGGTACCTTCACATTAAGCGACACTGCAGCGATACAGACAACGATGCCGATCGCTGCAGCGTCGCTGTTTGATTGCTGGAGAGCTGTCACACAGACCGCTCTCCAGCGACCAACGATGCCGAGGCCCCCGGGTAACCAGGGTAAACATCGGGTTGCTAAGCGCAGGGCCGCGCTTAGTAACCCAATGTTTACCCTGGTTACCAGCGTAAAATGTAAAAAAAACAAACAGTACATACTTACATTCGCGTCCCCCGGCGTCCGCTTCCTGCACTGACTGAGCGCCGGCCCTAACAGCAGAGCGGTGACGTCACAGCTGTGCTGTACTTTCACTTTCACTTTACGGCGCTCAGTCAGTGTGGGAAGCGGACGCCGGGGGGGATGCGAAGGTGAGTATGTACTGTTTGTTTTTTTTACATTTTACACTGGTAACCAGGGTAAACATCGGGTTACTAAGCGCGGCCCTGCGCTTAGTAACCCGATGTTTACCCTGGTTACCAGTGTAAAACATCGCTGGTATCGTTGCTTTTGGTGTCAAACACGACGATACACGCCGGTCTGATGACCAAATAAAGTTCTGAACTTTGTTCAACGACCAGCGATATCACAGCAGGATCCTGATCGCTGCTGCGTGTCAAACTAAACGATATCGCTAGCCAGGACGCTGCAACGTCACGGATCGCTAGCGATATCGTTTAGTGTGAAGGTACCTTTAGTACAATA